>NC_090654.1:59184583-59784583 GCF_040937935.1 Hyperolius riggenbachi
CTGCAGAAGGGTCTAAATGACTCACCTGAAATAAGCGTGCAGCTAATCTTGTCACATCTTTTTCAGAAACAACTGATCTACCGCATGCTTGTTCAGGGTCTATGCCGTATTAGAGGCAGAGGAACGGCAGGACTGCCAGGCAACTGGTATTGCTTAAAAGGAAATATGGCAGCCTCCATATCCCTCTCACTTCAAGTTTCCTTAAAGGAAAAAAAAAATCACTAGTGGAAATTAGCCAATATTACGACAGGCTGTCAGTGTCATCAGGGCCAGCTACAGACATCCCTCTGCACAATGTGGTGCTGATTTGCCGATTGGCCCTTTTTATATGGGTGGGTCAGCTTTGTGTGTCTTTCTGTCACAAAGAACTCTGGATTTATAGTAAGCCGGAGTGTGAATCGTCAGCTGTTGTGCCAGGTTTCTTATGGCAGAAATAGTCAGGGCTGTGGAGTCGGAGCAATTTTTTGGGTACCTCAGATAATAGTCATCATAATTTATACATACAGTAATAGTTGTGCTTAGCCCACTAAAATGAAATAAACCAATCAAAATGAGTTACTTGTGCTGCTTCAATAAAGCAGTCCCTGTATTTTTAAAGTCCGATATACACATCTGATTGTGACTGTATATATGATGTGTACACAGGAATCTCTGATATATACTAAATAACATCTATGCTGTAAGAATAAAGCCAGATGTGTAGCCGTGTCACTAATAGAGATGGTCTATGAGATGGAAATAATTCTGCATTGATGCTGATTTATGCAAATGTATGCACTCCCTTTGCTGATGAAATCAAATAATTTGATATGTTAAAATTTGGTTTGGTGACTACGAATTAAAGGGTACCTGAGAAGGATGAAAAGAAACATTTATACATACCTGGGGCTTCTTCCAGCCCCCTTCAGGCCAATCAGTACCTTGCTGTCCTCCATCTGCATCTTCTGCTATGAGTCCTGGTAATTCAGCCAGTCAGCACAGTCCTGCCACGTGCCGCTTCCACAGCCAGGAGCATTCTGCATCTGCGCAATAGTGCTGCACAGGTGTAGTACGTTTCTGGAGGCGGAGTGTGTGTGCATGCCCACTACACCAGATTGGCTCAAGTGCCTGGACCCATAGCAGAAGATCCAGGTGGCGGAGAAGGACAGCGAGGGACTGATTAGCCTGAAGGGGGCTGGAGGAAGCCCCAGGTATGTATAAAACTTTCATCTGTCTCAGGTTTACTTTGTTACACAGTAGTACTATACTCTACATATGCACTCCCCACAGAGCTGCAGGGAATCCACTGAGAATGTTGTGCACATTGAACATAGAGGTGTTGTCTGTCACCCATAAACCTGGTTCAGATTGTGCATGAAGAATGTGTAATAGAGGAAGAATCTCCTTATTCCCCTGCAGAGTACCTGCACATCATTCTTACATGCACCCACACTCACATTGCCTAGGGCCTGATAGATGTTCTTTGTTCCTGTCTGTACCTTCTACAAGTACTCTTACCAAGGACTAGTTTTAGGCCTCGTTCACATCTATGCAGCGCAGATGGCCGTGCAATCGGAATGCAACACGTACGATTGCACGCCATCTGCGCTGCTACCCGCTGCACTGCTTATCCCATCCATTGACAGTGAATGGGTCAGCTCAGCGTTTGCGGGCAGAATGCATGCTGTAGTATGCAAGGGCATCGCTTCAGACCTCATAGATAGCAGGGGCACGTGTGCCCCTGCTAAACCGCCGCTATCGCGCCACTAAACGGGGGTCCCTTCACCCCCAAATCCCCTCGGTGCAGCGGGGGAGCGCTTCCTGGTTGGGGCAGGGCTAACCGCCGCAGCCCTGCCCCACGCGCGTCTGTCAGCGCGTATCTCCGCCTCTCCCCCGCCCCTCTCAGTCTTCCTTCACTGAGAAGGGCGGGGGAGAGGCGGCGATGCGCCGCTGATAGATGCGACTGGAGGCAGGGCTGCAGCCGTTAGCCCTGCCTCTAGGAGCGACCAAGTCTGCGACCAAGTGTCGCAGTGGGACGTTTGGGGGTGAAGGGACTCCTGTTTAGCGGCGCTATAGCGGCGGTTTAGCAGGGCTAACTATGAGCTCTGAAGCGAGATTTTATTCTCACTTCAGAGTCTCTTTAAAAGGGAATAAATATGGCAGCCTCCACATCCTTCTCAGTTCAGTTGTCTTTTAAAATTCCTAAGCGTTGGCAGTTAAGAGATGCATTTTATGTTACATACTTTCAATCAACAAGATTGTAATATGCAAATTAGAGAAGTCGGTGGAATCTTAACCTGAGGAGTCGGAGGATTTTTGTACTGACTCGAAAGCCCTGAAAATAGTCCCACTATATTGAGGCTACTTTTGGCTACACTGGGATTTGTGACACATTCAAAGAGAATGTAAAGTGTAATTTTTCTGATATTTTTTTTTATGTATTTTAAATGTAGACGTTCTTATTGAAATGAATGACAGAATTCAATGTTGTACGTTCCAGGTGGATTTCTTTTACTAGAGAACCCAAAAGGCATGCCCATCATCACCCTGGCAGAATTAAAGAATGCTGTAGGTGGTATATTCCGGCTGAAGAACAGTCAGCTTTGTGTATACAGCCGGTCTGCAGGTAATGTTTCTCATAGAATAACCCCGTGGTACCAGTAGAAGGAAAGTACTCTCAGCCAAAGTCCAATCTTTATTGGCAAATTGTTCTGCACAGACATATCACAGTGTTCTCCCCAGAAATTTTTTTCAGCCAGGTGGCATGAAAAAGTAGCCAGGTGAGGCAATATGAGAGAATGCAGGGCAGGTGCTTCTGTGTGCAACTCTGCTTACAGAATAGGAGGAGGTGAGCCAATGACAGCAGGGTGCCCACCAAAACTAGCCGGGTGGAGCACCCGGCTAAAAGAGCCTGGGGAGAACACTGTATCAGCTCACGCGTATCGGAGCACAAACTCACTCCTTACTCATAGCTATGGCTAAGGATTGAGTCTATGCTCCGATACGCATGAGCTGATCTGTCTCTGTCCAGAATGATTTGCCAGTAAAGACTGGACTTTAATGCCATTTGGTTAAGCATACTTTCCTTCTACTTGTGTCGTTTGGGTCTGGCTACGCTTGCTACATCTCGGCGTGGTGTGGTCAGCGATGTTTCCTTCTTAAAATGAACCTTGTGGTGCCACCATAGCTACCTCTTCAAGCCCATCTCATTGATCTTCCATATCTCTGTTTTCAGAATTGCCTAATGACTGTAATCTCCTAAATCTCAGTGGAACGATGTTACAGGTCACCTCTGGTGTCCCCTCATCTACTAGCGACGGGAATCTGCTTCACTGTCGCTACATCAACCTGCAGCTCCCCAGTACAGGTGCCCAAGGTTAGTGGTAGATGTGAGCTGTGTGCTGTGAGTGCTTTAAAGTGGGTGGAGTCTTATCATTGTCTGCTTTCTCTGTATTCAGGCACACTCCTGCTGGAAAATCCCATCGGTCAAAATGATCTGAAGTATCAGAGCCTGTTTCATGAAGTGGCCAAGCTCTTCGGGCTCAGGAGTCGACGTTTCCGCCTATTTCGCGATGTTGCAATGACTGAAGGTAAGGGCAAATTAAAAAAAAAATCGAAGATGGTATTTTTTATTTTTTACATTCTTAACTCACTGGTCATTTTAGTGCTAGCAAGGTGCATCACTGTGGAATGTTTTTCTAATTGTAAAGTGAGCAGGAACATCACATGATCTCCCAGACTGCTCTGGGGAGAAGGCTGTATGACAACATAGCCGAGGGTGGGGTTAGATACCAATATATAGATCCAAGAAATGTTTCTGACACTAAAACAAGGATAATAAAGGTAAAAATGGGTCTTCAGAATAATTTATAACGTTTTACTTCAAGTGAACCTAAAGCATGCCAAAAAAGTTAGTCACTTATGTAGAGGAAAGGCTCTGGGTAATATAGAGCAGCCTTCCTCAACCTTGTTACCCTGGAGGAACCCTACACTTAAAGGGACCCTGAGCAGTGGGGTTTAATTTTAAAATTGGTACTCACCTGGGGCTTCCTCCAGCCCCCACCATAGGCTGCGAGGTCCCCCGGCGTCCTGGCTCCATTCTGGGACCATCTGGCGGCTCCGTTACCAGCGACACTCCCCAGGAGTGTCGGGTCCTGGCTTCCTAATTGGTGATGCGCCTCGTCATCGCGGCGGCCGGCGTGACAGTACTGCACATGCGCGGATCATAGCTAGAAAACCGCGCATGCGCAGTACTGTCACGCCGGCCGCCGCGATGACGTGGAGCACCACCGATCAGGAAGCCAAGGCCTCTCCCCCGGAGTGTTGCCGGTAACGGGAGCTGCCAGATGGACCCAGAATGGAGCCAGGAGGGCACTGGGGGACCTCGCAGCCCACGGTGGGCTGGAGGAAGCCCTAGGTGAGTACCAATTTTAAATTTACCCAACTGCTCAGGGTCCCTTTAATTTTGGGATCGCAAGGAACCCCTGCAAGTAATTTTTGGATCTCGAGGACCCCCTGCATTTATTTTTCTGGAGGCATGTTCTTTAAAAGTAGGTGTGGCTTTTTATTTCACTACCCTCATTACACTGCCCCTCACTATACTGTCGCCTTGGCCTAGTGCTTTTTTATTAATGTGCTTAATATTATACTGACCCCCCCAATTTAGTGATTCTTTTTCCAGTACCCCCTACTATAATGTGCTCAATTAAACTTCCCTCCTAATGGGGGAAAATGCCAAGGAACCCCTGCAGAGTACACCAGGAAAGCCTGATATAGAGCCTGCCGGTCCTCTCTCTGTTCCATTGTTCCAGCACCCTGTGCCGGTAAAGTTGTTTGACTTGCTAGGTCGAATACCTCTTCGGGACTCTTCTTGCAGGCTTCAAAAGAACTTGCGTCCTCAACTGCTTCCAAATGTAAGGCAATGTGTACTGAGCACGTTCAGGCCCATGCATGCACAGTACGAATGCGACCATCTTCAGAAGCCTGCAGGTAGTAAGGAAAACAAATCTGAATGCAGAAATTCAACAGGGGACAGCGCTGGAATTGACGGGACAGAAAGAAGACTGGGAAGTATCTATGGGATCAAGAGCCATCCCTCGAGTATCTCACCTGCATTGAGTTTCCCCCATTCTGGTTCACTTTAAGCCCAGCATTTCTATTTATTTATGGTGGATTTATTAACACTATTTGCAGCTCAGTTCAGCCCAGGCAATGCTCTTGCTACATTTCATCGAAGCAGTCACAGTACGGGATATTTCTTGCTTACGTTGGTCAGCTTATTCCTGCAGAAGGAAGTTACCTCCGGTGGCGATGGAGCGGTAGTTGCACGGAGAGCAGTGGATTTCCTGAAGCTCGGGGCAGCCAGGAATCATGTTCTCTATGTAGGACACGTCCCTCTGGTGGCCAGCCAGGGAGGAAGCGGAGTTATATCTGCTGCAGTCTTCCTCCTTTGCTGGTGTGTGCCAGTGCATTATGGGATGCTGTATCTGGGCCAATGAAGCTTATTAATAATAATAGCAAAAGTGTGCCTGTTCGGGACCAGGCAGATTATTACACAGATAAGCTGTCTGGTGTTGATGAGTAGAGTGAAGGGACACAGACGGGAGAGACCACAGGGTTATCAAGAGGGAAGGGAGAAAAAAACGGAGGGTGGATTAAAAATGGGGGTGGGGGAAACGGGCTGACTGAATTTGGTTTGATATTTTAATAGATCAGATGGGTAAACACAAAGTAACCAAAATATGTCAAATATGAAAGCCCTGTCAATCAACGTTCGATTGTTCTGTTCTGATTAAGCATGAATCTGATATGGGGTGAAAAACAAAAGTTTGCTTTCCTAAAACAGAAAGAATTTGCGATAATTCAGGTTAGAGTGAGCTCGAGATGTCTCCCAGAGCACCACTGCTAAATATATGCAAATTAACCATTGATATGGGGTGGACATGCTGTTTATACCCTGTTTTTGTTAAAAAAAGAAGAAGAAAAAAATGACTCTGGAAAGGCTAATGACATCAAGCAAGTGGGAGAGGTGTGCAATTCAGCAGTAAACAGCTGGCAACAATGCCATCAATATAGCATCAGATTTCGGTCATAAATCTGCTCAAATGAGTGGTGTGATATGTATTAGACTGAGCAAACGATCGATATCTGGCTGATATTAATTCTTTTTCCGATCTATTACAAATCTAAGAGCATTTGTGCAGGATTCCAAGCAAACAGGTTATCAGCGCCAAGGAAATAGAACATATGATCGCTGCCAAGAATGAACAACGGCCAAAGTCCACAAAGTTTAATATTAAAGGACTTACGAGGCGAAATTACTAAAAAAAAGTAAATTACCTGCCTCATCTTTTAAGGCACGGAGGACGCCGTCCGCGCCCTCCGTGCCGATCCGCCGAATCCCCCCGCTCATTAGCCCACCGGGCCGGCGGCCGACCCCCCGGCCCGGGCTCTCCTGCCTCTCGCAACATGGTCGCTTCCTCTGGCCGCGGCTGCGCAGTCCGCCTGGCCGCGAGTGTGGCTGCGCAGCTCTAGGGCCAACCCCTTCCCCCCGATCCACACTAAAAAGATGAGGCAGGTAATTTACTTTTTTTTAGTAATTTCGCCTCGTAAGTCCTTTAAGAAGGCATCACAGATCGACGAGGAATAAATGCAGTCAATAAAACTTCACCACGGTGATATTCCAGCCTCACATGGTCTTGTGGCCAACCATCACCCAAAAAAGAGTAGGAGGAGCTTATCAGCTGCCAACAACGCACATTATAAGGATGTATGTCTCGCATTCATTGGTAATCCTAACAAACCTCGAGCAGATATGGATCCAAACTTCCACCACTCCCTCACTCCGATATATGGCATGGTATCCGATATATGGTATGGTATTCTTGGATACCATACCGGATACATGTAAAATCGGCGTGGGAGACTTGGGCGCAGGATACAGCCGGTATATGGCTGATCCTGCTGCTGCACAAGTTCCCGGCCGCGCTAAATACTATTCCCCCTCCAGGCCGCCATGGATGGTGGGGAATGAAATAATTCAGCTTCCTGCAATTGCTGGAAGCCAAATTTTTGTGTTTTAAAAGTAACATTAGCTCCGTCTTCTGACGGCGCCGAAGTTACTCCCTGTGCGCTGCTATAGCCGGTATTCCTATTACAGCCTATGGTGGCGCCAGCTGCGCCCAAATCTACCTGCGCTGTAATTAAAGCGCTCGACCATACCATATATTGGAGTGGTGGAAGTTTGGATCCATATCTGCTCAAGTAACCTTATTGCGCTTAATTTCTGACTCGTGATTTGCAGCTGCTCCTCAGACTGTACAGCTTTCTGAATATCTGTCCCATGTTCCCAACTAGCAACATTCTAGATGAATAACTTTTCGGTTTTCTCCACAGAGGTCGCTCCCGGTTCATCACTGGAAAATCTGAATACGAAGACGCTGTACATTCACGTTCTGCCAACAACAGCTGAATCTTAGTGTGTGTCTATGCCTGCTGCTATAGGGAGGGTCTCCAGCTTCCTGTCCCATGATACCTCTGTCTCAGTACATCTATTTATTTACCTAAGCAGCTGCTAAGTATCAATCTGTAAAACCAGTTCCGGTATTTTGGTTGCGAATATTAAAGGACTCATTTTAGAATTAAACACATTTCAGTGTTTGGAGGTATTTTTAGTGTGTGTGTTAAAGTAGCCATCTTCATTTCTGAACTCCAAAATGTTCACTTGTTAGTGTGTACAAGTGTCCTGCAATGTGAGCTTACACAATCAGAAGACCTTTGAGCTCTGGTTGCTTTCTTAGGTCAACCTGGTCTCCAACTGTGCATTCTAAGAAAATCTTAAACTGACTTCAGACTGCATCAACTGACTTCAAACTGCAGTGCATACTTACCTCCTGTGTAGTCTACTCATCAGTCTCTTTCTTCCCTCATGCGTCCTGTATGTCCACTAATATCAATGGAATTCTCTGTCCTCCATTTTGAAAATGGTCAATTACCCTATAGCAGCTTCCTCAGCCCACTGTTAAACTGTAATATCGCACACTTGAGCCATAAGGAAACATTTACATTACCTTGCACATTCAGTTGTAACTGTCAGCAACTGGTATATTTCAGTTCTGACAAAATATTGTTAGAACTGGAAGGGATCACTGTAAGAAGAAAATGCTGAGCTTCTGAGAGGAACTGATGGTGAGGTAAGTATGTAATATTCATTTGCAGGTACATCATGTGTTTATTTTCAATAATTTTACTCAGTACAGGTACCCTTTTTAAAGGGAAGGTGCGAGCTGGATAAAAAAAGATCTACTTACCTGGGTCTTCCTCCAGCCACTGGCAGCCTACGCCGCAGGTCCGCTCCCAGCCGGTGGCCCGGGGTCCACCCCTCCAGGTCGGCATCTTCTAGCCCTGCGCAAGCGCGCGGCTGAGCCGCTTGTGATCGCGTTCACTTGGAGCGGAGCGTTAGGCGCAGTACTTTGCACTCTGTGTGCGAGGGACACATAGGCTGCCAGGGGCTGGAGGAAGCCCCAGGTAGGTAGATCTTCTTTTTTTTTTTTTTTTTTTTATCCAGCTCACACCTTCCCTTTAACTAATGACAGTTGAAATGAAGTTAAAGCAAACCTGTACTGAACATGAAAAGTCAAAATAAACATGCACAGGTCATACTTGCCTCCCGTGTCTACTCCACAATCTTCTCTCCTGTGTCCTGTTTGTCCACTGTGATTGATGGATTTCTCCATCCTCCATTTTAAAAATGTCGATGACCCTATAACAGCTTCCTGGTCAGCACACTGTTAAACTGTAACATCACCCACTTGAGCCTTAGGGAAACATGGACATTACCTTGCACATCAGTTTTCCTTTCAGCTATAATTGTCAGCAACTGATCTATTTCAGTTCTAACAACGATCCCTTCCAGTTCTGACAAGATTTTGTCAGAAGAAAATGTTGAGCTTCTGAGAGGAACTGACGGTGAGGTAAGTATGTAATATGTTTTTGTGTTTGTTTTAAATAATTGGTTCTAGTTCCCTTTAACCCTATGGCCCTGTTTACATTAACTAAAAGCTAACTTGAACTGAAAAATAAGTCAAAATAAAATGTGCACGTTATACTTCCCTCCTGCATAGTCTGCTCATCAATCTCTTTAATCTCCCTTGTACTGTTTGTCTGCTGTGATGGATGGGATTTTCTATCCTCCATTTTAAAAATGGTGATGACCCCATAACCGCTTCCGAGTCAGCACTCAGTTAACCTGCCGTATCGCCCATTAGTGATCATGTTTCCCTATGGCTTACATAGGGACACATGAACACTACCTTGCACATCAGTTGTCCTTTCAGTTATAATTGACAGCAACTGATATAGTGGAAAAGGGCCCTAAGGCTTTCAGCTTCAGGAGAGACCAGTACGACTAGATCTAGTCAGAACTGGAAGAAATGGTGAGCTTCTGAGAGGAACTGTCGGTGAGGTAAGTATGTAATATTCATTTGCAGGTACATCATGTGTTTAATTTGGTTCAGGTACCCTTTAAAGTGCCCAGGCATCCCATACATCCACACTGCTGCTGCCTGAACTCCCATTTCACTCATACAGTAGATTTACAGTATATTGCAGAGGCTGGAGGGGGTCAAACACATTTGTTTCTGGATATAACTGTGGATCTATGTGAATGGACTCTCTGCACGGTTAAGGGGGAATACACTAGTCAGTTATGAGTCGATCAGGTAGTGCAGTGCACGATTAGATGCATAAATCTTGTCAAGCATTGACTCCGCCTTCCCTTGTCCCAAGTTGCCTGCTGTCCTCAGGGGTTGAGAATTCCTGGCCAAAGTCCTAGTTTTAAATAGATCTTTGTTAGAGTCTATGTTTATATAGAATCTATTATTTAATCTGTTAAAAATAGTGTAAGGTGCATTATTCCTTGACCGTTCAAAGACATTCACAGGTGCCGTTGCGTTCCCCGTAACAGCAATAACTCAACCGATGGGGACAGCGGCACCGCCTGTTATACATGCAATCCGTCGGGAACAGTGTAGCAAAGAGTCAGTGAAAATTATGCTCCGCTTATTGATAACATGCTTGTTTACATGCAGTGCGTTATGCCGCAATCCGTTATACCGCAACACTCCCCCCGCACTGATTGTCGCATAGGTGGTGCATTGCAGTGCGGTGAGCTGCATTACAAAGCGCCCATTACACCCCACCACTGTAAATGTGGCCTAAAGCAAACCTGAAGTAGAAAAAGAATGTACAATAATGGTGGATGCTTGTATAAGTGTAGTACGCACTTACCACCTGTGTGGCCTCCTGTGTCCTGTTCTGCCAGTCCATCATACTGGAAATGTCTGTGATGGAACAATTACATTTGTAGTGCCCATACATGAGTTCAGGAACCTGGCATGCCTAGTATAAGGACTTGTTCATGAACTTGCTTATGCCCGGTGCAAATACAGTGCACACATTTACTGGGCACGTGCAGTTTGTCAACTTGTGCACGCCTAGCACACATTGCCATGGGCCATTCTGGAATAAAGAATTGGTCTACCCAGCAGAAGACTTATTAAAGTAACAGAATCTGGAAATATGAGGGACAACGGAGTGCGCAGAGGGTGGTAAGTACTTCCTAAAACTTTTTTCTTCAGGTATCCCTTATAGTGTGCCTGAGATGGGGGGGGGAAATTATTTTACTTACCTGGGACTTCTTCCAGCCCCTGTAGCCTTACAGGTCCTCTGTGTCCTCCTGATCCGCCCCATTGTGCTGTTGTGAAAGCTCGCCAACTGGACCAGTCGTGGACTACTGTGGACCACAGCCGTGCACCTCCTCAATTGTGCTAATGTGGCTGGGAGCATTTTGTATCGAGGAGGCAGAGCATGCACAATAGCCCATGACCAGTGAGCTTTCGGAGGGGTACAGCAGCACATAGGAGCGAACCAGGAGGAAAATAAGGGACCTCTAAGGCTACAGGAGGCTGGAATTCCCAGGTAAGTAAATAGAACCCCCATCTCAGGTATAACTATCCATAGTTGGGGAAAACTTCAGGCAGGAAAAATGACAGCCTCCGTAGAAGCGCGTACCTAGCGCGAATCGGCCGGTAAGGCTCCTCTGGCCCAGCACCCGCCACCACCACGCGGCCTTTTTTATGGTATGTCTACCTTTGATACACTGTATTGATATGATGTATCACCACCTTTTGGAATAAATGGAAGTTTACAGCAAGTGCCGACTTATCCACCCTGTCTTTAACTGCACATAACTATCCATAGGCAGATTCAAACTTTTTGCACCCTTAGAACAACTTCCTTTTTCATGCGTAAAATTCATATAGAACGATTTCTCTTTTTCGCTTCCCTCTTCCGCATGTTGCTCTCTATCTGGAGCCTCCATGTCCGTGTAGCCACCTCCTTGGGCAGAAGCTGCCCTATGCCGAGGCCTTTGTGGCCATTCTAGAAATCCAGCCCTGTACCAATCAAAGAGAAACCAGTGGTCCACTCAATCTATGTAACTAATACATTGCATGTGAGGAACTCACAGGCCAGGTCAGTTATTCACTTCCTGAAAAACAGCTGCACATTTCCTGAAATGTGATTGGTTCATTAAATAGTGTGACATTCATGGACTGGAATGGTGCCCCGGCCCTTCAGTACTGATCAATGTTAGTCACGTGTTTCCACTACTGTCGGATTCTAGATTCAATAAGATCTCGTAAAAAATGTTTGTGTTTGTGGTCCCTCCCCTGGAAACCCCATTACATTAGTCTTTTATATGACTACAACATAATCTGTTTAGAAGATATACAGCTTTTCTCCAATCAGAATTTACAATTAGAGGCATGTTTAGCAGGAAACGCACTACTGGCCGGCTGAGAAGTATTGACATTCTGTACATTCTGCATGGAATTAGTTAAAAGCCACATTTCATTAGTGAAGTAGCGATGTGAGGAGGAGAGGGCAGAGAGCAAATCTATCTGCGTCCATCAATTCACACTGACAGTGCAATTCTGGCCAGTTTTATTAGAAAGTGCTGACTGTGTTCAATAGGCGCCCAGGCCCAGTTACACCCGGGGTCATGTGTGCAAAAACGGCTCATGCATTAGTAGGAGTGCAGCATTTTCCCCGGCAAGAAGACTGCAGGTAAAAGAAAACAATTCACAGGAAAGGGTGTAATATTGTCAGTGACTACAGACTGTAGGTGCTGGTGGGACGTTTATAGTGGTAATCAAATAGGTGCAAAAAAGCTATAACAGAATATTGTCAATTACCTAATCTATATATATATAAAATCGGATGTGTGTATGTGCCGCGATCACGCGAAAACGGCTTGACCGATTTGAACGAAACTTGGTATACAGATCCCTTACTACCTGGAATGATATGTTCTGGGGGTCTCGCGGCCCCCCTGCACACCTGGGCGGAGCTACAAACAGCAAATCAGATTCCACCCATTCAAGTCAATGGAAAAAATAGAAAAGGATGCCATTCTCACAGTAATCAAGCCAGAGTCCCCACACTTGGCACAGTTGGTTACTTGGTGACCGAGGTTACAAATCCAGGAAAAGTGGGCGGAGCATAAAACAGCCAATCAAATTTCAGCTGTTCATTTTAAATGGGAAAATGTAAACTGCAGCCATTCTTAGACTGTTAATGGCAGGGTTCTCAAACTTGTTACACTTGGTCACTGGGTGAATGTGATTAAGATTCAAGAAAATGGGTGGAGCCTACAACAGCCAATCAAAATTTACCTATTGATTTGCCAGGGGAATATTTAAACTGCTGCTATTCTTACACTGTTAATGGCATTGGCTTCAAACTTGCTACAGTTGGTCATTGGGTGACTGGGGTCCAAATTCACTAAAGGGGCAGGGCCACATACAGCCAATCAGATTTCCTTGGTGGATAAACTCCTTCCATTCACACATTTTTTATGCCAGGAACCTGAAAGCTCACAAACTTGGCCATTGAGTGACTGTGTGTCAAGGTTACTAAAAGTGGGCGGAGCCAAAACAACTTTTACTGGGAAAATATAAACTGCAGCCATTCTTACACCATTAATGCCAGGGTTCTCAAACTTTGCCCAGTTGGTCATTGGGTGACAGATTAAGATTTTAGAAGGTGGGTGGAGCCTACAACAGCCAATAAAAATTCACCTTTTGATTTTCAAAGGGAATATTTCATCCGCTACCATTCTCTTATACTGGTAAAAGCAGATGCCTCAAACCTGGTACAGTTGGTCACTGGGTGACAAGGGTCCAAATTCAGGAAGGAGGTGGAGCCACAAACAGCCAGATTTGTTTATTTTTCAATGGGAATATACAAAGTATTGATACCAAGGACCCCAAAGCTGATAAACTTGATAATTGAGTGACTGTATGTCAAGGTTAGAAAAAGTGGGCGGTGCCAACTTCATTTTTTACATTGCAGGGTTCCCAAACTTTACACAATTGGCCACTGGGTGACTGGGATAAATATTCAGAAATTTGGGTGGAGCCTACAACAGCCAATCAAAATGTACCTATTGATTTTCAAGGGGAATATTCACATTGCTACTATTCTTACACTGTTAGTGGCAGAGGCCTCAAACCTGATACAGTCAGTCATTGGGTGACTGGGGTCCAAATTCACTAAAGGGGTGGAGCCACAAACAGCCAATCAGATTTTTTTAGATTGATTTCAGCCATTCTGTTATTGGCAGGGTTCTCAAACGTGACACAGTTGGCCACTGGGTGAATGGGACTAATATTCAGAAAAGTGGGTGGAGCCTACAGCAGCCAATCAAAATTCTCCTTTTGATTTTCAAGGGGAATATTTACATTGCTGCCATTCATGCACTCTTAATGGCAGAGGCCTAACATCTGCTACAGTCAGTCACTGGGAGACTCTGGTTTAAATTCTGAAGGGAGCGGGCCAAAAACAGCCAATCAGATTTGTTTAATTTAAATGGTAAAATCCAACTTATTGATGCCAAAGACCCCAAAGCTCATAAACTTGGTCATTAAGTGACTGTATGTCAAGATTAGAAATAGTGGACGGAGCCAAAAACCACTAACTTTTTACATGCGGAAATGTAAACTGTAGCTTTTCTTACACTGTTAATGGCAAAGTTCTCAAACTTAGCATAGCTGGTTACTAGGTGACTGGGATTAATATTCAGAAAAGTGGGTGGAGCCTAAAAATGCCAATCAAAAATCACATGTCACTTTTCAAGGAGAATATTAAAATTGCTGCCATTCTTGCACTGTTAATGGCACAAGCCTCAAACCTGGTACAGTTGGTCATTGGGTAACTGAGGTTCAAATTCAGAAAAGGGGACATAGCCACAAACAGTAAATCAGATTTGTTTCATTTCATGGGAAAATACAAATTATTGATGCCAAGGACCCCAAAACTCACAAACTTGGGCATTGAGTATTGACTTTGTGTCCAGGTTACAAAAAGTGGGCGGAGCCAAAAACACATTTCACTGGGAAAGTGTAAACTGCAGCCCTTCTTACACTGTTAATTTCAGGGTTCCCAATCTTTTCCCAGATGGTCACTGAGTGACTGAGATTAATATTCAGGGAAGTGGGTAGAGCCCATAATAGCCAATCAAAATTCCCCTGTTGATTTTCAAGTGGAATATTTAAATTGCTGCCATTTTTACACTGTTAATAGCAGATGCCTCAAACCTGCTACAGTTGGTCATTGGGTGACTGGGGTTCAAATGCTGGAGAGGGGTGGAGCCACAAACAGCCTATCTGATTTGTTTAATTTCTATGGGAATATACAAATTATTGATGCCAAGGACCCCAAAGCTCACAAACTTGGTCATTGACTGTTTGTGTGTTAGGGTTAGAAAGTGGGCGGAGCCAACACCAGTCAAATACATGCCCAGGCAATGCCGGGTCATCAGTGGGTGGAGACAAATACAAATTTCACTGGGAAAATGTAAACTGCAGCCATTCTGTTAATGGCAGGGTTTTTAAACTTTGCACAGTTGGTCACTGGGTAACTGGGATTATTATTCAGAAAAGTGGGTGGAGCCTACAAAAGTGAATCAAACTTCACCTGTTGCTTTTCAAGGGGAATATTTAATTGCTACCATTCTTGAACTGTTTATGGTACAGGCCTCAAACCTGGTACAGTTGGTTATTGGGTGACTGGGGTTCAAATTCAGAAAAGGGGGTGGAGCCACACACAGCCAATCATTTGTGTTTGATTTCAATGCAGATTATTGATACCAAAGACCGCAAAGCTCACAAACCTGGTCAGTGAGTAATTGTGTGTTAGGGTTAGAAAAAGTAGGCGGAGTCAACACCAGCCAAATACATTCCCGGGCAACGCCGGGCAATCAGCTAGTCTACTATATGATATTGTAGAATATTGGTAATTTTACCGATGACCCTCTGTACCCTAATTCTCACTTGAACCCTCCCCTATCTAACCCTAGCCACTCCCACCCAGGGGTGCTGCTAAGGTTTTTGTGGCCCCACGCAAATACTTAGTGTGTGTATCCCCTAGCGCTAATCCTAACAGTTGGACCGGTCCCAGCCATACAACCACACACCCATGCACACAAGCTGGCAGAGTCCTGGATACACTGAGCCGAGCGGTTCTCAGTTTGCAATGCTTGTTGCAATTGGTGCTGTGTGGGTGTGACTATCTCAACACTCCTGCTACTCTTAATGGCTCCCACTGAAGATGGACGGACAGGGTGGTGTGGTCACAGCTGAGGTGATGGTTTGTCAGGAAGCCGTGCCATGCCAGCGCACATGCCAAGTCATGGTGCTCCGTGTAACTCAAAGCACATGTGTCCTGGAATCCAGCCGGTTACGCATCTACATGTTTCACCCAATAGCCAGGGCTTTCTCAAGACTGCAGGAAGTCTTGAGAAAGACTTCCTGCCTTCCCGTCGTTCAGCAAATCCATCACGTTTTTACTCCCGTGGGGGACGCTGAGGATGTAACACGACGAAGGGAAACAAAGGGATCGAACATGGGATTTGTGTGAATGACTGTAAATCGCACAGGGTGGCTGTCCAATCATTTAAAGCAACAAGCACCATGGCCATTGTTTAACCCAGTGGTCCTCAAACTAAGGCCTGCGGGCCGAATGTGGCCCCCTGGGGCGTTTTTACCGGTCCCCCACACACAAAATGTATTATAGATGCAGTCAGCTAAATTTTTAAATATTGGTGATCTGCATATAGAATGAAGCCAGAAACAGTAATTCGCTGGTTTACAATCAAATTCCACATTAGGTGACACTGTTGTCCAATTGTATTGCAGGTTGTCACCTGAGTATGCTTCACTGTCTGTCCCGCAAAGACTTCTACATCATCTTATGTATACTCCAGCCCCCCCAGCAGTCTGAAGTATTTTGACCCGGCCCTCCACCCAAAACATTTGGGGACTCCTGGTTTAACCATTACTCACCTGTAAGACAGACTTTGCCAGCAAACCCACTACATTGCCTCATAGGGAAGCCAGCCTCCTCCCCACCTGCCTGTGGACTGCTCTCCCTGCTGCGCTACTGGAGTTGGTGCTGGAATAGTTTGCTGTTATGCTTTGTTTCATGTTTGCTTATCCAGTCTGTCCTGTGTTTGTGGCTCATCAGTGAATGTTGTGCTGCTGGATATGATGATGCATTTATGAAAGTGACATCTCATTCGGCTTGCCTCATCAGCCTGAATCCCTCCCCCCCCCCCCCCCCCCCCAGTTCTGGCACCAGGCCAGTGGATTGCCAGATTAATTTCACCAAGAAATCAATCAGCTTTCCATCCCTCTCTGCAGCCAGCCAAGGTCAGAGCAGAGCGCATGCTGCATTGTGAGGAGTGACAAGGTCACAGAGGAGGATCCTGACTGCTCACATTCCTGCATTACCCTGGCTGGCAGCTCATTCAGCTGCAGATTCCATAAACTCTCAGCACCATTCTGACATGTTTATAGAGCTGCTGAGCCGTTCAATTAAGGATCTTTACAGACATAAGCGTGTGCCTCTCCTATGTGCATCCAGGCAGCATCCTGTAGTATCATAGTACAGGTGGCAGAGCCTGGAGTCACCATTACTGTACTGTATTATAAATCACTGCACAGGGTGAGGAGCCATCATACAGGATATGAAGCCTATCACTGTATTATTATTATTAATAATATAATAATAATATTCTTATTAATAATATGCATCAGGGGTGTAGCTACACCAAAAGATCAGTGGCACGTGCCCTGGATTTATTCTGGGGTGCCCCAGATGTCTCCCAGGCAGAGTCAGCTGTGGTGCCTCAATGTTTGGCATGCTGGGAGCTGTGGTGCATCAGTCTGGTGTGCTGGGTGCTGTGATGCCTCTATGTGGCCATACTGGGTGCCGTGATGCCTTTATGGGGGCATGCAGGAAGCTGTGGTTCTATAGGGGCTTGCTGGGAGCTGTGGTGCATCAATGGGAGGCCCGTGGGAGCATGAGAGGGGGTCCAATAGAAGGTCAGGAAATGCTGTAGGGGGACTGCCAGACAACCTGGCAGCAGGCCAGCCTGCCCAGCAGAAAGCCAGACCAGCCAGCACAGAGGCCAGGTAACTCTGCCTAGTTAGCCTAGTTATGTTTAAAGAGAACCTGAGGTGGGATTTAGTTATGTTACTGGGGCACAGAGGCTGGTTGTGCCCACTAAGACCAGCCTCCGTTGCCCCATGGTGTGCCCCCAAGACCCCCCTGCGCGCCGCTATACCCCCCGCAGTGCTAGCGACACGCAGAGTGTCGCCAGCACAATGTTTACCTATGCCTGTCTGTTAGCGCCGCTCCCCCGCCTCTTCTGTATCGGCGCTAACCGCCTGCGTCCCTTCCCTCCAATCAGCGGGAGGGAAGGGACACGGGCGGGTAGCGCCGATACGGAGGAGGCAGGGGAGCGGCGCTGACTGACACGGCATAGGTAAACATTGTGCTGGCGACACTCTGTGTCGCTAGCACTGCGGGGGGTATAGCGGCGCGCAGGGGGGTCTTGGGGGCACACCATGGGGCAACGGAGGCTGGTGTTAATGTGCACAACCAGCCTCTGTGCCCCACTAACATAATTAAATCCCACCTCGGGTTCTCTTTAAGTGACACTGACTTTTTATGTCATATGCTGCATTTTTTATATTTTTTTTGTATTAAAGGAGAGGGGGGCTTCATCCAACATTTTGCTTGGCAGGCCTACTTAGACCACTTTTAAATTCATGTAAATTTGGCTCCACCCATGACCACACCCACATTCTGATGCATGGCCACACCCATTTTTCGTGTGGACTGCACAAGAGTGCCCTGGATCTCTTAGGATCCTAGCAACGTCACTGATATGCATTCATTATAGTGCTGACTGCTGACACATACACTGTGTTCCAAATTATTATGCAAATTGTATTTAAGTCTCAACGAAGATTAACTATTTTGTTTTTTAATTAAACTCCTGGATGGTATTGTGTCTCAGGGCTTTTTGGATCACTGAAATCAATCCCTGGCACCTCTAATAACTAGATTGCCAGGTGAGCCCAATTGAAATAAAAACTTCTAAAAATAAAGGGTGTTCCACATTATTAAGCAGACCACCATTTTCAAGCAATATGAGAAAGAAAAATTATCTCTGTGCTACCGAAAAGTGCAATAGTTAAATGCCTTGGATCTAAGGTATGAAAACCTTAGATATTTTCTAAAAACCTAAGTGTGATCATCGTACTGTTAAAAAATTTGCTGCTGACTCAGAGCACACAGGGGTTTGTGCAGATAAAAGCAAAATGAGGAAGGTGTCTGAAAATACATCAAATTAAGAGAGCAGCTGCTAAAATGCCATAACAAAATAGCAAACAGGTATTTGAATCTGCTGGTGCCTCTGGTACTAGCTACCTATATGGGGCAATTATACTGGGGGCAACTATGCTAGCTACCTATACTGGGGCAACTAAACTAGCTATACTGGGGGCAACTATACTACCCTATGCAGGGGGCACTTATAACTGGTTATCTACCTGCCTATGTTGAGGGTGAAAATGTTCAGATGCTTTGCAATCATTCCAAATTGGGGGGGGAACTTACAAGTTTGCCTCAGGCAACAACAAGTCTAGAAGCAGCCTTGGTTGCTAGTAGACGGAGATGCCCGACAAGCTCACAGTTCAGCCGTCCGTCAAAGAAGCCTAAGCTATCAACTCTCAGCTGACATCTCTCCGGGAGAGATCAGGAACCACTGCATCACGTGATCCCCACACATCATCACGTGATCCCCACAAGGCCTCTCCTATAGCTCCACACTTTGCCAGTCACAATAGAGTGTGTATTTAAGCCTTAATGGAGAAAGGTTACAATCTCCTTCTGGTTCTAAGTAGTCCTGAAAACAATCTATTCTCTGGCCCATAGCAAATGTAATCCATCAAAAACACTGAAAATTAATGGTCAGCGGATACAAAGTTGAGGCCGGCATCAGGAAAACTGAAAAATAAATGAGTTCCTTCATCACGTTCCTAAAGATATACTCTGCAGATTTCCAGTCACTTCATCCAATGATGAGCACATGTATTATTAAAATAAAATGTAATAAAAATGAGAAAAAAACATCAAATGATTTAAGGCCATAATATGAAACTAGCTAATTTATTAAGGGTAAAAGATCATATTCTCCATTCAAGAGAGAAGCTTATAAGGTTCTCAGGCTATAAATCTGCCTCATCTCTATTCTCTGAACCTTCTGTCTCCTACCAGCCCTGAGGCCCTGATCACAGTGGTCAGTTGCATTGCAGAATAATTCTGCATGTCAAGTCCCTGCCCATACAATTCTATGGGCCTGTTCACAGTACTGAGTTGTAATTGATTGCATTATTCTAACTCACTGAATGCAGGCTTTGTACTAAAGTCTATGTCCAGTCTCCATTGCAGTTCACACTTATTATAACAAGTGCATTATGTAACTGACCACTGTGAACCCAGCCTTACTGGCCACAGCAGTCTACAAAGAACAATCATTGCAATCGATCCATGTTCCCTTCACTTTGTCCATAGATTTGTCAAATGCATGTGATCACTGACTGGTGGTCTTCAGATCCATGTACAGGTCCACATGCCACATCATGTCTGGGCTGAAAGCTTTAGTGCCAAAAAGTGAAGGAACAATAACATAGGCCTCAATTCACTAAGCTTTATTGAACACTTTATCGAACGTTTGATCATTTACTTCATGCGTAAAATCTAATTTTGAATTCACTAAGGTGTTATAGATTTATTGAAAGTTTTATCAATAAAACGTTCAATAAATCTATAACACCTTAGTGAATTCAAAATTAGATTTTACCCATGAGGTAAATTATCAAACGTTCGATAAAGTGTTTGATAAAGCTTCGTGAATTGAGGCCAGTGTCCATACCTGGTAGACTTTAAAGGGATCCAAGCAGCGCTTTTTTTTCCTGCAGTTCGTCTGGGTTTCTAATAGCTGTAGGAGCTGCTATTTAACTCCCCCCGCCCCCCACCACTCCCCCACCCCTTCCCTCTACCTTTATTTATCCAGGGGAAAGTGTAAATGTAATCAAGTGTGACTCTCTAAACTGTTATAAGTACAGTGTGCTACCCCCCCCCCCCAACTCAATGCTGATAAAAGCTTTAGTTTGCTCACTGCTACTGCTAATTACAGCAATCCTTATCTACCTGCTCTTTCTGTGGATGGCAGGCCGTAGAAGTAAAGCAATAAAGGCCTCTAAAAAACATTTAAATGTAAAAAGAAGAGGTCAAATGGAGTTTCACTTACCTGGGGCTTCTACCAGCCCCCTGCAGCCATCCTGTGCCCTCGCCGGTCCTTAACGATCCTCCAATCTTGCCGTGCCGGAGGTTAGTTTCGTTTTTGCCAACATGGAGTCGGCAGGCCACTGTGCCTGCACAGCCCTGGCCACGCGTATCCTTCTTTGCATTCCCGTCCGCAAAAGAATCCTACACAGTGGCCCACCGACTCCCAGTCAGCAAAAACTAAACTAACCTATGGCAGGAGAGCGGAGGATTGTTGAGGACCGGCGTGGGCACAGGACGGCTGCAGGGGGCTGGTAGAAGCCCCAGGTAAGGGAAACTCATATTTTTCATGCCTTTAGGTATCCTTTGATGAGCCACATTTTTAGTATGCATTTTGTACTGTTAGAGCTCATTTTCTCTGGAGTGCGGCATCCGTCAACAAATCAGACGTGGCACCCGTGATTTTGCAAAGCCACAGTTAACAGCTATAGGAATTCGGATGGTTTCTCCGGAAACTGCAGCATGCTGTCTGAATCGCACCAGCATGCGATATGGACAGCAACGCATTGATTCAATAGGCTGCACATCATTTGTAGCTTCTGAGGTATCACATCCACACATGACTTCCTATTTGCATACTTATAGTACGCTAATAAGAAATAATGTGCGAAGACATCTTGTGGCCAAATAGTAAAATTACACCTACATACATTTATTTGAATAAAAAGACCCACACTTACATTTAAAATTAACTCCTTCCCTCCCACCCTCTCCTATAGTTACCTAAAATTAATTATAAGCATAAAATAAATCAAAAAATGACAAATAAAAAAACATATCCCTTAGGGACTGAACATTTTTTTAATATGTACCGTATATACTTGGATACAAGTTAAGAAATTTAGGACTAGCTCATAGTATAAAAGTGTGTGTGTGTGGGGGGGGGGGGGGGGGCTGCTGTGATTTCTGCCGTGATTACTCTGCATTTAATTACATGGGGCAAGGGGATAGAGAGAGGTGGCTGCCCTTTGGGTGATGGTGGGTGGGAAGAAGGATCAATGTCCCCTGCTACAAGCGCTCTGCAGTCTGTAGGGTGGTGGAGAGACATTGCATAGCTGCACTTGGGGGCCAGGAGGAATGAATGGCCACAATACTTTACGCAGTGCAGCCATTAACTCCTCCTAGTCCCCAAGTGCAGCCATTAACTTTGAGGGGTAGACTTATACTTGAGCCTCTAAAAAAATCCAGTTTAAGAGGCTCAAATAATGGGGTCGGCTTATACACAAGGTTGAC
Organism: Hyperolius riggenbachi; assembly: GCF_040937935.1. Classification (NCBI taxonomy): domain Eukaryota; kingdom Metazoa; phylum Chordata; class Amphibia; order Anura; family Hyperoliidae; genus Hyperolius; species Hyperolius riggenbachi. The sequence continues at coordinate 59,206,553 of NC_090654.1, forward strand.
TTGTATCAGAGTATATACGGTATGTTAAAGAGGTATATTAATATTATTTATAAGATTATGGGCTTGTAATTCATGAACAGAGCGCGGTGCTTTGTGGCATGCATACATTGACTGACGGGAATCCCACTGATGTAATTCATGCCCAGCAGGAAATACATCACTGAGCGGGGGCGGAGCTATGCATTTGACCCTGTCGACGCATCCTGCCGCAAGGACATATGTTTGTCAATTTCTGCATTGCGGTGGGTTGCAGCAGGAGCATCGCATCACGCCGCACTGCAAAAAATAAACGAAAAAAGTCTTAAGTGTTTGAAACTCTGGTGTAAAGCACAAACATTTGTTAATCTGTCACAAAATAAATCATGAAAATAAAGTCGAGGCCAGCAAAGCTGAGAACCAGAGAGATTATGAGGGCACTGAAGAACTCCCCTGTATGACTAAGGTGTAGATTTAATTTTAGTTTGGGTGTCCTTTAACTCAAGTTATATATATATATACAAATTATTGTCAAACGATAAAAATAACAAGTCATTTAAAGACCAATCTATAAACATACGGGTATGCTGAGTACGTAAATTATTCCCGGTAACTACATTTATGCTATTTGTGCATCAAGGGCATTTTATGACCATGTCACTCACATTGCATAAAATAGAAATGTAATATAGCTGTATTGCAACTGGAAGACTTTCCGCTAATTCCTACTTAGCTACTGAAGCAGTAGATAAAATATTTATCTGCAAACTGTTTAACCACAGCAGTTGACATATGACTATTGTTTCATAGCTTAGAGATTTATTAACGCAGACAAGCTACAGACATGTCACCGTATAAACCAGGGGTGCCCATTGTGTAGATCGTGATAGCAAAGGACTGCAGAATCATTTATTTCACCAAGTGCAAACGTGGGTTTATACCTGGAATTGGTTTTGGCTCATACAGGTTCTGGAAGGATGGGGAGGGGGGGGGGGGGGGTGATAATGTCCGAAAGTCAAGAGCCGAGGCTGCCATACTACGGCGCCACCAGTCGCACTTGGCTTCTGGGTTGATCCCACCCTGATCGCCTGAGTGACGTATGCAGGCCCGCCATCAGGGGGGGACATCCGTGACTCCCGTCACGGGCCCGGCCCTGCAGGGGGGCCCCATCCCCGCCGCGGCCCTGGCGGGTGCCGCCCGGCCGCCGCTCAACCCCCCATGACCGCTGCTCCCTCCCTCCCTCCATCCCTCTAACCGCCGCCGCCTCCACCTAGTCAGACCCCGATCAGACGGCGACAATAGTGCGGGCGCTAGGACCCAGCGCCCGCACTGATATGCGGAAGTGACGTCACTTCCGCATATAGAGCGGGTGCGTCCAGCGCCCGCTCTGGTCGGGTCGCCGCTGATCTTGAGGTCTGACGCTGGGCAGCACTCACTGGCAAGGTAGGGGAGGCAGCGGAGGCGGCGACGACGACGGCGGCAGCGGCTGGGGGGGGCGGCTCCCTGTCACTCGCTCACTAGCTAAAGGGCCTCCCTGTCACTCACTCACTACCTAAAGGGCCTCCCTGTCACTCACTCACTACTTAAAGGGCCTCCCTGTCACTCACTCCCTACTTAAAGGGCCTCCCTGTCACTCACTCACTAGCTAAAGGGCCTCCCTGTCACTCACTCACTACTTAAAGGGCCTCCCTGTCACTCACTCACTACTTAAAGGGCCTCCCTGTCACTCACTCACTACCTAAAGGGCCTCCCTGTCACTCACTCACTCCCTAAAGGGCCTCCCTGTCACTCACTCACTCCCTAAAGGGCCTCCCTGTCACTCACTCACTACCTAAAGGGCCTCCCTGTCACTCACTCACTATTAAAAGGGCCTCCCTGTCACTCACTCCCTAAAGGGCCTCCCTGTCACTCACTCACTAGCTAAAGGGCCTCCCTGTCACTCACTCACTACTTAAAGGGCCTCCCTGTCACTCACTCACTACTTAAAGGGACTCCCTGTCACTCACTCCCTAAAGGGCCTCCCTGTCACTCACTCACTAGCTAAAGGGCCTCCCTGTCACTCACTCACTACCTAAAGGGCCTCCCTGTCACTCACTCACTACCTAAAGGGCCTCCCTGTCACTCACTCACTACCTAAAGGGCCTCCCTGTCACTCACTCACTACCTAAAGGGCCTCCCTGTCACTCACTCACTATTAAAAGGGCCTCCCTGTCACTCACTCACTCCCTAAAGGGCCTCCCTGTCACTCACTCACTAGCTAAAGGGCCTCCCTGTCACTCACTCACTACTTAAAGGGCCTCCCTGTCACTCACTCACTACTTAAAGGGACTCCCTGTCACTCACTCCCTAAAGGGCCTCCCTGTCACTCACTCACTAGCTAAAGGGCCTCCCTGTCACTCACTCACTACTTAAAGGGCCTCCCTGTCACTCACTACCTAAAGGGCCTCCCTGTCACTCACTCACTACCTAAAGGGCCTCCCTGTCACTCACTCACTAGCTAAAGGGCCTCCCTGTCACTCACTCACTAGCTAAAGGGCCTCCCTGTCACTCACTCATTAGCTAAAGGGCCTCCCTGTCACTTACTCACTAGCTAAAGGGGCTCCCTGTCACTCACTCACTTGCTAAAGGGGCTCCCTGTCACTCACTCACTACCTAAAGGGGCTCCCTGTCACTCACTCACTACCTAAAGGGGCTCCCTGTCACTCACTCACTACCTAAAAGGGCTCCCTGTCACTCACTGCCTAAAGGGCTCCATGTCACTCACTGCCTAAAGGGCTCCATGTCACTCACTACCTAACCTGGGGGTCCCTGTCAGAATCCAGGTGAGAGGTGTCTACCATAATAAGGGGGCATTCTGCCTATTTATGTGAAATGCTGTCTATTTATGTGCCTCATGACTGCTGAATTTGTCTTGTTGGGGGCCTAATGATTGAATTTTTACTTGTTGGGGGCCTCATGATTTGTTGGGAGCCTCAAGATTGCTGAATTTGTCTTGTTGGGGGCCTCATGATTTGTTGGGGGTCTCACGATTGCTGAATTTGTCTTGTTGGGGGCCTCATGATTGCTGAATTTGTCTTGTTGGGGGCTTCATGATTGCTGAATTTGTCTTGTTGGGGGCCTCATGATTGCTGAATTTGTCTTGTTGGGGGCCTCATGGTTTGTTGGGGGCCTCATGATTGCTAACTGCGAGACTATGGGAAAAGCTGAATCATTACCATATGAGACAATAGCATTAAACCTACTTTTTTAGCTTTTTTAAACAGAAAATAAAACTGGGAGGTTCTAAAAAAATGATGGAGCACTTCCTCCTTCCGGCTTGAAGGAGGAAGTGCTCGATATCGAGGCTTGCAACGCGTCCATTCGGACACTTGCACCTCGTTGAAACGCTGGGTGGAGAACGGCGTTCTGGGTAATTAACCCCGCCGCATCTAGCCACTCAGCTGTGGCAATTAGAGCTAACTTGAATCACGAGTATCCACCGTGGTTATTCGTGATTAATTTGTGGACAGCAAGCCTCCAACTAGCTCTGCCAACATGTAATGGCTACGCACATTTCTCAGTTTGTGTGGGGGGGGGGGCCCGGACTGATGATTTGTGAGGGGCCCCAAAATTTCTGATGGCGGCCCTGGACGTATGCATCAGACTTGGATGAGCTTAGTATGATATGCTGTGCTGTAAGTCTAGGTTCACAGTGTACCCAGGTACGTTCCCTGTATAACAAGAACAGAAAAGCAGTATCGCTGGTGGCGGGTGGTAATCACTGATAGACTGGCACTTTGCTGCAGTTATGGCTTGTGGTAATCACTGATGGACTGCCGCTGTGCATGTGCTGCCATTGTGGCTTGTGGTAATAACCGATGGACCGCTGCTGTGCATGTGCTGCAGTTGAGGCTTGTGGTAATGGACTGCCATTGTGCATGTGCTGCAGTTGTGATAACTGATGGGTCGCTGCTGTGCATGTGCTGCAGTCGAAGTTTGTGGTGATCACTGATGAGCCGCTGCTGTGCATATGTTGCAGTTGTGGCTTGTGGTGATGGACTGCCACTGTGCATGTGCTGCAGTTGGGGCTTGTGGTGATAGACTGCCGCTGTGCATGTGCTGCAGTTGGGGCTTGTGGTGATGGACTGCCACTGTGCATGTGCTGCAGTTGTGATAATCACTGATAGACTGCTGCTGTGCATATGCTGCAGCCGTGGCTTGTGGTGATCACTGATGGCCTGCGCTGTGCATATGCTGCCGGTGTGGCTTGTGGTAATCACTGATGGACTGCTGCTGTGTATGTGCTGCCGGTGTGGCTTGAGGTAATCACTGATGGACTGCTGCTGTGCATGTGCTGCAGCCGTGGCTTGTGGTGATCACTGATGGACTGCTGCTGTGCATGTGCTGCAGTTGTGGCTTGTGGTAATTACTGATGGGCTGCCGCTGTGCATGTGCTGCAGCTGTGGCTTGTGGTAATCACTGATAGACTGCAGCTGTACATGTGCTGCAGCTGTGGCGATCACTGATGGACTGCTGCTGTGCATGTGCTGCAGTTGTGGCTTGTGGTGATCACTGATGGACTGCGCTGTGCATGTGCTGCAGTTGTGGCTTGTGGCAATCACTGCTGGACCGCGGCGCATGTGCTGCAGTTGTAGTTTGTGGTAATTACTGATGGACCGCTGCTGTGCATGTGCTGCAGTTGTGACTTGTGGCAATTACTGATGGACTGCTGCTGTGCATGTGCTGCAGTTGTGGCTTGTGGTGATCACTGGTGGACTGGTGTGCATGTGCTGCAGGTGTGGCTTGTGGCATAGACTGATGGACTACTGCTGTGCACATTTGCGATTCTGATTAAGGATCCTGCAGCATTTTTGGAGAAATTGTGCTCTAATTCAAACTATAGAAGCACTGCACAATCACTTCTACATCACTGTTCAAAAGTGATTTTGCTGTGATTTTGTGTACCACGATTGTGGTTGAACAAAGTTTTACCTATATGCCGAGCCTATGTGCGGCAGCTTCCGTCGTACGGCCTCGCCCCCTTGCACAGAAGCAATGACATTATGTGCAACGGGGTGCAGCGATGCTCTGGAAGCTTGCGCACAATGACTCGGTGTGTAGGTAACTTTATTCAAAAGAGCAGAACACAAAACGCTGGCAAATCGTGCCTACAAACGGTGAACAAAGTACATGCACTTTAGGAAGCACAAGCGCTGCTCTCAGTGGGAGCCTGGCCTAACAAGCAGAAGCTTGGGCGGAACCCTGAGTTTTAATGGATTACTTTTGAATTTTACCCTTCGTGTCTGAGGATGCTGCAGAAGGAGTTGAGTGAGGAGATGAGTGAGGAGTAAGAGGTGTCTGATGCTTGCAAAACTCCCCTGTGACTACAGTAAAGAGTCCCAGTAAGCTGTAATTTACTTCATCCAGCATTTGTGAGATTAAACTGGATGAAAGACCAAATACGTGCAAGTAGAAAAAAAATAGGGGCGCAATGAAAAATGAGCGCAGGATTTCGTTAATTAAAATATTGTTAATATCTACTGATATTCTTAGTTTTTAAAGTGTATATGGTGTATATTATCGTAATAATATTGCTGAATGAAAGTTGTTGATAACGACAGTAAAACAGTAGAAAATGTTACCGATATTTTACTACAGCTTAACCTAACCATATTACTCTACCGCAGGGGTCTCAAACTCAATTTACCTGGGGGCCGCAGGAGGCAAAGTCAGGATGAGGCGGGGCCGCATAAGGGATTTCACAAAAAAAGTCCTCAAATGTCATTATTAACAGTTTTAATTATTTCTTCTGAACATGAAGTGTCCTACCTTATAGTTCGCTTCAGTGCTCCCATTACAAGTAATCCGCCGTGTCCCCGCCGCAAAACGAGGGCAGCAGCGGCGGCAGGATACATACCTTCTTCCTTGCGTTCCATCGCCGCCTTCTCGCTCTAGCGGCTGACGTCACTTCCGGAAGCGGAAGTGACGTCAGCCGCTAGAGCGAGAAGGCGGCGATGGAACGCAAGGAAGAAGGTATGTATCCCGCCGCCGCTGCTGCCCGCTGCCCACACACATTCACTAGCTGGAGGGGGGCGCAGAGGGGAGAGCCCCGAGGTGAGGGAGAGGGGGGAACTTCCCCTCTCCCGGCCGACTGTGGGCAAGGCTTTCCCCTCATGCTGCCACCCCTCCAGCCCCCAAAAACCGGCCACGAGCGGGCCCCGGGGGGGGGGGGGGGCGCTCTGAAATTCTGCAGGGGGATTTTCAGGTGTCTGCTGCCCACATTACGATTTTCAGGTGTCTGCTGCCCACATTACGATTTTCAGGTGTCTGCTGCCCACATTACGATTTTCAGGTGTCTGCTGCCCATATTATGATTTTCTGGTGTCTGCTGCCCACATTACGATTTTCAGGTGCCTGCTGCCCACATTACGATTTTCAGGTGTCTGCTGCCCACATTATGATTTTCAGGTGTCTGCTGCCCACATTATGATTTTCTGGTGTCTGCTGCCCACATTGCGATTTTCTGCTGTCTGCTGCCCACATTACGATTTTCTGGTGTCTGCTGCCCACATTGCGATTTTCAGGTGTCTGCTGCCCACATTACGATTTTCTGGTCACTGCTGCCCACATTGCGATTTTCAGGTGTCTGCTGCCCACATTACGATTTTCAGGTGTCTGCTGCCCACATTACGATTTTCAGGTGTCTGCTGCCCACATTATGATTTTCTGGTGTCTGCTGCCCACATTGCGATTTTCTGCTGTCTGCTGCCCACATTACGATTTTCTGGTGTCTGCTGCCCACATTGCGATTTTCAGGTGTCTGCTGCCCACATTACGATTTTCTGGTCACTGCTGCCCACATTGCGATTTTCAGGTGTCTGCTGCCCACATTACGATTTTCTGGTGTCTGCTGCCCACATTACGATTTTCAGGTGTCTGCTGCCCACATTATGATTTTCTGGTGTCTGCTGCCCACATTGCGATTTTCTGCTGTCTGCTGCCCACATTACGATTTTCTGGTGTCTGCTGCCCACATTGCGATTTTCAGGTGTCTGCTGCCCACATTACGATTTTCTGGTGTCTGCTGCCCACATTGCGATTTTCAGGTGTCTGCTGCCCACATTACGATTTTCAGGTGTCTGCTGCCCACATTACGATTTTCAGGTGTCTGCTGCCCACATTACGATTTTCAGGTGTCTGCTGCCCACATTGTGATTTTCAGGTGTCTGCTGCCCACATTACGATTTTCAGGTGTCTGCTGCCCACATTGCGATTTTCAGGTGTCTGCTGCCCACATTGCGATTTTCTGGTCACTGCTGCCCACATTGCGATTTTCTGGTGACTGCTGCCCACATTAGGATTTTCTGGTGTCTGCTGCCCACATTACGATTTTCTGGTCACTGCTGCCCACATTGCGATTTTCTGGTGTCTGCTGCCCACATTACGATTTTCAGGTGTCTGCTGCCCACATTACGATTTTCAGGTGTCTGCTGCCCACATTGCGATTTTCAGGTGTCTGCTGCCCACATTACGATTTTCAGGTGCCTGCTGCCCACATTACGATTTTCAGGTGTCTGCTGCCCACATTACGATTTTCAGGTGTCTGCTGCCCATATTATGATTTTCTGGTGTCTGCTGCCCACATTACGATTTTCAGGTGTCTGCTGCCCACATTACGATTTTCAGGTGTCTGCTGCCCACATTACGATTTTCAGGTGTCTGCTGCCCACATTGTGATTTTCAGGTGTCTGCTGCCCACATTACGATTTTCAGGTGTCTGCTGCCCACATTACGATTTTCAGGTGTCTGCTGCCCACATTGCGATTTTCTGGTGACTGCTGCCCACATAAGGATTTTCTGGTGACTGCTGCCCACATTAGGATTTTCTGGTGTGTGCTGCCCACATTATGATATTCTGGTGACTGACTGCTGCCCACATTAGGATTTTCTGGTGACTGCTGCCCACATTACGATATTCTGGTGACTGCTGCCCACATTAGGATTTTCTGGTGACTGATGCCCACATTGCGATTTTCTGGTGACTGCTGCCCACATGGCGATTTTCTGGTGACTGCTGCCCACATGGCGATTTTCTGGTGACTGCTGCCCACATGGCGATTTTCTGGTGACTGCTGCCCACATTGCGATTTTCTGGTGAACTCTGCCCACATTACGATTTTCTGTCCCACATTACGATATTCTGGTGAACGCTGCCCACATTACGATTGTCTGGTGAATGCTGTCCACGTTACAATTTTCTGGTGACTGCTGCTCACGTTACGATTTTCTGGTGACTGGTGCCCACATTACGATTTTCTGGTGAACTCTGCCCACATTATGATTTTCTGGTGAACTCTGCCCACATTATGATTTTCTGGTGAACGCTGCCCACATTACGATTGTCTGGTGAATGCTGTCCACGTTACAATTTTCTGGTGACTGGTGCCCACATTACGATTTTCTGGTGAACTCTGCCCACATTATGATTTTCTAAAGGCCCACATTACGATTTTCTGGTGAACTCTGCCCACATTACGATTTTCTGGCCCACATTACGATTGTCTGGTAAAATGCTTCCCACTTTACAATTAATTTACAGTGAAACGCTGCCCCATTATGATTATTTGGCACCTATGGGGGGGGGGGGCCCCATCCAAATATTCGCAGGGGGGCCCAGTGATTTCTAGTTACGCCCCTGGCCACGGGCGCCCAAATTTCCTGCTACCAGACCAAACCTCTCCTTCTGCTGGTGTGTAATCATAGAGAATGCAGATTCAGATGCAATATTACCTGATAATTCAGGTGACTGAGGTCAAACTGCAGGCTGATTGGAGTTCCTGGCAAAGTTTCTGCAGGGTGAGCAGACAGGCTTTGGCAAACGTAATCTTGATGTAAGACAGGTGTAATTAGCAACCATCGGCACAAAGCCAGGTACCTGGCCGGGTGCCTTCTTCTCTGGATTCCGACACGCTGACGGATGCCTAAAACTCCGAAGCCGGTACCAATGCAAAAGTATACAGAAACTATTGAAAGTAATGGCAATGTAAATCCTGCTTCCATATAACTGAGGGAAGGATATAAACACAATGCTCAGCACTGTATGGACATGGCGTGCTGACGTGCAGGTCAGCTGTCATATTCCTTTGATACCAACTGTCCTTGAGCACATAAACATAGGGAGGTCATGGGGTAGAGGGAAGACCTGTAGTTCATATGTGGCTCTCCAGAGTATTGCTGTGTCCTCTAGGATGGTGTTTCTCAGGCAGAGGAACTAATTATCCCACCGGTGAATATGTGAGATTGCAAAACCTGCACTTGTGAAGGACATTGGGGCAGTCATTGTTAGGAGCCTCTTCTATGAGCTGTTGATAGGCAGTGAAAAGACTATCAAACTCTCACAACCAGGGCCAGATTTACCATAAGGCACTGTAGGCACGCACCTACAGGCGTCTGATGATAAAAAGGCGGCTCACTTCCCTCCCCAAGTGCCTCTCTCGCTCCTCCCCTTTGCAGAGTCCTAATGAGAGTGTAAATGAGAGGTTACTCTTCCCAGTTTCGGCATTCCATTTAAAGGGAAGGTTCAGGGAAACGTGTAAAAAAATAAAAATCCATATCCACTTACCTGGGGCTTCCTCCAGCCCGTGTCAGGCAGGAGGTGCCCTCGCCGCCACTCCAGAGGCTTCCGGTCGTCTTCGGTGGCCGACCCGACCTGGCCAGGGTGGCTGCCAGGTCGGGCTCTTCTGCGCTCCAAGGACGGGCTCTTCTGCGTCCCACGCGGGCGCGCTGACGTCATCGGACGTCCTCCGGGCTGTACTGCGCAGGCCACCGAAGACGACCGGAAGCCTCTGGAGCGGCGGCGAGGGCACCTCCTGCCTGCCATGGGCTGGAGGAAGCCCCAGGTAAGTGGATATGGATTTTTATTTTTTTACACGTTTCCCTGAACCTTCCCTTTAAGAGATCTCCCTTCATTCAGGGGCACCTCTAGCTACTTAATACTAAAGGGCATCTGTAGCTACCTATGGGAAATGAGGGAGAAGTGACAGCTGAGCCAGCCAGCACACTTGTAGTGCAGTTTGGCAGGGGTTTGTAGGTTCATGGAGGGTGAAGTCTAAGGTGTCAGGACATCTGTGCCTATAAGCTGTGCTCCACCAATGTAAATCCGGGACTGCTCACAACCGCTTGCTGCTGCCTGGTAGCTGCTCACTGAGCACACTGTACAGCCGCCTGTGGAAAAGTCATTTCATAGTTAGTGATTGGGTAAAGCCAATTATTATCACACAATTGTTTTTTGTTTTTCACATCATAATAACAATAACTGGAAGCCCCCAAATGGCCTTGATCAAAGGTTTAAATGCCCTTGAAGTTTTGGCCTGATAATATACACACAAATTAACACACACAAGTTACTTGGATATTATAACACATATCTGACAGTTATAGAAAAAAAAAGTTAGTTACTTACAGTAACCAAGTGGTGGGAAGCAGCGGTGGGATTGAGGAAGACATGGGAATCCTCGGGAGCATCCAGAGGCATAGTCGCACGCGCGCTCTGAATCGCGCGCGTGCGACTATGCGAACTGCGCACATGCGCGCCCTGATTGCCTGCCGGAGAGATGCCGGGGATGCCGTCTGAGGCTGACAGCGCTGAAGATCCTCCCCGCGAGCGAGTCCCGCCGGAGACGCCGCTGGAATCATCACGGGACCCGCCAGGATAAGGTAAGATCGTTACAGATGTATTTTGCCCGATTACTCATGCGTACCTGAAGGGAAAAAGGTGCCACTATAGGGTACTCACTTGGGAGGGGAAAGCCTCTGGATCCTAAAGAGACCTCCCCCGTCCTCTTTCACCAGCTCGTTCCGGTGTTGGGATTCCTAAAATAGCTTGACGAAAGCTTGTGCATGCGCAGAAGCACGGACCCGTTCCGCTTTCTTCAGTAAAAGCCAAGCTCAATTGGTTTACGTTACCACGAATGCGCAAGCCGTTTGCACACGCACAGTAGGACAGACTCAATCGTACTCAGGTCTTTCAGCAGAAGTCCGAGTAGGTCTATGCTACTGGGCAGGCGCAGTGTGACCACACTTCTGGGGTCTCAGCTCTGGATCGAGCCAGTGGAGGAAGACAGGAATAGACTCTAGAGCATAGTTCCCCTGTCCTCAAGGCCCACCAACAGTACATGTTTTGCAGAAAACCACAAACATGCACAGGTGAGGTAATTAGTATCTCAGCAGAGCTGATTAACTACCTCTGTGGTTTTCTGCAAAACATGCACTGTTGGTGGGCCTTGAGGACAGGGTTGGGGAACACTGTAGAGGCTTCCTCTTCCTGAGGCAAATGTCCATTTTTTTGGAATTGCACACCTCCCAGGTTTGCTTTAAAGAATGGTAAACATTTTAAAAAAATTTGCCAAAAAATGTAAACTTATGAGCTCAGTTGCAGGCCTTAGTGAGTGACTGAGGTGAAATAAGAAAGTTGTGGTGAAGGTCCGGGTTACTGACGTACTGAGTGCTGAAGGCAAAGGAAAAGCATGGTTGCCAGGGAACTAATCTGTTTTTAAAGCAGTTAGCAAGGGCAGTACCTGTGCTTCTGTCAGAACAGGTGTTCTTTAACCACCCTGGCGTTCTGATTAAATCGCCAGGGTGGCTGCGGGAGGGTTTTTTTTAAATAAAAAAAAAACTATTTCATGCAGCCAACTGAAAGTTGGCTGCATGAAAGCCCACTAGAGGGCGCTCCGGAGGCGATCTTCCGATCGCCTCCGGCGGCAAGAAATAACACGGAAGGCCGCAATGAGCGGCCCTCCGTGTTTCGCTTCCCTCGTCGCCATGGCGACGAGCGGAGTGACGTCATGGACGTCAGCCGACGTCCTGACGTCAGCCGCCTCCGATCCAGCCCTTAGCGCTGGCCGGAACTGTTTGTTCCGGCTACGCTGGGCTCGGGCGGCTGGGGGGACCCTCTTTCGCCGCTGCACGCGGCGGATCGCCGCGCTGCAGCGGCGATCAGGCAGCACACGCGGCTGGCAAAGTGCCGGCTGCGTGTGCTGCTTTTTATTTGGTGGAAATCGGCCCAGCAGGGCCTGAGCGGCAGCCTCTGGCGGTGTTGGACGAGCTGAGCTCGTCCAGACCGCTCAGCAGGTTAAGGAAGCTGGTATATATTGGAGTGTCCAGGAATCCATTACGTTAATGAAGGAGCTCACACTGCACGGCAGTAAAAAATTCATTACTACAGTAAATAATAAATGAAAGCACTAAAAGTACAATGCGATGCACCAACCTATTTCATTTATTGTTTTCACGCTTATGCTGTTATATAGCAGAGCAGATTAAGCTTTGCTTAACATTCAACAAGGATAAATAATGAGTGTATTAAAGTGGAGGCTTGTTTATAGCAGCTGGCGTGTCGGCGGAAGAGGTGAGCAGAATGGTTATTGTTGGGGGAGTGGTTACTGCTGGTTCAAGATAACCCTAATGTGTCTGCTTTTCTGATAGTATAATCAGTACCGGGGTCATCTACAGTTCCAATGACTATGATGCCAAGTCACAAAGAAACTGGCGCAGGGAAATTTGGGCGCACCATGCGCCACCATAGGCTGTAATGTGAATTACAGCTATAGACGGTAATTTGGGCGCCGTCAAAAGACAGAACCCAAATTACGTTAAAAACAGCATAATTCAGCCGCCAGCAATAGCTGTCACCCGAATCACATCTTACCCTCTGAATCCATGGCGGCATGGAGGGGGAATAGTACTTAGCACCGCCGAGAATTTTGCAGGTGCAGGGTGAGCCGTTTTTAAGCTTCAATCTACGCCCAAATTTCCCGTTGCCTTAATTACATGTATGCAGTCAGAAGGTCGAGACCCTATATATGGCTCATTCTTTGCAAAACTGGTTTCTTAAAAATTTTTCCTTTTTAAGGCTAATTGACCCAAGACCAGGGATTTACCATAAGGCACTGTAGGCACGTGCCTATAGGCACCTGATGATGGAAAGGTGGCTTACTCCTCTTCGTGAGCGCCTCCCTCCCTCCTTCCCTATTCAGAGTCCCGATGAGAGTGTAAATGCCTTTGGCATTCCACTGACAAGACTGACAAGATCTCCCCTCAGTCAGGGGCACATCTAGCTACTTCATATTGAGGTTCCTCAAGCTGCCTAATACATGGGAACACCACTGTCTACTTAAAAAAGAGGGTACTTCTGGCTACCTAATACTAAGGGGCACATGTAGCTACCTATGACAGGCAAGGGGAGTAAGGGAGAGGTGACAGTTGGATGCAGTTTGGTGGGGGTTTGTAGGTTCATGGAGGGTGAAGTCTTAGGTGCCGGGACATCTGTGCCTATAGGCTCCTATGAGGTCAATCCGGGTCTGCCCAAGACTATAAACCTTTTTCGCTTTCCCTTGGATCAATTGGATTATGTGCGAGTTTGGGACAGTCATTTGGGATGTCTTTTTTTTTCAACCAGGCTAACTACAGTGGGATGCAAAAGTTTGGGCAACCTTGTTAATCGGCATGATTTTCCTGTATAAATCGTTGGTTGTTACAATAAAAAATGTCAGTTAAATATATCATATAGGAGACACACACAGTGATAGTTGAGAAATGAAGTTTATTGGATTTACAGAAAGCGTACAATAATTGTTTAAACAAAATTAGGCAGGCGCATAAATTTGGGCACCACGAAAAATAAATTAAATCAATATTTAGTAGATCCTCCTTTTGCAGAGATTACAGCCTCTAAACGCTTCCTGTAGGTTCCAATGAGAGTCTGGATTCTGGTCAAAGGTATTTTGGACCATTCCTCTTTACAAAAAAGTCTCTAGTTCATTCAGGTTTGATGGCTTGCGAGCATGGACAGCTCTCTTTAACTCACACCACAGATTTTCAATTATATTCAGGTCTGGGGACTGAGATGGCCATTCCAGAACGTTGTTTCTCTGCATTAATGTCTTAGTGGATTTTGAGCAGTGGTTAGGGTCATTGCCTTGTTTAAAGATCCAGCCCTGGCGCAGCTTCAGCTTTGTTACTGATTCCTGGATATTGGTCCCCAGAATCTGCTGATACTGAGTGGAATCCATGCGTCCCTCAACTTTGATAAGATTATCCATCATGCTACACAGCCCCTTGGCACGATGGAACCACCACCACATTTTATTGTAGGTAGCAGGTGTTTTTCTTGGAATGCTATGTTCTTTTTCCTCCATGCATAACGCCCCTTGTTATGCCCAAATAACTCAATTTTAGTTTCCTCAGTCCACAGCAACTTATTCCAAAATGAAGCTGGCTTGTCCAAATGTGCTTTAGCATACCTCAAGTGGTTCTGTTTGTGCTGTGGGCGGAGAAAAGGCTTCCTCTGCATCACTCTCGCATACAGCATCGCCTTGTGTAAAGTGCGCCGAATGGTTGAACGATGCACAGTGACTCCATCTGCAGCAAGATGATGTTGTAGGTCTTTGATGCTGGTCTGTGGGTTGACTCTGACTGTTCTCACCATTCATCGCTTCTGTCTATATGAGATATTTCTTGGTCTGCCACTTCAAGTCTTAACTTGAACTGAGCCTGTGGTCTTCCATTTCCTCAACATGTTCCTAACTGTGGAAACAGACAGCTAAAATATCTGAGACAGCTTTCTGTATTCTTTCCCTAAACCATGATGGTGAATAATCTTTGTCTTCAGGTCATTTGAGAGTTGTTTTGAGACCCCCATGTTGCTACTTTTCAGAGAAAATTAAAAGAGGAGGGAAACTTGCAAATTACCCCCTTAAATACTCTTTCTCATTATTGGATTCACCTGTGTATGTAGGTCAGGGGTCACTGAGCTTACCAAGCCAATTTTAGTTCCAATAATTAGTTCTAAAGGTTTTGGAATCAATAAAATGACAACCGTGCCCAAATTTATGCACCTGCCTAATTTTATTTAAACAATAATTGCGCACTTTCTGTAAATCCACTGAACTTCATTTCACTTCTCAAATATCACTGTTTGTGTCTCCTATATGATCTATTTAACTGACATTTTTTATGGTAACAACCAACGATTTATACAGGAAAATCCTGACGATTAACAAGGTTGCCCAAACGTTCGCAACCCACTGTATGTAGCTCTTTTCCAGGGTTTACACAGCATTATTCTTAGTCAGGTTCAAGAGGCATGATAACATTCTCATTTTTATCACAATCCAAATTACACCGTCTCTCTGCCTCAGCCTTGTAGGATTTCCACTTAGGGTGAATACACACATCCAATTTTTATTGGCCAATGATTGGCAAATGTTACCACTTCCATGTTGTATGAGAGCTTACCTACACAATCTGTTCATAAAATTCAACATTGGTTTGCCTTCATACTAGATGGAAGTGGTTAAATTGGCCAATCACATTTGGATGTGTATACACACTCTAAGATTTCCAACTTCAGATAATTGTGCTGCTAAGCAGACCTTTGAGATGATTTGTTACAATTCTTGCGAATTAAGTCTGAAGTTTATTCAGCTACAGACCGCCTGTTAAAAACCACTTCAAGAAAAGGAAGAAATGGAGGGGTGCATAAATGGATACACACAGTCCCATATGCAATTCACTTTTTTTCCTGAGTTTTCTCCTAGGAGAACTTCTTTTCAAAATAACTTTTCAGCAATTTGCAATAGAATAGGTACCAAAAAGTAGGTGAAAAAGTGCTATTATTTTAAATATTTTTTTGCTAGCTGGTGGTTGAAGACTCCCTGCACACTGCAAATCCGTTTTGCGATTCCGATTTCGTTTCCGATTTGCAATTCCGATTTTCCCTGACTGCAATCAACAGAAAAACGTAGGAAAAAACGCAGCATGCAGTAACGATTAAAAATCGGAATCGGGTGTAAAAACCGATTAAAAATCGGAATCGCATGCAGTGTGCAGGGAGCCTAAGAGGCATTTTGTTGGCAAGGTGTGAACATATCGCCTAAGAAAAAACACAGGACAAAAAGCTACCGTATTTTTCGGAATATAAGACACTCCAGTACATAAGACTAGAGATGTTGGCGAACCGTTTGCCAGCGAATCTCTATTGGCCGCTACTACTTCCAGGTCGCTATGACCCATAGTGTATGGCTGCGCTGGGCCGGCGGTACGCGTCTTTGATCGGGCACTCTCTGCGCAGGAGCGTGACGTCACTCATGCACAGAAAGTGCCCGGCAACAGGCGTGCGATCAAGGACGCGCACCGCCGGCCCAGCGCAGCCGTACTACTACGGCTCATAGCGACCCGGAAGTAGTACAGGGTGATGGGTTCGCTGGCGAACGGTTCGGGAACCATTCACCGACATCTCTGCATAAGACACACCTAGTTTTAGAGGGCATAAATCGGGGTAAAAAAAATGTAAACTAAACCTAGGTGCGTCTATACTACCGCGTCTTATGGACCTTTCCCATCTAAACTGTCTTTATCTAAGCTACACTGGCCATCTACACTAACCATCTGCTACACCGTAAAACACTTCACTAACCCCTCCTGCCCCCACCAACTACACTACACTGAACTTCACTAACCCCTGCTGCCACCAACAACTACACTAAACCCCTGCTGCCACCACCAACTACACTTCACTAACTAACCACTGCCCCCTCTACCAACTACACTTCACTAACTAACCCTTGCTGCTGCTAACACCAATTACACTTCACTTCATAACTAACCCCTGCAGCCAGCCCAAACTACCGTACACTCAGTGGCATAGCAATAAAGGTTTGCAGAGGTAGCGACCGAATAGGGGTCCTTGGGTCAGAGGGGCCCCCGAGAGGCCCTCCCTCAAGCACAATATTCGTTCTCTATTGGTCTTGTGCTGGTAATAATCACTTCTGTAGATACTTTGAATAGTGGTAATCATTAACAAGCTGTTCCCCATCCCCTTCTTGCACCTCTGACACTGTAGTTGCCATTGGCAGGTTTTGGTGCCCCGTATCAACTGTTATGTATAGAGTGCTTGGCGGGGCCCCATGTAAAACTTGCACTGGGGCCCATAGCTCCTTAGCTATGCCACTGCCTACACTTCACTGTCTAACTAACCCCTGTGGCATCTCACCTGATCCTGCCGCCGTGCTCCTATCCTCCTCCGTCTCGTGGTAATTCGAGGGTGCGCCGTCATCCATGATCAAGCTCTTCTGGGTCCCAGCCACAAGCTCCTCTTCGCTGCAGTCTCCGTATGCAGACAGCATCCTTGTGGTATACACATGCTGCCACCGCCATCCTCCATGGTTACAGCGTCCTCCTCCAGGTTACATTTCCCCCTACTGTGTGACCTGCGGCGCACATGCGCCTGACGTCATGCATGATTCCATCATAGGTCACAGTAGGGGGCACTATAACCAAGGAAGAGGACACTGTAACCATGGAGGATGGTGACTGCAGCAAGGAGGAGCCGGTGGCTGGGAGTAAGAACAGTTTGATCATGGATGACGGGGCACCCTCGATTAACGCGAGACAGAGGAGGAGAGGAGCGTGGCGGCAGGATCCGGTAAGTATATTCTGGGGGGCAAAATCCATACCTTTAGAGTATAAGATGCACCCACTTTTTCCCCTCAGTTTTGGGGATGAAAAAGTGTGTCTTTTATATGCCGAAAAATACGTAAATTGCAGATGAACCACAATAAGATAATACTTTATAGTGGAAATGAACTCTTGCACAGTACACAAGTCTTTATTCCACATATGGTTACTGAAGAAATCCACTGCTATGTGTTCCTATGCTTGTTTAGCCAGATTAGGTGTCTAATTAGTTCTTATAAGAAGCTGCGAATAGACTGCAGGAGCTCTGCTGAGGCAGCTCTCCCCATACAGTAAACACTGAGGGTTAACCCCTTCAGTGCTCCCTGCAAAGTAAAACCAACTTGTAAACTTCCGATTTTTAGGATTTCCATAAATTGTAATGACACATTGACGCTATTTTTTTAAAGCAAAGAAGAAATTCTGAGTTCAGTTTCACTTTAAGCATAGAACAGACAAAACAACGAGAACTATTTAAAACTTGTTCATACAAGAGAGACTCTCCTCCTTGTTCACGTCATATCTTCCTACTGAGTTGGTCTGTGTCACCACCACTTCCCACCGTGCCTTCTGAATGCCATTTCCATGCTTAGAAATGTTGGTGAAGTTCTTCCATGCAACTTTAACGCAGAGTCACCTGAGACCGCCACGGTGACGGTGGATTGATTGTCAGGGTAGATTTTGAGGCTCATTTCCATTATTGTAGAATGATTAAATATTCAAAGGGTTAAAAGATAGCTTTTAAATATTTCAGTGTTGTCTGCCCTGTCAACTCATTCTTCCTTTCCAAGAACAGAGCAGTCCCCGGCTGTGCAGGTGCTGAGCCATTCCTGAGCAAGCAAACAATATTAGCAGAGGGAGTTTGGATGGTGGTCTTCCAGCCGCTGTGGTGTCTCCAAACAAGGCCTCATCCAGTCGTGTTCTACAGAAAGCAACTATGCCCAATACATTGCGTCACCCCTTCTTCAGGTTAATACAGATCAGGGACAGTTTCAGCTGCTGGTTATCAGTGGAAAGAACTAGCTGGAGATTTGTAGCTCTTTTCCGCTCTATCCTCCGTGTAACCTGTGCTAATCTCCCAGATAGAAGCTGCTACTGCTGGTTACATTCTTCGCGGCCAAAACCTCTCTCTTCTACGAGACGTAATCTCCTAAAGCAGGTGTCACCATCCCCTCTGACTGATTTCCAGGAAGAGAACAGCTACATGCCACGGGTCAATAGAAAGTGGTCCTGAACTCTTGCACAGGACAGAAGGAAAACAGAGAGAAATGCCCCTGTATATATTTAGAGAGTTTAGCCTGTCTAATTCCCCTTCATCTGTGACTAATCACAAGTGTAATTTGATCTCTCAGCCCTGTCAGCTGGCTGCCTTGGCAAAGCAGCTAATTTGTAAACACAGGATGTTAACCCTTTGCAGGAAGTATACACAGTGCAGATTTATTGCATGATTTGTATTATCTGTAACAAAGAAATGTTTTTCTTTAAAGTTTATTATGATGTTGCTTATCTTTTAGAGCGGAGAGGAAGTTCTGCGTTCGGTCCGTTTTAAAGGACCACTTTCAGGAAAAGCTAAAAATGTAACCCTTTCCAAACCTTTTTCCCAATCACCCACACCCCCCCCCCCACATCCCCAGCAACTAATGTTTCTCGGGGTGCTGGATGTGAGAGATCGGGAAAAAGGAGCACAGCACGAGTGGTGGGGGCGGGGCCAGACTGTACATTGCAGATCTGCCCCCTTGCACAAGTGCAAGTGTAATTTTGTTATTACGCAGGGCTTGGTGCTGCTGCAGAGGATCCTAGTGTCAGCCTTTGTACGACACATAGAGGGACAACGTGCTGCACCTGATCTGGCAGCGGTGCCTCCGCGATCAGCGAAGCAGCGCTCCTGCAAAGTACCACAGTGGAGCATTATGCTGTTCCAGGGCTGCTTCATGTCTCTTCTACTCTTCCCCATGCCACATGCGCTCTGTGTTGCAGCGCAGAGAAGACACGATGCAGCGCTGGAACAGGGAAATACGCTGAGCAAAAATATAATCGCAACACTTTCGGTTTTGCTCCCATTTTCCATGAGCTGAACTCCTAGATCTGCAACATATTCTACATATTCAAAAGTCCCATTACTCTCAAATATTGTTCACAACTCTGTCTAATAGTGCCCCTACATGGTACGATAATTTTGTTCGATCATTCCGTTTGATCGAATATAAATTTACAACTTGTCCGATTGGATTTTTATTGAAAAAGGGATACCGGTAATTGTTTGTTTTTCTTAATTAAAAAAAAATATATATTCTTTTTGATTCGATTGTTTTGGTTGAATAAACAGGAAAATTGAATGTTTTTACTGTACACGGTACAATTTTTTCCCTTAGATAATTTTTTGGGGGATTATTCTGTTACATCGAATGGAAAGATTTTTCCAACCTGTCCGATTGGATTATTATTGAAAAAAAACAGGAAAATTGTTTGTTTTTCATGATCGAAAAAAAATAAATTATTTTCCACTTTCATTCGATTCAATAGTTTTGGTCAAATAAACGGGAAAATCAAAAGTTTTTTTAGCACTGTGTATGGGCACCATAAGGCCTTTTTTCCATGTACTGTTGAGCTGTGTGCTCAGCAAGCAGTTACCAGGCAGCAGTGAGCAGTTACCAGGCATTAGTAAGCAGTTGATAGCAGTTGATAGCATTTCACTGCCAATCAACAGTCTTATGCTACGTACACACATGCGACAACGATCGTTCGTTGAGGACGACGAACGAACTTTTAATTGACGAAAGAACGACCGAAGTAAAGTTAGTTGTAAAAAGTGTGTAACGATCACATCGTTAGAACGAACGTTACACCACGTAAAAGCACTTAATGCGCCTGCGCATAAAATTGTGAAGTTCCTTGGAGAAAAAGTGAAATACGCATGTCTAGCCTGGTACGAACGATCGTTTCCAACGATGTACCACTTTTGCTAACGATCGTCGGTGGTAAAAATCCGCCAAGACAGAACTTTGTTTTGTAGCGATTTGCCTCGTTCGTCGTTTGCCTTAATAGTCGTTGGTTCGTTTTTTGTAACGATCGTCGTTGGTAAAGATCGGGGAACGATCGTTACAAACGACTATAGTCGCATGTGTGTACGCACCTTTAGTGAGCGCTTCTCCTTTCCGAGAGAATCTATCCCACCTCACGGGTGTAGCATATCAAGGTGCTGATTAGACAGCATGAATATTGCACAGGCGTGCCTTATGATGCCCATACATGCTACCATTTTTTTATTTTTTTTTCGATTAAATAATTTTGTTTGATTAATGCATTAGATTAAATATAAAGATGTTTCCAACATGTCCAATCGGATTTATTAAATAAAAAAACAGGATACGCTTTCTTTTTACTTAATCGAGTTTCGATTGTTTTGGTCAAATAAACGGGAAAATCGAACGTTTTTATTGTACCGTGTAGGGGTACCATTAGACTGGCCACAATAAAGGGGGGAGGGGTGCATAAGTGTACTGTGTCACGGAACAGCCGTGAGAGACGCAGGCGAATCTGGAGGATTTGCAGTCGAGTTCCAGACCGCTTCCTGGTTGGATTGGTGCAGTCGTGCAAGCGATCAGAAAATGACTTTTTTGTGTTCTTTTTAAACCAGAGACCTGTCCTCCTGTGAGGAAAGCATTCCCCTCACCCCTCAGGAATGTCGCACGTGGCCAGATCCCCTGCAGAGACCAGCTCATTTCCCCAACAGCCAAATGACTGCATGAAAAGAGCCAGGAAGCTGGCTTCCCAGGTGGCCATGAGAAAGCCAGCCAGGGCGGCACTGACAGGGGCAGATTTGAATGCATGTGTTCTATGATTTCTTGTCTATTACATGGGGGCCGTGTATCGCACAGCTATGAAATTCATATAGTCTTATTCGTTAAAGTCTGCCCAACGTGCTGATATAAAATTCATGGCAATATCTCGTCCAGTTATTGCGGTATGAATCTTCTCAGGAACCTCACCCGCTGCCCTAGTCACGTCTGATATCATATTAATCTGTATTTTCCGACAAGTATGAATCTGCTATCCACCTAAATATGACATGTATCGTCCATGAGTTACGGCATTTTATAAGTAAACCTCAAATCTCTCTCAGAGGGAATGAACTGTCATTGGATGGCAATTCAGAGGGGGCAGGCATTGCCACAACCCTGAACCAGCTTCATGAAAAGCACATTGCCAGCAGGCGGACCTCATTCCTCCATATTCCATCTTCCCAGGAGCCTGTTGCCACTCTGAGGAACAGTGGCGGCCATCTTGTCTGAACTTTGCTCCTGCCTGAACTAAACTGAACTTTACAAGTTTTCCCACAAAAGGACATCTTTCCACGAACCTAAGTATTTTATCCTTTTCTTTTCATACTGCGCTACTAATGTCTCAATAATTGTTGATTCTAATGATTGTCTGTATATATTAATTATTTATATTGCATTTTTAATAAACCGACGCTATCGTCATTTTATTGATTCAGCTACCCTGCTATTCAGCCGCACAAACTGAACCTGGTCTCTGGAGAGACGCTACTATTGTCGCTAGCTAGACAGAATAGAGTGTGTTTAACCGTTTTTATTTGCAGGTCTAGACTTAGCCAGTCAGTGAGTTCCTCTGTCTCATGGTAACAGAGGTGGTGGCAGTTATACCCTGAAATAGTGTGTAATTTGTAATTACCGTAACTCACAGGCTCCCTTCTAGTCGGTCTACTGCCCAAATTCCAGCGGTTTCTGCGCACCGCCTGCGACCACAGCTTGCATAGTCTGTGTGCTGAAACTGATTGGAAGGCAATTTGCGTTCCGGCCACCAGGGGTCCTGTGACATAATGAATAAATTGATTTGTAGTCACCAACCCCAAATTGAATTCCCTTCCTCCCCTCTGCCTCTGAAATCTCTGGCTAGTAACCTCCTCATCCTCCTACCCAGACTGAGCTCCCATAAGCCCTTGCTACATGAGTCTGAGAGTGCCAAGGCACTCTGGAAAAGCTGTGGGCGAGGCTTGTTTAGTTTATAGGGAATTAGAGTATTAAAACAAGAAAAGTATTTGGCTTGAGGAATGCCCTATAAACTATATGAAAGGAACACAATTATGCAATGAGTAAAAGTTTATCTTGGATCCACTTTAACAACATATCAGATTAATTGATTTCATGAGCAAATGGAGTTTGAATATCATGTAGAATTAGTATGGGAGATGACAATAGTTAGTGTGTTAACACTCCAAAGCACTTTCAAATTACAGTTCATATAAAATTATTACTATTTTGTAATGTAATAAAATATTAAAATTATGTAAGAATGTCAGTTTGCATAACAGCTCAGCTGGATGTTGCAGTAGTGACAAGTAAATGAGATGCAAATAACTAAATTGATGCAGGATTATGCAAATTGTATGGTATTTGTATGAAAATGCAAATTGTATGAAGATGTATGTAGCATGAAAATAGACCAAACAAATCCTACAATGGTGGAATTTGATTGGTCCATTTTCAAGCTGCATAGAAAATTAGCATAAACCTGCATCAAGACAGAATTACTTGTATCTCATTGGCCATCCCTACTAGTGACACAGCTACTTACGGGGCTTAATTCTTACAGCAGACAAGATTATTTATTATACATTCCTACATTTATTATAGATTCCTGCCTACACAGTCAGATATATATATCTGCTGCGACTGTTTTATTGCAGCAGCTCAGGTAACTGTTTTTTGATTTATTATTTCATTTTTGTGGACTAAGAACTTCTATTACTGTATCTACACGTTATTTATGATAACTATTATGTGAGAAATAGAACATTTTATCAGGATTTTTCTTTTACTTATAGTTTAAATTTATTAGGAGTCAGCATCGTAAAAAAAAATGTACCTACTCCGACACCTCTAGGAACCCAAAAATCGCTCTGACTCTACAGCCCTGGAAACAGCTAGGTGTTTTTATGGCCATTGTGCTTTGTTTGATTAGTGGAGGTAGTCAGTTCTGCAACATCACAGCAGAAAATTATTTTTCACAGTGTCTGCAGTTTAAGGCCCAACTCAGTGACAGTTTTCTTTATGCACATTAAACGCAGCATTGTTTAAGGGCAGAGACACACTGCAGAGCGCTTTTCGATCTGTTTTTGTTTTTAAAACAAGTCCGCATTAATAAAATCACAGGAAAATCGATCGTGATTTTTTGAATAAACAAAACTGAATGGAAAAGCGCTCTGCAGTGTGGCTCTAGCCAAAAAAATAAAATAACCGGAGGTGAAAAAAAAACGATGAGATAAACAATTTTATTTATCCTCCTACTCCTATAAATTAGTAAATGTTTAAATATAAAATAAAACGATGGGATATATAAAAAACTAAGTAAATTGATTTTTTTTTTTGGTCTCTGCTCAGTTGCAGCCTATTAACCACTTAAGGACCGCAGAGTTAAACCCACCTAACGACCAGGCTATTTTTCAGTAAATAGGCCACTGCAGCTTTAAGGCCTTGCTGCAGGGCCACACAACTCAGCACACAAGTGATTCCCCCCCTTTCTGCCCACCAACATAGCTTTCTGTAGGTGCGGTCTGATCCCTGCCAGGATTTTTTTTTTTTTAATAAATATTTATTGTATTATTTTGTAAATTAATTTCGGCTCGCATGGCCCCCTGCAAATTCCGCCCCCAGGACTGCACACCGAACGGCGTTAGGCGGTCCTGGGGCTGCTGCCGCGTCCACAACAATTGGCGTAGAGCGGTCGTCTAAAGGTTAAGTGTCCCTAAATGAAAATACATGAACTATTGACCTTTTTTTAATCTCCCTCAGTTTTCAGAAGTTGTATTCTGCCAGGAAAACGTTTATGGCTGTAATTTGCTTATCAGTGATGTATTCCAAAAACGTTAGTGACAAGACAGAAGCTGTCACTTCCATGCCTAGAAATGTACTCTTTCAGGCAACAAGATAAAACAAGTAAAACAGCCTGGTTATTAATATGATTTGCACTGTACATACACATGTTTATCTCATCATGTCACATGTCGCCTTGGGTACAGTTTAAATGAATTGTGCATAATTTTCTAAAAATCCATTACAGTGTTTTGCAAAATAAAGAAAGGGCATAAATATATGAATTCTCATTTCCTCTTTAGTGACCTACAGCGGCTGGCCAACAGTCACATGACCATAAGCAGGGAGGAGCTTGGAGTAAGTCATAATGTCACCCCATCATGGCTGCCTGGCTCAAGTAGGTTGCTAAGGAGGCGTGGCTTTAGGCAGACTGGAGCAAGTAGGAATGATGTGTCAGCTAAGAAGAAGATAAGGTTCTATTAATTAGTGGAACAAGGGTTTCTACCCTTATCAAGCGAACGACAGTCTGTACACACGCCCGATTTAGCGGGCGAACGACGGAACGTTCAAACGACCCGTTGTTCGCGGAAATCCGACGTGTGTATGGGCCTTTAAAGGGGAACTGAAGTAAGAGGTATACGGAGGCTGCCATATTTATTTCCTTTTAATCAATACCAGTTGCCTGGCAGCCCTGCTGGTCTATTTCTCTGCAGTAGTATCGGAATAATGCTACGTACACACATGCGACAACGATCGTTCGTTGTGGACGACGAACGAACTTTTAATTGACAAAAGAACGACCGAAGTAAAGTTAGTTGTAAAAAGTGTGTAACGATCACATCGTTAGAACGAACGTTACACCACGTAAAAACACTTAATGCGCCTGCGCATAAAATTGTGAAGTTCCTTGGAGAAAAAGTGAAATACGCATGTCCAGCCTGGTACGAACGATCGTTTCCAACGATGTACCACTTTTGCTAACGATCGTCGGTGGTAAAAATCCGCCAAGACAGAACTTTGTTTTGTAGCGATTTGCCTCGTTCGTCGTTTGCCTTAATAGTCGTTGGTTCGTTTTTTGTAACGATCGTCGTTGGTAAAGATCGGGGAACGATCGTTACAAACGACTATAGTCGCATGTGTGTACGCACCTTAACACCAGAAACAAGCATGCAGCTAGTCTTGTCAGATCTGACTTTAAAGTCTGAAACACCTGATCTGCTGCATGCTTGTTCAGGAGCTATGGCTAATAGTATTAGAGGCAGGGGAACAGCAGGGCTGCCAGGCAACTGGTATTGCTTAAAAGGAAATAAACATGCAGCCTCCATATACCTCTCACTACAGTTCCTCTTTAAGTGAAATAAACTGATGAGATAAACTATTGTATGTATCCTACTCCTAAAAATTACCTTTAGATATCCCACTAATTTATGGTATATTTGAAAACTTAAATAAGTTGATTTATTGTTTTGTCTAAACTTATTGACAAAGTTTATCTTTGCGCTCAGAAATCCAGTTCTCTGCCAGGAAAGTGTTTTATGGCTGTAATTCCTTATCAGTGAGGGTTGCTTGCCACTGTACATACACTCGTCTATCTAAACATGTCACTTCACATGTCACATATCTAAACATGTCACTTTAAAATATAGTGGTCTGTTAATGACTACATATGGTCAATAAGATGCTAATATTTCTGGATTGCATGCAGCTTGAAACTGTCCCAAACAAAAAACCCCAGCAGGTTCTCTAATTTTCTTACTTTAGTTTTAAATATTTGCAGACTAAAACACAACGCTGTGTATATCTATCTGCCAAAAACAATAACTTTACCTGCTGTTGGGTTGTTTTTTTTATCCTTTTTATCATTAAGCTTATAGCTTGTTTATCTGTTGCGCTGGGCTAGTATCTACGCTGACCTTAAAAACAAAACAAAACTAGTTTTATTTAAACTTAAAAGCAGACAAAGGGATATTAAACAGAATATAAGCACCAATGTGTGTGTAACAATACAGGGGAAGCCTCAAACTTGGCTTACAAGAGATACTAGGCGAGATAACTGGGGAGTCTGACCTGGTGTAGTTTCCTTAAGTAATAGGAGGGTGTCAGTTAACACAGTGAGCTGTCTGTATCAGGGAAATCCACGTGAATTGTTGGGGGATATCTGCTACCACCCTCTAATAATTTGGTGCCCCTTTCTACAGGTCATTAATCCCTCCCCCTTTCCAGGTGTACATAATACCTCTCTTACCCCATTAGTCCATTCCCTCACTGACACCAACACTATGATACAGCCTCCTCAAGTGCTTCTAAATATTCTCTCCTGATAAAGAGGTTCATCCTCCAGATCAGGTGTTTTTGTAGCTACACTAGTTATGGATGTGAAGATATCGATGTCCACACTTGTTTTATGATCCTTGCATGATGGGCCTCTAGGCTGTGAGGGTGTAAGGCCTGACAGGTTATATCCCCAATCAGTCTCTATGCCCCAATCTATTGCCACGGCTCTGAGCCCAGCCCACCGTCTTCACCTATAGACAAGCCCCCACGTGAACAGGACACTTTATTTGTCTCCTGACTACGGTTACCCACCTAAGGTTATATTTGCCTTAAGGTGCAAGGCATACAGACTGAAGTAGAGAGGACAATAACCTGCCAGAACCCCACTGAGGCAAGTATAACACAGTTCAGTAGTTCATAAGTATCACACAGGACTAGTACTTTGATTTAGGTGGATGAGGCCCTCAGCGTCGATTGTCAGTAATGACAGATGGTTCAGGAAACGGGCAGTTCATGCAAGATCCACATGCAAGATTATCCAAGCAACAAGCAAGGGTCAGTCCAGGTATGAACTAGAGTGTCCATTAAACAAGCAAGGGTCGGTTCAGGCGGCAGGCAAGAGTATCCAGGTAACAAGCAGAGGTCGGTCCAGGCAGCAGGCAAGAGTATCCAGGTAACAGGCAGAGGTCGGTCCAGGCAGCAGGCAAGAGTATCCAGGTAACAGGCAGAGGTCGGTCCAGGCAGCAGGCAAGAGTATCCAGGTAACAAAGCAAGGGTTAGTAACAGCAGACAACAATGGTCCAATACAAGCCAAGGTCGAAATCCTGTAATTCATGCAATGTGAGTGCGCAACCAGCAACTAGCCACAGCTATGCTTATCACGGGTGATGACTGGGAGCACTCTGCAAGCTTAAATACAACTTTCATCCAATCAGTGGCCGGCTACACTCCGCACATCCAATCACACAGCGGGACACCTACCTAGGTTTCAGCTGTAGCATCGACTATTGTTTACATCTGCGGAAGGCGTACTGGGAACGCGCCCTCTGCCTATCAGAATGTGCGGCCTGCATTGCAGTAGGCGCGTCATCAGCTGGGAATAAGCACCGAGACCCGGAAGCGGCGGATTCAGCATGGGTCTCGTAGGAACCATTATCATCCACAGGCAAGTTACTTATAGAGAGTCACAATTGGTTGGCAAGGGAAAGGGTGTGAACTTTGGGGGGCCCCATCAACGTTTTGTCGGGGGGGGGGGCGTGTGATTTGTATTTATGCCCCTGAGCGCCTTCTCTCTTCTTATAAAAAAAAAATGTTCCCTCACTTCACGGAAAAAGTTTATACTTTTCATTTATAAAGTAGTGAACCCCATTAGGAGCATCTGTGACCTTTTTTATTTCATGCTCCTGTTTAGGGATGGTCGGAAATGCCGATTTCGCAGAAATTCCGTTTTCCAACAATGCCGATTTTCGATTCCACAGATTTCCAATCATTTTCCGATTTCTAAGTAGTGTTTTTTTAGTCATTTTTTACATTCTCTGATTGACCAAATACTTCTGAGTTGACTCTCTCTGCATTCTCTGATTGGTCCAGTGATTCCGAGTTCTGTGATTGGGCTAAAATCACCAAATTGTGGTAATGCAGTATTTCCACAGAAATCCAATTTCCGTGTTCCATTTTCTGAAAATGCTAAAATTTCAATTCCGCAAAAACTGAATGAACATCCCTACCCGTTTTACAGAGAATGTGGCCCAATTATAGAAGATTACGATACTTCTTCTGATATATAATATATTGCTGAATGTAAATTATCCACTTTTGAACATGTTAGGAGTCCCTTCCCTGTTCAGTCCGAATTCTCTGTACAAACGGCGGTTCTCATCAGAAGCTCTCGGATTCCACATCTATTATGGATGATGTAACAAAACCAAATATTGATTTTTGAACATCTGTTATCGCTTTACACAGAAATGTCTTCTCTTGTGATCTTTCTAGAGAATTACAAGCACCCAACATCCACCATTACTACACTCATTACTACACATTCTGTATTGCATACAAACATCACAGGCACCACCAGGAAACACGTCAATCCATATTGAATTTAACACTACAACAAAAGATATAAAGGATGGGTAAACTATTCTTCATGAATCAAATGATTAAAGCCCAACTCCGGACCGTAGATGACAAAAAAAACCTATTTAATTCTGGATACTGTAGAAAGGGGTTAGACCGTTATACCCTAATTTTAGTTTTAAAGGACAATTGACCTGAAAAGCACCCCGTAAAATAAACATATGCACATAATAGTCACCCCCTGTAGACTTCATCCGGCGTCTTCTGACATCACTCAGGTGTCCCGCTCGGCTGCACCTCCATTCTAAAATCTGGCACCTTTTTTTATGGGAAAATGGCAGCAATATGCTCACTCAGGACACTTGAGAGTGAGCTTAGAGGGAAAGAAAAGGGCATGTATAGGGGCATGAAAGGGGTGTGAGTGGCCCTGAGTGGGGAGCAGATTTAGCAGCTTAAAGGAGTCATCAATTAAAGAGAACTTAAACTGAAAATAAAAAGTCAAAATAACGATACACCGGTCATACTTATCTCCTGTGCAGTCTACTCATCAATCTCTTTCTCCTCTCCTGTGTCCCATTTGTCCACTGCGATCAATGGATTTCTCCATAATCCATTTTAAAAATGACCATTACCCCATAACAGCTTCCTGGTCAGCACACTGTTAAACTGTAATATCGCCCACTTGAGCCATATGGCAACATGGACATTACCTTGCACATTCAGTTGTAACTGACAGCTGCTGATATATAACTGACAGCAACTGATATATTTCAGTTGTGACAAAATATTGTCAGCACTGGAGGGGATCACTGTAAAGGTGGCCACACACCATACACTTTTTTAAATATCTGTTCAATTTAAAAATTGCAATCAATTTTTCTGACTGATTGTAACAAATTAAAAAATATGACCAATGTACCACACACCTATGTTAAATTTTTCCCCAATTATGATAAAAATGATTGGAAACTCTGAGAAAATTGCTAGGGTGTGTATATTAATAAACTTACAATCCAACACACACCATACAATCTTTAGAGAAATTGAACAGAAATATCTGGCATTCCGGATCGATTTAAATCGAAAAAAACGGGAATTCCGATCGGATTTTTCAGTCGAATGAAAAAAAAGCTTTCGATTTTTTCGAGAGATACGATCGTTTTCATCGAATTGCTGTAAAATCGGATCATTTTATTGTATTGTGTGTGGCCACCTTAAAGGTGGCCACACACCATACAATTTTTTAAATATCTGTTCAATTTAAAAATTGCAATAAATTTTTCTGACTGATTGTAACAAATTAAAAAATATGACCAATGTACCACACACCTATGTTAAATTTTTCCCCAATTATGATAAAAATGATTGGAAACTCTGAGAAAATTGCTAGGGTGTGTATATTAATAAACTTACAATCCAACACACACCATACAATCTTTAGAGAAATTGAACAGAAATATCTGGCATTCTGGATCGATTTAAATCGAAAAAAAACGGGAATTCCGATCGGATTTTTCAGTCGAATTAAAAAAAAGCTTTCGATTTGTTTGAGAGATACGATCGTTTTCATCGAATTGCTGTAAAATCGGATCATTTTATTGTATCGTGTGTGTCCCCCTTAAGAAGAAAATGATGAGCTTCTGAGAGGGACTGACTGTGAAGTAAGTATGTAATATTCATTTGCAGCTAAGCCATGTGTTTATTTTAAATACTTTCGCTCGCTTCAGGTTCCCTTTAAATAATGCTACCCCCAGTACTACTTACCCAGGGCTTCCTCCTCCAGCCCCTGGCAGCCGCTATGTCCCTCACCGCAGCTCCACTGGCCCCCGTTCCAGACGGTGCGCAGGAGGACCTAGAGGTCATCCTCTACTGTGCCTGCGCGAGCGCCGCTGTCAATCACCACCACGTGGTCCGGAGCGTACTGCGCTGTTAGAATGGATCCGTTCAGCATGTTACATGTAACGGACCACAAGTCTAGGGAGTCTCCGATAAATCCGGAGTGATGGACGCGTCGCATTGACCCCCAACTGAACAGAGGGTATATTATTTCTGGCCCTACCCACTTTAATCGATACAGGATGCAAAAAAAATAAATAAATGCATCTTTTCTTACCGGGGCTTCTTCCAGCCCCTAGAAGTCTTTGTGTCCCTCACCGCAGTTCCGTAGGGGTTCTTGATTTTCCTATTAAAATGCATTTAGAATAAAATAATTCTTAGCAAAATGTACCACCCAAAGAAACAGTAATAGGTGGTGAAAAAAAACAAGATATAGATTGTTTCGTTGTGATAAGTAGTGATAAAGTTCTTGGCAACTGGGTGGAAGGAGCGCTGAAAAGTGAAAATTGTTCTGGTGCAGAAGGGGAAAAAACCCTCATTGGTGAAGTGGTTAAAGAAATGTTTTAAAAGAATACACATGTAAACATAAGCGTCCGCAGCATAGGGCAAGAGGGGTCAGCCCCCCCCTCCCTGTGCTGCCACCGCTGCCTCCTTGTGTGTCCGCCTGCTGTGTCCCATCCCTGCTGCCTATCATGTAACAAGCAGCGTCACAGAGACCTCCAATCAGCTGGCGACCAGTGAGAAAAGGGCGCTAGTACCTCGCAGACATCACATTGATGTGCGGAAGTGACGTCGTTTGTCACTTCTGCATATGCAGCGCGGTGTCGACAGGGGGTACCATGCACCCACTTCTCACTGGTTGCCAGCTGATTGGACGTTTAAATGGCGCTGCCTGTTACATGATAGGCAGCAGGGATGGGACACAGCAGGCGGGCGGCGCTGATCTGAGGTCTGACATCAAGGTGAGTGGGGTGGGGGTCCCTGTCCCTACCTAAACTGGGAGGTTCTTGTCACTAAACTTGGGGGGGGTCCCTGTCACTACTATAACTGGGGGGGGGCAGACGCCCTTACATGTAAATATTGAGCACTCCTAACAAATTTATACCAGTATGTATCAAGAGGTATTTCAGATGTTGTTGGTTACAATATGGGGTGCTCGACAAACTCTGACTCTCATGAAGGGATACGTGCTGTAATAATGTTGGGAAACACTGCAGACACATACAGTATGAGTCTGGGGTGAGCAAAGAACATTCTAACAAGGAGAAAAATAAAGGAAAACATACTCGGAGTGAAACCTGAACAGAAGACTTATTAATGTCAGGGCAGTTCTCCAAGTACAGAATGTGTCCCAGAAAATACCTCTAACATTTACACAGTATATGTAAAGACACATTAAAGAGGAACTCCAGTTAAAATAATATGGCAAAAAAGTGCTTCATTTTTACAATAATTATGTATAAAGGACTTAGTCATTGTTTGCCTATTGTAAAATCTTTCCTCTCCCCGATTTACATTCTGACATTTATCACATGGTGACAGTTTTACTGCTGGCAGGTGATGTCAGTGGAAGGAGATGCTGCTTGCTTTTTTTTTTGGCAGTTGGACCCATCTGTAAACAGCTGTTATTTCCCACAATGCAATGAGGTTCACATACAGGAAACTGTCAGGACCATGGTCCTGAAATCACACTGTGGGAGGGGTTTCACCCCAATATCAGCCATACAGAGCCCCCTGATTATCCGTTTGTAAAAAGAAAAAGGTGTTTCATGGTAAAGGGAGTATCAGCTACTGATTGGGATGAAGTTAAATTCTTGATCACGGTTTCTCTTAAAATGGTGTATCCACTAGCGAGCAACCTTAACCCCACCCCCCTGGTAGTGCCTAACCCTTCACCATTCCCCCCTGGTGTTGACTAACCCTTAACTCCACCGCCTGATGGTGCCTGCCCTTAACCCACTAAGCATGTCACATCCACTCCTAATACTAAAAAACCCCTGTCATAAAGCCACGCTTAGCTGCAATAGGAATTTGGGCATTCGGAGGAACCTCGGGGCACTCAAATTTCTGTTTATTGCCGCTAATCGTGGCTTTGATTGCGCTTTGGGCGGACCTGTTTCCCACTGCAAATGAAATTGTGGAGAAAACTAGATAACAGCACAGGGGTGACTGTGCTAAACCCGGCCCATCCTCTCTCTTCAGTTGAGGGCAATGTTCAACTTCTTTAAGCCTATCAGTTCAGCTGAGCGGTCCCAACATATGTACAGCTAGAAGAAGTTCTTGAATGGCGCTAATTGCTGCCATTGATCTAATCTGTTCCGAGTGTCAGGGATAAAGTCACAGCAGAATAAAGACGAGGATTAGACTAACTAACACGATTAAGATGAGGGAAGAACAATTTAATGAGGCAAATGTTAATAGATGGCAGGGCTGATTATTTCGACAAACTCCACCATGGTCGTCCCACACCACCGCCTTATCCCCTATCATGTATGACTAACTGCTAATTCCAATTTGCTTGATGAGCTTTCTTATTAGAAGCGACATAATATCTGGGGATAATGCAGTGTTTATCTTCCACTGTAGAAACTTTGCAGATCGGGTACATTTAGGCCTGGAAGCAGCAGGAATTATACGTCGATTGTCAAGGCTGCACTCACCATTGTTAAGAACCACAAAGGAAATCTTAAAGGGTTATGATGAACCCTTTCCCCAGGGAGAGAGATGGAAGAGTTAGTTTGCTGTAGACAAATCATCCATGAGAGTGACAATCTCATATAAACCAGCCACGCAAGCAGCACAAACATGGCGACTCTTTAGGATGATAATAATAGTGCATGTAAAAAAAATATAGGATCGGTATCTGCTTACATTGCAGAAATGTCATGGCCATGGCCTAGGGCACAAGGAAAGCAAGGCCGGGCTGTGGGAAGCAGCAGGTAGCCTGCTGAACTACGCAGAGTTTGCACATAGCGGAGGGGGGAGTACCAACAGCTGGATCTGGCACTTGGGAGATGAAAGGGCAGTGAACATGCAGGGGTCTCAAACTCAATTTAGCTGGGGGCCGCAGGAGGCAAAGTCAGGATGAGGCTGGGCCGCATAAGGAATTTCACAATCGCAGCGCATCGCCGCCACTGCCCGCCCCTCTCACTCTTCCTTCACAGAGAGGGGCGGGAGAGGCGGCGATCTGTGCGGCGATTGATGTCAGGAGGGGCAGAGCTGAAAGCTCTGCCCCTTCCAGGAAATGCCGGCGGATTGCCCCCTGGGCGATTTGGGGGCTCTGCAGCCCTCGTTTAGCGGCGGGAATGCGGCGGATTACTTGGGAGCACTGAAGCGAACTATAAGGAAGCTTTTGCAGGCAAGGGCCACAAAATATTGTATCGAGGGCCGCAAATGGCCCGCGGGCCGCGAGTTTGAGACCCCTGACTTAGAGTGATCTCTGAGCTGCCTGTTACTCCCTGAATGTGCCGCTAACAAGGAGCTTACAATCAAATCCCTACCATCATGTCACTAACTGTCCTCAGAGGTCAGGGTCTGAAGGGCTGAAAGCAGACCCAGGTAAGGTAAAATACAAATCTTTACTTCCGATTTAGGTGTGCTTTAAGCCTGGTACACATTTTCGATTATGATTGGCCAATCACTGACCAATTTTACCACTTCCATGTAGTATAACTGTTTATAATCTGCTCATATTATTCAATATCTGTTGGACCCTCATAGTACATCTAGGTGGTAAAATTGGTCAGTGATTGGAAGTGTGTACCAGGCTTTACCCTTTCTCCCTCTCGTTGTTATGGGTAAGGGAAATCACGGTGGTCAAACTCCAATAAGGCAAAAACGGTGCTGGAAATTTCGGCCACCTGCAATAGTTAACAGCCGAATTACGTCTTACCCCAGACTCCACGGCAGCCTGGAGGGAGAACAGCAATTAACACCACCAGGACTTTTGCAGGAGCTGGGTGAACCCTTTTTCGGCTTTACTCTGCACCCAAATTTCCCGGCGCCTTAAATACATGTACACATCACACTGGCGTCATGGTGGTCACATTTACTGGCAGGTTAAGGTTTTTATATACCCTTCTGACAGGCACCTGGTGGAGCGGGGCTGGCTCCTGCAGCCCTAAATACTCTGCTGATGGAATGGAACGCTCATGTGGCCCCCCTGATACATTGGAGGAAGGGGGGGGGGGTCTCCTGCAGCAGCTAATCCTAATAGTGGGATAGTGTTCTAACACATCCCTAAGTATACTAATAGGGACAGGACTTTCTTGCGCTCCCCCCGCATACATTGCAGAGCTTGTGTGACCGAAGACCAAGACAAAGCCAGCAGATGACTTGAGAGTTTTGTGTGTGGCAAGACGCTCATTGTTTGTAAAAAGGATTTCAGACAATAAAATGCTTTATAGCTATAGGCTGTTTCATCTCCTGCAGAATTAAGGAGATTGCAAGTCCAATTCCCTGTCAACCTGGATCAGGATCATCTCTTTGTTGTACGAGGCAAAGGCCCACAGGCAGCAATTACTTTGTATGGAAAGAGCCAAGATGTCCCTTCACTCTCTATAGAAAAATTATTGCAAGGAACATATGTTTTATCTCCTCGCACTGCCTGCTAATACAGAAGAATATGTACAGGACCTCCTCCCACCTGAGGGCACATCGACCTTTAATTTGCACTGTATATTAGTTTGTCATGTAAGAATGTCCAGTAAGCCCAACTTGGAGTAAAAGCAAAGTTTTGCAGGAGTGGCAGCTGTTGCATTTGGGGCAGGAATTTGAAGCAGGAATTTGAACGAGGTGCCCCATAGTAGCACTGTAATGCTGCGCGAGGCGCGTAAGCAGGGCAGTTTCTACTCTAAATTGCACTCAGGGCGAGGGTGTAAAAATTGCTCCCCTTCCCCCCAACCCGTGGACTTGCAAACCCTTACTCTTTAGGGACACAGCCACAGGTCACAAGTAGATCTGCCTACTTACTGGTGACCAGCTGCTCCTCCAGGAGGAAGCAGGGACCAGGAAAACACACAGACTAACAGAGCCCGGAAATCCGACTCCTTCATGGGCACCGCTCATTGACAGCCTGCAGAACCTCTACAGGACATCAGGTGTCATCACACGGTGGTGACGTGATGATGATTTGAGGTTGGACGCAGGCAGCCCAGGAGGAGTCAAGGAAGGTGATAGCGCTGGTAATCTTCTTTCTTCTTCAATTTGCCACTGCACGTCACCAGCTGCTTAGCAGTTATGTCCTTCTGCCTGCGCCTCCCTTCTTCTACTTGCCGGTCTGCGCCCAGGGCGGTTGCCCTGTCCGCACTGCCCAAGAAACGGCCCTGCGCATAAGGGTAATTTGGGGCCACAAGGCTAATTCGGTAATTGCCAGGCCCCAAATTACATCTCCTCCCAAGCTGCGACAACTAGTGGCGCCCAACTCACCGGCAACGCACAATAAATTCTCAACCTGATGTAGATGATGTTTATTTTCATTCGCATTAATATGCATAAGGCTGCAGCGTTGGCAGCAATAAGATGCTCATCAGCCAGATAGAAACTTCCAATTAAAATACATTTTCTGTCATTTTCCAGGAATAGCTTGTTCGGTCCTCCTTAGTGTGACACTTGCGGTTTTTGTCCTGAGTGATGTGACTGGACATCTTCCAGAAATGGGAGCCGAGTCCTCATGAAATAAATATAATAGGGTGTCATTATGTATGGGCAGCAGTAATCTGCAGAGCAAAGTACGTGAAAGGAAGAGGCGAAACTTCGACACTCTCTAAATGAGCATTGTATTTCATTGCATATTCATCCAAGCCGCTGAAAGACAGGAATTCATGTTGTCATTATGCTCCAACTTTAGCGGCCTTTAGACTTCTGCATCTTTTAATCTATTGGAAGGTTACTCAACCCGCAAAGGGGAGGGAATAAGACATAGTGGTTAGCACTCTTGCCTTGCATCCCTAGTTTGAATTCCAGTGTAGAGGCCTGCATCGGATCAAGTTCGGGTACCTGTTTTGGTATTAATCTGGTTGCAGGTCGGTTGCGGGTAGCAGGTCTGCCAGTGCGGGTACCAAATTCCCCAGAAAGTGGGTCGGGTGCGGGTCTGAAAAATTAGACCCGCACAGGCCATTAGGTTGGGTACCCGCGGGTTACCTGAAATGCGGTCGGGTTTGGGTACACGTTTTGATTTTAAGCGGGTTGCGAGTCACGTGCGGGTAGCGGGTCTGCGGGTACCAGAGTCCCCACAAAGCAGGTTGTGGGTTGGGTGCGGGTAGCGGGGCTGCGGGTGAAAAATGTAATCCGCGCAGGCCTCTATCCCAGTGCACTATCTGCTCAGAGTTTGTATGTTCTCCCTGTGTCTGCATGGGTTTCCTCTGGACACTCCGGTTTCCTCCCACACCCCAAAAACGTACAGATCAATTATTTGGCTTTCCCCTAAATTGGCCCTAGTCTACAATAAATAGACGTATGACTATAGTAAGGATTAGATTGTGAGGCCCTCTGAGGGACAAGACAATATACTCTGTACAGCATTGCAGAAGATGCCAGCGCTATATAAAAAATAATAATAAAGAGCCTACACACACGATATCAGTTCTGCCTGTGACAGTTGTTGCTTGACTGTCAGGGTGACGTTGCCTGAGCAACAGGCAGCATGGTGGCATGTGGATAGCCTTCTCACCTTGCATTGCTGAGCCCCTACTTCAAATCCCAGCCAGGACACTATCTGCATGGAGATTGTATGTTCTCCTGTTGTTTGTGTGGGTTTCCCCCGGGCACTTCGGTTTTCTCCCTCAAGTGACAAGACAATATACTCTGTACAGCGCTGCAAAAGATGTTGGCACAATATAAATACAAAATACTACCTGCCAACAAAGATTGTTATATAAATGCTATATAAATACAAAACAATAAAATAATATTGTTATATAAATGCTATATAAATAAAAAATAATAAAATAATATTGTTATATAAATACAAAATAATAATAATACCTGCCAACAAAGATATATATCTAGATATATAAATACAAAATAATAATACCTGCCAACAAAGAACGGAAGATGTTGCCACTATATAAATACAAAATAATAATACCTGCCAACAACCCTGAAGGAGGTTCGCTGATAGCCACCCATTCCCAGACCAAGGCCTCGTTCACATTACACGCGTTGCTGTCCGTATTTTGGCAAAGCGTGTAGGAGACAGACACGCACGAATATCAGAAGTGCATAGACTGCACTGTCTGATGTTCACACTGCATGCGTACCGGACCAGTACGGTGCGCAAACGCATGCTGCACGCATTTTTTGGCAAAACTCACAGCTGACCCATTCACTACAGTGAATGGGATCAGCCACGCACTGCATGCAAAGGTAGATGGCGCGCAATTGTTGCATTCTGATCGCACAGCCATCTGCGTGTGATGAGGCGAACTAGGCCTAAGGCCCGGTTCATACTGGACGGATCAAAAACTGATCCATATGGCATGTTTTTGATCTGTTCCGTTAGAACACAGTCAATGTGATGTGTCTGACACTCCGGCATAATCACAGCCTCCCCAAACTTGTGGTCCGTTCCGCAGAATGTGCCAAATGAATCCGTTCTAAAGGAGCAAAGTGAACAGATCCTATTGATTAACATAGGATCTGTTCACCACCGTTAGGCCACATACAGACATCAGACTATAGTCTTTGGAAAATGAAAGATCACAGACCAATCTTACCACCCTTCATGTAGTATGAGAGCCATACTCTACACAGTCTTTTCTATGGAGCTGAACTCCACATCAGAAAAAAATCTTTGCAAGATGCTGCACACACAGATGCTGTACAGACACAAAAGATCAGTATCTGCAAAAGATCTGTTCCTGCCAAAAATCCATTCCTGCAAATTACAATGATAGTCTATGAGATCTGCAGATCATCATACACACATGATTTAACTGACATTCATCTGCAGATCAGATCCACCAGGATGGATTTTCAGATCTGCAGATGATTGCTTGATCTGCAGATGAATGTCAGTTAAATCATGTGTGTATGATGATCTGCAGATCTCATAGACTATCATTGCAATTTGCAGGAATGGATTTTTGGCAGGAACAGATCTTTTGCAGATACTGATCTTTTGTGTCTGTACAGCATCTGTGTGTGCAGCATCTTGCAAAGATTTTTTTCTGAAGTTCAGCTCCATAGAAGACTGTGTAGAGTATGGCTCTCATACTACATGAAGGGTGGTAAGATTGGTCTGTGATCTTTCATTTTCCAAAGACTATAGTCTGATGTGTGTATGAGCCTTTAGGATCCGACCCTTTTTAGTGCCAATGTGAATCCCTTAATAGTAAACTCCAAGGGACCGGGCCAAGTAGTTAAAGGGAACCTAAACTGAGAATATTGATTTTTCCTTTTAAAATAATACCAGTTGCCTGACTCTCCTGCTGATCCTGTGTCTCTAAAGGCTCATACACACATCAGACTATAGTCTTTGGAAAATGAAAGATCACAGGCCAATTTTACCCCCTTCCAGGGCCGGCCCTAGACTTTTTGCCGCCTGAGGCAAATTTTTAAAAAATTGTCACCGCCGCCCCCCCCCCCCCCCCCCGGGGGGGCGCTCTGGGGGGCCGCCGAGCTGGAGGGGTAGCTGGCAGGACGGGGGTATTGGGCCAGCGGCGGGGAGGGGGGTCGGACCCCCCCCCCTCCCTCGCCTGGGTCCCCCGTCCTCCGCTCCCCTCCAGCCTAAATAGAAGCAGCCGTATGTGTAAGAGGCACGGGCGGGGAGGACACTCACCTCTTCCCAGCGTGCGCTCCACTGACATCACTTCCTGCAGGAAGTGATGTCAGTGGAGCGCACGCTGGAGCGAGGAGGAGGTGAGTGTCTCCCCGCCCGTGCCTCTTACACATACGGCTGCTTCTATTTAGGCTGGAGGGGAGCGGAGGACGGGGGACCCAGGCGAGGGAGGGGGGGTCCGACCCCCCTCCCCGCCGCTGGCCCAATACCCCCGTCCTGCCAGCTACCCCTCCAGCTCGGCGGGCCGGCTCCCCGCACCCACGGACGGGCGGGTGCCGCCCCTGGAAATTTGCCGCCTGAGGCAAAAGTTTCACCCCGCCTCATGAGCGGGCCGGCCCTGCCCCCTTCCATGTAGTATGAGAGCCATACCTACACAGTCTATTCTATGGAGCTGAACTCCCCATCAGACAGAAATCTTTGCAAGATGCTGCACACAAAGATGCTGTAGACATTCAAAAGATCAGTATCTGCAAAAGATCTGTTCCTGCCAAAGATCCGTTCCTGCAAAATGCATTCATAGTCTATGATATCTGCAGATCATAATACACACCTTGTTTAACAGACATTCATCTGCAGATTAGATCCACCAGGATGGATTTTCAGATCTGCAGATAATTGTCTGATCTGCAGATGAATGTCTGTTAACCTCCCTGGCGGTTTAATTATTTTGCCAGGGAGGCTGCAATGTGGTTTTTTTTTAATTAAAAAAAAAATATTTCATGCAGCCAACTGAAAGTTGGCTGCATGAAAGCCCACTAGAGGGCGCTCCGGAAGCGTACTTTCGATCGCCTCTGGCAATCGAAAGTAACAAGATAGGCCGCAATGAGCGGCCTATCTTGTTTCGCTTTCCTCGTCGCCATGGCGACGAGCGGAGTGACGTCATGGACGTCAGTCGACGTCCTGACGTCAGAGCCGCCCGATCCAGCCCCTAGCGCCGGCCGGAACTGTTTGTTCCGGCTGCGCTGGGCTCGGGCGGCTGGGGGGACCCTCTTTCGCCGCTGCACGCGGCGGATCGCCGCGGAGCAGCGGCGATCGGGCAGCACACGCGGCTGGCAAAGTGCCGGCTGCGTGTGCTGCTTTTTTCAGAATGAAAATCGGCCCAGCAGGGCCTGAGCGGCGACCTCCGGCGGCATACCCCGAGCTCAGCTCGGGATTACCGCCAAGGAGGTTAAACAAGGTGTGTATGAAGATCTGCAGATCTCATAGACTATGAATGCATTTTGCAGGAACGGATCTTTGGCAGGAACAGATCTTTTGCAGATACTGATCTTTTGCATGTGTGCAGCATCTTGCAAAGATTTTTTTCTGATGGGGAGTTCAGCTCCATAGAAAATACTGTGTAGGTATGGCTCTCATACTACATGAAAGGTGGTTAGATTGGTCTGTGATCTTTCATTTTCCAAAGACTATAGTCTGATGTGTGTATGAGCCTTTAGCTGCATGCCTGTTTCAGGTGTGTTATTCAGCCACTACTGCAGCTAAAGAGATCAGCAGGACTGCCAGGCAACTGGTATTGTTTTAAAACAAAAATCCATATACCTCTCAGTTTAGGTTCCCTTTAACTATATCAGAAATTGTCATACTCAAGCACATAATGTATCTTAAATCAGTAAATAATTTGGAGTCCTTTTTTTTTTACTTTTTAATGCCTCAGCAAGGGAGCACAGAATGTTTAAACTAGATCAAAATGCAGTGCTCAATATGCAGGGATTTGCATGCAATAATCATGCAACAGCTTGTACAGTACTGATAGTGTTTTCCTCTGTCCAATTTTCTGTGCAACCTGGATGATACTTTAGCGTTGCAGCCATGCACAAGCAAGTCACAGATGACAGGTAATTCCCTCAATAATCAGGCAGCAGGTTACACAGGAAGCTTAGGTCTCACCAGTTTATACAGATACAGTAATAGGGTGCTCCTCTGTCCAATTTTCTGTGCAGCCTGGATGATACTGTAGCGTTGCAGCCATGCACAAGCAAGTCACAGATGACAGGAAATTCCCTCAGTAATCAGGCAGCAGCTTACACAGGAAGCTTAGGTCTCACCAGCTGGTGCTCTCAAGATAGTCCCAGAGTAGTGTGCAGATAGCGAGCAGGCTACAAGTGACTGCCAGCCTGCCCACCGATCACAGCTCCTGTGTCTCCGACAGACATATGACACATGTGCCTACTATAGCCAGATACAGACTACTGTAGGGGCCAAGAGAAAGGTTCACTATAACAGAAGTTCTATCATATCTAGGTTTACTATCCCCAGCATCACTCCCATATACTTATAATGGCGCTTGGGTGGGACTTTGATATTTTGTTTACTATACCCCAAGTTCTACTATATCAGAGTTTACTGTAATGAGATTATACAGTAGAATCCTTATGCAGAACTCTCATCCATACACAAAATGGGTTAGTAATAAAAACACCCACATAATGCTAGGTCCAAAATGAAACACACTGCTGGGATCATCATCTGATTGTCCAGTCCTGATCTGTAATCTTGTATCTTCATCTGCGATCTTGTAGCTTGACTGTAGGCTTCAGTAGCTGCAAATGAAGTGTGGTCTGGTGTCGAGGAGCAGAAATGCAGACATCAAGTCAACAAACGTTGATTCCCGGTAATACATTTAATGACTAACTGTACAGTTTATTGCAAGTTTCAAAAGCTTGCAATAAAGCTTGCAATAAACCGTGTACAGTAACAGCAAAAAGCTGCAGAGCCATATTGCTTTTCACAATGTTCACCGCCAACCGCAATCCCAGTGCCAGTTTATTTTAACATTGCACTGTAGATCCCTGGATGACATTGCATTGACTTTTTATGGTCTCACAGGGATCCCCATGCCAAACTCAAATAAGCCAGAGGCAGTGAACTAGTGGTAGCTTGTGCAGAAGGGAATAGCGGTGTATCAATGTCAGAGGAGTGACTAGGTCAGATAGGCTTGTCTGAAAAGGTCAGTGTTAAAGCATACTCGAACCGACATGCGAATTCATGAGATAAACGTGGGCTCATTTAGTACTAAGCCTTCTTCGAACATGCCTGCGTCCACTTTTTTTGTGCATTAATAGAGCCGTTGTAATGATCGCTGCTGCAGCAGCTATTACTGGAAGTAGTAGTGCTGCAGCTCAGGCAGTTCTGATCTATTTCCATGCAAGCTGCATAGCTTTGTCTGTCTTTCCCTGCTGTCAGCTTGTGACTGATTATCATTCACCTGTGTGGGAATCTGCATGTCTGCTCCCATTGGATGACCTCAGTATAAAGATCTGCTTCCTGCAGGGTTTCCTTGGGTTTTCATAGCTTCAGTGTAAGCCAGTCTTGCTGTCGCTTCAGCCCCGATCGTGTTTCTTGTTATAAAGATACTTTGCTGGTCTTTGCATCATATATTGGTTCATTGCCCATATATATGCATACCAGCACGTTTATTATTTTCCTTGTATTTGTGTTACGTCGATACATCAGTGTCGCTGATGTATACGTACACTAACTGTTTATATCCTGTGTGCAGTTAGTCAGCTTTCCAGCACGTTTTGGTAGGTTGCGCGTACCGTGACCACCCGTGCTGAGGTAGTTACCCTGTTCCTGGTCCTGTTTGTGGATTGCGTTCATCTCTGCGAAGAGATAACGAATCCTTCTGAATCCTGTTCTGTTCCTGTTTGTGGATTGCGTTCATCTCTGCGAAGAGATAACGAATCCTTCTGAATCCTGTTCTGTTACCGTTTGTGGATTGCGTTCATCTCTGCGAAGAGATAGCGAATCCTTCTGAGTCCTGTTCCCTGAATTACTCCATTCCTAGTCAGCGTTCCTGCTTATGTCATATATCGGTTCATTGCCGATATATACATATGTTAGTCAGACGTTACAAATAGTTTCATTGATAGCTGTAATTGTAATACGCTAGGAAAACATACTTATTGTATATTTATCTGTGTTACGTTCATCTATCTCAATCCTGCTATTTCCTGACCATCCTGTCCTGTCTTTGTGAGGCACGCCATCGCCGCAACGCATTGGCTGCCTCATTCCAGTCTGTCTGGTTTTGGACGCTTGCTGTCGCTAAGTAGCCGCTAGCTAGCAAGCGTTCATTCTGTCTACCTGTCCTGATCTCCTCAGTTCTGGTTTATGCGCTCAGCGCTACTTTGCGCTGAGACGTTATAACGAAAGCATTGTTTGTGGCTGTCAGATCTGCACCGGCTCTGTGCGCCACAATCTCCTATTGGAGTCAGTCCTCCCCTCCACTATACTAGGGATAGCCTGTTTCCTGGTGCTAGTGTGTGTACCTCCTCCACGCCAGCTCATGCGTTGCATGCTGACTGTGGAGAATACACCACCAAGCCTTACATTATGAAAACCCCATTACCAATCCCCATTGTGGGGGGGATTCCCAGAAAGTATGACACTGTTAATTATGGTTCCTGTTCCTTTAAGAAATTTGAAGAACTTAGCTCTGAAACAGAAAATGAGTTTTTCTCTGAATGTGCCAGGTTCCTGGCCAATCCTGATCTCCAAGCGACTCCTGTTTCAACCTGGGCACTCCAACTAAGTTATATTTTGTTTAAAGGGGAATTATTCCAGTGGGCATTTGATGTTCTCAATCATTCCGATTTGAAAGAGAGACCGCTGGAATTTCTAGCGTTTGTGATCCATAACTGGTTGCGCATAGATCCATTGCCTTTTCCTCTTAATGAACTCCTGGCAGCAGGTCAATCAGCTACTCCTTCAATTGCTTGCAAAAATGTTCAGCAAGCAGTAAGTGTTACTGATAATTTTCCTGCAGCCTTGAATAAATCACCAAGATCAGCAGGGAAAACAGCAGGGTCTAAGGCCAAACGCAAACGTTCTAAGAAACGTGTCCGATCTGCAGAGTCGTTATCCTTAGCGACTGAGACCTATAATGAGATTCTGCCATTAACAGATAATGAAATGCAATTGTCTTTCAG
Organism: Hyperolius riggenbachi; assembly: GCF_040937935.1. Taxonomy (NCBI): domain Eukaryota; kingdom Metazoa; phylum Chordata; class Amphibia; order Anura; family Hyperoliidae; genus Hyperolius; species Hyperolius riggenbachi. The sequence goes on from NC_090654.1 coordinate 59,250,751, forward strand.
GGGAGTTAAATGGACTTATGAAACTACTAATGAACTTTCCTCCCTGGCTAGGGAAAATAAAGATTTTTGTTTAAAAGAATTATCTGAGTATGATTATGAGGAGATATTACAGAGTATTGAACAAATCAACTCATTTGTGAAGCAAGGAAAGTTTGCATACACTACAGTTCAACACTTGCTACAGGTATTAGAGATTCTTAAGAATAAGGAATCTGCCAATCACCTGCTAATTAACCCTATACATGTGCCTGCTACAATCATATCTGCAAACCATGATCTGCCTGTTAAGTATGCTTGGAATCCTCCATTTGAGAAAGGAGAGATGGAAGCTCTGGTCAATGAATGGAAGAATGATTCAAGTTCATTTTGTCAATTTTACAGTGCAAAAAGTGAATCAGTATTGAATGCATGCATTAAGTCTGCCTATAACCTAATAAAAACTGGTGTGTGTGGGTATGACTTTGTGGCTCCATTGATTGATGTGTGGGAACTGATTTTGGATGATTTTTATGTGACTCCGAATTCGCAAATTTGGCGTTCTGACCCGCCTGCTTCAGCACCTTTGGCTGATTCAGCAGGTGATTCGGAGCTCTTTTTGTGTGAAATTGAAGTTCCTGCAATTCCACCCTGTACCATGGATAACTCAGTGTTACTTCCCAGTAAAACAGAAGCCACTGATACATTCTTAACCTTGCCCTGCGCAAATTTCTCAGCAGAGAATCCAGAGGTCCTGCTGACTTCCGAGTCCAGCCTAGCCAGTACTCATGACTCTTTGTTTAGTGAAACAGACACCAGAAAAATCTTGCCTGTCTCTGCAAACACTTCTGCAGAAATTACCTGTGTTAATAAAGTTCAACTCCTGTCTGATCCAGCAGATGCCAATAGATGCACTACATCAGTTTCCGAGTCCCAGCAATCCTGTCTAGTAAACTCAGAACCCCAGCATCTGAATTTTCCAATTTTACAAATGAATGGTGATTCAGATGCGCAAACATTGTGTCTTGATCTTCCTGTTTCTACACCTCGCTCTAGTTTCGTGAATAGCTCAGAGCATCTGCTATGTGAACCTGAAATCGCAGAATTATTACCTTGTTCAGAAAATTTTCCAATAAATTTGCCCTGTACCATGAATTGTGCAGTAGATCTCTCCAATGAAACTCAGGTCACAGAATCATTATGCTGTCCAGCAGGTGCTTCCATGGTTTTGCCCTGCAATATGGACTGTTCAGTGATCCTGTCCAGTGAAGCTGTGGTCGCAGAGTCTTATGCTTCACCCAGTATTTTGGATACTTTAAACCCTCTAGCAGAGGAGGCTGAAGCACTGCTTACCTCAGTTGGTGTTGCAGTAATATTCACTTGTCTAGCAGCTGTTTTGGAATTACAGTCTGCTCTAATAAAACTTGATGAATTTCTGCCCAGCAAAGCAGAAGCCATTGAAATATTGTCCTCGTCAGCAAGTGTGTCAGATACCTTGCCCTGTACACAGTCTGATTTAACCAATGTTGTTGAGTCCCTCTCCAGTGTTGTAACAGCCGAGGAACTCCAGCCCTGTCCTCTGAATGTTTCAGAAGTCTTGCCCTGTAACATGGATAATTCTGATTCTCTGGTCAAAATAATAGAAATCTCAGAATTTCAGTCCGGTCTGATGAGTGTTCCTGAAACCCAGCCCTGTATCCTGAAAGATTCTGGTTCTCTGGCCGCTGTGGCAGAGGTTCCAGAGTCCCCTTCCTGTCCAGGGAATTCCTCAGTTTTGCCTAGTCCAGTGGGGGCTGCTGCAATACTGACTTGTTCTGCAGCGCCTCATGAGCTCCAATCCAGTGTATTAAATGAGTCTCTGTCCAGTCCAGAGGTAGTTGTGGAGTCCCTGTCTGGTTCAGTGCATACATCAGAAGATTTGTCCTGTCTTGTTAGTGCCCCTGAATCTGATTTGTTACTGACTTTGCTGGAATCAGCGACATCTAAGTCTGATCCAGCATTCTCGTGTAAAAGTCCAGTAGTTGCGAAGTTTAGTCATGATGATTTTTTTTTGGCCAGTCCTGGTTTTGGTCCTGTCTTGGCTGACCCTGAGGCTCACAGTTCCTTGACATGCCCAGAGGTTTCTCTTGTGCCGGTGTGCCCAGATGTTCTTTGTGTGCCAGAATGCCCAAGTGTGTCTAAGGTGTTAGCGTGCTCTGATGCTTCCTTAGTGGGAACACGTTCTGATATTGCCAGTCTGCCTGCATGCCCAGAGATGGTTCTGGTCCCTGAAAGCCCTGATATTGATGTTTGTCCTTGTGGCCCTGACTCGGGAATTGCCCTAGGTTCCATAGGGGTTCTTGATGGTTCTCCATGTGAGCCTAAGGGGCATTCTGACCTATGGGGATCTCTTTGGAGCTTCAAGGTGTTCTGGGAGGTCTCTGAGAAAACTTGTCCTGGTGCCTTGGACTGGTTCAACAGTGGGTTTTGTGTTGGTAAAGACAGTACCGGTGGGCATTGCAAAGGCTTTGGCGTTTCTGAACGGTTCCTGGAAGGCGGTGGGTATCGCTCAGGGAGTTTCGGAGGGCTTTCTTCTGGAAATCATGGTTCTGATGGGTGTCACACTGGGGCTTGTAGTACTGATGGGCATGGTTCTGTAGGTTCTGGTTCTGATGGGTCCAGTCTTGTGGGGACTGATTCTGGAATTCGGTCTTGCCGGGCTGTCCCGGTCATCATGAATTATCAGTCAGACTGTTTTGTTGGGAATTTCAGTTTTGAAAAGCGTCTGGAATCCGCTTTTAAAGGCGGGGGTACTGTAATGATCGCTGCTGCAGCAGCTATTACTGGAAGTAGTAGTGCTGCAGCTCAGGCAGTTCTGATCTATTTCCATGCAAGCTGCATAGCTTTGTCTGTCTTTCCCTGCTGTCAGCTTGTGACTGATTATCATTCACCTGTGTGGGAATCTGCATGTCTGCTCCCATTGGATGACCTCAGTATAAAGATCTGCTTCCTGCAGGGTTTCCTTGGGTTTTCATAGCTTCAGCTTAAGCCTGCCTTGCTGTCGCTTTAGCCCCCGATCGTGTTTCTTGTTATAAAGATACTTTGCTGGTCTTTGCATCATATATTGGTTCATTGCCAATATATATGCATACCAGCACGTTTATTATTTTCCTTGTATTTGTGTTACGTCGATACATCAGTGTCGCTGATGTATACGTACACGAACTGTTTATATCCTGTGTGCAGTTAGTCAGCTTTCCAGCACGCTTTGGTAGGTTGCGCGTACCGTGACCACCCGTGCTGAGGTAGTTACCCTGTTCCTGGTCCTGTTTGTGGATTGCGTTCATCTCTGCGAAGAGATAACGAATCCTTCTGAATCCTGTTCTGTTCCTGTTTGTGGATTGCGTTCATCTCTGCGAAGAGATAACGAATCCTTCTGAATCCTGTTCTGTTACCGTTTGTGGATTGCGTTCATCTCTGCGAAGAGATAGCGAATCCTTCTGAGTCCTGTTCCCTGAATTACTCCATTCCTAGTCAGCGTTCCTGCTTATGTCATATATCGGTTCATTGCCGATATATACATATGTTAGTCAGACGTTACAAATAGTTTCATTGATAGCTGTAATTGTAATACGCTAGGAAAACATACTTATTGTATATTTATCTGTGTTACGTTCATCTATCTCAATCCTGCTATTTCCTGACCATCCTGTCCTGTCTTTGTGAGGCACGCCATCGCCGCAACGCATTGGCTGCCTCATTCCAGTCTGTCTGGTTTTGGACGCTTGCTGTCGCTAAGTAGCCGCTAGCTAGCAAGCGTTCATTCTGTCTACCTGTCCTGATCTCCTCAGTTCTGGTTTATGCGCTCAGCGCTACTTTGCGCTGAGACGTTATAACGAAAGCATTGTTTGTGGCTGTCAGATCTGCACCGGCTCTGTGCGCCACAATCTCCTATTGGAGTCAGTCCTCCCCTCCACTATACTAGGGATAGCCTGTTTCCTGGTGCTAGTGTGTGTACCTCCTCCACGCCAGCTCATGCGTTGCATGCTGACTGTGGAGAATACACCACCAAGCCTTACAGCCGTGTTATCTGTATGCAAATGGAACAGTTGAACAAGACTCAAACCAATGAACAAGACTCAAACCAATGAAAATTAGTTTTATCTGGAAGAGTGAACACATTTGTTAACAAAAGAGCCGAAAAACCACCTGTGAGATTTGCAAAGGACACAATGAGATACTTTAGGATCCAGAGGCTATACCCGTCCTCGTTTGTCAGCCCGTTTCAGCACCGGAACCCCCGAAGAGTGGCCTCCCTGCGCATGAGCGCTAGCACCGTCCCACTCAGGCTACGGAGGAAGTAGCTGAGTACAACTGGGTTCATGCTACTGGACAGGCACAGGCAGCTCATGCTTGTGCAGTAGCATGGACTGGATCCGGCCTTGCTTTTTCCGAACAAAGCCAAGCTGGTCTGTGGTACTGTGCCTGTCGACAAGCTTTTATGGGGTCCCTGTGCTGAAATGGGCCCGCGGAGAAGATGAAGGAAACCTCTTTAGGGCAACTTTTTGTTGCTTCAGGTTCTCTTTCAATGTTCATTATTTCTTTATGATGGCCCCTGAACAAACCAGATTGTATGTTAACACTAAAATGGCTGCTGTGCATACTTCAAAATTAAAACCTAACCCCTAAAACTGAAAACAGGAATATGAGTCCGCAAGAAGGTTCTATGGTGTTTATACTACACTTACAATTAATTGTTTAATAAGTTTATTTTCCGTTCAGGCTTGCTTTAAAGGAAACATCTGAGGATTCATTAAAAAAAGGATCTATTTACCTGGGGCTTCCTCCAACCCCTGGCAGCCGTCCTGTTCTTTCGCCACAGCTCCGCTGGCTCCTGCTCCCCTCTGGTGCAGATGCCAACCTCGCCAGGTCGGCATCTACTGCTCCTGCGCGAGCAGCGCTGGTGATTGCACACACGTGGCCTGGAGCATTCTGTGCAGACGCAATACTTTAGCAGGGAGGGTTGCTCTCTGGCATATTATGTCAATTTTTTGTGTGAAATATATTGCAAAATGCTTGGGTGATAAGCAGATTAGCAGGTCGGTCAGTGATAGAGGAGGTGAGAGGGTGCAGTGGGGATTGAAGGTGTTGGAAAGTTATTTAGAGTTGAGTGACTGAGAGGAAATAAGCAAAGGTATTGTTTTTGATGATGGAAAGCGTCTCCTGTAGAGCTTATTTGTGTGATTGTTAATCCTCAGTGGCGGTGTATTTCCTCCAGCAGCGTTGTCATTCAAGAACACCTGTTCAGCCAGTTAATAGGATCAGCCAGACCGGGTTTATGGTTGATGATGTGAGGTGGAAAGTGATGAGCAGGAAGCAGAGTTCCTGTCTAAGGTTTAGATGTTGCAGTAGTCAGGGGATGCTGCCTCATAGTCAGTGCAGGAGAACGGGGGGGGGGGGGGGGATCACTACCTGTAGAGCATCAGATGTGGACATCAAGTCTGCACAGATTCTACACAAAAAAAGTGCAGGAGGGGTGTAGGAAGAGAAGAACAGAGTGTCAATGCCATTAAGGGAACCTGAGTCGGGGGGATTTAAAAAAAAGTATACAGTACATACCTGGGGCTTCCTCCAGGGTGATCGCTCCCTTGCTGTCCCTCCACACCGCCTGAATCCCCCACAATTTGGCCCCGAAAGTCCTTCAGTCAGGGGTAGTTGGCGCAGGCACAGTCCGGCCACCTGGCTGCGCATGTGCAGTACACTCTAGACCAAAGGATTTTCCAGGCCAAATTGTGGACCATCCAGGCAGTGGAGGAGGATGGCGAGGGATCAATCAGCCTGGAGGGGGCTTGAGGAAGCCCCAGTTATGTATAATTTTGTTAAATTCCCCGGTCTAAGGTTCCATGTAAACTGTGCTCAAACACATAAGATGTAGAAATTTAGAACACAGCAGAGCTGAATCCCGACTAGGTCACAAGTGTGGTTTTGTGTGTGTTAAGGTGCCCACACACGCTAGATCAGTGTCTCCTTTAACGATTGTTGCTTGATTAGGGTGACATTGCATGAGCAATAGGCAACATGGTGGCATAGCGGATAGCACTCTCCCTCGCAGCCCCACTTTGAAGTCCCTACGAGTACTTCAAATCCCAGCCAGAGCTCTCCCAGTGTTTGTGTAGGTTTCCCCCAGGCACTCCGGTTTCCTCCTATATCCCAAAATCATACAGATAAGTTAGGTGGCTTCCATTTAAATTGGCCCTAGACTATGATGGACATATGACTATGGTAGGGATTTACAAATCAGTTCATTTCGGTGCCCGGCACAGCCATAGCACTAGTGCTGTGGGGGGCGTAAGAGTAATTCGCGGATGCGGCGATAGCCAGACCCTGAATTACATCTCCCTCTGGGTTGCTACAACCTGGAGGGGGGGGGGGGGGTAGTAGTATTTATCGCTGCCAGGGAGTTTAGCGCTCAACTGTCTGGAACCTGTATAATATGTACTCTAGGGATTAGCTTGTGAGCTCCTCTAAAGGTCAGTTGGTAACATGATTATATACTCTCTAACGTGCTGCAGAAGGTTTCAGCTCCATATAAATACTAAATAATAATGCCGAGTACTGTACAGACACATTGCTTGTCTTCAGCTGAGCAGTGTGTGCGGTTCATTGGAAAGGGGAGGAGCAGCGCATGAAGAAGAGACTTCCAATGGGTGGGGTAAGAGGAAGAACTAAATATTGTACACATTGTAACTTTTTCTTGTTACAATCCCCAGTCCTAGAGAGACATGGATATGAGTGGACATGGTAACATTGATGTAAAGTCAGAGTGGAAGGACACAGAAAAATTAAACAAATAGTGATCACATTACAGACCACCTGGATACCTCCCTCTGCTTCAGGGCATCACAGCAGTTTGTGCAGCATGCAGCATCCCTTCTCTTCTCTCCATAGTAACACATGTGTTGCTAGCCTCTAGACTAGTCTATACAGAAATAGGCCCGGAACAGCTGCCCAAGAGATTGAGCCCTCATCCCTGCAGGCAGTATTAATATGAAGTGTATACTGTACATAGCTTTAAAGTAAACCTGTGAGAATAAAAAAAACAAACAATGGGATACTTACCTCAGGAGAGGGAAGTCTCAGGATCCTCCTGGATCAAGCGGCTCTAGCACTGAGACCCAGGGCCGGGCCGAGGCATAGGCTGGAGAGGCTCCAGCCTCAGGGCCCAGTGTAGGAGGGGGCGCAGAATTCATTCAGCTGTCATTCCTAATTGTGTTTGAAGCAGAAAGAAATAAGAAAAGGGGATACATGGCAGTGACTGCAAGCCAGATAACTAGATATTAAGGTGTTGGGGAGGTTGTGGGCCCTGTAGCACCTCTTAGTCTAATAGCAATCAGTGAGTGACAGCTGGGGTGGCAGGGATGTAGGGGCGCACTTTGGTGTCTTAGCCTTGGGTGCTGGAGGACCTTGTCCCGCCTCTGCTGAGACCCCTAGGCCCCAGGCATGTGGTTGCACTGCACCTACGCAGTAGCAAGGACCCGCTCGGGCTTCGGTGGAAAAAGCCCAATAAGGTCAATACTACTGCGCAGATGGCCCGTGCATGGGCAGTAGCATGGACCCGATCAGGCTCAGCTTCCCGATCGGGTCCATGCTGCTGCACATGCACGGGCCATCGGCAAGCCCTTGTCGACAGCTTTGCAGAGGGGACAGTGATGGAACAGCCGGCAGGGGAGTAGGCCGCAGGCGGGACCGTGTAATGTAAATCCTACACCGCACTTGTGGCTGTCTAAGCCTGATGCGGCATAGGATTTACGCCACCTGCTGTTTTCATTCCCAACACGATCGTGTGCACCCTAGAGGGAAGATTAAGCTGTCATATGACAGCTGACATCTCCCCTCAGTGATCAGGAGCCATCACGATTGGCTCCTAATCACGTCATCACTACGATCGCCAGCAGCAGTCTGAGGGGGAAAAAAGGATACACTCACCTTCCAGACGTTGCCCCGGCGATCGTCGCTCCCCTCCGCTCTGGCCGGCATCCCCGCTCGCTCTGACGTAACTGTCGGGTTCCGATGGCGTCATCAAGCCGCGACCCGGAACTTAACGAGCGAGGCTGCCGGCCAGAGCAGAGGGGGCTATAGTTGCTCATCGCTGGAGCCTGGGAGGTGAGTAAAGGCTGCTGGCAATACGGGGGACACCTGGCCAGACTGGGGACACCATGTCCAGCCATATATAGTGGGGATCCGGCTGCCTAGAGTTCACACAGGATGGAGATAGCAGAGTACACATAGGGCCTGATTCACAAAGCGGTGCTAACAGTTAGCACGCTGGTGAAAAGGCCCTTATCACGCCTAAACTCACTTTAGGCATGATAAGAAGAAACTCGCGCGAAGTTACAGCTCCCATTAAACCCTATGGGACTTTGCGCACGCTCTCACGCGCGTACGCGCGGTAACTTCGCGCGAAGAGCAGGAAAAAGCGGTGATAACTCAGTGGTGAAAAGGTCATCACGCCTAAAGTCTTTTAGGCGTGATAACTGGGTTATCACCGCTTTGTGAATCAAGCCCATAGAATGGAAATAGCTGAGCGCACACAGGGTGGAAGCAGGAGAATATGTTCAGAAAGGAGATAGCAAAGTACACATTTACATCTCAATCCGGTGCATACTCTGCTGCCTCTAACCTGTGTGTATTCTGCACTCTCCATTCTATGTTACTCTGTTATCTCCATCCTGTGTGTACTCTGCTCTCTCTATCCTGTGTACTCTGCTATCACCATCATGTGTACTCTGCTATCTCCATCCTGTGTGTGCTCTGCTATCTCCATCCTGTGTGTACTCTGATATCACCATCCTGTGTGTGCTCTGCCATCACCATCCTGTGTGTGCTCTGCCATCACCATCCTGTGTGTGTACTCTGTTTTCTCCATCCTGTGTGTGCTCTGTTATCTACATCCTGTGTATGCTCTGCTATTTCCATCCTTTGTGTGCTCTGTTATCTCCATCCTGTGTGTAATCTGCTATTTCCATCCTGTGTACTCTGCTATCTCCATCCTGTGTGCACTCAGCTATCTCCATCCTGTGTGCACTCAGCTATCTCCATCCTGTGTGTCCTCTGATATCTCCATCCTGTGTCTACTCTACTGCCTCCACCCTGTGCATACTCTGCTATCACCATCCTGTGTGTGCTCTGCTATCTCCATACTGTGTGTATTCAGCTAGCTCCATTCTGTGTGTACTCTATCTCCATCCGGTGTGTACTCTGATATCTCCATCCTGTGTGTACTCTGATATCTCCATCCGGTGTGTACTCTGATATCTCCATCCTGTGTGTACTCTGCTATCTCCATCCTGTGTGTTGCTCTGTTATCTCCATCCTGTGTGTACTCTGATATCTCCATCCGGTGTGTACTCTGATATCTCCATCCTGTGTGTACTCTGCTATCTCCATCCTGTGTGTTGCTCTGCTATCTCCATCCTGTGTGTACTCTGATATCTCCATCCGGTGTGTACTCTGATATCTCCATCCTGTGTGTACTCTGCTATCTCCATCCTGTGTGTTGCTCTGTTATCTCCATCCTGTGTGTACTCTGCTATCTCCATCCTGTGTGCACTCAGCTATCACTATACTGTGCGTCCTCCGATATCTCCATCCTGTGTCTACTCTACTGCCTCCACCGTGTTTACTCTGCTATCTCCATCCTGTGTGCACTCAGCTATCACTATACTGTGCGTCCTCTGATATCTCCATCCTGTGTGTACTCTGCTATCTCCATCCTGTGTGTACTCTGCTATCTCCATCCTGTGTGTACTCTGCTATCTCCATCCTGTGTGTTGCTCTGTTATCTCCATCCTGTGTGTACTCTGCTATCTCCATCCGGTGTGTACTCTGCTATCTCCATCCTGTGTGTACTCTGCTATCTCCATCCTGTGTGTTGCTCTGTTATCTCCATCCTGTGTGTACTCTGCTATCTCCATCCTGTGTGTACTCTGCTATCTCCATCCTGTGTATACTCTGCTATCTCCATCCTGTGTGCACTCAGCTATCACTATACTGTGCGTCCTCTGATATCTCCATCCTGTGTGTACTCTGCTATCTCCATCCTGTGTGTACTCTGCTATCTCCATCCTGTGTGTACTCTGCTATCTCCATCCTGTGTGTTGCTCTGTTATCTCCATCCTGTGTGTACTCTGCTATCTCCATCCGGTGTGTACTCTGCTATCTCCATCCTGTGTGTACTCTGCTATCTCCATCCTGTGTGTTGCTCTGTTATCTCCATCCTGTGTGTACTCTGCTATCTCCATCCTGTGTGTACTCTGCTATCTCCATCCTGTGTGTACTCTGCTATCTCCATCCTGTGTGTACTCTGCTATCTCCATCCTGTGTATACTCTGCTATCTCCATCCTGTGTGCACTCAGCTATCACTATACTGTGCGTCCTCTGATATCTCCATCCTGTGTGTACTCTGCTATCTCCATCCTGTGTGTACTCTGCTATCTCCATCCTGTGTGTTGCTCTGTTATCTCCATCCTGTGTGTACTCTGCTATCTCCATCCGGTGTGTACTCTGCTATCTCCATCCGGTGTGTACTCTGCTATCTCCATCCTGTGTGTACTCTGCTATCTCCATCCTGTGTGTTGCTCTGTTATCTCCATCCTGTGTGTACTCTGCTATCTCCATCCTGTGTATACTCTGCTATCTCCATCCGGTGTGTACTCTGCTATCTCCATCCTGTGTGTACTCTGCTATCTCCATCCGGTGTGTACTCTGCTATCTCCATCCTGTGTGTACTCTGCTATCTCCATCCTGTGTGTTGCTCTGTTATCTCCATCCTGTGTGTACTCTGCTATCTCCATCCGGTGTGTACTCTGCTATCTCCATCCTGTGTGTACTCTGCTATCTCCATCCTGTGTGTTGCTCTGTTATCTCCATCCTGTGTGTACTCTGCTATCTCCATCCGGTGTGTACTCTGCTATCTCCATCCCTGTGTGTACTCTGCTATCTCCATCCTGTGTGTTGCTCTGCTATCTCCATCCTGTGTGTACTCTGCTATATCCATCCTGTGTGCACTCAGCTATCACTATACTGTGCGTCCTCTGATATCTCCATCCTGTGTCTACTCTACTGCCTCCACCGTGTTTACTCTGCTATCTCCATCCTGTGAATACTCTGCTATCTCCATCCTGTGTGTACTCTGCTATCTCCATCCTGTGTGTATTTTGCTATCTCCATCCTGTGTGTTGCTCTGCTATCTCCATCCTGTGTGTATTGTATATAACACCGACGTGCAAACTCCTCCTGTATATATTCCTGTCTCCATCCTGTGTATAATGTGCTGTCTCCATCCTGTGTATAATGTGCTGTCTCCATCCTGTGTATAATGTGCTGTCTCATCCTGTGTATACTCCTTTGCTTACACCCAGCCTATACTCCCTGTTTGTACATCTCGCTGTCTTTCCTCCCATTCACAAGCTGCAACTGTACAGAACACAATCTGGCCTGGGAGCATCTGAGTGCCAATAACAGTAAATACAAATGTTTTTAGATTGCCTGGGAGCCCTGGGGGCGCACTTGTCTGGGTGTAGAGCTAAAGATGAAGTGAGTATATGCACATTACCAGACAAGTACCCTCCTACTATGTCTACACAGAGGAGCTGCAGTCCACAATCACCGCTATCTGGAACTGCACAGACTTTGCAACAGCACAGGGCAAACTTCCAGTCAATCCTACATATCAGGAAGGACATCCAGCCAACTCCATTACCAGAGGAAGCTGTGTATCACATTATCAGTGATAGCTGCCAACTGTCCCTGTTTCAGAGAGAGTCCCTTTTTGGAAGTAAATCCCTAGGTCTCTTGTTATACCTCATTTGTCCCTCTTTCAGGTTTCATGTACAGATATGTGTAAAATATGCATTTCTATATTAAAAATGTGTTTATGGGACTTTATTCCCATCATTTAAATTGATACATAGCTTATGCATACAAGATTTCTCCAAGTGCTTCAGCTCTCCCTCTGGAATCCCCTGCCACAACACATCTGTCACTCTCCAACCTTTTAATCTCTCTCTCTCTCTCTCTCTCTCTCTCTCTCTCTCTCCTCTCTCTCTCTCTCTCTCTCTATATATATATATATATATATATATATATAATATATACACGCTCTCAAAACAAACTCAATTTTTCAAACCCACCATACCCACTCTACCTTAGGCCAGTTCCCCTTTAACCTCTGGCAAGTTGCACTCCTACTAGATAATCTAAAACCACGCTGCCTTTTGAATTACTGTTGCATACTACCTTGCCTCGTTCCCCTATATTCCTATAGATTGTAAGCTCACAAGGACAGGGCTCTCTCACCACCCCTTTGTGTCTTGGAATTTGTTACACATTTTATTCATGTTACTTTTATCACTGTAATTACCAATTCTGTATTTTGTACCGATTCTGCTTATTGTTGTATACCATTGTCTGTATTATTATGTACCCCATATTTGTTTCTTACTTTGTACAGCCGCCAAGGAATATGTTGGCGCTTTATAAATCAATAATAATATTAACCATGATAATGTTCACATGTTAATATGAAGGGACAGTAGTGATAATAGAAACAATTAAATGGGCACTGTAGTGACATACAGTTAGGTCCATAAATATTTGGACTGAGACAACTTTTTTGCTAATTTTGGGCCTACAAACAGCAAGTGGAAGCCGCTGCACTAAAGGCCTGGCGGAGGCATTATAAAGGAGGAAACCCAGCATGTGGTGATGTCCAGGAGTTCACGACTTCAGGCTGTCATTGCCAGCAGAGGGTTTTCACTATAGTTTTAGAAATTAACATTTTATTTCCAGTTATTTCATTTGTCCAATTACATTTGAGCCTTGAAATTGAAGGGATTGTGTTAAAAAAATGCTATGTAATCGTTTTGTTCACCTGCACTGAATTAAAGGGAACCAGAGATGAACGATTCACACAAAATAAACTTATCGGTCGATAGCTTGTAAAGAATAAATGCTCACCTGATAATTTCGCCACTCTGGTGTGCCTTTTTGAGTGTTTTTATCCATTATTGCTCCAGGAAATATCCAATATGGCCGCCGGCTCATATCCCTTCTCCTTCCGGGTTATGAGCTGTTCTGGATGTGCTGTCTAGCCTCTATGAGACTATAGACAAGCAGGGCTGCAGCACGGCTTTCATCTGTCTGCTTTCAATTTTATTATTCTGGCATGCTGTGTGGCTGCCTGTATGAAGTGTCTCTCATAGAAATGAAACTGCATACAGTAGATAATGACTGGCTGCACAATGCACACAGATACACTTGTCTGTTTTCAGAGATTCTTTCATCGGCAGTCAGCAGCCCCTCCCATGTCAACAGCTCTGAGTATGAATCTGAGCCAGGAGGGGGCAGGCTTGGATTTAAAAAGGACTCCACAGAACAGTGACTCAGCTATAATGATTCCAGGTCAAACCTAGACTGAATCAGTCAAGTGGATTGTTATCACAGCTGATAACAGATAGATTAGACTGAGAAGAATAAAACTGTAATGATCGCTGCTGCAGCAGATATTGCTGGAAGTAGTAGTGCTGCAGCTCAGGCAGTTCTGATCTCTTTCCTGCAAGCTGCATAGCTTTGTCTGCCTTTCCCTGCTGTCAGCTTGTGACTGATTACCATTCACCTGTGTGGGAATCTGCATGTCTGCTCCCATTGGATGACCTCAGTATAAAGATCTGCTTCCTGCAGGACTCCTCGGGTTTTTCATAGCTTCAGTTTTAGCCTGTCTTGCTGTCGCTTCAGCCCCCGATCGTGTTTCTGTTCTAAAAGATACTTTGCTGGTTTTTGCATCATATATTGGTTCATTGCCCATTATATATGCATACCAGCACGTTTATTATTTTCCTTGTATTCGTGTTACGTTGATACATCAGTGTCGCTGATGTATACGTACACGAACTGTTTATATCCTGTGTGCAGTTAGTCAGCTTTCCAGCACGTTTTGGTAGTTTGCGCGTATCGCGAGCACCCGTGCTGAGCTAGTATCCTGCTCCTGGTCCTGTTCGTGGATTGCGTTCATCTCTGCGAGGAGATAACGAATCCTTCTCGAATCCTGTCCTGTTACCGTTTGTGGATTGCGTTCATCTCTTGCGAAGAGATAACGAATCCTTCTGAAGCCGTTCTGTTACTGTTTGTGGATTGCGTTCATCTCTGCGAAGAGATAACGAATCCTTCTGAATCCTGTTCTGTTACCGTTTGTGGATTGCGTTCATCTCTGTCTCTGCGAAGAGATAGCGAATCCTTCTGAGTCCTGTTCCCTGTATTACTCCAGTCCTAGTCAGCGTTCCTGCTTATGTCATATATCGGTTCATTGCTGATATATACATATGTTAGTCAGACGTTACAAATAGTTTCATTGATAGCTGTACTTGTAATACGCTAGGAAAACATACTTATTGTATATTTGTCTGTGTTACGTTCATCTATCTTGATCCTGCTATTTCCTGACTATCCTGTCCTGTCTTTGTGAGGCACGCCATCGCCGCAACGCATTGGCTGCCTCATTCCAGTCTGTGTTATTGTGGACGCTTGCTGTCACTAAGTAGTGGCTAGTTAAGCAAGTGTTCATTCTGTTTACCTGTCCTGATCTCCTCAGTTCTGGTTTATGCGCTCAGCGCTACTTTGCGCTGAGACGTTATAACGAAAGCATTGTTTGTGGCTGTCAGATCTGCACCGGCTCTGTGCGCCACAATCTCCTATTGGAGTCAGTCCTTCCCTCCACTATACTAGGGATAGCCTGTTTCCTTGTGCTAGTGTGTGTACCTCCTCGACGTCAGCTCATGCGTTGCATGCTGACTGTGGAGAATACACCACCAAGCCTTACATTATGAAAACCCCATTACCAATCCCCATTGTGGGGGGATTCCCAGAAAGTATGACACTGTTAATTATGGTTCCTGTTCCTTTAAGAAATTTGAAGAACTTAACTCTGAAACAGAAAATGAGTTTTTCTCTGAATGTGCCAGGTTCCTGGCCAATCCCGATCTCCAAGCGACTCCTGTTTCAACCTGGGCACTCCAACTAAGTTATATTTTGTTTAAAGGGGAATTATTCCAGTGGGCATTTGATGTTCTCAATCATTCCGATTTGAAAGAGAGACCGCTGGAATTTCTAGCGTTTGTGATCCATAACTGGTTGCGCATAGATCCATTGCCTTTTCCTCTTAATGAACTCCTGGCAGCAGGCCAATCAGCTTCTCCTTCAATTGCTTGCAAAAATGTTCAGCAAGCAGAAAGTGTTACTGATAATTTTCCTGCAGCCTTGAATAAATCACCAAAAACAGCAGGGTCTAAGGCAAAACGCAAACGTTCTAAGAAACGTGTCCGATCTGCAGAGTCGTTATCCTTAGCGACTGAGACCTATAATGAGATTCTGCCATTAACAGATAATGAAATGCAATTGTCTTTCAGGGGAGTTAAATGGACTTATGAAACTA
The DNA here is from genome assembly GCF_040937935.1 of Hyperolius riggenbachi. Lineage (NCBI taxonomy): Eukaryota > Metazoa > Chordata > Amphibia > Anura > Hyperoliidae > Hyperolius > Hyperolius riggenbachi. Next base: position 59,266,194 of record NC_090654.1, read on the forward strand.
CTAATGAACTTTCCTCCCTGGCTAGGGAAAATAAAGATTTTTGTTTAAAAGAATTATCTGAGTATGATTATGAGGAGATATTACAGAGTATTGAACAAATCAACTTATTTGTGAAGCAAGAAAAGTTTGCATACACTACAGTTCAGCACTTGCTACAGGTATTGGAGATTCTTAGGAATAAGGAATCTGCCAATCACCTGCTAATTAACCCAATATATGTCCCTGCTACAATCATATCTGCAAACCATGATCTGCCTGTTAAGTATGCTTGGAATCCTCAATTTGAGAAAGGAGAGATGGAAGCTCTGGTCAATGAATGGAAGAATGATTCAAGTTCATTTTGTCAATTTTACAGTGCAAAAAGTGAATTAGTATTGAATGCATGCATTAAGTCTGCCTATAACCTAATAAAAACTGGTGTGTGTGGGTATGACTTTGTGGCTCCAGTGATTGATGTGTGGGAACTGATTTTGGATGATTTTTATGTGACTCCGAATTCGCAAATTTGGCGTTCTGACCCACCTGCTTCAGCACCTTTGGCTGATTCAGCAGGTGATTCGGAGCTCTTTTTGTGTGAAATTGAAGTTCCTGCAATTCCACCCTGTACCATGGATAACTCAGTGTTACTTACCAGTAAAACAGAAGCCACTGATACATTCTTAACCTTGCCCTGCGCAAATTTCTCAGCAGAGAATCCAGAGGTCCTGCTGACTTCCGAGTCCAGCCTAGCCAGTACTCATGACTCTTTGTTCAGTGAAACAGACACCAGAAAAATCTTGCCTGCCTCTGCAAACACTTCTGCAGAAATTACCTGTGTTAATAAAGTTCAACTCCTGTCTGATCCAGCAGATGCCAATAGATGCACTACATCAGTTTCCGAGTCCCAGCAATCCTGTCTAGAAACCTCAGAACCCCAGCATCTGAATTTTCCAATTTTACAAATGAATGGTGATTCAGATGCGCAAACATTGTGTCTTGATCTTCCTGTTTCTACACCTCGCTCTAGTTTCGTGAATAGCTCAGAGCATCTGCTATGTGAACCTGAAATCGCAGAATTATTACCTTGTTCAGAAAATATTCCAGTAAATTTGCCCTGTACCATGAATTGTGCAGTAGATCTCTCCAATGAAACTCAGGTCACAGAATCATTATGCTGTCCAGCAGGTGCTTCCATGGTTTTGCCCTGCAATATGGACTGTTCAGTGATCCTGTCCAGTGAAAATGTGGTCGCAGAGTCTTATGCTTCACCCAGTACTTTGGATACTTCAAACCCTCTAGCAGAGGAGTCTGAGGCACTGCTTACCTCAGTTGGTGTTGCAGTAATATTCACTTGTCTAGCAGCTGTTTTGGAATTACAGTCTGCTCTAATAAAACTTAATGAATTTCTGCCCAGCAAAGCAGAAGCCATTGAAATATTGTCCTCGTCAGCAAGTGTGTTAGATACCTTGCCCTGTCCTCTGAATGTTTCAGAAGTCTTGCCCTGTAACATGGATAATTCTGATTCTCTGGTCAAAATAATAGAAATCTCAGAATTTCAGTCCGGTCTGATGAGTGTTCCTGAAACCCAGCCCTGTATCCTGAAAGATTCTGGTTCTCTGGCCGCTGTGGCAGAGGTTCCAGAGTCCCCTTCCTGTCCAGGGAATTCCTCAGTTTTGCCTAGTCCAGTGGGGGCTGCTGCAATACTGACTTGTTCTGCAGCGCCTCATGAGCTCCAATCCAGTGTATCAGATGAGTCTCTGTCCAGTCCAGAGGTAGTTGTGGAGTCCCTATCTGGTTCAGTGCATACATCAGAAGATTTGTCCTGTCTTGTTAGTCTTTGCTGGAATCAGCGACATCTAAGTCTGATCCTGCATTCTCGTGTAAAAGTCCAGTAGTTGCGAAGTCTAGTCATGATGATTTTTTTTTGGCCAGTCCTGGTTTTGGTCCTTTCTTGGCTGACCCTGAGGCTCACAGTTCCTTGACATGCCCAGAGGTTTCTCTTGTGCCAGTGTGCCCAGATGTTCTTTGTGTGCCAGAATGCCCAAGTGTGTCTAAGGTGTTAGCGTGCTCTGATGCTTCCTTAGTGGGAACATGTTCTGATGTTGCCAGTCTGCCTGCATGCCCAGAGATGGTTCTGGTCCCTGAAAGCCCTGATCTTGATGTTTGTCCTTGTGGCCCTGACTCGGGAATTGCCCTAGGTTCCATAGGGGTTCTTGATAGTTCTCCATGTGAGCCTAAGGGGCGTTCTGACCTATGGGGATCTCTTTGGAGCTTCAAGGTGTTCTGGGAGGTCTCTGAGAAAACTTGTCCTGGTGCCTTGGACTGGTTCAACAGTGGGTTTTGTGTTGGTAAAGACAGTCCCGGTGGGCATTGCAAAGGCTTTGGCGTTTTTGAACGGTTCCTGGAAGGCGGTGGGTATCGCTCAGGGAGTTTCGGAGGGCTTTCTTCTGGAAATCATGGTTCTGATGGGTGTCACACTGGGGCTTGTAGTACTGATGGGCATGGTTCTGTAGGTTCTGGTTCTGATGGGTCCAGTCTTGTGGGGACTGATTCTGGAATTTGGTCTTGCCGGGCTGTCCCGGTCATCATGAATTATCAGTCAGACTGTTTTGTTGGGAATTTCAGTTTTGAAAAGCGTCTGGAATCCGCTTTTAAGGGCGGGGGTACTGTAATGATCGCTGCTGCAGCAGATATTGCTGGAAGTAGTAGTGCTGCAGCTCAGGCAGTTCTGATCTCTTTCCATGCAAGCTGCATAGCTTTGTCTGCCTTTCCCTGCTGTCAGCTTGTGACTGATTACCATTCACCTGTGTGGGAATCTGCATGTCTGCTCCCATTGGATGACCTCAGTATAAAGATCTGCTTCCTGCAGGACTCCTCGGGTTTTCATAGCTTCAGTTTTAGCCTGTCTTGCTGTCGCTTCAGCCCCGATCGTGTTTCTTGTTCTAAAAGATACTTTGCTGGTTTTGCATCATATATTGGTTCATTGCCCATATATATGCATACCAGCACGTTTATTATTTTCCTTGTATTCGTGTTACGTTGATACATCAGTGTCGCTGATGTATACGTACACGAACTGTTTATATCCTGTGTGCAGTTAGTCAGCTTTCCAGCACGTTTTGGTAGTTTGCGCGTATCGTGAGCACCCGTGCTGAGCTAGTATCCTGCTCCTGGTCCTGTTCGTGGATTGCGTTCATCTCTGCGAGGAGATAACGAATCCTTCTGAATCCTGTCCTGTTACCGTTTGTGGATTGCGTTCATCTCTGCGAAGAGATAACGAATCCTTCTGAATCCTGTTCTGTTACTGTTTGTGGATTGCGTTCATCTCTGCGAAGAGATAACAAATCCTTCTGAATCCTGTTCTGTTACCGTTTGTGGATTGCGTTCATCTCTGCGAAGAGATAGCGAATCCTTCTGAGTCCTGTTCCCTGTATTACTCCAGTCCTAGTCAGCGTTCCTGCTTATGTCATATATCGGTTCATTGCCGATATATACATATGTTAGTCAGACGTTACAAATAGTTTCATTGATAGCTGTACTTGTAATACGCTAGGAAAACATACTTATTGTATATTTGTCTGTGTTACGTTCATCTATCTTGATCCTGCTATTTCCTGACTATCCTGTCCTGTCTTTGTGAGGCACGCCATCGCCGCAACGCATTGGCTGCCTCATTCCAGTCTGTGTTATTGTGGACGCTTGCTGTCGCTAAGTAGTGGCTAGTTAGGCAAGCGTTCATTCTGTTTACCTGTCCTGATCTCCTCAGTTCTGGTTTATGCGCTCAGCGCTACTTTGCGCTGAGACGTTATAACGAAAGCATTGTTTGTGGCTGTCAGATCTGCACCGGCTCTGTGCGCCACAATCTCCTATTGGAGTCAGTCCTCCCCTCCACTATACTAGGGATAGCCTGTTTCCTTGTGCTAGTGTGTGTACCTCCTCCACGTCAGCTCATGCGTTGCATGCTGACTGTGGAGAATACACCACCAAGCCTTACAAAAACTAAAAACATGATAGGTGTTTACTGTCATGTTCCCACTGATAAATAGTAACAAAATACATGAGGGTGCTTTATCTCTGGTTCTCTTTAAGGGGCACCTGTAGCTACCTATGATGGGCAAGGGAAGTAAGGGAGGTGTGCTGGGACAGCCAGCACACTTGCGGTGCAGTTGGGGGGGGGGGGGTTGTAGGTTTATGAAGGGTGAAGTGTACGGTGCCAGGACATCTGTGCCTTTAGGCTCCTGTGATGTAAATCCGGGCCTGACTCTAACTGCATCTGAGTTGTTTCATTTAAAATTCATTGTGGTAATGTACAGAACCAAAACTAGAAAACAGTTGTCTCTGTCCATTTATTGGCCTAACTGTATAGTAGAATGCAGTATGTGATTCAGAATACCCACTTTTACAGTACATTTTCTGGGTTCAGCATCAGAAACACTTCCTATATCTATAGATTTCGGTTTATTGGTATGCAACCCCGCCCTTCGAGTGGTGCTTAGACTAGGCTGTTTAGCTATGCGAAATTCTCCTCCCAGAGCATTCTAGATTAGACAGGATTTTCACTGGCTTCAGAATTCAAAGAAACCAACATTCCGCAGAACTGCACCTGACAGGACTAGCCCACTTGTGATAAATTTCAAAATGTAAATCAGGGTAAGAAAACGATGGGAAAACGCTGACAAAATAATTTAAAAATGAATACTGTATATAAAAAAAGCAATTTTATTCATTGCGTTGTTGTCATTACAGTTCCTCATTAATGTAGTTTGAATTTCTAAATCATGCCTTTTTGTTCATTCTTTGTGGCATGCGGGAGGCATGGCCAGGGCTGGACAATAAATTACTTTTTAACCACCATATCGAGGTAAGACTGTTCCTTATTAACTCTCAAATTGGTATTTTACACTCACACTGGGGCGGCTCCTCCCACGCTGTATAGTCTAGTCCCCCTTTTAGGGATTATTCCTTCTACCATGGTCGGATATGAGGCAAGGCCAAAAAGGCCATGGCCTAGGGCACCAGGAAGCAACAAAAAGGCCATGGCCTAGGACACCAGGAAGAAAGGGGCGGGAAGTAGGCTGACACACTCAGGCAGTTAAACTGCTAAAAATGTAAAGTAAACCACAGTGGTCACAGACCCGGTCCGTGGCCGCCTTGCTTCCACAGGGCAGACCTGTCAAGCACAGCAACGGAGGGGGCAAGCACAGGACAGTGTAGCATAGGACCGGGGTGCTCAAGACCAGGGGAGACACAGTGGGTGGGGAGGGGTTGACAGTGGGCCTTAAGCGGTAAAATGTACAAATCTGGCCCTGCCTGCAACCGATATCAAGTGGACCTTTTCGATTGGGATGCAACCCAAGTCGGGAAGATGACTTTCCATCCAAGTGGAGGTGGTTTTCTCCAAATGCTCTAAACAGTGGTTGCCTAAATGCCACCCGTGTTTGAAAGTATAATAGTATTATTGTGGATTTCTTTTCCCTTTAGTGAAAATACTACACTATTGGTGCTCCTGGTCTATTTCTCAGTCTTTTCTTTCCGGTCACTGGAGTTCCATGCTGACCTCATCATAACTGACACCCCCTTACAGCTATGAGGGCAGCAGCCAATACAGAGGATGAGAGTACAACACAAAAGCTATCAGACCAACACAGAGCTTCAGGAAGTCATTGTAAATATGATATGTGTATATAGTACAGCTTGGTGGTGTAGCCTAGTCAATACCTGCCATTCAGAAACTAATCTAGAGACATGTTAGTATACAGTGCAGCTGTTCTCAGTCTGGTGAATATCGAGCTTTGGGAATGTAATCTAGCTATGCATGTGTATATAGTGCGGCTGGTCTTGGTATATGTCCGGTATTGGACATAACTTTGTTCTATTAGCTCCCTGAGCTGCTGTGATGATGGTCTTGTGATTTTATATGCAGTGCGTGGTCTTGCTTTGCCTCATAAATAGCTGTCATTGAAGCAGGTACCCCATTCATCATCAGCAATCTGAATTTCCCCTTTACCTCCTCTGCTGCTGCTGCTTTTCTGTTTGATGAATGAAGAGAGTTAAAAAAATGGACAAAGTCATTTCGGTGAGCAGTGGAGGGAGAACCATAAAGAATAAAGTATGAGACGCCAAATAACGACACTGTGGCTTCCTTCTCTGCAGTGCTGAGATTGCTGAGAGAGACAAGACTGGCTGTGTAATATCTGCAGTTTACACTGGGCACACTTATCAGATGTACTGCTGGCCATAAGCACATTACTACAGATTGAAAGAATGGCTTTCATCAATGGAGGTGATCAGGAAATGATGACACACGGTTGGCCTTCCTGTAGATGGCTTACTTGCTGAAACATGTAGTGCAGACTGAGATAATGGGATATACTGTATATTCCGGCGTATAAGAGGACTGGGCATGTAAGACGAACCCCCAACTTTTCCAGTTAAAATATAGAATTTGGGATATACTCGCCGTATAAGACTATCCCTCTTCCAATGCACACCAAATAAAAAAAAAATCATATACTGGTGCTATATATAAACAGATACTGGTGCTGTACTGTATGGGGTACCCAGTATATAACAGTATATAGGCGATTGACTGGTTGGATTGGTCAAATCACCCTCTTCCTAAGTGGATTGGTCAATCCTACCTGTCTCCCTGTTTATCAGAGCGGTATGGAAGAATAGATTGCGCTGTGCCCATAAAACACGCCTCTTCCACCCTTCTGGCCCACCCTTGTATCCTTTTTACCTCCTTTGCCTCTCAGATTTCACACATGTGTGCCTGCGCCGCTTTACTACAGTCCTCAGCAGCGAGATCTGAGGGTCGGCAACAGGATAGGGCGTATCACCCGGCATCAATGACACCCGGCGTATAAGACGACCCCTGACTTTTCAGATGATTTTAAGGGTTAAAAAGTAGTCTTATACGCCAGAATATACTGTATATGTCTTCTTTTGAGTTGAAGGCTTTTAGCTCACCCTTTAAGGCAGGCCTGGATTAACAACACAGAAGCCTATAAGCACAGATGTCCTGGCACCCTAGACTTTGCCCTCCACAAACCTACAAACCCCCGCCAAACTGCAAGTGTGCTGCCTGGCCCAGTTGTCACCTCTCCCCTACTTTCCATGCCTGTCATTGTTAACCACAGCTTCCCCTTTGTATTAGGTTGTCGGGGGTACTCTTAGTATTAAGTAGCTAGAGGTGCTCCCAAGTATTAGGTAGGTAGAGATGCCCCTGGCTGAAGGGAGATGTCATCAGTGGAATGTCGGGACCTGGGTGAGTAACCTCTGATTTATGCCTTACTATGGACTCTGCATAGAGGAGGAGGTAGGCAGGCACTTGGGGAGGGGAGTGAGCCGTCTCTCCATCATCAGGCTCCTGTAGGCATGTGTCTACCTTGCCTAATGGAAAATTCGGTCCTGCATTTAGGAGAACCTTTCATGTGTCACCTTAATGTCAGGAAAGAAAAACCTGCCTTATACAGGCCCATTCATACGGACTCCAGCCTCAACCTCCTCCCCACGTATCACCTGTGGACAGTAACTACAGTACTTACAATTTCACTGAAACCTGTCATAACGTTCACAATGTATACTGTGCCTTCAAAACACCTGGTGGGTGGTAAAATGTGGATCTGTTGTTGGTGGAGGAGACGTTCTCAAGGAACATCAAATCTCTGGAATGCTAAAAAAAACTGCAAGAGAATGTGAAGAGCACCATTTAGGTAGAATACTCAAAGAAGTCTGGTACAACAGTTGAGCCAAGTAATGACCCATGAGAAAGTTTAAGATTAGGTTCTCAACCACTCAGCTAAATTAACACTGGATAAAGTGAATAAAATGAATGATGATTTCTCTAGCCCCCTCCCCCAAAGCCAGCCATATCAAGATAGATTCGACTTGGTCAAGTTGACCAATAAGATGTTCTATGCCAGTATTGAAAATCTGGAAAAGTACGAGGCTACCTAGGAGGAATGGATTACCATACCTATAGAGAGTTTAGACCTGCTGTCGTGCCTTGACTCTCTCGGTTTAGACTTTGACATACCTGTCAGTTACTGTGTATCTTTCAATATTGGCTATTTCTTCACATGGGTCTGACTGCTGTTTGACCACTTTATTTGACCCCTTTTTTTTGTTCTGGATTAGGAATGGCCCTGTCAAGAACTCATGGAGAAGCATGTGATCAGTTTGATCAGCTGATAGATTTGTAAGGCTCTGATTTGCTGGTCCTGATCATGTGTTAAACCAGGAAGTCATCACAGCAAATCAGGACCTTGCAAATCTGTCAGCTGACCAAACTGATCGCATGCTTCTCCATGACTTCACCTTGGCACGGCCATCCCTACTCTGGATTGACTATGTATGATTCCTGTTTGCCACATTTTACTGTTTTGAAACAATATGATGTGTGTGTGTATATAATATATATATATATATATATATATATATCATTTACCCTTTATTTCAATACATTTTTCAGGGCTGTGGTGTTAGAGTTGGAGTCAAGGAGTTGGAGCAATTTTGGGTACCTGGAGTTGGAGTCAGAGTCTGTGGTTTCATAAACTGAGGAGTTGGATGATTTTTGTACCAAATCCACAACCCTGGTAAGTATTAGACTAAGGAGTCGGAGTCGAGGAGTCAGATCCATTTTGTGTACCCGGAATCGGAGTTGGAGTTTTGCTAAAGTGAGGAGTCGGATGATTTTTGTACCGACTCCACAGCCCTGCATTTTTTCATTAATAGAAAAGAAAGAAAGAATGACAGCCATAATAAGGCATGGGAGCTGAGTGACTGTAGGCATGAGTTACAGCATAGGTGGTAATATGAGGTGCAGGGCCAAGTGTCTGGAGGCATGTGGCATAGCATAGAGTGAACAGATGTCCCGGATTGCCCGGGACACGTCCCGGATTCTGGGTCCGCTGTCCCAGGCTTAATGAGGTCCCGGGAAACATCCCGCTTTCAGCAGCGGGACGTCCCGGCCTCGGGACTCTGGCCACTTTCTCCTCAATGAACTGGCAGCGGCGTCTATAGACGCCGTGCCAGTTCATTGCCTGCAGCCCTGCTCCAGCCTCCTCTTCCGGTGTCTGTTCCGACACCGGCAGAGCAGGGCTACGGCAAGATGGCTGCCGAAGCCCTGTACTGGAGACCTATTTGTGTCTCCAGTACAGGGCTTCGGGCGCCATCTTGCCGTAGCCCTGTCAGCGCGGGAGACTGCAGGAGAAGTAAGACGGTCCCAGGAGCAGCGCGCCAGAGGCCGGAGACTTCTGCCAGGTGAGTAAATCAATGCTTTCATTTCCAGGTGACATGTTTGCCCGCATTGTTTCTTTTACAGGTGAAATGTTTGCCCGCATTGTTTCTTTTACAGGTGAAATGTTTGCCCGCATTCTTTCTTTTACAGGTGAAATGTTTGCCCGCATTGTTTCTTTTACAGGTGAAATGTTTGCCCGCATTGTTTCTTTTACAGGTGAAATGTTTGCCCGCATTGTTTCTTTTCCGGTGAAATGTTTGCCTGCATTGTTTCTTTTCCGGTGAAATGTTTGCCCGCATTGTTTCTTTTCTGGTGAAATGTTTGCCCGCAGTGCGTTTCTTTTCTGTTGAAATGTTTGCCCGCAGTGCGTTTCTTTTCTGGTGAAATGTTTGCCCGCATTGCGTTTCTTTTCTGGTGAAATGTTTGCCCGCATTGCGCTTCTTTTCTGGTGAAATGTTTGCCTGCATTGCGTTTCTTTTGTACTGACATGTTGCCCGCATTGCGTTTATTTTGTACTGACATGTTTGCCCGCATTGCGTTTATTTTGTACTGACATGTTTGCCCGCATTGCGTTTACTTTGTACTGACATGTTTGCCCGCATTGCATTTATTTTATACTGACATGTTGCCCGCATTGCGGTTATTTTGTGCTGACATGTTGCCTATTGCGTTTATTTTCTGGTGTCCGGGGTAACTGTTACTGCATTTATTATTTAATGGTCATAGATGGCTATGTTTGCTGCTTTGTGGTTACGGTATACTATTAGCATCACACAGTTTCTGCACACCCATGATGCAAAGTCTCGTTTGTCCACATCATGGCGTAAACACTGCTTTCTTATGCCTCGCTGTTACATCATTACGTTAGCTCCGCCCATACAATGTCATGGCCACGCCCATTTTTCGCCACGGCGCGCGCCGCAGCCCCCCCTCAGTCTTCGTCGCTGCACGCTCCTCAGTCCTCCCCACTTTTCGCCGCGGCGCCGCCCCCCCCCCCCCCAACGCCCCCCTCCCCGTCCCAGGTTGGACCCACAAAAATCTGGTCACTCTACATAGCATAATGAGGCACAGGAGCTTAGTGACTGGAGACATGAGGCATAGCATAGGTGGTAATAAGAGCTGCAGGAACTGAGTGACTGAGGTATGAGCAGAGCTGTGGAGTCGGTACAAAAATCCACCGACTCCTCAGTTTAGGATTCCACTGACTCCTCTAATTTGCATATTACAATCTTGTTGATTGAAAGTATGTAACATGAAATTCGTCTCTTAACGGCCAACGCTTAGGAATTTTAAAAGACAACTGAAGTGAGAAGGATATGGAGACTGCCATATTTATTCCCGTTAGTCTAAAACTAGTCCTTGGTAAGAGTACTTGTACAAAGTACAGACAGGAACAAAGAACATCTATCATGCCCTAGGCAATGTAACTGTGGGTACATGTAAGAATGATGTGTAGAGTTGGGCCGAACGGTTCGCCGGCGAACGTGGTTCGCGCGAACTTAGGTGGTTCGCGTGCGGGTACCGCACGCGAACATTTTGCGGAAGAAGTTCGGTTCGCCCCATAATGCACCTGAGGGTCAAATTTGACCCTCTACATCACAGTCAGCAGGCCCAGTGTAGCCAATTAGGCTACACTAGCCCCTGGAGCCCCACCCCCCTTATATAAGGCAGGCAGCGGCGGCCATTACGGCCACTCGTGTGCCTGCATTAGTGAGAGTAGGGCGAGCTGCTGCAGTCTCTCATATAGGGAAAGATTAGTTAGGCTTAACTTCTTCCTGGCTGCATACCTGTTCTGTTCAGTGAGCCCTCAGCCCACTGCATACCTGTACTGTGATCCTGCCACTGCATACCTGTTCAGTGATCCTGCCACTGCATACCTGTTCTGTGAACCCACCCACCACCACTGCATACCTGTTCAGTGATCCTGCCACTGCATACCTGTTCTATGAACCCACCCACCACTGCATACCTGTTCAGTGATCCTGCTGCCACTGCATACCTGTTCTGTGAACCCACCCACCACTGCATACCTGTTCAGTGATCCTGCCACTGCATACTTGTTCTGTGAACCCACCCACCACCACTGCATACCTGTTCAGTGATCCTGCCACTGCATACCTGTTCTGTGAACCCACCACTGCATACCTGTTCTGTGAACCCACCCACCACTGCATACCTGTTCAGTGATCCTGCTGCCACTGCATACCTGTTCTGTGAACCCGCCACTGCATACCTGTTCTGTGAACCCACCACTGCATACCTGTTCAGTGAACCCGCCACTGCATACCTGTTCTGTTCAGTGGACCCGCCACTGTATACCTGTTTAGTGAACCCGCCACTGCATACCTGTTCTGTTCAGTGGAGTTTGGTGTGTCAGTGTGAAGCAGTACCTTAATTACACTACCTGATTGATGTATACACATGCAAGATGTTTTAAAGCACTTTAGGCCTGTCATTTAGCATTCAATGTGATTTCTGCCCTTAAAACGCTGCTTTTCGTCAAATCCAGATTTTTCCCGGGGACTTTTGGCGTGTATCCCACTCCGCCATGCCCCCCTCCAGGTGTTAGACCCCTTGAAACATCTTTTCCATCACTTTTGTGGCCAGCATAATTATTTTTTTTTTTCAAAGTTCGCATCCCCATTGAAGTCTATTGCGGTTCGCGAACTTTAACGCGAACCGAACCTTCCGCGGAAGTTCGCGAACCCGGTTCGCGAACCTAAAATCGGAGGTTCGGCCCAACTCTAATGATGTGCAGGTACTCTGCAGGAAAAATGAGGTTATACTTCCTCTATTACACATTCTTCATGCATAATCTGAACCAGGTTTATGGGTGATAGACAACACCTCTGTGTTCAATGTGTACAACATTCTCAGTGGATTCCCTGCAGCTCTATGGGGAGTGCATATGTAGAGTATAGTACTACTGTGTAACAAAGTAAACCTGAGACAGATGAAATTAAAGTTTTATACATACCTGGGGCTTCCTCCAGCCCCCTTCAGGCTAATCAGTCCCTCGCTGTCCTCCTCCGCCACCTGGATGTTTGGCTATGAGTCCAGGTACTTGAGCCAGTCTGGAGTAGTGCGCATGCACACTCTCCGCCGCCGGGAGCGTACTACACCTGCGCAGCACTATTGCGCAGGTGCAGAATGCTCCTGGCTGTAGGAGCGGCACGCGGCCGGACTGCGCTGACTGGCTGAATTACCCAGACTCATAGCAGAAGATCCAGGTGGTGGAGGAGGACAGTGAGGGACTGATTGGCCTGAAGAGGGCTGGAGGAAGCCCCAGGTATGTATAAAACTTTTTTTTTCATCCATCTCAGGTACCCTTTAAAAGGGACACTTAAGTCAAACAAAAAAAAAATGAGTTTTACTCACCTAGGGCTTCCAATAGCCCCCTGCAGCTGTCCGGTGCCCTCGCCGCCTCCCTCCGATCCTCCTGGCCCCGCCGGCAGCCACTTCCTGTTTCGGTGACAGGAGCTGACAGACTGGGGACGCAAGTGATTCTTCGCGTTCCCAGCCACATTAGCACCCTCTATGCTGCTATATGGTATATGATATATGCTATAGTAGCATAGATGGCGCTATTGTGGCCAGGAACGCAAAGAATCACTCGCGTCCCCAGCCTGTCAGCTCCTGTCACCGAAACAGGAAGTGGCTGCCAGCGGGGCCAGGAGGATTGGAGGGAGATGGCCAGGGCACCAGACAGCTGCAGGGGGCTATTGGAAGCCCCAGGTGAGTAAAACTCATTTTTTTTGTTTGACTTAAGTGTCCCTTTAATTCGTAGTCACCAAACCAAATTTTAACAACATATCAAATTATTTGCTTTCATGAGCAAAGAGAGTGCGTATATTTGCATAAATCAGAATCAATACAGAATTATTTCCATCTCATTCACCATCTCTATTAGTGACACAGCTACACATCAGACTTTATTCTTACAGCATAGATGTTATTTCGTATATATAAGAGATTCCTGTGTACACATCATATATACAGTCACAATCAGAGATGTATATCTGACTTTAAAAATACGGGGACTGCTTTATTGCAGCAGCACAAGTAACTATGTTTTTATTAGTTTATTTCATTTTTTTGGACTAAGCACAGCTATTACTGTATATATAAATTATTTATGACTGTTATCTGAGAAACAGAACATTTTATCATATTTTCTATTTTAATTACAGTTTAAATTCATTAGGAGTCGGAGTCGGTGCATTTTTTCCCAACTCCAGGCACTCAAAATTGCTCCGACTCCACAGCCCTGGGTATGAGGCATAGCATAATGAGGCACAGGAGCTGAGTGACTGGAGGCATGAGGCACAGCATAATGAGGCACAGGAGCTGAGTGACTGGAGGCATGAGGCACAGCATAGGTGGTAATAAGAGGTGCAGGAACTGAGTGACTGGAGGCATGAGGCACAGCATAATGAGGCACAGAAGCTGAGTGACTGAGGTATGAGGCGTAGCATAACAAGGCACAGAAACTGAGTGACTGAGGCATGAGGCACATAAACTGAGTGACTGAGGCATGAGACACAGCATAATGAGGCACATAAACTGAGTGACTGAGGCATGAGACACAGCATAATGAGGCACATAAACTGAGTGACTGGAGGCATGAGGCACAGCATAATGAGGCACAGAAGCTGAGTGACTGAGGCATGAGGTACAGCATAACAAGGCACAGAAACTGAGTGACTGAGGCATGAGGCACATAAACTGAGTGACTGAGGCATGAGATACAGCATAATGGCGGTACGTAGCTGAGTGACTGGAGGTATGAGGCACAGCATAATGAGGCACGTAGCTGAGTGACTGGAGACATGAGGCACAGCATAATGGAGGCATGTAGCTGAGTGACTGGAGGTATGAGGCACAGCATAATGAGGCACAGAAGCTGAGTGACTGGAGGTATGAGGCACAGCATAATGGAGGTACGTAGCTGAGTGACTGGAGGTATGAGGCACAGCATAATGAGGCACAGAAGCTGAGTGACTGAGGCATGAGACACAGCATAATGGAGGTACGTAGCTGAGTGACTGGAGGTATGAAGCACAGCATAATGGAGGTACGTAGCTGAGTGACTGGAGGTATAAGGCACAGCATAATGAGGCACATAAGCTGAGTGACTGGAGGTATGAGGCACAGCATAATGGAGGTACGTAGCTGAGTGACTGGAGGTATAAGGCACAGCATAATGAGGCACAGAAGCTGAGTGACTGAGGCATGAGACACAGCATAATGGAGGTACGTAGCTGAGTGACTGGAGGTATGAGGCACAGCATAATGGAGGTACGTAGCTGAGTGACTGGAGGTATAAGGCACAGCATAATGAGGCACATAAGCTGAGTGACTGAGGTATGAGGCACAGCATAATGGAGGTACGTAGCTGAGTGACTGGAGGTATAAGGCACAGCATAATGAGGCACAGAAGCTGAGTGACTGAGGCATGAGACACAGCATAATGGAGGTACGTAGCTGAGTGACTGGAGGTATGAGGCACAGCATAATGGAGGTACGTAGCTGAGTGACTGGAGGTATAAGGCACAGCATAATGAGGCACATAAGCTGAGTGACTGAGGTATGAGGCACAGCATAATGGAGGTACGTAGCTGAGTGACTGGAGGTATAAGGCACAGCATAATGAGGCACAGAAGCTGAGTGACTGAGGCATGAGACACAGCATAATGGAGGTACGTAGCTGAGTGACTGGAGGTATGAGGCACAGCATAATGGAGGTACGTAGCTGAGTGACTGGAGGTATGAAGCACAGCATAATGGAGGCATGTAGCTGAGTGACTGGAGGTATGAGTCACAGCATAATGAGGCACAGAAGCTGAGTGACTGGAGGTATGAGGCACAGCATAATGAGGCACAGAAGCTGAGTGACTGAGGCATGAGGCACAGCATAATGAGGCACATAAACTGAGTGACTGAGGCATGAGACACAGCATAATGGAGGTACGTAGCTGAGTGACTGGAGGTATAAGGCACAGCATAATGAGGCACATAAGCTGAGTGACTGGAGGTATGAGGCACAGCATAATGGAGGTACGTAGCTGAGTGACTGGAGGTATGAGGCACAGCATAATGAGGCACGTAGCTGAGTGACTGGAGACATGAGGCACAGCATAGGTGGTAATGAGAGGTGCAGGAGCTGAGTGACTGGAGGCATGAGGCACAGCATAATGGAGGCATGTAGCTGAGTGACTGGAGGTATGAGGCACAGCATAATGAGGCACGTAGCTGAGTGACTGGAGGTATGAGGCACAGCATAATGAGGCACGTAGCTGAGTGACTGGAGACATGAGGCACAGCATGAGGCACATAAGCTGAGTGACTGGAGGTATGAGGCACAGCATAATGAGGCACGTAGCTGAGTGACTGGAGACATGAGGCACAGCATGAGGCACATAAGCTGAGTGACTGGAGGTATGAGGCACAGCATAATGGAGGCATGTAGCTGAGTGACTGGAGGTATGAGGCACAGCATAATGGAGGTACGTAGCTGAGTGACTGGAGGCATGAGGCACAGCATAATGAGGCACAGAAGCTGAGTGACTGGAGGTATGAGGCACAGCATAATGAGGCACATAAGCTGAGTGACTGGAGGCATGAGGCACAGCATAATGGAGGCATGTAGCTGAGTGACTGGAGGTATGAGGCACAGCATAATGGAGGTACGTAGCTGAGTGACTGGAGGCATGAGGCACAGCATAATGAGGCACGTAGCTGAGTGACTGAGGCATGAGGCACAGCATAATGAGGCACGTAGCTGAGTGACTGTAGGTATGAGGCACAGCATAATGAGGCACGTAGCTGAGTGACTGAGGCATGAGGCACAGCATAGGCAGAAATATTAGACACGATCGCAAAGTGACTGGAGGCAGAAGGCACAAGGTGAACAGAAATAGGAGGCACAGAACCTGAATAAATGGATCTATGACAGGAGTGATTAAAATAGGAAGGACAGAGGCAGCTATTATAAAGGAAGCACAGGGGCAGCTTTGGCAGACAGGAAGCATGGGGTAGATGGTGGTATGAGGTATAAAGGCGAGTAATGATTCTTACACTGTACTAGTTACCCACCCATCCCACGCACACACTGGTGCCCGATAAATAATAGATGTGACACAGCTGTGTTACCGGTTTGCTCCTGACCTATTTTGCTTGAGTGTCTGAATGTGATTAATTGTATTGGATTCCCCCACAGATTACCAGGGAACTCTGTGCCACTGCACAAACTCCGACAGCCAAATCTGCCATCAACCAGAGATAACCACACAAACAGCTCTATGTGGACATTACTTGCCTCCATCTAGAATGGCCAAACATATGAAATACTAATTTGTGGAGTCTAAACGCTTGTTAGGTATATAGTAAGTTTATTAGCACAGGGGGTTTGAGTGGGAAGAAAGGATTTGGGGAATCAAAGACGTGTGGGAGGGAGGATAGGTGATCTGAGAGAGACAGAGGAGTGTGACACGGAGAATACAGGATTTAGGATAACAGAAGACTTGGTGAAAAACAGGATTGACAGGGAATTTGAGAGACACAAAGGAAATTTGGGAGAGGACGGAGGGATTTAGAAATGAGATGGTGTGACGGATTCACCATTTTCCTGAAACACAGTGCCCAAAGTCTTGCTCCAGAGTTCCCCTTAAAGAGACTCCGTATCAAAAATTGCATCCTGTTTTTTATCATCCTACAAGTTCCAAAAGCTATTCTAATGTGTTCTGGCTTACTGCAGCACTTTCTGCTATCACAGTATCTCTGTAATAAATCAACTTATCTCTCTCTTGTCAGACTTGTCAGCCTGTGTCTGGAAGGCTGCCAAGTTCTTCAGTGTTGTGGTTCTGTGATGCATCTCCCCCCTCCAGGCCCCTCTCTGCACACTGCCTGTGTATTATTTAGATTAGGGCAGCTTCTCTCTTATCTTTTACAAGCTGGATAAATCCTCCTCTGAGCTGGCTGGGCTTTCACATACTGAGGAATTACATACGGGCAGAGCTGTCTGCACTCTGCAGGAAGAAACAGCCACTTCAGTGGAAGATAGCTGCAGGGGGAAAGAAACACACAAATGATCTCTTGAGATTCAAAAGGAAGGGTGTATACAGCCTGCTTGTGTATGGATGTATTTTCTATGTGTGGACATACTGTACATCAACCTACTTCCTGTTTTGGTGGCCATTTTGTTTGTTTATAAACAAACTTTTTAAAACTGTTTTTAACCACTTTTAATGCGGCGAGGAGCGGCGAAATTGTGACAGAGGGGAATAGGAGATGTCCCCTAACGCACTGGTATGTTTACTTTTGTGCGATTTTAACAATACAGATTCTCTTTAAAGGAGTCATCAGGCAAAACAAAAAAAAAATGAGTTTCACTTACCTGGGGCTTCTACCAGTCCCATGTAGCCATCCTCTGCCCTCGTAATCACTCACTGCTGCTCTGGTCCCCCTCCGTCAGCTCGTTTAGCTTTTGCCGACTTTGGGGTCGGCGGGCCGCATTGCGTACATTTTTACGCATTCCCGCTGGTGCAGGAACATTAACGCAAACATTTTTACGCGTTGAACCACTAACGCATACAAATGTTTGCGTTAATGTTCCTGCACCAGCGGGAATGCGTAAAAAGTGAAACTCATTTTTTTTGTTTTGCATGATGACTTGTTTGAGTTTTGCTTAGAAAAAACGGGTTTCTGTAAGAAGTTACATTTTAGATCTTCTACAGGAAACACAGAGAGCTGCGGAGCCTTCCACCGGAGGTGGGGGATTGAGGCATTTATTGCTCCAGTCCTTATAATAATAATAATTGCTAGAAGGGCAATACAAGCTCCTCTTCTTAGCAGGTCTGGCACATAGTCCAGTCCCACATTTCAAGATCCAATCTTCACAGAGAAATGAGAAGGGTTTGCAGAGTATCAGCAGGGAAGTCTGGCAACTGGTGTTACTTAAAAGGAAATAAATATGGCAGCTTCCATATCCCTCTCATTTCAGTTGTCCTTTAAAGGGACTCCGAGCTCATCTTAAAAATGAAAATTGTACTCACCCAGGGCTTTCTCCAGCCCAGTGCTGGTCGGGAGGTCCCACGACGGCGTCCTGGCTCCTCTCCTAGTCCTTGCTCCGGAATGGCTGACCGGCGGTCAGGCTTCTTCTTCCGCGTATGACGCGGCTGACGTCACACGCCGGCCGCCTCGCGTCATCACGTCGGCCGGCGTGGCAGTACGGCGCATGCGCGCTTTAATTGCGCATGCGCAGTACTTTCACGCCGGCCGCCGTGATGACGAGAGGCGGCCGGCGTGTGACGTCAGCCGCGTCATACGCGGAAGAAGAAGCCCGACACTCGGCCGAGTGTCGCCCGGGCTGCCGCCGGTCAGCCATTCCGGAGCGGGGACTAGGAGAGGAGCATAACAACTTTAAACCTAAAAATGTCCACAGACTGCTTAGCCATTGTCCCCCTACCCCACCCCCTTTTCCCCTTGCTCTGGCAATGCCTGTATGAATCTTGGTCATGCCAATAATGCTATCTTTGATTTGATTTGTATTCAACATGATCGTGTGCTCCTTTCCTGACAACCTCGTACTTGTACTACTGGGCCTACCCAACCAGCCCAAATTTTCATGATCATGTATCTTGTACCCGTTTGCCTTGTATAGCTTTGTCTTATGTTGTATAACCTTGTTACGTCTGTTATGCTTTGTATCATTGTATGTATTTATTGTTCAGCGCTACATAATATGTTGACACTTTATAAATACAATTAATAATAATAATATACAACCTCAGCAAAATTCTGTTTGGTGAAAGGCAAGTTTTCAGGAGGTAGTACAGTAAGCACAAAGTAGTCAGAAGTAGCCCCCTCAGTATAGGTATCCAGATAGCCCCCAGTATTGGTAGCCAGACGTAACCCTTTAGCAGCCCGCAGTCTAATAGGCTGATGTGACTTCCACCTCCCCACCACATGGAAAATAACGTGAGTGGAGGAAAAAAGTTCCTCATCTCTCCAGGCTCCAACAATGTTTTATGTTCCTCCAGTCATCATCTCTCATAATTCCATGGGCGGGTCACATGACAGTGCTGTAGTCATGGAGACGGGATCCCTGAAGAAGGTAGATCGCCAGTGAAGCGTTGAGAGGCGAGTTCTCTCTTCCCCTCAGCTCGCACTACTTTGTACCTTAGGTGGTCTGCCGCCGGCCAGGACACCGGTTCCTCCTTGGCTACAGGCCCAACAGCAGCTGCTATGGCACTCCCTATGCCAGAAATCCCAAATCCTGTCCTCAAGGCCCACCAACAGTACATGTTTTGCATGTAACCACACACAATCACAGGTGGAGTAATTACTGTTGTAGTAGAGCTAATTAAAGAGGATCTGTAACCTCAAAAAATCTCCTGGGGGGGTACTCACCTCGGGTGGGGGAAGCCTCCGGATCCTAATGAGGCTTCCCACGCCGTCCTCTGTCCCACGGGGGTCTCGCTGCAGCCCTCTGTGCAGCCGTGACGTAATATTTACCTTCCTGGCTCCTGCGCAGGCGCTCTGACGGCTGTCGGCTCCGAACTACACGGAAATACCCGATCGCCGTCGGGTCTGCTCTACTGCGCAGGCGCAAGTTTCCGGCGCCTGCGCAGTAGAGCGGACCTGACTGAGATCGGGTATTTCCGTGTAGTTCGGAGAGGAAAGCAGCCACAGCGCCCCCGCTGGAGCCAGCAAAGGTAAATATTGAATTGGACAGTCGGGTCTGTTGCCGGCTGTTCGGAGGGCTGCAGCGAGACCCCCGTGGGACAGAGGACGGCGTGGAAAGCCTCATTAGGATCCGGAGGCTTCCCCCACCCGAGGTGAGTACCCCCCAGGGGATCTTTTTCATGTTACAGAGTCTCTTTAACTATGATTTATACAAAACATGCAGTGTTGGTGGGCCTTGAGGACAGGGATGGGAAACACTGCCCTCTGCCACTTGGAGTAGTGCATACCAATAAGACGTCTGCTGTTTTCATGTTTTCAACTTGCAATACTACTCAGCCACCACTAGATGGGTGTCCACAAAGTCAAGCTCAGGGAAACAGACACACAGATTCAGTTTGGATTCAATACAATCTCTGGAGTTTTTCAAGCCTTCAACAGAACCATCAAAACAAATAAAATCAGTGTCTCATTTGATGGATTCTGTTCAAAAGACCAATGAAATCACAGTTGGTGAAGGTGGCAATATTCATTGATCAAGCGGTGTGGGGAGCAGCTGAGGATCAAAGTCCGCTAAGCTTTTGTACTTCATTAATTGGTGGCGGAAGTTCAATACACTTTTGAATAGATTTCTGTAGAAATATGCCTGGTACAAAGAAGGGAAAACAATTGCTACTCCCCGACTTATTTCCAGTCCAGTAGATGTCAATTGTTTGTCAGAACTATACCTCTCAAGTCTCAACTTTTTGACATATGAAAGATGGACACTTGAACCGGTTCTGAACTATGCTGATTGAAATCTATGTCCCGTTTGTGACTTGTTATTCCTGCCAGGGCATAGATTTCAATCATGCACGCCACTTGGTCTAGTCTCTCTTTCTGTTCGCGTCATTGCACCCAGCTGACAGCATAGCTTCAGTATCTTGTTCAGGCCCATAATTACTGTGAGCCAATCACAGTACTGTAATCAAATTGTAGAATAGGAAAATGATGGCTCTGGTCCTTAACAGGCCCGAACAGTCTGTACGGAAGTGGTTAAGACACGCCCCTACCACACCTTCTTCCACATTGTCACCAAAGCCCTAGTCACACACACCACAAAGAATGAAAAAGCAAAACATGTCATTTTAAAATAAATAACACTGGTCCCATCTATCATTATTCGGTTCCCTTCATACTATATTAAATAAGACATATGTCAATTTAAAGGATGAGAATAAAGTTGATTAAACACATTTCTCAGTAGAAAAGTACATATATTTCTATGGCTCAGTACGTCTAGTCAGTGTTTGCCCATTGTAAAATTTTTCCTCTCCCTGATTTACATCCTGAAATTTATCACAGGTAGCAATATCTTTCTTGCTAGCAAGGTAAAGTTCTGTGGAATGTTTGTTACTGAGAATTCCAAAGCCAGTGAAGGTAATGCCTGGTCCACCAGAATGCTCTAGGAGAATTCCGCATAGCTAAACAGCCTAGGCTAAGCAACATGCCTCCCAACTTGGCGGGTGGGGCTACACACAACAATATATAGATGTAGGAAGTGTTTCTGATGCTGAAACCAGGATGTAAGTGGGTATCCTAAATAATTTACTGCATTGTACTATATGTCACTACAGTGTCTCTTAAGGCCCGGTTCACATTAGCGGTTGTTTGCCAAACGGACCGGATGACCTGACCGGATCCGGACCCGGATCGGAACCGTACGGTTCTGATCCGGATCCGATCCGGATCCGGTCAGGTTGCATCAGGTGGTAATCAGGATGCGATCCGGATCCGTTTGGCAAAGTTAACGTAAAAAAAAAAAAAAATGTTGGGGTCTGGGAGGTCAGCAGAAGGGGGACCTGTGGAATCAGGCCCTCTGCTGTTTAGCACTCACCTCCACCTCCGACATGCTGCCAACATCCTGCCAACACCTCCAGCTCGTGCTGCTCCACTCCAAAATGCTTGCCCATGTGTCCCCAGCCAATATCGCCGCAAAAATCCGCATAGGAAGTGGGGTAGAACATCCGGATTTCTCAGCCAGTGTGTTGTGCGGCCTCCGGTTCCCATTTGTTTGTATTGGCCGGATGGTGCAGTCCGGCTCTGCCCCGGATACGGCTGCCGGAGGGGCCGGATGAAAAAATAGCGCATGTTGGAACGGAGGCCGGAGTCCGGATCCGGCCCGGATCCGGTCCGGCTCCGGTTCTGCAGAACGGACCCATGTGAACGGACGCATAGGCTTTAATTGCTATGCCGTGCGTCCGTTCCGTCCGTTCTGCAGGCGGTGCGGCTCCGGCACGGCGATTCCGGAGGGCCACCGCAAGTGTGAACCGGGCCTAAGAGTTGAAAGTTAGTCATAAATTTAAAGCGGAATATAACCCTGCATTTCAACTTTGCTCTAAAACATTATTTACAGCATATTATATGCAAAAAGCATTTTTTTTACTAGACCAGCATTGGAAGGGTTAAACACAGAGGTTTAAAGTTCGTGGAGAGATATGCAGAAGTTCAGATTGTTACATTCTATTTAGTTATATGTATCTATTGAGAAATGTTACACACTCTTTGGCTGTCCTCCAACTCCTTCTCAGTCAGAGAGATGAGTCACATTCAACACTTAGATACATTTATGTAAACAAAATGTATCTATGTCAGCTTCGGATGCGTCTGCAGAAATCTCCAGGAACTTTAAAGCACTGTGTAACCCTTCCAATGCTGGTCTAGTAGAAAAAAAAATGCTGGTTGCATATAATACACTGTAAATAATGTTTTAGAGCAAAGTTGAAATGCAGGGTTATATTCCGCTTTAAGTTAAGGTTAATATTAGAAGCTTTCTTTTTGGGTCAGTTTAACACGATGCCAAACATTTGACACAAATTTGGCAGCTAAAATTATTTTGGAATGGATTTCAAAGGGGCAGATGAGTTTGGAAGGGAGGACAGAGGGTTTGGCAGGGACAGTGGAGGCTTCAGCAGAATTGTGCATTTTCTGCAGGGAGGATGCACTAGTGGAGACCAGTCAGGGCTCATACACACTATGTGCTGCGCTGTCAGTCATGAGGCGCTGCACATGGTGCGCATTCGGCATGGTAGCATGAAAGTCTACATGTTAAACTGCGTTACCACACGTTGTAATGTAACTCAGCCGGGAACATTTTATCACTCGATATATGCGTTTTCCCATCAGGCTATATTTATGCTGCAGCCAACGACGTCTGTGTTTTAAAGTGTACCTGAGATGGGGATACAAAGAAGAAATATACATAACTCCAGCCCCCTCCGCCCTAATCACTCTGTTGTCGCTTGGTTCGTTTGCAACTGGCCCTGGTAAGTTGTCCAGTCGGCGCAGGCGCAGTCTGGCAGCGCGCTCGTGCAGTAGTACTGAGCAGGTGCAGAACGCTTCCAGCCGCAGGAGCAAGATGAGGAAACGCCCTGAGCATGGCCCGGGCCACGCATGCGTAGTTGGCCCAGGATCGGAGGACTTTCCGCGCCAATTGCAGAAGAACCAGGAGGCGGAGGTCGGCAGTGTGGGAGCGATTAGGCCGGAGTAAGCCCCAGGTATGTATATTTCTTCTTTGTATACCCATCTCAAGTTCTCAAGTTAATGCACCACAAAATGCTCCAGGAACGCATGCACGATATCGTGCTTGTACATGCGCTGTGTAGTGTGAATGAGCCCTAAATTGACAACCTATTTCTTGTGACTGCCCAATATCTGTCCTTACCTTTGTCTCTGAGAGTGAGAGCACTCAGGAGAGGATTCCTGTCTTTGTGGTGATTATTCTCTGACCAATCTGTGTTGAAGAGAAAGGATTATTTCCTTTCATGTTCTTTTCAGTTATTATGTATGGTGTCTATTATTTGTTTGAACCTCATAGTAGTGATCTATCGCTTAAACAGACACTGAAGCAAAGAAAAAATTATGATATAATGAATTGGTTGTGTAGTACGGATAATTACTAGAACATTAGTAGCAAAGAAATATTCTCATATTTTTATTTACAGTTATATACGTTTTTTTTTATAACATTGCATCATTCTCTAATATTTGAAGTTTACACACTACTCAGCATTTTACATGATTTTACAGAACAGGCCAGAGAACTTTTGAACTGTCCTCAGCAGAAACAAAAACAATACAGTGACTGACACTTGAGATAACAAGCTTCAGAAGACAGAGCTCTCTGCGACTTTGAAAGTCGTGGAACTCAGTGGCTCTTTTGCATAGATAACAACTGGAGTTTTTTAACTCTTCCTGTACTGGAATAAATCTGAGACTTATGTCTCTGCTCCTAATGTTTTATTTCTTAGCTGTACTACACATACAAATCATTATATCATCATTTTTTTTCCGCTTCAGTGTCTCTTTAAAAGGGACTTGAAGTGAAAGGCTTATAGGAGGCTGCCATATGTATTTCCTTTTAAACAATACCAGTTGCCCAGCAGTCCTGCTGATCTCTATGAATGCAGTACTGTCTGAATCACACACCTGAAACAAGCATACAGCTAATCCAGTCAGACTTCAGTCAGAGCACCTGCATGCTTGTTTAGGGTCTACGGCTAAAAGTATTACAGGCAGAGGATCAGCAGGACAGACAGGCAATCTGCATTGTTTAAAAGGAAATACATACTGTATGTCAGCCTCCATGTTTCTCTCACTTCAGGTGTGCTTTAATCCACACAGGACACAGAACCCTGCATTGTTCAGTGTTCACTATAAACAGTGCATCTAGACAACAAAGAAGACATTCTCTCCTGCCTGTCTGAGAAGACTTCTCACCAGCAGGAACTGAAGTGACACCATGAATTATATGGGTCAGGTGCCCTTTTTCTGCAGTTACAATATACCAGGGCTGTGGAGTCGGTCCAAAAATCCACCGACTCCGACTCCTCAGTTTAGGATTCCACCGACTCCGACTCCGACTCCACGACTCCGACTCCTCTAATTTGCATATTACAATTTTGTTGATTAAAAGTATGTAACATGAAATTCGTCTCTTAACTGCCAACGCTTAGGAATTTTACAAGACAACTGAAGTGAGAAGGATATGTAGACTACTATATTTATTCCCTTTACACTAAAACTAGTCCTTGGTAAGAGTACTTGTAAAAGGTACAAACCGGAACAAAGAACATCTATCAGGCCCTAGGCAATGTAAGTGTGGGTACATGTAAGAATGATGTGCAGGTACTCTGCAGGGGAATGAGGAGATTGTAAACAGACAACACCTCTGTGTTCAATGTGCACAGCATTCTCAGTGGATTCCCTGCAGCTCTGTGGGGAGTGCATATGTAGAGTATAGTACTACTGTGTAACAAAGTAAACCTGAGACAGATGAAATTAAAGTTTTATACATACCTGGGGCTTCCTCCAGCCGCCTTCAGGATAATCAGTCCCTCATTGTCCTCCTCCACCACCTGGATCTTCTGCTATGAGTCCAGGTACTTGAGCCAGTCAGGCGTAGTGCGCATGCACACACTCCGCCGCCAGGAGCATACTACACCTGTGCAGCACTATTGCGCAGGTGCAGAATGTTCCTGGCTGTGGGAGCGGCATGCGGCCGGACAGCGCTGACTGGCTGAATTACCAGGACTCACAGCAGAAGATCCGGGTAGTGGAGGACAGCGAGGCACTGATTAGCCTGAAGGGGGCTGGAGGAAGCCCCAGGTATGTATAAAACTTTACTTTTCATCCGTCTCAGTAACCTTTTAATTTGTAGTCACCAAACCAAATTTTAATAACATATCAAATTATTTGATTTCATCGGCAAAGGGAGTGCGTACATTTGCATAAATCAGCATCAATGCAGAATTATTTCCATCTCATTGACCATCTCTATTAGTGACACAGCTACACATCAGGCTTTATTCTTACAGCATAGATGTTATTTAGTATATATAAGAGATTCCTGTGTGCACATCATATATACAGTCACAATCAGATATGTATATCTGACCTTAAAAATACGGGGACTGCTTTATTGAAGCAGCACAAGTAACTAATTTTGATTGGTTTATTTCATTTTTGTGGACTAAGCATAGCTATTACTGTATATATACTGTATAAATACATTATTTTTAATGACTATTATCTGAGAAATAGAACATTTTATCATATTTTCTATTTTAATTACAGTTACAAATTCATTAGGAGTCGGAGTCGGAGTCGGTGCATTTTTTCCCGACTCCGACTCCAGGCACCCAAAATTGCCCGACTCCACGACTCCGACTCCACGACTCCGACTCCACAGCCCTGCAATATACTGCTGCACTTAGTGGACCTTATGTACAGCGCAGGCCCTTTCACACTGGCGCGGTGCGGCAAATTGCTTCCGCAGCCTAAAGAAACCCTATTAGGAAGTTCATACTTCGCATGTTGTGGTACGCTGCGCTGGAAGTGTACAATTTAACGCTAGTGCAGAACTACGTTACCATGCGGAACCCGCGGCGATCTACGTCGGCCTGGAAGTCATTCAGCCTGATTCACAAAGCGGTGATAACTCAGTTATCACGCCTAAAAGACTTTAGGCGTGATAACCTTTGCACCACCTAGTTATCACCGATTTGTGCTGCTCTTCGCGCGAAGCTCCCGAGCGCAAAGTTTTGCGCGCGCAACCGCGCACGCAAAGTCCCATAGGGCTTAATGGACGCTGCGCGCGAAGCGGGGGCGCTGCGCGCGCGTGCGCGGTTGCGCGCGCAAAATTCGCGCGAGTTTCTTATCATGCCTAAACTGAGTTTAGGCGTGATAAAGGGCTTTTCACTGGCGTGCAAACACTTTGCACCGCTTTGTGAATCAGGCCCATTGTCTGTTGAAACTATTTTTTTTTTTTAAAGTTGCTGTTGCATTGTTGTGGGGCGCATTCGCGGAAGCATATTTTTACAATACGCTTCTACATACCCAAAGCAGGAAGTGATGGCAAGCGTGTGTTACTTCCTGCTTGGCTGGTGGCCAAACAAGAAACACTGTGTAATAACGCAGTGTTCCTTGAAGGCCTGCTTTTGGTGGTGCGGTGTGGCGGGTTTGCAGTGTGAAACCAGCCTCAAGGAAATAATTATTGGGTCCCCTGCTGACTTTGCTTGTTTTCCTCTGACCAACAAAGGACCACTCTACTGTATAATTGTAATGGTAAGTTTATTGTAGCTGTAAGGCCCGGCGGTTCACATCTGCGTTATTTTATGAAACTTATACTATACAAACGGAACGGATGTGAATAGATCCAATGTTAACCTATGGATCCATTCACATGCGTCCGTTGGTATGGATAAGTTCCGGTCCCCGGATCTAAAAAATGCTGCAGGCCCTAAGTTTCTGGACCGTTCTGCCAATAGGGACGGATCCGGACAAAAAATACTGCAGCACTGGGGGCAATGGGAAACGGACCGTTTCTTCCTACTAGTGAAGAAAGGGACCGTTCCATGGGGGATGGGCCGACGCGATCCTGATCGACGGGAGGGTGAGGGGAGGGTGCAGCAGCTGGGAGCGGGTGGGCTAGGGAGGCTTTATACATACCTTATCTTCATAGGCAGCCGGCGGTAGAGGCTTGTCTTCTTCCACGTCATGTGACTACATTACGTATCATGTGACTAGTCACATGACACGCTGTGTAGTCACAGCGGAAGAAGAGGAAGCCTCTACTGCCGGCTGCCTATGAAGATAAGGTATGTATTGCCGAGTGAAAACGGATCCGATCAATCATTGATCAGAGCCGTTTTCACTAATGTGAACAGGGTCACGGACGAGCCATCTGGATCCAGTGAAGCGGAGACCGGATCCGCTCACCGGATCCGTTTGGCTCAAAACGCAGATGTGAACCGGGCCTAAGAGACAGAATAACAACAAAAGAACCTACAAAAACCCAGAGCCCCAAAGTTAGAGCTTGATGTGCATTGTGATGAGTGAAATATATATTTCATTCCCTATCAAAAGATGACTTAGTACATGGTGGCAAAACCCTTGTTGGCAATCACAGTGATCAGACGTTTGTTGTAGTTGGCCACCAGAGTTGCACACATCTCAGGTGACATTTTGGCCCACTTCTCTTTGCAGATCCTCTCTACGTCAGTAAGGTTTTGAGGCTGATGTTTGGCAACTCGAACCTTCAGCTCCCTGCAAAGATTTTCTATTAGATTAAGGTCTGGAGACTGGCTAGGCCACTCCATTACCTTCATGTGCTTCTTCTTGAGTCAAATCTTTGTTGTCTTGGCCATGCGTCCTAGATCATTGTCATGCTGGAATGCCCACCCATGCCCCATTTCAATGCCTTGGCTGAAGGAAGGAGGTGTTCACCTGGGATTTGATGCTACATGGACTCGTCCATTGTCCCCTCAATGTGGTGAAGGTGTCCTGTGTCCCCTTAGCAGAACCTCCCCCCAAAGCATAATGTTTCCACCTCCATGTTTGATGTTGGGTATGGAGTCTTAGTAATCATAGGCAGCATTCCTCTTCCTCCAAACATGGTGAGCTGAGCTGATGCCAAAGAGCTCAGTTTTGGTCTAATCTGACTAAAACACGTTCACCCAGTTTTCCTCAAGATCATTCAGATGTGCATTGGCAATCCATACACAAAGGTTATTTTGTGTGTGTGTGTGTGGTGTGTGATTTATACATAGGGAAAGGCGTATGTAGGTGGAGCAGATGGATATATGGGGAAAAGAGTGTGTGGAGAAGATTGATATAGTATATGAAAGAGGTGTGTGTCTGGAAGAAATGGATATATATAGTGAAGGGAGTGTATAAGGAGGAGATGGATATGTGGGAGAGGTGTGTATGGAACAGATAGCTATATGGGAGAGGTGCATGTGGAGGAGACAGTTATATGAGAAGTAGGTAAGGAGTAGTTAGATTATCTAGCAGAATGGTATGTGGGGGGGATATATAGGTGTATGACTGAGGAACTGGATATTCAGGAAATGGAGAGTATATGAAGGAAGTTAAAATATAGGGGAGAAATATATATATATATATATAAATATATATATATATATATACGCACACACACACGATATGTAACTGGCTGTTTCTGCTCTCTGTTACCCCCCTCATTCTGCACCTTGTTAGGAGAGTGCAAATCTGCAATCATTTGAATCACATCTGTCTTTTTGTCGTGACTGCTGCTGGAGATGAATGCTGGAAGAACAGTGAGATTTCAGAGCTGGGAGATGTCTCTGCGGCTCTGACAGTTCCACCTATATAAATATTCAGCAGCACCAAGGAATCTTCCTGACTGCAGCTTTAACCTGTTGGCTGCTGGTTTGTGTTGCTTCCTGGGAGAGTGTGAAGAGTGGGCAGGGATGTAACCCTGTTTGTGCTGTGTGTACAGTGTGTGCAATGCTCATTCAGCTCAATTGGACAAGCTGTGGGGGGGGGGGGGGGGGGGGGGTTTCACCGAAAGAACAGGGAATAGAATAGAATCCCTTTAGTTGTCCAATCATGTGCAGAAAAGTTGCCATTTTTTAAATTGTACATTTTTCCAAAAGTCCTCACTGGTAATTGAACTCAACATTTCACTTTTAAGTGATGCAATGAATTCTGCCATGAAGACACATTACTGCAGATGTATTGTGAGTGTGACCTCATACATAGGTTTTATACTGGGCCCTGAATGGATTCAGAACATTCCAGGCCTTTGTCCATCTACCACTGCTATCTGTGATCAGTTGTGTCCTCCCTTCCGGGGCACAACTCCAACTCCTGAGGTCCCAGAGCAGAGCGCTAATCCGACCAGGCCAGGACAGCAGTTATTCAGGAAGTGAGTACCGGTAAATGCCATGGAAATGCTGCCTTCAGCTGCTGTCATCTGATGGTTATCAGCCTAGACTCAATGCTGTATGGAAGAAGACAGACTGAGCTAGAGAGAACCTGTCACGCAGAAAGGCAAATAATGGCTATTACACATTACAATCCCCCTTTTCACATATTTCAACCAGAAAGTAAATCCCTGGAGCTGAGCCACGTCACAATTCTTTAAAAAATTAGCACCCTAAACAGTCCCTAAGCTAATGGGGAGGTCGTGAAAATAAATACCTGTTCTGACGTCTGGTGGCCATATTTAAGAAGACTACCGAAGCTCTTTGGAAACTTCCGCCTGTGTTGCCTTGGCCTATCCCCAGCTTAGCAGCCTCCAATTCTAGGGGCAGATTGTGGCCAGATCCTTGGTGGTGGTTTTGAAAAAAAAATTGCCAGTGCCCATTCTTGAGGGAGGCGCAGCGATAACCTGCCTGGAGAGAGGACACCATAGCAGGTTAGTATTTAATTCAACCCCAACCCCCCACCACCATTCGTCCTCATTAAAAAGTGTACCTAAGATCGGCGCTTGGGGGGTATTTATACTAACCTGCGGTTTGCTCCAGCCCCATTAGGTGCGTGGTGTCCCTTGCCATTCCCTTTGGCCACTCTGCTTTGTTGTAAATCCCCCCAGTATTCTGGCCAGTCATAGCCAGTCGTGCGCTTCTGCACATGTGTGGCCGGCCGTGCTACTGTGCCCGGGAAAGTTCTGCACCTATGCAGTGCAGAACGCTCCTGGCTGTGGAAGCGCGATAAGGGTTGCACAATCCGCAAATGCCCGGAAGGGAGCGACGGCCAGATTACCAGGGGGATTTACAAGAGAACGGAGCGGCCAGAGAGGATGGTGAGGGACCCCACGCACCTCATGGGGCTGGAGAAAGCCCCAAGTAAGTTTAAATAAACCCATACGGTCCATCTCAGGTACACTTTAAGACAGACTCTGTCAGTTTTAATTTAGGTAAGAGGCAGTGTAGAGACATATTGTAGAAAGTAACTTATTCAGGATACCACTGAGGCTAAGCCTAAAGGTGGCCACACACCATACAATTTTTTAAATATCTGTTCAATTGAAGAATTGCAATCAATTTTTCTGACTGATTGTAACATTTCAAAAATATGACCAATGTACCACACACCTA
This sequence comes from Hyperolius riggenbachi, assembly GCF_040937935.1. Lineage (NCBI taxonomy): Eukaryota > Metazoa > Chordata > Amphibia > Anura > Hyperoliidae > Hyperolius > Hyperolius riggenbachi. The sequence continues at coordinate 59,297,001 of NC_090654.1, forward strand.
GGTTAAATTTTCCCCCAATTATGATAAAAATGATTGGAAACTATACCAAAATTGCTAGGGTGTGTATATTAATAAATTGACAATCCAACACACACCATACAATCTTTAGAAAGATTGAAGAAAAATATCTGGCAGTCCAGATCGATTAAAATCGAAGAAAACGGGAAATCCGATCGGATTTTTCAGTCGAATGAAAAAAAAGCTTTCGATTTTTTCGGGAGATATGATCGTTTTTTATCGAATTACTGTAAAATAGGATCATTTTATTGTATCGTGTGTGGCCACCTTTAGGCTCAACACACACCATACAATCTAGGTTGTTCAATCTTACCACTTTCATGTAGTATAAGAGCTTATACAATCAATCATCCAAGGTATTTTCAATCTGTTGGCCCTTATACTACATAGATTTGGTAAATCTGTACAACCAAAATTGTATGGTGTGTGTTGAGCTTAAATGTGATCCAGATTTTGTTTTCTGATTTCACTAAAGTTTTCTAGGGGTTTTGAAAAGTTCTCATTAGCCCAAGTTTCCCACCAATTGGTGCTCACTCCCAATTACTCAGCTGCCAGAACAGTGCGGAGGAATCAGCTGCTGTTCACGCTCTGCTTTACATTTATAGAATTTTCATGCAACACATCCCCCAAAAAAATACAAAACTGCAGTTGTCTACCACAACCTGAAATGGTCAGCTATAGTCATTTAAATTATAAGTGGCCACTGGGCGTCACCGTTATTGAGTTTTTCCCCACCTTCTGTATAACAAGGAGCTGTTGGTGCTCAGTAGGATACAGTTTGCCCAAGAAGCCCACTGTTAGGACAGTGCTTGGCCTTTGCCAGATACGCTGTTTCATAAGACTGAGTGTGGCACATCTTCTTTCTGGGTTTAGAGCAGGGGTCTCAAACTCAATTTACCTGGGGGGCCGCAGGAGGCAAAGTCAGGATGAGGCTGGGCCGCATAAGGAATTTCACAATCGCGGCGCATCGCCGCCTCTGCCCGCCCCTCTCACTCTTCCTTCACAGAGAGGGGCGGGAAGAGACAGCAATCCGTGCGGTGATTGACGTCAGGAGGGGCAGAGCTTTCAGCTCTGCCCCTTCCACGAAATCCCGGCGGGTTGCCCCCCGGTCGATTTGGGGGCTCTGCAGCCCTTGTTTAGCGGCGGGGATGCGGCGGATTACTTGGGAGCACTGAAGCGAACTATAAGGAAGCTTTTGCCGGCAAGGGCCACAAAATATTGTATCGAGGGCCGCAAATGGCCCGCGGGCCGCGAGTTTGAGACCCCTGGTTTAGAGCTTACCATGACCGTTGCCAGGAAGATTATCCATTCAGTGGGAATAACCCTGAGGTCATGTTTACATTTCTGCAGAGGATTTTCCGATGGTGGAAGGCCTGCTTAGGTTTGCAGAAAGATGAACAGCCCTCATTGGACTCTCCGCAGCCATACTGAAATTGAAGCGCTTTCAAGGAAACATTGTGCAGTGACCTGGGTGGCACATGTGATCATTTCCTGATCTGGAACCAAGTGGTGGACAGGTCACCTGAAGGAATTTTCTAGCGAAGACTGATGTGTCAGGACCTTGGAGGAGCCTGTAACGAGATTATTCTCTGGGTTGTGTTTCAAATGGGCTTTCATGAAATGAAATAAATGTAAACCAGATCCAAAAAGATGCCAAGAGAATGGACGTGAGAGCTTGAGTTTCCCCTTAGCGAAGGCCTCTTCATGCACCGTTTCCAACTTCATGCAATTGCAAACTGCATTTTTTTGGCCACTTGCGCCCTTGTAGCAAGTACAGGAATGCAGGAAAATTGCATCTGGTCCGGCAATTTAAAACTTTTGTCCCCTACTCCAATGGTAATTGTAAATGCACCATGCAAGCCATCCACATGCACGCTAATTGCTTAGCAAAACATGCAATGTAAATAGAGGGAATTAATGCAGAGCGTTTGTGATGCCAATGGCTATTTTCAGTGTGACACAGGCCTTAGAATACTCCTCGCTTCAGGTTCCCTTTAAAGCACATCTGAAATGGATCAAAAAAGTCGATTTTTACTTAATCCTCTGTAGTCTTTTACGTCCCCGGGTGTCCTTCAGGTCCCCTCCATTGTATTGCTGTACCCTCAGAAAGATCTTCAACTAGAACTTCAGTTGCGGCCTAGTGTGTATGCACGGCCCCGTCTGTGTGCCTTCTCAATCACTCTCCCACCGCTAGAAGCACCTGCACAGTTCCCAAAATTATACCACATATGCACAGAGACCGCAGATGCGCAGAAGCATGGGACTGGAGTTCTAGTGATAGATCTTTTGGAGGGGCAGTGGCACGATGGAGGGGACCTGGAAGACTATACCGGGGGGGAGGCTATAAGAAACCCCAGGTATGCAATTTTTTTTTTTTTGGTTTAATGCAGGTGCACTTTAAAATGAAATACATAAATGCCACATAAAATATATATTAACAACTTGTTCTATTTCAAGGGATCACAGCGTCAGAATAAAGAACTTTCCTGCTGTAAGAATAAAGCCCACTTTGTAGTTGTTTCGCTAGTACGGTGTCCAGCTGAGCTGCTATGCAACCTGGCATTTATACATAATATTAATCTGGATTATAGCATATTACAAAAAGTCTTTGAGTTGTAATACGTTCATTTGAGTGTGAATGCAGGTAAGTATTGTCAACTTTAGCACCAATTCTCCAAAAGTTTACTTGGCTCATGAAATGAATGAATTTGATACATTATTAAGTTTGGGCTGAGTGGTAATTTAGGTAATATAATTTGATAAAAGTTATTCAGTTCTATATTGTACATACTTTTGTGAAAATACTGAGAAGGTTGAACACACAGAACGCAGAGGTGTTGTTAAAAGAAAACTTAAGTGAACATAAAAAATGACTTTCACTTACCTGGGGCTTCTACCAGCCCCCTGCAGCTGCCCTGTGCCCACACCCTCATGGAACGATCCTCCGGTGCCCCACAGTGACTAAATTTCAATTTCGGCGACAGAGCCAGACACCAACCACTGTGTCTGCACAGCCCGGTCGCACGAGTCTTCGATCAAATCATTCCATGACGACGCGGGCACAGGCTGGCTGCAGGCGGCTGGTAGAAGGCCCAGGTAATTTAAACTCTTTTTTTTATTGTTTAAGTTTCCTTTTAAAGTGGACCGGAAGATTAAAAATAAAGAAAGAGTTACACCTAGTTCGCGCATCATCGCTAATGCTACCGGAAGCGTCCTGCGCAGGCGCATTATGAGAAAATCTCTACTGAGCCTGCACAGGACCCCCCTGGCTACTAGAGTGCGTACGAGGATGCATGCAGCCAGAGCAGCGCCAGCGCAGTGGACGGCAGCTGCACAAAGTGAAACCGGGCCGCAGCGGGGGACTGGAGGATAGTTTGGTAAGGGCGTGGGCACAGGGTGGCTGCAGGGGGCTGGTAGAAGCCTCAGGCAAGTGAAACTCTTTTTTTTCTCACATGGTGTGGTGTGATTTGTGCATGGCCTAAGAGCCTACCGCAGTGCACCATTACATACAGTTTGCTCCACGCCGCAGACTGCACCCACAGGGATATCGCCCTGACCCCACCCCCTGAAGTCTAAGCCAGTGACGTCAGAAACATTTGACTCTCAGTCACACTCCCGGACAGGAAGTGCGTCATCTCAGTTTGCCTATATGCACACAGCTACCAACTTTAATTTGCCAGTGGTGCTTCTGCCTCCCATTGCATCATGTACTGGACCATTTCCGTCACATCGCGTAGCTCTACGGGTACTGTGACACGTCTCACAGAGATTAATGGCCACTACGGTGAGCTGCAGAGTACTGTGACACGACACGGTAAGTATGAAAGGGACATCAATCTGACCAGTAGCAAAATTTATCTGTGCACCTGTTCTGATTGCGTCAGCTACCAGAATGAATATGCCCCAGTGTTTTACCAGTCACTGGTAGATCTAGGTAAATACTCAATTTTCCAGTCTGGTCATGTGATATGACAGCTCCATACAGGCTGGACATGTGACGTGACAGCTCCATACAAGCTGATCATGTAACGTAACAGACAGCTCCATACAAGCTGATCATGTAACGTAACAGACAGCTCCATACAGGCTGGTCATGTCCCATGACAGACAGCACCATACAAGCTGGTCATGTGATGAGACAGACAGCTCCATACAGACTAGTAATGTCACGTGACAGACAGATCCACACAGGCTAGCCATGTGACATAACAGACAGCTCTGCACAGGCTAGTCATGTGACATGACAGCTCTGCACAGGCTAGTCATGTGACATGACAGCTCTGCACAGGCTGCTCATGTGACATGACACACAGCTCCATACAGGCTGCTCATGTCACATGACAGTCAAACAGTTCCACACAGAGCTACTGCAGTTCCAAAGCATGAGGCAGCATAGGACATACATGGGATACAGCAATCACACAATACGGTAAAGGTGGCCACACACCATACAATCTATTAAATATCTCTTCAATTTAAGAATTGCAAGCAATTTTTCTGACGGATTGTAACATTTCAAAAATATGACCAATGTACCACACAACTATGTTCAATTTTCCCCACTTATGATAAAAATGATTGGAAACGCTGAGAAAATTGCTTGGATGTGTATATTAATAAATTGACAATCTCACACACCATACAATCTTAGGGTGATTGAAAAAAAATCTCTGGCATTCCGGATAAAAAAAACAGGAAAATCGACAACGAAAAAAAAACGGGAAATCCAATTGGATTTTTCAGTCGAATGAAAAAAAAACTTTCGATTTTTTTTGGGAGATCCGATCGTTTTTATCGAATTCCCGTAAAATCGGATCATTTTCTTGTATCGTGTGTGGCCACCTTAGTACGGTCCTACTACCTCCCTCAGCATGATCAGACTAGTAGCAGTGAGAGGAAGCGATGCTTACTTAGCCGAACTTCATATGGACATGCCCCTCATAATTTATCAGATTGTTCTCCCCAGTGCAGACAGAGTGCACACACCTCCCGCCCCGTCACACACGCACCGCCCTCTGCCCACCCTTCTCAGAGAGAACCTCCTCCCCTCCTCTCCCGAGTCCCCGAGGGTGATTTGCTCATGCTCACATGACTACCTACCTTCTATCCCTGGCCTGCAGGCTGAGGCACGTGCACGAGCCTCTCCCTCCTCAGTCTCAGTAGTTTATTTTCTCCTCGCAGCGACAGCCCGCCAGATCCTCATCACGTGACGTGACTCGTATCTTCCGTTCCTCCTCAGCGGAGCCGCGGTGGGCTGGTGAGGTGAACAGGAACTCGAGGCGGCCTATCCACACTGTATGTCAGTCGGCTAGCCACACTAGGGGGCCAGGGGCTGGGCTTCAGTGACGGAACTGTAATGATAGAGCTCCAGTGACAGAGGGTGTGCCAGTAGGACATTTTCCATGGTACACCAGGTTTCAGGAAGTGCACTATTGTCAGGGATTTAGTGACAAGCCTATAATGTATGACATAACTTTGGTGAGTGTGACAGAGCTTTGATAGAACTTGTGTGATTGCTCACTAGTAATAGGACTACAGTATAATGAAAGGACTCTCTGTACTAGTGACATAAGTTCTATAGGCATACCACCCAACTTTTTGTAATGAGAGAGATGCATAAGCCACGCCCCTGTCACATTAGTCACACACAAAGATTTCATAAAAATAGGTTTTATAATTCATACCACACTGATCCTTCCTATCCCGGTTCATTTTCCTTCATATTAACATTTTAAAATTAGTGATACGTCAATTTAAAGGATGGGAATAAAGTTTAAAGTAATTTAAACACATTTTTTAGTAGAAAAATATACATATATTTACATAGAAAGAGGGACAAATGAGGAGGGACAGTGCTCCCAAAGAGGGTGTGTTTAGTGCTTCAGAAGTTATAAAAGGCTGCAAATGAAAGATCGTGTTGCTGTACATGTAAATGGTGTGTGTTGTACAAAGAATAGGCAAGCAGTAAGAGGGGAGCTGCTGCACATGGCAAGGAGATTTATGTACATGAAAGGGGCAGGCTACTGTATGAGGAAAAAGTACAGAAAATAAGAGCTTGAAGAGGACCTGTAGTGAATGTAACGTAATTAATAAAATAGCTTAATTTTTTACAATATTTATAAATTAGTGTTTTCCATTTCTTCACCCTCATTTACATTCAGAATTTTTTTTTTACAGGTGGCGACATCGGTAGTCCTGTCAGGTGCAACTCTGCAGAATGTTTGATTCTAAAATTTCCGAAGCCAGAGAAAATAAATTCTCATCTCCCAGAATGCTCTGGTAGGAGAACTCCACATAAATAAATGGCCTAGGCTAAACATCATATCTCGCCATATCTTTTCTCTGAGATACCTTGATAAAGGGGGACCCTGCAGGACCCCGAAGCAATCTTTGGTAGTGATTGTATGTTTAAGTGCATCATGGGGCAATACATTTATTAGTCCCTGTAACAGGGTGCAGAATCTCTTTTTCACTTTTTTGATTGGATTGCTAATCATTTTCCTGTTCATTGGTTCAATGATCATTTCTGATTGATCGCAAAGATCGGATCAGGCGCTTTTAACAAGGGTATACATACAATTCTTGAAAGCAGTCTAAAAAGTAAAGGCAGTGTTATAGGGGACGCCTCCACACTTGTTTTTGTCAGGTTTACACCTCTGTTGGTAGGTAGGAGCTTTTTAGCTTTATCCTAAAGAACCAGTTCCTGCTACACAGCCCTGGAAAACTTAGCGGGGATGGTCATTTTGCCCCAGACCATTAACAGTGGTTGCTAGGCTTTGCTACCTACCTTTGTGAGTACAGTACACTGACGGTGCAATTACACCAACCTGTAGCAATACTGCACCATTGGGCTCCTAATCTCTCTCTTTCCTCTTAAATGATTTTGGGGTTCCGGTAACCACATAAATTATCAGGATAATTGAACCAGGGCTGTGGAGTCGGTCTAAAAATCCACCGACTCCGACTCCTCAGTTTAGGATTCCACTGACTCCGACTCCTCGACTCCGACTCCTCTAATTTGCATATTACAATTTTGTTGATTAAAAGTATGTAACATGAAATTCGTCTCTTAACTGCCAAAGCTTAGGAATTTTACAAGACAACTGAAGTGAGAAGGATATGTAGACTACTATATTTATTCCCTTTAGACTAAAACTAGTCCTTGGTAAGAGTACTTGTAAAAGGTACAAACCGGAACAAAGAACATCTATCAGGCCCTAGGCAATGTAAGTGTGGGTACATGTAAGAGTGATGTGCAGGTACTCTGCAGGGGAATGAGGAGATTGTAAACAGACAACACCTCTGTGTTCAATGTGCACAGCATTCTCAGTAGATTCCCTGTAGCTCTGTGGGGAGTGCATATGTAGAGTATAGTACTACTGTGAAACAAAGTAAACCTGAAACAGATGAAATTAAAGTTGTATACATACCTGGGGCTTCCTCCAGCCGCCTTCAGGATAATCAGTCCCTCGTTGTCCTCCTCCACCACCTGGATCTTCTGCTATGAGTCCAGGTACTTGAGCCAGTCGGGCGTAGTGCGCATGCACACACTCCGCCGCCAGGAGCATACTACACCTGTGCAGCACTATTGCACAGATACAGAATGTTCCTGGCTGTGGGAGCGGCATGCGGCCGGACAGCGCTGACTGGCTGAATTACCAGGACTCATAGCAGAAAATCCGGGTGGTGGAGGACAGCGAGGGACTGATTAGCCTGAAGGGGGCTGGAGGAAGCCCCAGGTATGTATAAAACTTTACTTTTCATCCGTCTCAGGTACCTTTTAATTTGTAGTCACCAAACCAAATTTTAACAACATATCAAATTATTTTATTTCATCAGCAAATGGAGTGCAAACATTTGCATAAATCATCATCAATGCAGAATTATTTCCATCTCATTGACCGTCTCACCAGGGCTGTGGGGTCGGTCCAAAAATCCACCGACTCCGACTCCTCAGTTTAGGATTACTCCGACTCCTCGACTCCGACTCCTCTAATTTGCATATTACAATTTTGTTGATTAAAAGTATGTAACATGAAAATCGTCTCTTAAATGCCAACGCTTAGGAATTTTACAAGACAACTGAAGTGAGAAGGATATGTAGACTACTATATTTATTCCCTTTAGACTAAAACTAGTCCTTGGTAAGAGTACTTGTAAAAGGTACAAACCGGAACAAAGAACATCTATCAGGCCCTAGGCAATGTGACTGTGGGTGCATGTAAGAATGATGTGCAGGTACTCTGCAGGGGAATGAGGAGATTGTAAACAGACAACACCTCTGTATTCAATGTGCACAGCATTCTCAGTGGATTCCCTGCAGCTCTGTGGGGAGTGCATATGTAGAGTATAGTACTACTGTGTAACAAAGTAAACCTGAGACAGATGGAATTAAAGTTTTATACATACTTGGGGCTTCCTCCAGCCACCTTCAGGATAATCAGTCCCTCGTTGTCCTCCTCCACCATCTGGATCTTCTGCTATGAGTCAAGGTACTTGAGCCAGTCGGGCGTGGTGCGCATGCACACACTCCGCCGCCAGGAGCATACTACACCTGTGCAGCACTATTGCGCAGGTGCAGAATGTTCCTGGCTGTGGGAGCGGCATGCGGCCGGACAGCGCTGACTGGCTGAATTACCAGGACTCATAGCAGAAGATCCGGGTGGTGGAGGACAGCGAGGGACTGATTAGCCTGAAGGGGGCTAGAATAAGCCCCAGTTATGTATAAAACTTTACTTTTCATCCGTCTCAGTTACCCTTTAATTTGTAGTCACCAAACCAAATTTTAACAACATATCAAATGATTTGATTTCATCAGCAAAGGGAGTGCATACATTTGCATAAATCAGCATTAATGCAGAATTATTTCCATCTCGTTGACCATCTCTATTAGTGACACAGCTACACATCAGGCTTTATTCTTACAGCATAGATGTTATTTAGTATATATAAGAGATTCCTGTGTACACATCATATATACAGTCACAATCAGATATGTATATCTGACCTTAAAAATACGGGGACTGCTTTATTGAAGCAGCACAAGTAACTAATTTTGATTGATTTATTTCATTTCTGTGGACTAAGCACAGCTATTACTGTATATATACTGTATATATACATTATTTTAAATGACTATTATCTGAGAAATAGAAAATTTTATCATATTTTCTATTTTAATTACAGTTACAAATTCATTAGGAGTCGGAGTCGGTGCATTTTTCCCGACTCCGACTCCGACTCCAGGCACCCAAAATTGCCCGACTCCACGACTCCGACTCCACGACTCCGACTCCACAGCCCTGTTAGTGACACAGCTACACGTCAGGCTTTATTCTTACAGCATAGATGTTATTTAGTATATATAAGAGATTCCTGTGTACACATCATATATACAGTCACAATCAGATATGTACATCTGATCTGACCTTAAAAATACGGGGACTGCTTTATTGAAGCAGCACAAGTAACTAATTTTGATTGGTGTGTTTCATTTTTGTAGACTAAGCACAGCTATTACTGTATATATACATTATTTTTAATGACTATTATCTGAGAAATATAACATTTTATCATATTTTCTATTTTAATTACAGTTACAAATTCATTAGGAGTCGGAGTCGGTGCATTTTTTCCCGACTCCGACTCCAGGCACCCAAAATTGCCCGACTCCACGACTCCGACTCCACGACTCCGACTCCACAGCCCTGAATTGAACAGACATCGATCCTTCTGGAAATTAATCATTAATGGGCACATTTACATCCATTTCTGTCAATTAAGTTACTGATCCCATTTGAATGGAATAACGCTGCGTTTGACAAAAATGCATGCATCCAGGGCAGAGGCAGAGGCGAGAGAGGCTCCAGCCTCAGGGCGCAGTGTAGGAGAGGGCGCACAACTCGCTCAGTTATCATTCCCCTATTGTGTTTGAAGCAGAGAGAAATAAGAAAAGCGGATACATGGCAGTGACTGCAAACAAAATAACTAGAGATTAAGGTGTTATGGGGCACCTCTTAGTCTAATAGCAACCAGTGTGGGGTGGGAGGGATGGAGCGGCGCACTTTGGTGTCTCAGCCTTGGGTGCTGGAGGACCAGGTCCTGGCTCTGCATGCATCAGTACATTATCATGCAGTGAGAATGTCATACAGTGCAACCTACGCATTTCTGAAGTCCTTGCTTATCACATACTATACTGAAATGCCCACAGCAACACATATTGGGCTTGATTCACTAAACCATGATAACTCAAATATCACACCTTATCAAAGATATCACACCTTATCAAGGTTAACACACCTTATCAGAGTAACATAGCGAGCACTACAAACCCGCAGGGGCTCAGGGCAGGACGAGTGCCATTGCCAATTAGCAGGCATACGTTTGCAGTGCTCGCTATGCTACTCTGATAAGGCGTGTTAACTTTGATAAGGTGTGATATCTTTTGATAAGGTGTGATATTTGAGTTATCACGGTTTAGTGAATCAAGCACAGTGGGCCATATGCAATTCACTTTTTCACCTGAGTTTTCTCCTAGGAGATAATTTTTCATCTTCGATTTAAAATACCTTTCCAACACCTTTCAACTAATAAAGTACCAAAACGGAGGTGAAAAGGTACTATCAAATTATTTTGAGTATTTTCTTGCTTTCTGGTGGCTTAAAAAGCCTTTTATTGATACGTTTAAAATTATCACCTTGGAGAAAACTCAGGTGAAATAGTGAATTGCATATGGGCCATAGTGTGAACAAGGCCTAACACTGCAGAATCATTCAGTGCATGCTGTGGTTTTATTGGAACCAGAAGTGTGACAAGTTTGTCAGTGATTTAGTCAAAGGAAACTTGTAGGGGAAAAAATGCCCCAAAATAGGTATTTACCTGAGTAAAGGGAATCCTCTGGATAGTCCAGAGCATTCGCCGGCCTACCTCCTTCTGCCGCACTGTCTACCAGCCTTCCTGTAGCTCCCAGTGACTTTCTGGCGTCTGTGCACGGCTCCCGACTTGTCATGTGACCCAACGCGGGTCACGTGACATGCTGGGAGCCGTACATGGAGGACACCAGAAAGCTGCTAGGAGCCACAGGGAGGCTTGATGTCACTGGAGGCTCGGTGAGTATTTTATCCTGGAGGGGGGGGGAGCTTTTTAGACCTGATCAAGCTTCTGGTAAGCACACGTATCTGGCATCAGGCGACCCCCACCAGTGCCAGATACTGGGGACTTTGCTGTAGTCACAATTTACCTATGTCCACTTTAGTGATTTATTTGTATTGTGCTCAGGAGGATGCCTTTGTATGTTAAAGAGGAACTGTCGCGAAAATCTTAAAATGTAAAACACATACAGTACAAATAAGAAGTACATTTCTTCCAGAGTAAAATAAACCATAAATCCCCTTTCTCCTATGTTGCTGTCACTTACAGTAGGTAGTAGAAATCTGACATTACCAACAGGTTTTGGGCTAGTCCATCTCTTCATGGGGGATTCTCAGCATGGCCTTTATTCTTTATAAAGACAGTACCTGAAAAATATTTGTACAAAGATGCTGGCCAGCCTCCCTGCTCACCGTACAATTACGGACGGAGCCACTGCCATTCATTAAGTGCTTTTAAAAATAAAGAAAACCCTATGAACCCCCTATGAGAAGATGGGCTAGTCCAAAATCTGTTGGTAATGTCAGTTTTCTACTACCTACTGTAAGTGACAGCAACATAGGAGAAAAGTATTTTATGGCTTATTTTACTCTGGAAGAGCTGTGCTTCTTATTTGTATATGTTTTCATGTATTTTAAGATTTTTGCGACACAGGTCCTTTAAGGACAATTCCTCTTTCTGCAGAATTCCCCTTTAGTTTCACATGGTATATGAGGATTAGCCATGTCATGTAAATATATATTGCAGCTCTGATTTCTCCTGTGCCATGTCGCACTGTCTCCCAGTATCACCCAAATCCCTCCAATCCCCGGAACAAGGATCTCTATTCATTTCTGGAGCTAACATGAACAGACGCTTTCCCAGGGTTCAGAAGTTTGGGAACACCCCGTCACGGGAAGGAGGAGGAGGGAGGGGGGTCAATGACTTTATCCATGGAATTGTTCTGTATATTTTTAGTCTGTTGGGAACGAGCAGTTTAAAAGTGAAGCTTTGAGTATTTCTGTACTTGGAGTGGTTAAGTGTGTATAAATAATTTATTTCTGCCCTATGTCCTGGCACACAGGCACCCTGCAGGAAATGGAAAATGGAGGCCAAGCCTGGGAGCTGAGAGGACAAGAAAGACTGCAGGTAATAGTCACTGATAAGGCACAGCAAGGGGTGTCCCCCTCTCCCTTGCATGCTGTTCTTAGAGGCAAAACAGTGCTTTATTTTATGTGTCTTGGAGTATGATTGATGAGCACTCTTTCCTCAATGTTTAAGCGATAAACCTTAATCTAGGCCCCTTGTAATGATAGCAATGTGGAAACCGTACTTCCTTATCACAGTAGTTGTGCTTTGAAAAATTTCACATGCTCAGTTTGTTTGTAATAATCATATTATTCCACAATAAACAGCCTTACAGGCCTGAGCTTCCTCACACTGTGTCTGTGGGCGCCTCTGAGGCCTGTTTGCTGGGAAAGTACAGTTTTGTCTTGTGCTGGCCTGCACAACCCCTGTGTGCAGACAATTCTATACATATATTTTGGCGGCACCTAGTAGTGCCTTCTATCAGACTTCCGAATGTGGTAAATAGATTATTTAGTATTTATATAGTGCGGCCATCTTCCGCAGCACTGTACAGAGTATATTGTCTTGTCACTTAGCTGTCCCTTATGCTGGGCATACACTGTGCAATTCTGCGCCGGCATCGAGCCGCTGGCTCGATGCCGGCACGTCCTCGCTGGCACGCGGATCGATTCCCGCTCGGCCCCGCCGGCGCTTTTAATCAGCGCTTCGTTATTTCCATTGTTCTCCCCGCCGGTATCGAGCACAGAATCGATCCGGCGGGGTATGGGACAGGTTGGATCTTATCAATAAAACCATCAGCGGCTCGATTGATAAAAACTATTGCACCATTTATGCCCAGCATAAGAGAGGCTCACAATCTAATCCCTACCATAGTCATATGTCAATGTATGTATTGTGTATTCTAGGGTCAATTTAGGGGGAAGCCGATTAAACTATCGGGGGAGTGTAAAAATAGTGATCTGTAACATAGAGGGAAATGCGCACTGAGTGTACCTGAAGTCAGATGTTTGTAGTCATTATCAAAATTGTTTTTATTTTAACTTACTCTTTAACTCTGAAATACATGTTTTTACATGGCATTAGTGAGACTACAACTTAAAAGTGCAGACGTTTGAATACTTAAAGAGAACCTCTAGACTAAAAATTTACAGCAGCACTGAAAAGGCTTGGTGTTTCTTTAACAGTTTCACAGCATCAGAACTTTGTTTTTCTTACCCAAGCTTCATTTTTAGCTGCTCAGAAGAAAACTGCCAGGGCATTTTTCCCCTGATGCTGTGCAAAGCATGATGGGATTTCTGATGTTGTTGTTCTCGTTCTGCTGTTTTGAGATTTGAAGCCTAGAGCACGCAGCTGGGAGGGGTGATCAGGACACAGGACAGTTGGAACTGTGGGGGACATTTATCAGGAGTGTCTGAGACAAAATATTGGTAGGGTTTTAGAAATCCGTGCAGAACTGCCTTAGATATTTTAACAAATCACTATATAGTACAGATTCCTTCTAAAACTGTTGTAAAATAGAAGTAGATAGGAAGGTCTCTCAGACAAAACAGTGTGTGAGGGAAATTGCTGTTACTGAGGTAACCAATACATGTGCTGTATTGATACCAGCAGGCTTTGAGGAGGAACCCTTCACAAATCATGCCTAGTCTGCACTGCTGCAGTGCATCTGTAGAACTGCTATCAAGCACTTCTTATTCTGCAGCTGTTTAGGGATGGATTCACACTTTTCTTAACTGTAGTGCTGCTCTAGAAATCCATGCTAAACTGACACTATTAACTAGGATTTAGAAGGTTCTTATTATCAAGCAAAACTGTTCTCCCTGCTGGTTAGAACAGTTTAAATAGAACCCGAGACGGGGTTCTTACATCGCAATCCTTATACAGAGGCTGGGTCTGTCTATAGAGCCCAGCCTCTGTTGCTAGTTAGTTTCCTCCAAAGCCCCCCCCCTGCGTGTTGTCAGACCCCACAAAACACAGCCGCGCTATGCGGCTGTGTTTACTTCACGAATGTCAGTCTCGGCTGCTCCCCCGCCTCCTGAATCGCTCCGGTCGCCGCCCGCGTCCCTTCCCTCCAATCAGTGGGGAGGGAAGGGACGTGGGCGAGGACCGGAGCGATTCAGGAGGCGGGGGAGCGGCGAGACTGGCATTAGTGAGATAAACACAGCCGGCTGTGACACGCTGCGTGTCGCCAGCGCGGCTGTGTTTTATGGGGTCTGACAGCGCGCAGGGGGGACTTTGAAGGAAACGAACTAGCAACAGAGGCTGGGCTCTATAGGCAGACCCCGCCTCTGTATAAGGATTGCAATGTAAGAACCCCGCCTCGGGTTCTCTTTAAGAACAACAAACTGTCGATAATGCTTTGATAAATCTGGCCCTGTGTCTCATGCTCCCTGTCACCTCCTTTCAACCAAAAAGATGGCTGCCCCCATGAAATCACAAACATTTGCCTGTTCTTTTAAAACAGGGTGGGTAAAGGTGGCCATACACTTAAACATTTGCAGCAGATTCAACCATCAGATAGATTTCTGTCAGATGCCTGTCAGGTCGAATCTGACAGGAATCTATCTGATGTGTGCCACACACTAGGAACAGATTTCCAATAGATTTCAGAATGAAATCTGTTGGAAATCTTTTGAAAATCGATCTAAGTGCATTATTGGACCATTAGATCCAATGCCAGCAGCAGATCGACCTAGATTTTCCATGCAGTCAGAGAGGTCAAATCGATCAAAATCGGCTGCAAATCGATTGATCAGCTAATTCGATAGAATCGATTTCCGATCAATTAATGGACTCTACAGACTCGATCGATGGCTGAAATCGACCAGTGTATGGGCCCCTTAAGGGATTATATTACCTATCTATTTTAATTAACATAACTAATGTAACTTAATGACAGTGTGTTTGTTTAGGCTGAAGTTCCCCTTTAAAGTGTACCCGAGGCAGCCGTAATACAAAAAGTTAGGACTATTTTCCACAAACAATCGCAAAAGCAAATCACAAGCGCAAGCGATTGCGATTTTGCATTCGCATTGCATTTGCATTGCAAAATCACTCCAGAAAGGGATTGCGATTTACAAATCGAATTGCTATAGTGGAAAATACTTTTCATGATTCCTATGTTAAAGTAGCAACCCTAGCAATTTAAAAATTGCTAGCAATTTGCAATTGTGATTTGCTAATCACTCTCAGTGATAAAGGGCCCTTACATACTTACCTAGGTAGAGGGAATCCTCTGGACAGTCCAGAGGCTTCCTGAGTCCTCCTTGACCCCACCCATTTTCAGGCACACCTCCTCAGAACATATCCGACAAGAGCTTGTTGGATAGGTTATCATGGTCGCGCTCCTCTTCATGCATGCGCTTGGACATGCCTGCGCAGTAAGCGTATTTTCAATGGTAAAAAAATAAAAAGTGAACACAGGAGGTCTAACTAGCCTTGTACTATGTTTATCTCATCAAGGGCTGTATTGGTATGTAGAAGGAGTGCACAGAAATGTTATCGTTACTTACACTGTATACATAATGCACATTGCACAATTAGCGCAGCCAACGCTACCTAGGCAATACGATTGTCACAAGTGTATCAAGCATTACGCTACTTGTGTGGCGCACTATACCCTTGTAGTGCCTACATTACCTACTCATGTACTCAGCCAAATAACATTAAATTAGCCCCATGTTGGTTCAAATACGTTTTAAATACATTTTAAGGTTTTTTGAATTATTTAACAACATCATTTCTGTGAAGGTTCAGCTCACTTTTTGGAAGGAGCTTTGTCAATAGATTGACGTTGGGTTGGCATCTACGCAGTAACTTGGAGCCGCTCACGCACTGTTAAAAAACTCTGCATGAGCGGATACTGTGCAGGTTGTCTGTGCGACTTTGCAGTGCAGCCCTGCTTGTACATGGAGGGGTCGCGGCCGCGAGCAATTTTCAACATTAATGTCTGAAGTAAGGGTGCTCAACCAATGTGTTCAATTTGCGGTGATTGGATAGTACCATAAGCTCTTGCTCCTATTAACAGGTACCAGATAGTTGCTAAAAGAGCTCCTCTGCCCACCAGTAATGGTCACGCTGATCTGATAGGAGGTGGAGACCTTCCTTTCCAGTGTTCCACTCCCCACTGCTGAGTGCTATAGTAAGCTGGAATATAAGTTGCAGGGACCCTCATTCATGCTCATGGGGCTTCCTTAGGGGGCAGGGCTGTTATGTGCCGAGGAAAGGGGATACGCCATTGTTTTTTATTTTAATTCATATATTAACAAACATCCTGGTTGTAGGGAGGTTTATTTTAGACAACAGAAGCACAGCTGTCAGGATCTCACCTCCTTCCAGCAGTGAGTCAGGCACTTCCTGAAGTCAGTGGGGACGGCTGAGCTCCTTCTGGAATGTGGTTGGACCCTGAAGGGGTTCATGCTCGTGCATCCTCTGCTGTTGCTAGGTGATGGGAACGTAGTACCTGCTCGGCTTACACTCTCCGGCGCCACCGCTGAAATCAGGTAGTATTTGTGCTCCGTGGCTAAAGCAAATCACTTTTGAGGGAAGTCGTTTGTATTGGACACTCTGCAGATGGGTCATCATCATTGGACGGCTCAAGAATAAAATGCTTTTCCATAAGGCCCATACCCTCCTTGCAATTTCTCCAACAATGTTCCTGACGACCGGCGATTTTTTGAGCGACGAGCGGTTGTTTCTCTGATCTCGCGACGTCGGTACACGCCCAGAATCACATGAACCTCATTTAGCGTCTCGTGGTGATAACGACCATCGCGGTGTATCGGATCTTTAAAATCCCTGACAATTCCCGCACAAACTACCGTTATCGCTTGAAGTCTCATTTGTGCCCGTTGTGTGACGTCACGCATATCTGCCAGTCAGAAGATGGATTGGGGAGCATTTGTCGTCAGTGAGACATCACTGGATCCATCTTCCTGCGTCACAAGGTGAGTATCTAACTTAAAGGGACACTTAAAGAGAACCTGTAACAAAAAAAAGTTGCCCTGGGGGGTCTTCACCTCGGGAGGGGGAAGCCTCAGGGTCCCAATGAGGTTTCCTCCACCCCTGTAGCTGCAGACAATCCAGCGCTGGCTCCCCCGAAGTGTCCATCAATCCTCCCACGACAAGCCTGATAAGCGCTGATAAGCACTGATTTATTTACCTTTCCTGGCTCCAGTGGGGGCGCTGTTGCGGCTCTCCGCACGAAGATAGGCAAAAATAGCCGCGCAGTAGAGCGGCCCGACAGCGATTGGCTATTTCCGCCTATCTCCGAGCGGAGAGCCGATACTGCGCTGGAGCCAGGAAGGTAAATATTTACATCCCCGCTGTTCGGGGAGCTTTATCGCCGCCGCAGTGGGACCAAGGAGGCGATGCGCTCCGGGAGAGAGGCGGCCCGCTTCCGTCCGCGCTCCAGTCCCGAGGCGAGCGGCTCTATGCGCCGGGTCCCGGCTATCCCAGGCCGACCTGGGCTCCTCGCAACTGCGCTTGGCTCAAGGGATGACTTTCAATAGATTGCAGCGAGGTAGCTGCTCTGCTACGCACGAAACCCTGACCCAAAATCAGGTCGTCTACGAATGATTTAGCACCGGGTTCCCAACGAACATGCGATGCGCTCCGAGGAGGACGGGGAAGCCTCAATAGGATCCGGAGGCTTCCCCCACCTGAGGTGAGTATCCCCCAGGGGAGGTTTTTTTTTGTTACAGGTTTTCTTTAAGGCTAGCTAAAAAAATGAGTTTTACTGACCTGGGGCTTCCACCAGCCCCCTGCATCTGTCCAGTGCCCACGCAGTTTCGCTCAGATCCTCCTGTCCCCGCCGGCAGCTAGTTCCGTTTCCGTCGACAGGCGCTGACAGGCCTGGGAGTGATTCTTCACGTTCCTGGCCGTAAAATAGCAGTATAGAGGGCGCTATTGCGGCCAGGAACGTGAAGAATCACTCACGTTCCCAGGCCTGTCAGCGCCTGTCGCCGAAAACGGCGGGGACAGGAGCATCTGGTCGAAACTGCGTGGGCACCGGAACAGCTGCAGAGGGCTGGTGGAAGCCACAGGTGAGTAAAACTCATTTTTTAGCGAGCCTTAAGTGACCCTTCAAAGAGAATCTGAAGCGAGATTAAAACTCGCTTTTCACCTTATATTCAACAGGGACATGTTTGCCCCTGCTAAAACGCCGCTATCCCATGGCAGAACGGGGGGGTCTTTACCCCCCAAATCCGCTCCGGGGAGCGCTTCCTGTTGAGGCAGGGCTAATGGCCGCAGCCCTGCCTCTCAGCGCATCTATCAGCGCTGATCGCCGCCTCTCCCCGCCCATCTCAGTCTTCCTTCACTGAGAGGGGCGGGGAGAGGCGGAGATCCGCCGCTGATAGACGCGCATGGAGGCAGAGCTACAGCCAAAAGCTTTGCCTCCATGAGCAGCAAAATCTACGACCAAGTTGGTAGTGGATTTTGCAGGGGGGGGATTTGGGGGTAAAGACCCCTCGTTCTGCCGCGGGATAGCGGCGTTTTAGCAGGGGCAAACATGCCCCTGTTAAATATAAGGTAAAAAGCAAGTTTTAATCTTGCTTCAGAGTCTCTTTAAAGTGAACCTCCGGACTAAAAATCTACTCAGCAGAACTGAAAAGGCTTGGTGTTTCTTTAACAGTTTCACAGCATCAGAACTTTGTTTTTCTTACCAAAGCATCATTTTTAGCTGCATTTTTACCTAAGCTCCACCCATCAAAGAAAAAAAGCCCGGGCTTTTTTCCCCTGATGCTGTGCAGAGCATGATGGGATTTCCTATTTTGTTGTTCACGTTGCCTAGCAACTGGGAGGGCTGATCAGCACACAAGACAGTTGGAACTGTGTCTCATGCTCCCTGTCACCTCATTTCAACCAAAAAGATGGCTGCCCTCATGAAATCAAACATTTGCCTGTTCTTTTAAAACAGGGTAAGTATCTATTTTAATTAACATAACTAATGTAACTTAATGACAGTATGTTTGTTTAGGCTGAAGTTCCTCTTTAAGGACTGAGAGTTGCCCGTGATAGAGTTAGTTTGCTTGAGTTAGCTGCTGGGTGCTGATTTCTCCTGTCATTTGTTATTACCTCTGCCTGTGTGCTTGCCTTATCCCTGTACCTTGATTGCTACTGTTTGTGTATGACTCCTGGCTTGTTTGACCACAATACTGTTATATCCTTTGCTTGACAGATATCAGATTATCGTGTATGACCCTTGGCTTGTTTGACTACGGTATTTCAGCAATCCTTTACTTGTCTGTCAGTTGATGCATGTGGTTCATCTGAATAAGTGATTGTATTTTGTTAGATGCATATTTTTCTTGAGACCCTAACTAATTTGTACTCCCTGGTAGCACGGTAAGGGAACTTGTGACATTCAACACCCTATCTAACTTCAACTCCCTCCTACTGTGGTAATCAAACTGGCGACTTTGTGTTAACATAACCAGCACCTTTACCTTCTGAGCCACAGGAGAAGTTACGTTATTGTATTTTTGCCTTTCAGATTATTACATGTGTGTGACCAGTGCTTGGTCTAGTGCTCGACACTTACATTGCTCTCTCAGTATTTCCTGTGCTTACCCCTTGACTGTTTAACCATTCAATCGTGCCTATCTCCCTTTGGAGCGATTCCTGGTGGTACCACTATCTTTGCTATATCAGGTGCTATATCTTGCCCATTAAGGCCTGGGTATAACTGTGGTGCTGGGCAGAATCAACTTGTCTGTGGTGGAGATTGGGACATAAGGACTGATTCTAAAGGGAAGGTCCGAGCAAAATAAATGTCTCTTTAAGACAGCAGATCCACTGGTTCTTCCAACAGCTTTACTTTGCGTTATCAGTAAAAGCCTGCTGTATACTTTTAACCTAGTTTGTAAGCCAAGCTTTTTATGAATCGCTTGGTAATGCCAAAAACGTTGTGTCCAAATTATTAAAATACATTAATTTCTGTGCTTCATCAGGTACTAAATTAACCCTAAAGCTTGCTCACTGTTGTTAAATTCCTTGTAATTTTGGAGATAAAATGAAAGTGACCGGCAAAGCATCGCAACAGTGGAACCCTATGGCGGAAAATAGGATAAAGATGAGAATAGAAGAATAGAGATGCAATATCAAAGAAAAAAGGATTTTCTATTTATAATTTTTGATAAAACATTTTACTGTATTTTTATTCCAAATGATCATTTATCTTAATCATTGATTATAAACAGGGAAGGGGTCAAAAAGGAATCCCTCTGCCCTCCTTACCTGAGAGTGGGAGGGCAGACATCTGGGGGCCTAGATTTCACAAAACCCCCTCCCCAGAACTACTCTTTACCTGCAGCACCCTAAGGTGCTCTGTGTGGTGTACATGCCTTTTTGGCGCCCAGAGCTGAATGACGGCTCACCCTGCTGCCACACACATGGGGCAAATACTATTCCCCCGCCAAGTCATAGTAACTCGGAGGGAGAAGTAATTTAATTGGTGGATCCCCAAATTACCCGTGCACAGGGGGCAGAATGTAGCATTACTGCTATAGCCTCGCCAAGCTTTGGCACTATGCGCCTCAAGGCAGGCGCCAAAAAGCCCTGCTCCATCTGGTTTGTGCTGCAACTATCTAACCTTCTCACCACTACACTGACTTCCATTTCAGAGTCAATTTCAAGCTACTGTACTTTGTCTTTAAATCACCCTACTGCTTCCGTTCTACCTACATTTGCAACCTTATACATAAATAAGCACCCTCCCCACTCTCCAGCAGGCTTGTGGAGTCGGAGTCGAGGAGTCGGAGCAATTTTGGGTACCCTGAGTTGGAGTTGGAGTCGGTGGTTTTATAAACTGAGGAGTCGGAGTCGGATGATTTTGTACAAAATCCACAGCCCTGGTAAGTATTAGACTAAGGAGTCGGAGTCGAGGAGTCGGAGTCAGAGCCGTCTTGGGTACCTCGAGTCGGAGTTGGAGTCGGTGGTTTCATAAACTGAGGAGTTGGAAGATTTTGGTACTGACTCCACAGCCCTGCTCCCCAGTCACCTACTAATGACTTCGTCATTCATAACCTTTTCCCTGCAATGTTCCAAGACTTTTCCAGGGCTGCCTCTACTCTCTAGAATTCCCTCTCTTGTCCCATTAGGCTTGCTTCTATCTTTAATACGTTTAAGCAAGCCTTCAAAACTCACCTCTTCAAACTTGTCTACAAATCTTCTACACCATCTTACCACCTATGCCTGTGGTATACCACCTCCTCCTACCACCTACATTGTAAACTGGAATGAGTGGGGTCCCTTTCTCCTCCTGTGTCCTAGCTTGCACTTGTGATGCATTCAGGCTTGACATTGGCATCCCCGAAATTTATATTACAGCTCTACATAGTTCAGCACCTTAATCAAAGGGTAATACTAATAACTGAGCCAAACCCCTTCAGCACTTACCTATGTGCAAAGTTTTAAGTGGATGATGAGCGCAGATCTGTGGACCTTGGTGGCTTTAAAATGAACCCTGATTGTCACAGAGACAGGACATTCTACAAAAAAAGTTATTTTTTATTTGTAGAAGAAATTTACTCACAGCAGGAGAAGGAATGAGAGAAACACTCCCATGTAGGCAGTAGCAGTAAAACCACCCAGGATATACTTAATCCCTCCCCACACTACCCAAAACTAAAATGTTCCTGCAGTTGGTTGTTAGTCTACTCTCACTTTGATGCAGGAATTACAGCCTGAGCCAGATCCTTCTCAGCTGACCCTCTTTCAGGATCCTGCCCATATCTGTACATCCCAGAGTGGCCACATCTGCAGGGATGTGGCAGATTCCAATATACTTATTCTCATCGTCTCCTGTTACCAAAAGTGTGTGTTTAGAGTGGTGCTGCAATCCTGTCCGCTTCTCTGTAGGAAGTTATTGTGGGTTCAGTAGCACCCTGCATGAGCGTGTAGAAGCAGTAGCTCCATTCTGCTGCAGTGCAGGCGTATTGTTCACATTAATATTCTGAACAGCGTGTAAGCCTGCATGATAGAGTCTGTCCTGACTAGGAGGGGACGAGGTGTCCAGTGCAGCAACAGGAAAGAATGCTGCACACATGGAGCAGCAGGGTGTGATCGTAGTGCAACAGTACACACAGGGAACAGCTGCAAGGAAAGGAAACCACATTACACACATGAATGAGCAATGTGATTGTAGAGCAGGGACAGGAAATAACACTACACACATGGAAGTGATTGTAGTGCAGGGATAGGAAATAACATTACACGCATGAGAGGGTAGTAAGTGAATGTAGTGCAGTGATAGGAAATAAAATTACACACATGGAAGATCAGAGTGTGAATGTAGTGCAGTGATAGGAAATATCATTACACACATGGAAGATCAGTGTGTGAATGTAGTGCAGTGATAGGAAATAACATGGCACACATGGAAGATCAGAGTGTGAATGTAGTGCAGTGATAGGAAATAACATTGCACACATGGAAGATCAGAGTGTGAATGTAGTGCAGTGATAGGAAATAACATGGCACACATGGAAGATCAGAGTGTGAATGTAGTGCAGTGATAGGAAATATCATTACACACATGGAAGATCAGTGTGTGAATGTAGTGCAGTGATAGGAAATAACATTACACACATGGAAGATCAGAGTGTGAATGTAGTGCAGTGATAGGAAATAACATTGCACACATGGGAGATCAGAGTGTGAATGTAGTGCAGTGATAGGAAATAACATTACACACATGAAAGATCAGTGTGTGAATGTAGTGCAGTGATAGGAAATATCATTACACACATGGAAGATCAGTGTGTGAATGTAGTGCAGTGATAGGAAATAACATTACACACATGGAAGATCAGAGTGTGAATGTAGTGCAGTGATAGGAAATAACATTGCACACATGGGAGATCAGAGTGTGAATGTAGTGCAGTGATAGGAAATAACATTGCACACATGGAAGATCAGTGTGTGAATGTAGTGCAGTGATAGGAAATAACATTACACACATGAAAGATCAGAGTGTGAATGTAATGCAGTGATAGGAAATAACATTACACACATGGAAGATCAGTGTGTGAATGTAGTGCAGTGATAGGAAATAACATTACACACATGGAAGATCAGAGTGTGAATGTAGTGCAGTGATAGGAAATAGCATTACACACATGGAAGATCAGAGTGTGAATGTAGTGCAGTGATAGGAAATAAAATTACACACATGGAAGATCAGAGTGTGAATGTAGTGCAGTGATAGGAAATATCATTACACACATGGAAGGTCAGTGTGTGAATGTAGTGCAGTGATAGGAAATAACATTACACATGTGGAAGATCAGAGTGTGAATGTAGTGCAGTGATAGGAAATAACATTACACACATGGAAGATCAGAGTGTGAATGTAGTGCAGTGATAGGAAATAACATTACACACATGGAAGATCAGAGTGTGAATGTAGTGCAGTGATAGGAAATAACATTACACACATGGAAGATCAGTGTGTGAATGTAGTGCAGTGATAGGAAATAACATTACACACATGAAAGATCAGAGTGTGAATGTAGTGCAGTGATAGGAAATAACATTACACACATGGAAGATCAGAGTGTGAATGTAGTGCAGTGATAGGAAATAACATTACACACATGGAAGATCAGTGTGTGAATGTAGTGCAGTGATAGGAAATAACATTACACACATGAAAGATCAGAGTGTGAATGTAGTGCAGTGATAGGAAATAACATTACACACATGGAAGATCAGTGTGTGAATGTAGTGCAGTGATAGGAAATAACATTACACACATGAAAGATCAGAGTGTGAATGTAGTGCAGTGATAGGAAATAACATTACACACATGGAAGATCAGTGTGTGAATGTAATGCAGTGATAGGAAATAACATTACACATATACAAGAGTAGAGTTTGATTAGTGCAGGGATAGGAAATAGTAGTAGTACACATGAACACTACACTTACTAGAAAAGAAAGGTTGGACAAACATCAAAGGGTAATATAAAAGCTTGGCAGATGAGCTCTTTGTCCCTAGGGTTGTACGACGGACAAGGGGAAAAACGTGTTTGCCATCTATTCAGAAAGGGGTCCTTCACAGTGAGAGTGGTTCAGATCTGGAACATCTTATCTCAGGAAGTATTATGGCAAACTCTATAGGCCCATACACACGTCGGATTTCCGCGAACGACGGGTCGTTTGAACGTCCCGTCGTTCGGATCGCTCAAACTCACCCTTATCAAGCGAACGACAGTCTCTACACACGCCCGATTTAGCGGGCGAACGACGGGACGTTCAAACGACCCGTCGTTCGCGGAAATCCGACGTGTGTATGGGCCTTATGTCTGCATTTAAAGCGGACCTGAAGATTGCTAAAAAAAAAAAGTTTCACTTACCTGTGGCTTCTGCAAGCCCCCTGCAGCCATCCTGTGCCCGCACATACTTGGAGCGATACTCCGGGCCCCCACTGTGGCTCTCTTTCTCGAGATCAGGACGGGGCCACGAATGAGGGTGTGCGAGGGTAGCGCCACGCAGGTGCGGTGGCCATAGACTAGCTCAGTAGGCAGAATCGAAACTGATCTGTGGCAGGGGACTGGAGGATCGTTGAGTACCAGAGCAGGCACAGGGTGACTGCAGAGGGACGGTAGAAGCCCCAGGTAAGTAAAACTTTTTTTTTTTTAATTAATCAGTTTAGGTACACTTTAATATCCCTTTAAAGAGGAACGCCAATGAAAATAATGTAATTAAAAAAGTGCTTAATTTTTACAATGATTATGTATAAATGATGTAGTCAGTGTTTGCCCATTGTAAAATATTTCCTCTTCCTGATTTACTTTCTGACATTTATCACATGGTGACATTTTTACTGCTTGCAGGTGATGTCAGTGGAAGGAGATGCTGCTTGCTTTTTTGACAGTTGGAAACAGCTGTAAACAGCTATTTCCCACAATGCAATAAGATTCACAGACAGGAAACTGTCAGGACCATGGTCCTGACATCACACTGTGGGATGGGTTTCACCACAATATCAGCCATACAGAGCCCCGTGGTGCAGTGTTGCCAACTCATCCCTTTAATTACTGACACATATGAATTATACAGGTTTTGTGGCTAGGTAGATGCAGTTAAGGCACTGATTATGTGCAAATAGCCCCAGAACCTGCATAACTTAGATGTGTCAGTAATTAAAGGGATGAGTTGGCAACACTGCCGTGGTGATCTGTTTGAGAAAAGGAAAAGGTTTCTCATGGGAAAGGGGGTATCAGCCTCTGATTGGGGTGAAGTTGAATTCTTGGTTACGGTTTCTCTTTAAGACTACTTGAAAGAATAGTCATTCTTCCAGAGTTTCAGAATGACTCAGGACAGAGACAGGAAGCCAAACATTTACAGACAACACACGATGGTGGATCAGCAGCTATGAAGATGTAACGTAGAGCCTGTTATCTTGAATCTGCACTTTCTCACACAGGATTTTAATATAGGACTCCAAACAAACAGCTAAATACAGAAACACAGATATGCGAATGATTTTTCCTACCTGACGTTTTTCTTTTGCTGTCACTCTTGTTTTTCACACATGTCTGTCAGGCAAATTTGCATGATTATCCTGTAAATATGAACTCCATCCAATCATAAAACTTCTCATTCAGGTCAGATACGTGTATCCATTCAAGAATCATTCAAGTGCGCGCATTGTAAATGCTGCATAGTAAACATCTGCCTCTGTCAGGGCTGTGATGTATTGCTTGGTTAAGGCCTATTCACTGTCCACTCTCCAAATATTGATTACAGTGAAAGGCTGTAACTCCCTTCAGGCAAAAATGTATTTTTTTTAATAGCTTTACAATGAGTGTGGAACGTTCCACCTTCACAAATTATGTGCGTTGTTTTTCTTCAGTGGTGTCTCTGAGGGGCCACAGCTTCTTGGCGGGCCAAAAATCACAGTTACTCAGTCACAGCTTATTTTGTCCTTTGCTTTTCTGGTCAAGGTGTCATAAGGGTGAGAGCACGGCCGGCGCTTCCATAAAGGCAAAGAGGGCAATTGCCCACCATGGCCCCCCAAGGTGCCCCTCCTCCCCTCCAGCTAGACTGAAAAAGGAGGAGGTGGCAACCCCAAAAATGCTTTTTAGCGGACGTATGATGGATGATATTGTGTGGTGGGGGTATTTGGGGTTATTGGATTTCGCTTTTCACTCGGCTCAGGGGCCCTGGGGGTGATTTGGTTGGAAAGGGGGGGGGGGGGGCGTCAGGGGGGCCCCCAAGTTACTTTTGCCCCAGGGCTCCATTGTAGCTAGAACCAGCCATGGGTGAGGGAAATGTCATGTATCTGGCCCAGACAGTGGAGTTGATTTACCAGTTGCCAAAAGTAGTGCACACATTGCTTTTATAATGCATGTTATACATGTAGCATTAAGTGCACTAGTCACTTTTTATTGTACATCAGTTTTTCATCTGTGAACCTCTCTTCTGCTAGCATCCGGGCTAATGTGACGTGTCCGTAAATTCGGAAAATAGCACCCGCCCCAAAATTCAGCTTAGCGGGGATGAACGAATCAGTTTGAACAGAGTAATGTGTACAGATTCTGTTGTTTAACACAGGATACGTTAGGATCCGGTCCGCTTAGTCTGCTAAACTGATTTTTTTATTCCAGTGTTAACCGGCCCTTAATCAGGGGTGCCAACAAGTTATAGTTTAAAAGGGAGGTAGAGGTAAACTTACCTCCAGAAAGGAAGACACAGTTCGTTTATTTTCAAAAATATTTTTATTTAGACTTAAAACTCCACTTATGATAAGAGCACAATATAGTGGCCAAAAATTGTGGGAATATCTGTGGCCAACGGTCAGGAGGCGCCGAGCTCGCAGACCTTTGGCCACAGATACTCCTACAATTTACTGCTAAAACTACTTCAAAACGAGTCGCAAATTAAGGTCTAAATAAATCTGGTTTTGGAAATAGGCCAATTGTGTGTTTGTACTTGTAGGTAAGTTATCCACGACCTCCCTTTTAAACGGTGTTTAGTGTACTTTAATACTTGTTGGCGCCTCTGTTTTACCTAATGTTACATTGTCTATTGTCCATCCTTGGTGGAGGGGTGTTACCTGATCCTGATACTTCAGAGAGTGATTTCTTAACCAGAGTCGGTTCGGGTTTTCTCACCCCACCTTCCTACACACCTTTGAGGTTATCTCTGTTTGTGAGTATTACTCTAATTCAGTTGTCAGAAACTATCATCAGTACATACTACACTATATTGGGCTCCCGGTTTCCCCCTGTTATGTTAGCAATGTGCATGTTACCTACATAACACAGGTTAAGCTACGTGTCCACTGTCACTTGCATAAAAACCAGTAAGATTGCCATACGCTTTTTGCATACAGCAATTCTACCTGCAGTTGGTGAATCAACCCTGTTATTACTATTACGGCACAACATCTGATCAAATTACATGAACAGACTAAGTAAATGTGGATATTGCACAGCTGTAGAGCATAACTTGTATTCAGGGACGGGTACATCAAGGAGGTCTGCAGGCAATCTTCAGCCTATTCAATCAATCTGATCAATTTTCCAAGAGGTAATCAGACAGTAATGTCATATCAACGTACACACATGCTTGATGGCTCTGGTGTCATATCTGGTGTCAGGTCCCCTCGGATACACAAGGGGGGGGGGGGGGGACGACAGTCAGAACTGGAATAATTACCATCGGATGCATCTTGTGCTCATGTCCAGCTGAACCCATGTTCCGCCCACAACCAGAACTCTTTCGCCTTTACATCTGCTGGTGCTGCTCAGTACATTGTGGGATCTGGGCAGGGCCAATCAATATTTACTAACACATGATCACAAGGTAATAGAAGAAATTATCATGTACTGGTCATTTTCAGTTGGTCTGCAACAGAATTCACGTAGAACCAACGGGCACTCTGATAATTCGTTTACCGTGAACAAATATTTGATTGTGTGTTGCGGCCCTAAGAATATTAATGGGATCACCCAAACCCCTCCTCGTGGTGCCCTCCATGAAAATAATAGTAATGCGGCAATGTTTCGCCAGAAAATAATTGTAATACAGCAATGTTTCACCAGAAAATAATCGTAATGTGGGCAGCGTTTCACCAGAAAATAATCGTTATGCAGCAATGTTTCCCCAGAAAATAATCGTAATGCAGCAATGTTTCACCAGAAAATAATCGTAATGTGGGCAGCGTGCCATGCTATGTTCAGAGCCAGAAATAGAGCCAGGAAATGCGCTCTATTTCTGGCTCTGAACATAGCGTGGCATTTGATTTGGCCTGAGGAAGTCGGCGGAGACACGAAACGCGTTGCCAGTGCTGCTATTAAAGATTATTCATTTATATATGAATTTGTCTTCATTGAAGTAAGCCACCTCAAACCTTATTTATTTTACATATTTTTATTTATTTTATTATCGTTTGGGCACCTTTTCAGGTTTCTAGGTTTGTGCTTTTTTGGCCAGTTGCTCAAGCAACCTGCAAGCACACCTATCCGGTACCAGGCAGGTCCCTTTGCCGGATATAGGGGACTTTGCTGTATCTATTATATTAGTCAGAATTGGATAAGAAAGGATTTGGGGTTTCTATATAAATATAGAGAACTATAGTCACGTGTTTGTAACAACCTTTATAACCCATGAGGAGTATTGCTAACAACTGCATGTGTCAAGAGTGTTATTAAAGTGCCTTTTGAGGACAAACTCTTGTTTGTGTTTCCATGAATGTTAGATGTATTTATATGTAGTGTATATAAATATACCAATAAGAAGAGTGACAGGCTGGGGGAATACCTTCTCGCTTATAGCATTGCTGAATGTGTGATCCACAGTATCAACACAGGCATCTACACCTTGCCATGTGACTGTCCTTGTAAATTTGAATGTACACTCAGGCCTTCCTCATTACTAGGTTTAAGTGAACCTGGAGACTAAAAATCTACTCAGCAGCACTGAAAAGGCTTGGTGTTTGTCTAACAGTTTCACAGCATCATCAGAACTTTGTTTTTCTTACCCAAGCCTCATTTTTAGCTGCACAGAAGAAAACTGCCCAGTCATTTTTCATTTGATGCTGTGCAAAGCATGATGGGATTTCTGATCGATCATGTTGTTCTCCTTCTGCTGTTATGGCGCAAATTTGTTTTTTTTTTATTTTGAGATTTGAACCCTAGTGCGCGCAACTGGGAGGGTTGATCAGGACACAGGACAGTTGGAACTGTGCCTGTGTTCCCGGTCACCTCCTTTCCACCAAAAAAGATTGCTGCCCCCATGAAGAAGATGGCTGCCCCCATGAAATCACAAACATTTGCCTGTTCTTTTAAAACAGGGTGGGTAAGAGATTATATAACCTAACTATTTTAATTAACATAACTAATGTAACATAATGCCTGTATGTTTGTTTAGGCTGAAGTTCCCCTTTAAAAGAGGACACACGTTGCATAGAATGATTCTGATCATCCCATGGCAAGCTTAGAACTTCCTGTTTTAAAAGGTTATTAAACAATGCAAAACCCTTGAGTGGGCTGTTGGGCAGTGACAATGACACATAGAGCAATACAAAGTAGCTAATTGTTACCAGAATATGGAGGTGTGTAGCCATGTATATCTGTTTTCAGTCATCACTAGGTAAGAAATGTGTGGTCCTTTCTATGCATTATCCATAGGCTCAGAGTAAGAGGTGTATGTGTATACCTAATGTACAGGCTCCAGGTAAGAGTTTTTTTTGTGGTCCTGTGCTCTTTAAAGAAGATCTACAGTATAGGCTCTGGTTTAGTTCTGTACTGTCTTCAGACTGCAAGCCAAAGCTGTGTATGAACTATTGACCTTTTATATCTCTTTCCTACCCTCATAAGCCACGTTCTGCCAGAAAAATGTTTTATGGCTGTAATTCCTTATCAAAGAGGATTATACTATAGTCCGACCCAGTACCGAGCTGGACAGAAACTGTCATTTGCATACCTAATGTTTAACTCTTTCAGGCAGAGAAAGAAAAAAAAAGGAACACAGCATAGTTATTTGTGGGCTTGGCACTGTACATACACATGTATATCTCATTATGTCACCTCGTGGATCCTTTAAGCAGTACAAAATGGTCCTAATTATCTAATAAACCTCACCCACTTTTAATGACCATTCCTACCAGGGGCGTTGCAAGCCCTAAAGATCAGTGGCACGTGCCCCAGATTTATTCTGCAGTGCCCCGGATGTCCCCCAGGCAGCAGGCAGTAGTACTCACCTCCGGCTGTTTGGTCTCCAGATTCTGCAGGCATCTTCTCTTCCGGGCTTTTCCCCCTAGTGCCTGAGAATGAATCAGAAGCTAGAGCTCCTAGTGTCTGATTCTCCGATGCTAGGGGGAGAATCGCCAGCTACAGAGGATGTCTCCAGACTTGAGGAGCGGATGGAGGAGATGAGTAGTTCCTCCTGTTGTGCTGGGGGGGGGGGGGGGGTCAGGGGGAGGAACAGTGAGGACACACACTTAACATGGCCATACACTCGTTAGATTAGCAGCAGATAGATCCTCAGATCGATTTCTGATCTATCTGATGTGTTTAGTGTATTGATTGGTGTCAGCACGCAGAGAGAATCTGATTATTGATGATCTGCAGAATCATCAATAATACAGATGTATACTTGATTATGGATGATCTGCAGAATCAC
The DNA here is from genome assembly GCF_040937935.1 of Hyperolius riggenbachi. Classification (NCBI taxonomy): domain Eukaryota; kingdom Metazoa; phylum Chordata; class Amphibia; order Anura; family Hyperoliidae; genus Hyperolius; species Hyperolius riggenbachi. The sequence goes on from NC_090654.1 coordinate 59,327,871, forward strand.
CAATAATACAAGTATGACTAACCTCTGGACACCTAATGAAGTGTAAGTGTTTGGTGTAACTATAGGCTATCTCCCGAGAAGCGGGAGATATAAGCAGCTCGACCAAGAACCACCTGAGGGGCAGGTGGCCCTGGGCAGTGCAGAAACTATCTCCTTGATAGTGAGAACCTGGCAACCAGGGATAACTGGAATCAGATGATAGACTGTACTGCAGCCAGGGGACTCCAGGGGAAGAGGCCACTGGCTGCTAACAGACCGGACTCTCTGAGGAGCCAGAGTCCTGGTTGCAGCTAACACTTGGTGGAATGGTGTCACTGCTAGTACAGATAGACTGAGCACTCAAAGGGTGAGTGACAGCTTGGAAGGTCGGGCAGGCCAGGTCGGCCACACACGAGCAGCTGAGGTACAGAGACAGAAGGCTGATTCGGTAACCGGGTACAGGCAGGGTCTGGCAACAGGTAGACAGATATGCAGAGGTACTGAATCAGAAAGCAAAAGAGAGGTTGACAGAGCAAATAGTCATAACATATTAATAACAGAGTCCTAGCCTGGGGTGTGAGGTCCTTGGTCTCGACACCCGGGAACTAGTCTAGAGTATAACACAGTAAAGACACAGTATCCCTAAGCTTGGGTGTGAGGTCCTTGGTCACAACACCCTGGAACTGGTCTAAAGTATAACACAGCAATGACACAGTATCACTAAGCTTGGGTGTGAGGTCCTTGGTCACAACACCCTGGAACTGGTCTAAAGTATAACACAGCAATGACACAGTATCCCTAAGCTTTGGTGTGAGGTCCTTGGTCACAACACCCTGGAACTGGTCTAAAGTATAACACAAGCGTAATCTGGCTAAGTGTGAATTCCCAGGTCCTCCTGGTTCTAACACACTGTGGGATCTGACTGGTCTGAGTGCACACACGTAAGTATTCGCAACGGCAGACAACCAGGAACTGTGCAGCACTCCTCAGCGCCGCCCAGCACCACTCAGCCAATCACCCACTGCGCTGGGATCAGCTGATCGTCCTGATCAGCTGATCCCTCTCCTACTGGCATAAAGGTCCTTCCTCCCAGCGCGCGCGCGCGTAGCTCTCCATCTGTGTGCACTAGAAGGCTCAGACAAACCAGACGCATGCTGCTGTGCGGAAACCGCCGGTCTGAATGCGGAGACAGCTGCCCCGCTGCCAGACCGCGCGGCGGTGTCTCCGCAATCCATTACATTTAGGAACATTTTTTACTAGGAACAGATTTGCAATAGATTTCAGTATGAAATCTATTGAAAATCGATCTGATGGCATTTATTTGCCATCAGATTTCCATTAGGTCCAATGCAAAATGATTAGCAATCTCAACACATGGACCTAGATTTTCCAGCATGTCAGATCGATTGAAATCGATCAATCAGCCGCTAATCGGCTCAGCGTATGGTACCCTTTAGAGGTAACATAGCGCCCAGCATGGCACCACAGAGCACCCAACATGTCCCATATGTTTAATGCCTATTACACACCATACAATTTTCTGTAAAGGTAGCCATACACTGGTCGATTTACCATCAGATCCGACCAACAGATAGATCCCTCTCTGATCAATCTGATCAGAGAGGAATCGTATGGCTGCCTTTACTGCAAACATATTGTGAATCGATTTCAGCCTGAAACCGATCACAATCTGTGGTGGTGCTGCTGCTGCCCCCCCCTGCATATATTACCTGCTCCGGCCGGCATGATTCCCCTGGTCTCCGCTGTCACTTCTCCGGTCTGGGCTCCTCCAGCTTCACTGAACTTCCTGCCGGGGAAGTTTAAACAGTAGAGGGCGCTCTACTGTTTAAACTTCTTGCCGGGTCAGGAAGATCAGTGAAGCTGGAGGAGCCGAGCACTGAGAAGTGACAGCGGAGACCAGGGGAATCATGCTGGCAGAGCAAATAATGTATTGCCGCTAGCGCCGGTCGTCGGGCATTCGAACGCCGTTATCGACGCACACCCGACCCGCCGGCGATCGAGCAAAATCTTCCGCACGGACGGAGCGATGGGAATCGATGGGAACGATTGATTTCGGACTGAAATCGATCGTTCTGTCAGCATTTGCGCAACGATTTCACAGCAGATTCGATCACAGTGATCGAATCTGCTGTATATCGGCGGAAAAATCATTAGGTGTATGGGCCCCTTAAGATTTACCTGCCAACATGTTGGAAATGATCTATCTAACGATCTAGCTGCCTAGCAATTAAGCATTGTTCTATTCAGCAGGAGATAACCAGTAGACAATGCACCAGAGATAATGACCAGTCTCTACCAGTACTTTACAGAAAATAATCTAATTACAGAAAATCTATCAGAAAATCTAAAGGCTGCCATACACTGGTCGATGGGCACCAGATCGACCAGCAGATTGATCCCTCCGTGATTGAACCTGATCAAAGAGGGATCTATTGGCTGCCTACACTGCAAACAGATTTTGAATCGACTTCACTATGAAACTGATTCACGATCTGTGGAGCTGCCGCTGCGCCCCCCGCCGATACATTTACCTGATCCGGCCGGTGCAAGTCCCCCGGTCTCCGCTGTCTCTTCTCCGCTCTGGGCTCCAGCTTCACTTTACTTACTGTCGGGGGAAGTTTAAACAGTAGAGGGCACTCTACTGTTGAAAGGTAAACCAGCCGGAGCCCAGCGTGGAGAAGGGACAGCGGGGACATGCGCCGACGGAACAGGTAATGTATTGCCGCTAGCGTCGGTCGTCGGACATTCGAACGCCGCTATTGACGCACTCCCGACCCACCGGCGCTCGAGCGAAATCTTCCGTGCGGACAGATCGACGGGAACGATCGATTTCGGATGGAAATCGATCGTTCTGTCAGCGTTTGCGCAACGATTTCACAGCAGATTTGGTCACAGTGATCGAATCTGCTGTATATCGGCAGGAAATCGTGTAAGTGTATGGGCCCCTTAACAGAAAAATCTAACAGAAAATTGTATGGTGTGTACTAGGCATTGGTGACACTGCCTATTTATGTGATACTAGCTGACCTTAGCCCGTTTAAAAACGGGCTCTAGGTCTGTGATTCCCCGCCACCACCGCCACCTGTTAGTGCGCACGCGCTGCGCGCTCCCGTCGCGCGCACACGCACGTGCACACTTGGCCGCCCTCTCACACACCTGCCCATGCCTGTCCTGTCTGTGTGAGGCTGGGTTCGTGCTGTGCACATGCGCAGTAGCAAAAAGCATGGACCCAGCTAAACAGAGACAACTGTCCCTGCTGTACGCAGGGACAGTTGCCTATTATTATATAGGATGCTGCATTTTATTTTTTTCTGATCCGGATGTCCTGCTCTCAGGCGGCTTCTTTCTTGAATTTCCATGTGGTGGTCTATCCTGGCTTAGATGTTGTCCAGATGAGATGCTACTGTGTATTTAGATTTTGCAGATATTCATATATATAGTCTTAAAGAAGGGTCGTGGACCCGAAACAAATCAATGTTGTTGCCTTTTCTACCAATTATATACATTTTTCTACGTATTAGAAGATATTGTATACAAATGTCTGCACTTTTTTGGAATATTAAAAGAAAAAGTATTTTTTGCAATTTTTTGGTTTCCTGAGTTTTTACTATATCCCTGAGTATATAATAGTACTTGTGGGGATGTTTGTGGTGCACCTACAGGGATTTTGTTCATTGTGTACTCTCCCAATACAATATCACTTTTATTTTTTTCTGGGCAGGCCTACTTAGACCACTGTTAAGTTCATGCAAATTTAGCCCCACCCATGACCACACCCACATTCTGGTGCATGGCCACACCCATTTTTCAGTTGGAGTGCCCAAAAGTGCCCCGGATCTCTTAGGATCCTAGCAATGCCTCTGATTTCTGCTATAAAATAAATCCCCTCTCCTTCCTTTAATGTAGGAGCTCCCTGAGATCTGAAAGTTATTTAAAGGTTTTTTTTTCCAGGGTAAAAAGGTTAAAGGGAACCTAAAGTAAACTTTAAAAAAAAGGTTTTGCTAACCTGGGGCTTTTACCAGCCCCCTGCAGCCGCCCTGTTCCTGCGCCGCCTGGAACGATGCTCCGGTCCCTTGTCGCGGCTAAGTTTCTTTTTCGGCGACAGGCCAGTCGCTGAGCCACAGCACCTGCGCGGCCCTGGCCATGCGCGCCGCCTCTCTCACTCTGAGCATGCGCAGGATGGTGGCAAGAGCGGTCCTCGCTCATGTCGCCATCCTGCATGGCTGGGCAGGTGCAGTGGCTCAGCGACTGGCCAATCGTAGAAAACAAAACTTCACGGTGGTGGACCGGAGCATCGTTCCAGGATGGCGCGGGCACAGGGCCGCTGCAGGGGGCTGGTAGAAGCTCCAGGTAAGTGAAACTCTTTTTTTAAGTTTACTTTAGGTTCCCTTTAAAGCGGAACTGTAGATACAAATTAAACACATTGTTTCACTTACCTGGGGCTTCCCCAAGCCCCCAGCAGCCGTCCTGTCCCGCGCCGCTCCACGACGAGCCTCCGTTCTCCCGCCACCAGCTACTTTCGGTTTTGCCGCCGGGCCACTGCGCCTGTGCGGCTCTGGCCATGCGTATCCTTTCTTCACGTTCCCCGCTATTGCAGAGGGGAACGCGAAGAAAGGATACATTTGGCAGGGCTGCGCTGGCATCGACTTACAAGTCGAGGTACGGAAAGGAGCGGCGGCGGGGGAACTATGTTTTAAATTTGTATCTACAGTTCCGCTTTAAGAGAGGCTGATTTTTAGGATTCAGGTAATAGCAGTGTGGAGGCTTGTGCTGTCTATACAACATCTGTTGTTTCCAGGTAAGAGCTGTGTGCGAACTTGTGAAGTGTATACATTATCTACAGGCACCAGGTAATAGCTGTGTGCATTTATTGATATGTATACATTATCAATACACTCCAAATAATAGCTGTATGCAGGCTTATGCTGAGCATACATTTTCTCTAGGCTCCAGGTGAGAGCTGTGAGCAGGCTTGTGCTGTGTTTACATTATTTATAGGCTCAGGGTAAGTGCAGTGTGCGGATTAATATACATCTATAGGCTCCAGGTAAGAGCTGTGTGTGGACTTGTGAAGTATATACATTATCTGTAGGCTCCAGGTAAGAGCTGTGCGCAGACTTGTGAAGTCTATACATTATCTATAAGTTTTAGGTAAGAGCTGTGCACAAGTTTGCCTTATGCGTACATTATAGGCTCCAGGTAAGTGCTGTGCTCAGACTTGTGAAGTGTATATATTGTCTATTGTCTCCTGGTAAGAGCTGTGCGCAAGCTTGTGCAGTCTGTACATTATCTATAGGCTCCAGATAAGAGCTGTGCGCAAGCTTGTGCAGTCTGTACATTATCTATAGGCTCCAGATAAGAGCTGTTTGCAAGCTTGTGCTGTGTGTACATTATAGGCTCCAGGTAAGAGCTGTGCGCAAGCTTGTGCTGTGTGTACATTATCTATAGGCTCCAGATAAGAGCTGTGCGCAAGCTTGTGCTGTGTGTACATTATCTATAGGCTCCAGATAAGAGCTGTGCGAAGCTTGTGCTGTGTGTACATTATCTATAGGCTCCAGATAAGAGCTGTGCGCAAGCTTGTGCTGTGTGTACATTATCTATAGGCTCCAGATAAGAGCTGTGCGAAGCTTGTGCTGTGTGTACATTATCTATAGGCTCCAGGTAAGAGCTGTGCGCAAGCTTGTGCTGTGTGTACATTATCTATAGGCTCCAGATAAGAGCTGTGCGCAAGCTTGTTCTGTGTGTATATTATCTATAGGCTCCAGGTAAGAGCTTTGCGCAAGCTTGTGCTGTGTGTACATTATCTATAGGCTCCAGGTAAGAGCTGTGCGCAAGCTTGTGCTGTGTGTACATTGTCTATAGGCTTCAGGTAAGAGCTGTGCGCAAGCTTGTGCTGTGTGTACATTATCTATAGGCTCCAGGTAAAGAGCTGTGCGCAAGCTTGTGCTGTGTGTACATTATCTATAGGCTCCAGGTAAGAGCCTGTGTGATGTCTTGTGCAGTGTATACATTATCTGTAGGCTCCAGCCAAGATCTTTGTTCAATTTTGTGCTGTATATATTTATATTATCTATAGGCTCCAGGCAAGGGCTTTGTTCACTTTTATGCGGTGTATACATTATCTATAGGCTCCAGGTAACAGCTGTGTGCAGCCTTGTGCTGTGTATAAATTATCTGTAGGCTCCAGGTAAGATCCTCTATCAGTGGAAGTGTAGAGAAGCAGCTTACAGGGTTTGCTGGAATCCCTGTGGAATTCTTAGCTGGGCCAGCCCAGCTGAGTGCCAGCCGCCTCCTCTCTCCCAGGTCCATTCCTTGCCACCCTCCCCTCCCTGGCTTTCTGTGCATTCCTCCCTCTCCAGCCAGTTAGCATCCTTCCGTACATCCCCTGTGATCACTGCAGCACTGGGATGCTGTGACACTTCCTCCCCCTACCTGCCTGGCTAAGATGGTACAGTCTGCAGAGAGGCTCCTGTAATGTATACTGCTTTATCGATGTGCTCCAGATGCTGGAGAGCGATTTCTCTGCTGCCTTCTGCAATGCTGTGATGATATCTTAGCCAAGTAAGTAGTGACATCCCCAGCATGAATCTAGTAGGAGAGGTGGGATCCGGTGCACACCTCCTCTCTCTCCCTCTCTCTCTCCCTCTCCCTCTCTTTCCCCTTCCATTCTGTGCCCAGTGTAGTCACTAGGAAGAGGTGACTGGCTCCTATAGGCAGTCATTAGGCCTGTGCTCACGCTGGATTGGGTGCTGTATTGTTGTGCTGCTGCTGCTGCGGATGGGAAGGATGGATTAGCTGTGCTGTGCTGAGTGCTGAACACCGGAGCACATTGGGCTTGTAGGAGTATATTGTCTGATGCCCTGAAGACAGAAGGCTGTGATTGATGGTCACCCTGCATTGTGCCGCATACAGGACCTGGCTGGCCCACTGTGATGTAAGTAGATGCAGGTGCAGCTGTTCCTCCATCACATCTTTTTCTAGATGGAAACTGTGCTCTAGCAAACACTCTCCAGCTCCCATATCTGTCTGGGGACCAGAAAAGGTGATAATGAGATTTTTTTCCCTCTCTCTCTTTCTCTCCAGAACATTCCCCTTTAGTGCAGTTTTGCTTTCATGGACAGGGCAGGTCAGATGCCAGAGCCCACAGGGGCCATTGATTGTGGGATAATCCTGTGGATTATACATTCCTGCAATGTGGCCACTTTACTGGGGCTCATACAACTTGGGATTGCTGTGACTGCTGTTTACTGTTACCTGGATGTGATGTTATAGAGACAGGCCAATCCTATATATATATGTATTTCTATATATCTGATTTATTAGGGCTCAATCACAGATGCCTTGCGGGCTACATTTTCTGCATCCAGCAGAAGTTGCTGTGTCGGAAGCCCCTGCAGTGCTGCAGCATATTTCCACTTGTGTAGCTGGGATTTCTAGGCTGCCCAAGGTGACATTGTGCAGAAATGGGGCATTGCTGTAGCACACCAGAGGCCGCAGACTCGGGAGCGATATTCCCAGCCGGCTCTTTCTATCTGATTAGCTGCATCAGAGGCAGAAAGGACAGCTGAAAGGGAGGAAGCCTAGCCTCCCTGCCGGGTAACCTGTAGAGAGATGTGTAGAGACGGGAGCCCTACCTGATCTCCAGAGGAGCAGTGCGCAGACCTATCTGTCTATCGCTGCCGTGTGCTTACAAGGTGACACTTGTATTCTGCAGTGGAGATCGCAGCCTTTGTGCTCCTACAATAGTGTCTATGTAGGTTTTGTGTCCAGCGGAAGGTGTTTGATGCATGACGAGAGAAGGTCGTTCTTACTGTATGAAGCACAAGGTCACCGGCTTCTCCAGGGAGGCTGCTCTCTTCCTGCACTTTTGTTTTATGTTATTCCCTGCAAAGCCGTAATGTCAGCTTACCTGGGGAGAGAGCAACAAGGAAAAGGTGACCTGTGGGCATGTCGCTCCGCGCTCTCGTTATCTTTCCTCGCAGCTCTGAGAGGAGCGAGCCGTGCCTGCTGTATGGGTTCCTGGCTGTCCGTGTGTCTGTCTGTACCTGTCTGTTGGTATGTTTGCCCGCTATTTGCCTGCCTGTGCAGAGGAGCTTCGGGAATTCCCGCTGGCCCTGACACTGTTTTCCGTTGCCTCTCATCTGCAGCTGGTGGCGTGACACGATGATTATCAGCACATCGTCTCAGCAGGTTGTTTTCCACTTAGAGTGCGAGCTTTTGCGAGCAGGCTCCTTTCTAGGGCACGATACAGATTGCTCCCGTCACAAGAATAAGTCTCATGGTAATCTCAACGGGGATGACCCATAGAGCGATCACTGCTAGGCATCCCCTGTATGGAAGGGGGGGGGGGACCGGTGACAACCCCCCTTCCCCTGCCAGAGTAGAGATAATTATGTCAAGCACATTTCTGTGGGGACATCTTTAGCAAGATGGCATCGAGAGGGAGAGTGCTACAGTCTGGATCCCCTCCAGAAATCTCTCTGGGCCTCATTCCTCATCATTGATTACTGCGGAGCGAGCTGCGCAGTTTATCGGGGGGCCAGTGGGGTCCAGGGACCCGTCCGGTCCTGATGTCACACTTCACGAGGTTCTTACTTCCGTCTTTTCTATGCACAAACATGAATATTTCACCATGTGATGGGAAGGCATTAAAAATGCAAGATATGTGCAATATAAAACCAGCCAGTATCCTCCAGAAATAACTCACAGACGGGCAGAGAAAGTCATTCTTTATTACAGAGGAAGCTTTTACGATGAGCTGTCTGATGTACGATTCATTTCTGTAGGATGGTTGTAATTGTAAATAACGCCCAGAATAGCTTGAAAGTGAGCGAGAGTAAAGAATGCTTATTGTCTAATCATGAGATGTCCCCATAGACCCTCCCTGGTCTCCAAACATTTCTACAGCACTCCATTTTCATACAAGCTGAGTATTGTTCTTCATGTCGGGTCCACTCTGTATGCAGTGCTCACGCAAGCCATTAACTGCAAGAGGTTTCCTCGACTTTACAGTTATTTTGGGGGTTTTCTTTGTGACATTATACTATATATATATATATATATATATATATATATATATATATATATATATATATATATATATATGTCACCCCAAGCAGGCACCTCATTTGCTGACGGGGCTGACACACTTTTGTTTAGTTATGCATTGATTTGTAGACATGTGATGATAGTAGCAGAGAAAGCCTATGCCGCCAGTCTAATTTCCGTACTCATGCATGGTTAGCGGGTGTATGTGATTCTACCAACCATCTTTACTTTCATTTATGGTTGATTTTTCCGCTATATCTGCTGGAATTAAAAGTCAATATTGTTACATTTGTTGCCAGTAATTAAATATATGATTGTTTTGCTGAATACTTGTAGTAGTAGGAAGGTAACCAGGATCAGTGTTTTCCCCAGAATTGGGGGGGGGGGGGGGATGCAGGGCCGGTGCAACTCTGCTTACAGCATAGGGGGAGGGGGAGGAGGCAAGCCGATGATAGCCGGGTGCTTAACAAAATTAGCCGGGTAGAGCACCCAGCTAAAAAAAGCATGGGGAGAACACTGTGGAATGCGCCATCATCTACATCATGTGCAGCGAGAGAGGGAACTGTAAACCTAGAAAATGTCCACAGACATGCTTACCTCTACCACCAAACCCCCAGGACTAACCTCCTTTCATGTTCCAGCCTTGCTTTGGCAATGCCAGGTTACCTTAATAATGCCAATAAAGGCATATTTGATTTGACTGGATTTCAGAGCTCACCTTGGTGCCACATTGTTTGTCTTTATTCGTTTTCAAACATTCAGAGCCGATGTGCAATGGTTAGGTGGCATCTGACCTTCCTATTAAACCTTCATCCACTGTACACCATCCCACTTTATAGTAACTTATACAGTGGGTCTAAATATTTGAAAACTCGGAACACAATCTCAGCAACAGGTGAGCTGAATCTCTGACCTGTGGTGGGTCCAGACGGAGCTAGCGTCACGATACTTAAAGGGAGTCTGAAGCAAATAAAAAAAAAATAAAAAAAAAAACAGATACTCACCTAAGGAGAGGGAAAGCTCTCAGTCCTAACAAGCCTTCCTGTTCCTCCCCGCATTTTACCGCTGGCTCCCCCATTAACAGTGTCCAACAAATCGGACAGAGAATACTCTCTGTCACTGCCTGAGGCTTCGGCAGTCTCCGGGAGCCCGATAGCTCCTGAAGATGGGTGGTTCCGTACTGCACTTGTGCAAAAACACTGTCTTTCATGTTCACGCATGCGCAGTGTGGAGCCACCCGTCTTAAGGACCGTAAGACGGGTGGCTCCACACTGCGCATGCGTGAACATGAAAGTAGCAGTGGTGCTTAAAACGAATCTGAAGCCTAAATTAAAAAAAAAAAACATACTTACCTAAAGAGGGGGTGGGGGGGGGGGGGTTTCAGGTTCTAGGTCCTATGAGCCTTCCCGTTTTTTTTTTAATTTAGGCTTCAGATTTGTTTTAAGCACCACTGCTACTGCCACATAAACAAGACAAGTGACTTGTTGAGTCGTGTTGAGTTTATGGCAAGAAGTCTGTATGGCATAAAAGTATATCTTAAATCACGCTATATTTTGCTTATTGTTGTCCTTCAAGGGGCATTCCACGGCAAGCTGATATTTATGCTGTAGTTGTATCGTTGTGGGCTGAGACAAAACTGCTGTATTCATGTGACTCTTGGGGATCCCATCACTGAGGCGTCCTCTGCCCTTAGTTCTTGGGTTTGTCTGTTGCTTTTCACAGGGTGTTTCTCTTCCTCTTTTGCCTTCTCAGTTGTATAAAATGTTGTATATCTGAAAAACGGAGCTGAAATCCTCTAGTGATGGTAACGGGCGTGTAGATGTGAGTGCTCAGAGATCTCATTAATGGATTGCCAGAGAGATAGAAGACACCGATAGCTAGTTTATCGCTCCAGTTTCCACCAAATGCTGGAATATTAGTTGTGAGTGGATTAACCTGCTAGCTATCGGGAAACGTCTAGGCTGGCTTATTTAGCAAGCTTCCATCTGTCCACATAAATGGAGTATGGATAGAAAATGCAATTCTCCTTTGGGTACTGGTGCTATGCTCTCCTAGAGATATTCAAGGAAAATTGTTTTACACACACCATGTAGAAAATATAGAAGAGGAGCTTGGTGCTATATTATTGTTATAGTTCTTATAAAGCACCAACATCTTACACAGCGCTGTATGTTTATTGAAATGGTTCACATTTAAATTGCAAGACAATCATGATACAGGAAGGAAGTGAACACTGCTCACGCTTACATGCTGAGTGGTGGGGGACACAGTATACAATGGGAGAAGAGGATACTACCCCATCAGGCTTACACTCTGAGAGGTTGGGGAACACAGAATAGGGTAGTAGGAGAAGAGGATACTACCCCATCAGGCTTACACTCTGAGAGGTTGGGGAACACAGAATAGGGTAGTAGGAGAAGCGGATACTACCCCATCAGGCTTACACTCTGAGAGGATGGGGAACACAGAATAGGGTAGTAGGAGAAGCGGATACTACCCCATCAGGCTTACACTCTGAGAGGTTGGGGAACACAGACTAGAGTAGTAGGAAAAGAGGACACTGCCCCATCAGGCTTACACTCTGAGAGGTTGGGGAACACAGAATAGGGTAGTAGGAGAAGAGGATACTTCCCCATCAGGCTTACACTCTGAGAGGTTGGGGAACACAGAATAGGGTAGTAGGAGAAGCGGATACTACCCCATCAGGCTTACACTCTGAGAGGTTGGGGAACACAGAATAGGGTAGTAGGAGAAGCGGATACTACCCCATCAGGCTTACACTCTGAGAGGATGGGGAACACAGAATAGGGTAGTAGGAGAAGCGGATACTACCCCATCAGGCTTACACTCTGAGAGGATGGGGAACACAGAATAGGGTAGTAGGAGAAGCGGATACTACCCCATCAGGCTTACACTCTGAGAGGTTGGGGAACACAGACTAGGGTAGTAGGAAAAGAGGACACTGCCCCATCAGGCTTACACTCTGAGAGGTTAGGGAACACAGAATAGGGTAGTAGGAGAAGCGGATACTGCCCCATCAAGCTTACACTCTGAGAGGTTGGGGAACACAGAATAGGGTAGTAGGAGAAGCGGATACTACCCCATCAGGCTTACACTCTGAGAGGTTGGGGAACACAGAATAGGGTAGTAGGAGAAGCGTATACTACCCCATCAGGCTTACACTCTGAGAGGTTGGGGAACACAGAATAGGGTAGTAGGAGAAGCGGATACTACCCCATCAGGCTTACACTCTGAGAGGTTGGGGAACACAGAATAGGGTAGTAGGAGAAGAGGACACTGCCCCATCAGGCTTACACTCTGAGAGGTTGGGGAACACAGAATAGGGTAGTAGGAGAAGCGGATACTACCCCATCAGGCTTACACTCTGAGAGGTTGGGGAACACAGAATAGGGTAGTAGGAGAAGCGGATACTACCCCATCAGGCTTACACTCTGAGAGGTTGGGGAACACAGAATAGGGTAGTAGGAGAAGCGGATACTACCCCATCAGGCTTACACTCTGAGAGGATGGGGAACACAGAATAGGGTAGTAGGAGAAGCGGATACTACCCCATCAGACTTACACTCTGAGAGGTTGGGGAACACAGACTAGGGTAGTAGGAAAAGAGGACACTGCCCCATCAGGCTTACACTCTGAGAGGATGGGGAACACAGAATAGGGTAGTAGGAGAAGCGGATACTACCCCATCAGGCTTACACTCTGAGAGGTTGGGGAACACAGACTAGGGTAGTAGGAAAAGAGGACACTGCCCCATCAGGCTTACACTCTGAGAGGTTGGGGAACACAGAATAGGGTAGTAGGAGAAGAGAATACTACCCCATCAGGCTTACACTCTGAGAGGTTGGGGAACACAGACTAGGGTAGTAGGAGAAGCGGATACTACCCCATCAAGCTTACACTCTGAGAGGTTGGGGAACACAGAATAGGGTAGTAGGAGAAGCGGATACTACCCCATCAGGCTTACACTCTGAGAGGTTGGGGAACACAGAATAGGGTAGTAGGAGAAGCGGATACTACCCCATCAGGCTTACACTCTGAGAGGTTGGGGAACACAGAATAGGGTAGTAGGAAAAGAGGACACTGCCCCATCAGGCTTAAGGTGGCCACTAACGATCCAATTTCTAGTGAAAAATTCTGATCGGAAGAAAAATCATTCACTACACCATCAACGAACCACGCTTTGCTTCCTATCTATCACAACCAACAAGAAAATCCAAATTTTTATTTGATGAAAATCTAATCAGACGACTATTTTAATAATAGTTTATAATCAATTGTGCCCATCAACAGAGATTATTTACAACCAATCTGATCAGAATTTCTGATTGCTCGAATGATTTTTCACTAGAAATTGGACAGTTAGTTGCCACTTGCCACCTGTACCCTCTGAGAGGTTGGGGAACACAGACTAGGGTAGTAGGAAAAAAGGATACTGCCCAATCAGGCTTAAGGTGGCCACTAACTGTCCAATTTCATTCCAACTGTTTCAAATCATTCGAGCGATCAGAAATTCTGATCGGACGAAGAATCGTTCACTACACCATCAACTAACCGATCATTGCTTCCTATCTATCACGACCACCAAGAAAATTAATCGATTGTGTCCACCAATGGAGATTATTTACAACCAATCCGATCAGAATTTCTGATCGCTTTAACGATTTTTCGATAGAAATTGGACCGTTAGTGGCCAGCTTTACACTCGGAGAGGCTAGGGAACTCTGGATGTTCAATTACATTAGCTGCTGTGAAAAAAAACGTACGCGTTTTCCTGCATAGAAACACACTTGGTGTGCAGAAAAATGTGCGCAGAAAACTGAAAGACAAGTGTGTTCCCTGCCTGACATTTGGGAGGATACAGGACACAGTAGTAGGAGGAAATGACACTGCCCCATCAGGATAATACTCTGAGAGGTGGAAGAACACAGGATAAGGTGGTAGTAGGAACTTCATCAGGTCTATGGTCTAAAAGGAAAGGGAATACTACAGTAAGAGGGAAAGATAATGTTGCCTCAGGTGACATACAAGATAAACAGAGAGGGAACAGAGGCTTGCAATATAAGCAATGAGGGAACACAAGATACGGTAGGAGGGGACGAAGATACTGTCCCATCAGGCTTTTACAGTCTTAGAAGAGGACAAGGGAAAGAGGACACTCCTCCATCAGACTTAAAGTGGATCCGAGGTGAACTTTTACACATTGCATAATTTTGTTCCTTTCCTATTGTTTATAGGGCATTCCTCAAGCCAAATACTTTTTTGTTTTAATACTCTAATTCCCTATAAACTACAAAAGCTACGCCCACAGGTTTTCAGAGAGCCTTGGCAGTAGCAAGGGCTCATGGTAACTCAGTCTGGGCAGGAGGAGAGGGAGGTGTTACTAGCCATTGATTTCAGAGGCAGAGGGGAGGAGGGAGGAGGAGAGGGTATTAGGCTGATGGCTCAAGATATAGATAAGGCTGCCTCTGTGTAATGTTTGCAAACAACATGGCTGCTGTCATTGTATCACAGGAATAAATAATCATATTCTATTAAAACTGTTTGCAGCTAGATTTGCTGTGTAAACCATCTAAACTTTAGATAAAATATATAGACAAGTTACTTGTTATAGTTAGTTTTTCATCTCGGATCCACTTTAAAGAGAAACTGTAACCAAGGATTGAACGTTATCCCAATCAGTACCCCTTTTCCCATGAGAATGTTTACCTTTTCTCACGTTGATCATCAGGGGCATCTCCATGGCTAATATTGTTGTGAAACCTCTCCCACAGTGTGATGTCATGACCATGATACTGACGTCACACTGCAGGAGCCCTGTTGCATTGTGGGAAATAATGGCTGTTTCCAACTGGCAAGCAACCAGTATCTCCCTCTGTGCATAAGTTTACCCTATCGCATTGTTATGGGGTGTGGTTATAAATAATGGAAGTTGGCGCCGTCTGTTTTTTTCATTTCTGCCAGTAGTAAAGATGATTATGTGCAGGCTGAATGTGGATCAAGCAATATGGACAAATTACATGGTGAATTTATGATCTCACTGCCCAACCACTCCTCAGGGCATGCCTTGGCACACCATCCGCTAACAAAATATGCCCCAAAACCCAAAGAGCCAGCCGCGTCAGTAAACAATTCCAACGGCTTGTTATTCTTAACCAAATCCAACCAATACGCCTGGCCATTAAACTGCAAACGCCTGGCCATTAAACTGCAAAAAGAAATTCAGCCACACCTACAAATCCGCCCTGTGATCACTATTCAAATGAATGGTGCAGCTCGACTACCCCACCCATATGTCAAAATATACCCCAGCCAATGTGAAAATATCCAGCCCGTGGGTATCACCCTGCAAGCAAAATTGAATTTTCCTACTAATGACTGCAACTTGCGCAGCGTCAACTTTTTTGCTCCTTTTGCATGCGCCACCCCTTTGATTAAGCCTGATGAGCCATACTGGTCCTGCGCAGTACACTCCTGGTGACATCAGCGGGAGTGAGGACACGGCAACGCAGGCGCAGTGGTTTTCAGACTTTAAAGTCTGAAATTCCAGAAGTGAACCGGAGGCGGGGCCGGAGCATCAGTGAGTGGCTGCACGGGCACAGGATGTCTGCGGGGGACCATTAGAAGCCCCGGGTAAGTTCAACTCATTTTCCCCCGACCCCCCTACAGTATTACTTTAAAGGAGTTATCAGCCAAATTATAAGAAATGAGCTTTACTCACCTGTGGCTCTCTCCAGCCCCTTGCAGCCGACTGTCCCACACCGACCGCTCCGCTCTGAGCCGCCGTCCCGGCGGCGCAGAGCGGAGTGATCGGCGCGGGACAGTCGGCTGCAACAGGAACACGTAGAAGGAACACTCATGCCTGTACTTGCATGGGTATCCCCACTTGCACTGGGAGTCGTTTAACGCCCAGCATACTCTCTTCTTAGCTGCACTGGAGCCCCCCACACCTGCAGGGGAGGCGCTGCTCGGAAACAACAATTGACCTGCCGTACTGCTGTACACCCCACCTTTTTAATTCATAACCCTCAGCCAAATACCTATGTCCTCATGATGCCAATTCGGGTCTCGCTGTACAGACATCCTCTGCCTGGATTGTTCATCATACCTCAACCACAATAACCCCCCTGTGTACGTTCTGTACTCCTCCCAGATGGAATCTAGATAGCAAAACAAAGGTGTACACTTTTCCGGGAACCCTTCTGTGATAACAATCCCATTGATCATAAACACCTGCAGCCGATTCCCGATTGTCCTAGGTATCAGCCTATGGCGCCACCGATCCTGCTCCTCCTCCTTTCAGTGCTCCTTCCCCTCTGAACCCACCAATCGATACTGAATCTATCAAGAGAGAGTAGCGCCCTCACTTCCATCTTCAATTGTGCCCCCAGCGGGGGTGGGGCACAGAGGACTTGAAGTCCTCTGTACCCCACCAGCTTGACAGCACTCAGTGCCCTCGTCTCTCCTCACTTCCCATTAGAATTTAGGTCTATACAGCCCTCATTGCCAGCAGTATCATCTGATAGAACAAGCTGAATCTTGACTGGCTACACAAATTGTGTGTGGGCATCTTTATTTGCTAGCTAGCATGGGTGGGTAGTTTTGAACAGGTAGATTTTCAGGAGTTTTTAAACCCTGCAGAGGTATGTGAAAATCTTATGGAAATAGCAAGGCAATTCCATTGAGTAAGAATTCTTGTAGCCTTGTGTGGGAGGATATTATTAATAGTACACATCTTATAGACAGTAAAGAGTGGGAGCTGTGTGGATAATGTATCAAAATATGTGCAAAAGGAACCGAAACAAAAGCTGCCCAAAACAATCAATTAGCTTTCTGCTGGTAAATTAAACAAGGGACCCGATTGGATGCTCTGGGCAAATGTTACAATTTTTTTCCAGTTGACTATGCATTTGTCTTGACACACACTCACATCCTATAGCATTGTAGCTGTGTGCCAACGTGATGTACAATATCAATGTAGTTGTGTGCCACACTCGCATCCTATAGCAACGTAGCTGTGTGCCAGAGACATGCCCTATAGCTAGGTAGCTGTGTGCCAGAGACATGCCCTATAGCTAGGTAGCTGCGTGCCAGAGACATGCCCTATAGCTAGGTAGCTGTGTGCCAGAGACATGCCCTATAGCAACGTAGCTGTGTGCCAGAGACATGCCCTATAGCTAGGTAGCTGTGTGCCAGAGACACGTCATATAGCTAGGTAGCTGTGTGCCAGAGACACGTCATATAGCTAGGTAGCTGTGTGCCAGAGACATGCCTTATAGCTAGGTAGCTGTGTGCCAGAGACACGCCCTATAGCTAGGTAGCTGTGTGCCAGAGACATGTCCTATACCTAGGTAGCTGTGTGCCAGAGACATGCCCTATAGCTAGGTAGCTGTGTGCCAGAGACATGCCCTATAGCTAGGTAGCTGTGTGCCAGAGAAATGCCCTATAGCAACGTAGCTGTGTGCCAGAGACATGCCCTATAGCTAGGTAGCTGTGTGCCAGAGAAATGCCCTATAGCAACGTAGCTGTGTGCCAGAGACACGTCCTATAGCTAGGTAGCTGTGTGCCAGAGACATGCCCTATAGCTAGGTAGCTGTGTACCAGAGACACGTCCTATAGCTAGGTAGCTGCCTGCCAGAGACATGCCCTATAGCTAGGTAGCTGTGTGCCAGAGACATGCCCTATAGCTAGGTAGCTGTGTGCCAGAGACATGCCCTATAGCTAGGTAGCTGTGTGCCAGAGACACGTCCTATAGATAGGTAGCTGCGTGCCAGAGATATGCCCTATAGCTAGGTAGCTGTATGCCAGAGACATGCCCTATAGCTAGGTAGCTGTGTGCCAGAGACATGCCCTATAGCTAGGTAGCTGTATGCCAGAGACATGCCCTATAGCTAGGTAGCTGCGTGCCAGAGACATGCCCTATAGATAGGTAGCTGTGTGCCAAAGACATGCCCAATAGCTAGGTAGCTGTGTGCCAAAGTAATGCCCAATAACAAGGTAGCTGTGTGCCAGAGACATGCCCTATAGCAATGTAGCTGTGTGCCAGAGACATGCCCTATAGGTAGCTGTGTGCAAGAGACATGCCCTATAGCTAGGTAGCTGTGTGCCAAAGACATGCCCTATAGCTAGGTAGCTGTGTGCCAGAGACGTGCCCTATAGTGAGGTAGCTGTGTGCCAGAGACATGCCCTATAGCTAGGTAGCTGTGTGTCTGAGACGTGCCCTATAGCTAGGTAGCTGTGTGCCAGAGACATGCCCTATAGCAATGTAGCTGTGTGCCAGAGACATGCCCTATAGGTAGCTGTGTGCCAGAGACATGCCCTATAGCTAGGTAGCTGTGTGCCAAAGACATGCCCTATAGCTAGGTAGCTGCGTGCCAGAGACATGCCCTATAGATAGGTAGCTGTGTGCCAAAGACATGCCCAATAGCTAGGTAGCTGTGTGCCAAAGACATGCCCAATAACAAGGTAGCTGTGTGCCAGAGACATGCCCTATAGCAATGTAGCTGTGTGCCAGAGACATGCCCTATAGGTAGCTGTGTGCAAGAGACATGCCCTATAGCTAGGTAGCTGTGTGCCAAAGACATGCCCTATAGCTAGGTAGCTGTGTGCCAGAGACATGCCCTATAGCTAGCTAGCTGCGTGCCAGAGACATGCCCTATAGCTAGGTAGCTGTGTGCCAGAGACATGCCCTATAGCTAGGTAGCTGTGTGCCAGAGACATGCCCTATAGCTAGGTAGCTGTGTGCCAGAGACATGCCCTATAGCTAGGTAGCTGTGTGCCAGAGATATGCCCTATAGCTAGGTAGCTGTGTGCCAGAGACATGCCCTATAGATAGGTAGCTGTGTGCCAAAGACATGCCCTATAGCTAGGTAGCTGTGTGCCAGAGACATGCCCTATAGCTAGGTAGCTGTGTGCCAGAGACATGTCCTGTAGCAATGTAGCTGTGTACCACACTCACATCCTATAGCAACGTAGCTGTGTCACACTCACATCCTATAGCAACGTACCTGTGTCACACTCACATCCTATAACAACGTAGCTGAGTCACACTCACATCCTATAACAACGTAGCTGAGTCACACTCACATCCTATAACAACGTAGCTGTGCCACACTCACATCCTATAACAATGTAGCTGTGTCACACTCACATCCTATAACAACGTAGCTGTGTCACACTGACATCCTATAACAATGTAGCTGTGTAACACTCACATCCTATAACAACGTAGCTGTGTCACACCCACATCCTATAATAATGTAGCTGTGCCACACTAACATCCTATAACAACGTAGCTGTGTCACACTCACATCCTATAACAATGTAGCTGTGTAACACTCACATCCTATAGCAACGTAGCTGTGTCACACTCAAATCCTATAACAATGTAGCTGTGCCACACTCACATCCTATAGCAACGTAGCTGTGCCACACTCACATCCTATAGCAACATAGCTGTGCCACACTCACATCCCATAGCAACGTAGCTGTGTCACACTCACATCCTATAGCAATGTAGCTGTGCCACACTCGCATCCTATAGCAACGTAGCTGTGCCACACTCACATCCTATAGCAATGTAGCTGTGCCACACTCGCATCCTATAGCAACGTAGCTGTGCCACACTCACATCCTATAGCAATGTAGCTGTGGCACACTCACATCCTATAGCAATGTAGCTGTGCCACACTCACATCCTATAGCAATGTAGCTGTGTCACACTCACATCCTATAACAATGTAGCTGTGCCACACTCACAACCTATAACAATGTAGCTGTCCCACACTCACATCCTATAGCAACGTAGCTGTGCCACACTCACATCCTATAGCAACATAGCTGTGCCACACTCACATCCTATAGCAACGTAGCTGTGTCACACTCACATCCTATAGCAATGTAGCTGTGCCACACTCGCATCCTATAGCAACGTAGCTGTGCCACACTCACATCCTATAGCAATGTAGCTGTGCCACACTCGCATCCTATAGCAATGTAGCTGTGCCACACTCACATCCTATAGCAATGTAGCTGTGTCACACTCACATCCTATAGCAATGTAGCTGTGCCACACTCACATCCTATAGCAATGTAGCTGTGTCACACTCACATCCTATAGCAATGTAGCTGTGTCACACACATCCTATAACAATGTAGCTGTGTCACACTCACATCCTTTAGCAATGTAGCTGTGCCACACTCACATCCTATAGCAATGTAGCTGTGTCACACTCACATCCTATAGCAATGTAGCTGTGTCACACTCACATCCTATAGCAATGTAGCTGTGGCACACTCACATCCTATAGCAATGTAGCTGTGCCACACTCACATCCTATAGCAATGTAGCTGTGTCACACTCACATCCTATAACAATGTAGCTGTGCCACACTCACAACCTATAACAATGTAGCTGTCCCACACTCACATCCTATAGCAACGTAGCTGTGCCACACTCACATCCTATAGCAACATAGCTGTGCCACACTCACATCCTATAGCAACGTAGCTGTGTCACACTCACATCCTATAGCAATGTAGCTGTGCCACACTCGCATCCTATAGCAACGTAGCTGTGCCACACTCACATCCTATAGCAATGTAGCTGTGCCACACTCGCATCCTATAGCAATGTAGCTGTGCCACACTCACATCCTATAGCAATGTAGCTGTGTCACACTCACATCCTATAGCAATGTAGCTGTGCCACACTCACATCCTATAGCAATGTAGCTGTGTCACACTCACATCCTATAGCAATGTAGCTGTGTCACACACATCCTATAACAATGTAGCTGTGTCACACATCCTTTAGCAATGTAGCTGTGCCACACTCACATCCTATAGCAATGTAGCTGTGTCACACTCACATCCTATAGCAATGTAGCTGTGTCACACTCACATCCTATAACAATGTAGCTGTGTCACACTCACATCCTATAACAATGTAGCTGTGCCACACTCACATCCTATAACAATGTAGCTGTGCCACACTCATATCCTATAGCAATGTAGCTGTGCCACACTCACATCCTATAACAATGTAGCTGTGCCACAATGACATCCTATAACAATGTAGCTGTGCCACACTCACATCCTATAACAATGTAGCTGTGCCACACTCATACCTTATAGCAATGTAGCTGTGCCACACTCACATCCTATAACAATGTAGCTGTGCCACAATGACATCCTATAACAATGTAGCTGTGCCACACTCACACCCTATAACAATGTAGCTGTGCCACACTCACATCCTATAACAATGTAGCTGTGCCACACTCATATCCTATAGCAATGTAGCTGTGCCACACTCACATCCTATAGCAATGTAGCTGTGTCACACTCACATCCTATAACAACGTAGCTGTGTCACACTCACATCCTATAACAACGTAGCTGTGTCACACTCACATCCTATAACAATGTAGCTGTGCCACACTCACATCCTATAACAACGTAGCTGTGTCACACTCACATCCTATAACAACGTAGCTGTGTCACACTCACATCCTATAACAATGTAGCTGTGTAACACTCACATCCTATAGCAACGTCGCTGTGTCACACTCAAATCCTATAACAATGTAGCTGTGCCACACTCACATCCTATAGCAACGTAGCTGTGCCACACTCACATCCTATAGCAACGTAGCTGTGTCACACTCACATCCTATAGCAATGTAGCTGTGCCACACTCACATCTTATAGCAACGTAGCTGTGTCACACTCACATCCTTTAGCAATGTAGCTGTGCCACACTCGCATCCTATAGCAATGTAGCTGTGCCACACTCACATCCTATAGCAATGTAGCTGTGCCACACTCACATCCTATAACAATGTAGCTGTGCCACACTCATATCCTATAGCAATGTAGCTGTGCCACACTCACATCCTATAGCAATGTAGCTGTGTCACACTCACATCTTATAGCAACGTAGCTGTGTCACACTCACATCCTATAGCAACGTAGCTGTGCCACACTCACATCCTATAGCAATGTAGCTGTGCCACACTCGCATCCTATAGCAACGTAGCTGTGCCACACTCACATCCTATAGCAATGTAGCTGTGGCACACTCACATCCTATAGCAATGTAGCTGTGCCACACTCACATCCTATAGCAATGTAGCTGTGTCACACTCACATCCTATAACAATGTAGCTGTGCCACACTCACAACCTATAACAATGTAGCTGTCCCACACTCACATCCTATAACAACGTAGCTGTGCCACACTCACATCCTATAACAATGTAGCTGTGTCACA
This sequence comes from Hyperolius riggenbachi, assembly GCF_040937935.1. NCBI lineage: Eukaryota > Metazoa > Chordata > Amphibia > Anura > Hyperoliidae > Hyperolius > Hyperolius riggenbachi. Next base: position 59,350,210 of record NC_090654.1, read on the forward strand.
CTCACATCCTATAACAACGTAGCTGTGTCACACTGACATCCTATAACAATGTAGCTGTGTAACACTCACATCCTATAACAACGTAGCTGTGTCACACCCACATCCTATAATAATGTAGCTGTGCCACACTAACATCCTATAACAACGTAGCTGTGTCACACTCACATCCTATAACAACGTAGCTGTGTCACACTCACATCCTATAACAATGTAGCTGTGTAACACTCACATCCTATAGCAACGTAGCTGTGTCACACTCAAATCCTATAACAATGTAGCTGTGCCACACTCACATCCTATAGCAACGTAGCTGTGCCACACTCACATCCTATAGCAACATAGCTGTGCCACACTCACATCCCATAGCAACGTAGCTGTGTCACACTCACATCCTATAGCAATGTAGCTGTGCCACACTCGCATCCTATAGCAACGTAGCTGTGCCACACTCACATCCTATAGCAACGTAGCTGTGCCACACTCGCATCCTATAGCAACGTAGCTGTGCCACACTCACATCCTATAGCAATGTAGCTGTGGCACACTTACATCCTATAGCAATGTAGCTGTGCCACACTCACATCCTATAGCAATGTAGCTGTGTCACACTCACATCCTATAACAATGTAGCTGTGCCACACTCACAACCTATAACAATGTAGCTGTCCCACACTCACATCCTATAGCAACGTAGCTGTGCCACACTCACATCCTATAGCAACATAGCTGTGCCACACTCACATCCTATAGCAACGTAGCTGTGTCACACTCACATCCTATAGCAATGTAGCTGTGCCACACTCGCATCCTATAGCAACGTAGCTGTGCCACACTCACATCCTATAGCAATGTAGCTGTGCCACACTCGCATCCTATAGCAATGTAGCTGTGCCACACTCACATCCTATAGCAATGTAGCTGTGTCACACTCACATCCTATAGCAATGTAGCTGTGCCACACTCACATCCTATAGCAATGTAGCTGTGTCACACTCACATCCTATAGCAATGTAGCTGTGTCACACACATCCTATAACAATGTAGCTGTGTCACACTCACATCCTTTAGCAATGTAGCTGTGCCACACTCACATCCTATAGCAATGTAGCTGTGTCACACTCACATCCTATAGCAATGTAGCTGTGTCACACTCACATCCTATAGCAATGTAGCTGTGGCACACTCACATCCTATAGCAATGTAGCTGTGCCACACTCACATCCTATAGCAATGTAGCTGTGTCACACTCACATCCTATAACAATGTAGCTGTGCCACACTCACAACCTATAACAATGTAGCTGTCCCACACTCACATCCTATAGCAACGTAGCTGTGCCACACTCACATCCTATAGCAACATAGCTGTGCCACACTCACATCCTATAGCAACGTAGCTGTGTCACACTCACATCCTATAGCAACGTAGCTGTGCCACACTCGCATCCTATAGCAACGTAGCTGTGCCACACTCACATCCTATAGCAATGTAGCTGTGCCACACTCGCATCCTATAGCAATGTAGCTGTGCCACACTCACATCCTATAGCAATGTAGCTGTGTCACACTCACATCCTATAGCAATGTAGCTGTGCCACACTCACATCCTATAGCAATGTAGCTGTGTCACACTCACATCCTATAGCAATGTAGCTGTGTCACACACATCCTATAACAATGTAGCTGTGTCACACTCACATCCTTTAGCAATGTAGCTGTGCCACACTCACATCCTATAGCAATGTAGCTGTGTCACACTCACATCCTATAGCAATGTAGCTGTGTCACACTCACATCCTATAACAATGTAGCTGTGTCACACTCACATCCTATAACAATGTAGCTGTGCCACACTCACATCCTATAACAATGTAGCTGTGCCACACTCATATCCTATAGCAATGTAGCTGTGCCACACTCACATCCTATAACAATGTAGCTGTGCCACAATGACATCCTATAACAATGTAGCTGTGCCACACTCACATCCTATAACAATGTAGCTGTGCCACACTCATACCTTATAGCAATGTAGCTGTGCCACACTCACATCCTATAACAATGTAGCTGTGCCACAATGACATCCTATAACAATGTAGCTGTGCCACACTCACACCCTATAACAATGTAGCTGTGCCACACTCACATCCTATAACAATGTAGCTGTGCCACACTCATATCCTATAGCAATGTAGCTGTGCCACACTCACATCCTATAGCAATGTAGCTGTGTCACACTCACATCCTATAACAACGTAGCTGTGTCACACTCACATCCTATAACAACGTAGCTGTGTCACACTCACATCCTATAACAATGTAGCTGTGCCACACTCACATCCTATAACAACGTAGCTGTGTCACACTCACATCCTATAACAACGTAGCTGTGTCACACTCACATCCTATAACAATGTAGCTGTGTAACACTCACATCCTATAGCAACGTCGCTGTGTCACACTCAAATCCTATAACAATGTAGCTGTGCCACACTCACATCCTATAGCAACGTAGCTGTGCCACACTCACATCCTATAGCAACGTAGCTGTGTCACACTCACATCCTATAGCAATGTAGCTGTGCCACACTCACATCTTATAGCAACGTAGCTGTGTCACACTCACATCCTTTAGCAATGTAGCTGTGCCACACTCGCATCCTATAGCAATGTAGCTGTGCCACACTCACATCCTATAGCAATGTAGCTGTGCCACACTCACATCCTATAACAATGTAGCTGTGCCACACTCATATCCTATAGCAATGTAGCTGTGCCACACTCACATCCTATAGCAATGTAGCTGTGTCACACTCACATCTTATAGCAACGTAGCTGTGTCACACTCACATCCTATAGCAACGTAGCTGTGCCACACTCACATCCTATAGCAATGTAGCTGTGCCACACTCGCATCCTATAGCAACGTAGCTGTGCCACACTCACATCCTATAGCAATGTAGCTGTGGCACACTCACATCCTATAGCAATGTAGCTGTGCCACACTCACATCCTATAGCAATGTAGCTGTGTCACACTCACATCCTATAACAATGTAGCTGTGCCACACTCACAACCTATAACAATGTAGCTGTCCCACACTCACATCCTATAGCAACGTAGCTGTGCCACACTCACATCCTATAGCAACATAGCTGTGCCACACTCACATCTTATAGCAACGTAGCTGTGCCACACTCACATCCTATAGCAATGTAGCTGTGCCACACTCGCATCCTATAGCAATGTAGCTGTGTCACACTCACATCCTATAGCAATGTAGCTGTGCCACACTCACATCCTATAGCAATGTAGCTGTGTCACACTCACATCCTATAGCAATGTAGCTGTGTCACACACATCCTATAACAATGTAGCTGTGTCACACTCACATCCTATAGCAATGTAGCTGTGCCACACTCACATCCTATAGCAATGTAGCTGTGTCACACTCACATCCTATAACAAAGTAGCTGTGTCACACTCACATCCTATAACAATGTAGCTGTGCCACACTCACAACCTATAACAATGTAGCTGTCCCACACTCACATCCTATACCAACGTAGCTGTGCCACACTCACATCCTATAGCAACATAGCTGTGCCACACTCACATCTTATAGCAACGTAGCTGTGTCACACTCACATCCTATAGCAATGTAGCTGTGTCACACTCACATCCTATAACAATGTAGCTGTGCCACACTCACAACCTATAACAATGTAGCTGTCCCACACTCACATCCTATAGCAATGTAGCTGTGTCACACTCACATCCTATAGCAACATAGCTGTGCCACACTCACATCTTATAGCAACGTAGCTGTGTCACACTCACATCCTATAGCAATATAGCTGTGCCACACTCGCATCCTATAGCAACGTAGCTGTGCCACACTCACATCCTATAGCAATGTAGCTGTGCCACACTCACATCCTATAGCAATGTAGCTGTGTCACACTCACATCCTATAGCAATGTAGCTGTGCCACACTCACATCCTATAGCAATGTAGCTGTGTCACACTCACATCCTATAGCAATGTAGCTGTGTCACACACATCCTATAACAATGTAGCTGTGTCACACTCACATCCTATAGCAATGTAGCTGTGCCACACTCACATCCTATAGCAATGTAGCTGTGTCACACTCACATCCTATAGCAATGTAGCTGTGTCACACTCACATCCTATAACAATGTAGCTGTGTCACACTCACATCCTATAAAAATGTAGCTGTGCCACACTCACATCCTATAACAATGTAGCTGTGCCACACTCATATCCTATAGCAATGTAGCTGTGCCACACTCACATCCTATAACAATGTAGCTGTGCCACAATGACATCCTATAACAATGTAGCTGTGCCACACTCACATCCTATAACAATGTAGCTGTGCCACACTCATACCCTATAGCAATGTAGCTGTGCCACACTCACATCCTATAACAATGTAGCTGTGCCACAATGACATCCTATAACAATGTAGCTGTGCCACACTCACATCCTATAACAATGTAGCTGTGCCACACTCACATTCTATAACAATGTAGCTGTGCCACACTCATATCCTATAGCAATGTAGCTGTGCCACACTCACATCCTATAGCAATGTAGCTGTGTCACACTCACATCCCATAGCAATGTAGCTGTGCCACACTCACATCCTATAGCAATGTAGCTGTGCCACACTCACATCCTATAGCAATGTAGCTGTGCCACACTCACATCCTATAGCAATGTAGCTGTGTCACACTCACATCCTATAGCAATGTAGCTGTGCCACACTCACATCCTATAGCAATGTAGCTGTGCCACACTCACATCCTATAGCAATGTAGCTGTGTCACACTCACATCCCATAGCAATGTAGCTGTGCCACACTCACATCCTATAGCAATGTAGCTGTGTCACACTCACATCCTATAACAATGTAGCTGTGCCACACTCACAACCTATAACAATGTAGCTGTCCCACACTCACATCCTATAGCAACGTAGCTGTGCCACACTCACATCCTATAGCAACATAGCTGTGCCACACTCACACCCTTTAGCAACGTAGCTGTGTCACACTCACATCCTATAGCAATGTAGCTGTGCCACACTCGCATCCTATAGCAACGTAGCTGTGCCACACTCACATCCTATAGCAATGTAGCTGTGCCACACTCGCATCCTATAGCAATGTAGCTGTGCCACACTCACATCCTATAGCAATGTAGCTGTGTCACACTCACATCCTATAGCAATGTAGCTGTGCCACACTCACATCCTATAGCAATGTAGCTGTGTCACACTCACATCCTATAGCAATGTAGCTGTGTCACACACATCCTATAACAATGTAGCTGTGTCACACTCACATCCTTTAGCAATGTAGCTGTGCCACACTCACATCCTATAGCAATGTAGCTGTGTCACACTCACATCCTATAGCAATGTAGCTGTGTCACACTCACATCCTATAACAATGTAGCTGTGTCACACTCACATCCTATAACAATGTAGCTGTGCCACACTCACATCCTATAACAATGTAGCTGTGCCACACTCATATCCTATAGCAATGTAGCTGTGCCACACTCACATCCTATAACAATGTAGCTGTGCCACAATGACATCCTATAACAATGTAGCTGTGCCACACTCACATCCTATAACAATGTAGCTGTGCCACACTCATACCTTATAGCAATGTAGCTGTGCCACACTCACATCCTATAACAATGTAGCTGTGCCACAATGACATCCTATAACAATGTAGCTGTGCCACACTCACACCCTATAACAATGTAGCTGTGCCACACTCACATCCTATAACAATGTAGCTGTGCCACACTCATATCCTATAGCAATGTAGCTGTGCCACACTCACATCCTATAGCAATGTAGCTGTGTCACACTCACATCCTATAACAACGTAGCTGTGTCACACTCACATCCTATAACAACGTAGCTGTGTCACACTCACATCCTATAACAATGTAGCTGTGCCACACTCACATCCTATAACAACGTAGCTGTGTCACACTCACATCCTATAACAACGTAGCTGTGTCACACTCACATCCTATAACAATGTAGCTGTGTAACACTCACATCCTATAGCAACGTCGCTGTGTCACACTCAAATCCTATAACAATGTAGCTGTGCCACACTCACATCCTATAGCAATGTAGCTGTGGCACACTCACATCCTATAGCAATGTAGCTGTGCCACACTCACATCCTATAGCAATGTAGCTGTGTCACACTCACATCCTATAACAATGTAGCTGTGCCACACTCACAACCTATAACAATGTAGCTGTCCCACACTCACATCCTATAGCAACGTAGCTGTGCCACACTCACATCCTATAGCAACATAGCTGTGCCACACTCACATCTTATAGCAACGTAGCTGTGCCACACTCACATCCTATAGCAATGTAGCTGTGCCACACTCGCATCCTATAGCAATGTAGCTGTGTCACACTCACATCCTATAGCAATGTAGCTGTGCCACACTCACATCCTATAGCAATGTAGCTGTGTCACACTCACATCCTATAGCAATGTAGCTGTGTCACACACATCCTATAACAATGTAGCTGTGTCACACTCACATCCTATAGCAATGTAGCTGTGCCACACTCACATCCTATAGCAATGTAGCTGTGTCACACTCACATCCTATAACAAAGTAGCTGTGTCACACTCACATCCTATAACAATGTAGCTGTGCCACACTCACAACCTATAACAATGTAGCTGTCCCACACTCACATCCTATACCAACGTAGCTGTGCCACACTCACATCCTATAGCAACATAGCTGTGCCACACTCACATCTTATAGCAACGTAGCTGTGTCACACTCACATCCTATAGCAATGTAGCTGTGTCACACTCACATCCTATAACAATGTAGCTGTGCCACACTCACAACCTATAACAATGTAGCTGTCCCACACTCACATCCTATACCAACGTAGCTGTGCCACACTCACATCCTATAGCAACATAGCTGTGCCACACTCACATCTTATAGCAACGTAGCTGTGTCACACTCACATCCTATAGCAATGTAGCTGTGTCACACTCACATCCTATAACAATGTAGCTGTGCCACACTCACAACCTATAACAATGTAGCTGTCCCACACTCACATCCTATAGCAACGTAGCTGTGCCACACTCACATCCTATAGCAATGTAGCTGTGGCACACTCACATCCTATAGCAATGTAGCTGTGCCACACTTACATCCTATAGCAATGTAGCTGTGTCACACTCACATCCTATAACAATGTAGCTGTGCCACACTCACAACCTATAACAATGTAGCTGTCCCACACTCACATCCTATAGCAAGGTAGCTGTGCCACACTCACATCCTATATCAACATAGCTGTGCCACACTCACATCTTATAGCAACGTAGCTGTGTCACACTCACATCCTATAGCAATGTAGCTGTGCCACACTCGCATCCTATAGCAACGTAGCTGTGCCACACTCACATCCTATAGCAATGTAGCTGTGCCACACTCGCATCCTATTGCAATGTAGCTGTGTCACACTCACATCCTATAGCAATGTAGCTGTGCCACACTCACATCCTATAGCAATGTAGCTGTGTCACACTCACATCCTATAGCAATGTAGCTGTGTCACACACATCCTATAACAATGTAGCTGTGTCACACACATCCTATAACAATGTAGCTGTGTCACACTCACATCCTATAGCAATGTAGCTGTGCCACACTCACATCCTATAGCAATGTAGCTGTGTCACACTCACATCCTATAGCAACATAGCTGTGCCACACTCACATCTTATAGCAACGTAGCTGTGTCACACTCACATCCTATAGCAATATAGCTGTGCCACACTCGCATCCTATAGCAACGTAGCTGTGCCACACTCACATCCTATAGCAATGTAGCTGTGCCACACTCACATCCTATAGCAATGTAGCTGTGTCACACTCACATCCTATAGCAATGTAGCTGTGCCACACTCACATCCTATAGCAATGTAGCTGTGTCACACTCACATCCTATAGCAATGTAGCTGTGTCACACACATCCTATAACAATGTAGCTGTGTCACACTCACATCCTATAGCAATGTAGCTGTGCCACACTCACATCCTATAGCAATGTAGCTGTGTCACACTCACATCCTATAGCAATGTAGCTGTGTCACACTCACATCCTATAACAATGTAGCTGTGTCACACTCACATCCTATAAAAATGTAGCTGTGCCACACTCACATCCTATAACAATGTAGCTGTGCCACACTCATATCCTATAGCAATGTAGCTGTGCCACACTCACATCCTATAACAATGTAGCTGTGCCACAATGACATCCTATAACAATGTAGCTGTGCCACACTCACATCCTATAACAATGTAGCTGTGCCACACTCATACCCTATAGCAATGTAGCTGTGCCACACTCACATCCTATAACAATGTAGCTGTGCCACAATGACATCCTATAACAATGTAGCTGTGCCACACTCACATCCTATAACAATGTAGCTGTGCCACACTCACATTCTATAACAATGTAGCTGTGCCACACTCATATCCTATAGCAATGTAGCTGTGCCACACTCACATCCTATAGCAATGTAGCTGTGTCACACTCACATCCCATAGCAATGTAGCTGTGCCACACTCACATCCTATAGCAATGTAGCTGTGCCACACTCACATCCTATAGCAATGTAGCTGTGCCACACTCACATCCTATAGCAATGTAGCTGTGTCACACTCACATCCTATAGCAATGTAGCTGTGCCACACTCACATCCTATAGCAATGTAGCTGTGCCACACTCACATCCTATAGCAATGTAGCTGTGTCACACTCACATCCCATAGCAATGTAGCTGTGCCACACTCACATCCTATAGCAATGTAGCTGTGTCACACTCACATCCTATAACAATGTAGCTGTGCCACACTCACAACCTATAACAATGTAGCTGTCCCACACTCACATCCTATAGCAACGTAGCTGTGCCACACTCACATCCTATAGCAACATAGCTGTGCCACACTCACACCCTTTAGCAACGTAGCTGTGTCACACTCACATCCTATAGCAATGTAGCTGTGCCACACTCGCATCCTATAGCAACGTAGCTGTGCCACACTCACATCCTATAGCAATGTAGCTGTGCCACACTCGCATCCTATAGCAATGTAGCTGTGCCACACTCACATCCTATAGCAATGTAGCTGTGTCACACTCACATCCTATAGCAATGTAGCTGTGCCACACTCACATCCTATAGCAATGTAGCTGTGTCACACTCACATCCTATAGCAATGTAGCTGTGTCACACACATCCTATAACAATGTAGCTGTGTCACACTCACATCCTTTAGCAATGTAGCTGTGCCACACTCACATCCTATAGCAATGTAGCTGTGTCACACTCACATCCTATAGCAATGTAGCTGTGTCACACTCACATCCTATAACAATGTAGCTGTGTCACACTCACATCCTATAACAATGTAGCTGTGCCACACTCACATCCTATAACAATGTAGCTGTGCCACACTCATATCCTATAGCAATGTAGCTGTGCCACACTCACATCCTATAACAATGTAGCTGTGCCACAATGACATCCTATAACAATGTAGCTGTGCCACACTCACATCCTATAACAATGTAGCTGTGCCACACTCATACCTTATAGCAATGTAGCTGTGCCACACTCACATCCTATAACAATGTAGCTGTGCCACAATGACATCCTATAACAATGTAGCTGTGCCACACTCACACCCTATAACAATGTAGCTGTGCCACACTCACATCCTATAACAATGTAGCTGTGCCACACTCATATCCTATAGCAATGTAGCTGTGCCACACTCACATCCTATAGCAATGTAGCTGTGTCACACTCACATCCTATAACAACGTAGCTGTGTCACACTCACATCCTATAACAACGTAGCTGTGTCACACTCACATCCTATAACAATGTAGCTGTGCCACACTCACATCCTATAACAACGTAGCTGTGTCACACTCACATCCTATAACAACGTAGCTGTGTCACACTCACATCCTATAACAATGTAGCTGTGTAACACTCACATCCTATAGCAACGTCGCTGTGTCACACTCAAATCCTATAACAATGTAGCTGTGCCACACTCACATCCTATAGCAACGTAGCTGTGCCACACTCACATCCTATAGCAATGTAGCTGTGCCACACTCACATCCTATAGCAATGTAGCTGTGTCACACTCACATCCTATAGCAATGTAGCTGTGCCACACTCACATCCTATAGCAATGTAGCTGTGCCACACTCACATCCTATAGCAATGTAGCTGTGTCACACTCACATCCCATAGCAATGTAGCTGTGCCACACTCACATCCTATAGCAATGTAGCTGTGTCACACTCACATCCTATAACAATGTAGCTGTGCCACACTCACAACCTATAACAATGTAGCTGTCCCACACTCACATCCTATAGCAACGTAGCTGTGCCACACTCACATCCTATAGCAACATAGCTGTGCCACACTCACACCCTTTAGCAACGTAGCTGTGTCACACTCACATCCTATAGCAATGTAGCTGTGCCACACTCGCATCCTATAGCAACGTAGCTGTGCCACACTCACATCCTATAGCAATGTAGCTGTGCCACACTCGCATCCTATAGCAATGTAGCTGTGCCACACTCACATCCTATAGCAATGTAGCTGTGTCACACTCACATCCTATAGCAATGTAGCTGTGCCACACTCACATCCTATAGCAATGTAGCTGTGTCACACTCACATCCTATAGCAATGTAGCTGTGTCACACACATCCTATAACAATGTAGCTGTGTCACACTCACATCCTTTAGCAATGTAGCTGTGCCACACTCACATCCTATAGCAATGTAGCTGTGTCACACTCACATCCTATAGCAATGTAGCTGTGTCACACTCACATCCTATAACAATGTAGCTGTGTCACACTCACATCCTATAACAATGTAGCTGTGCCACACTCACATCCTATAACAATGTAGCTGTGCCACACTCATATCCTATAGCAATGTAGCTGTGCCACACTCACATCCTATAACAATGTAGCTGTGCCACAATGACATCCTATAACAATGTAGCTGTGCCACACTCACATCCTATAACAATGTAGCTGTGCCACACTCATACCTTATAGCAATGTAGCTGTGCCACACTCACATCCTATAACAATGTAGCTGTGCCACAATGACATCCTATAACAATGTAGCTGTGCCACACTCACACCCTATAACAATGTAGCTGTGCCACACTCACATCCTATAACAATGTAGCTGTGCCACACTCATATCCTATAGCAATGTAGCTGTGCCACACTCACATCCTATAGCAATGTAGCTGTGTCACACTCACATCCTATAACAACGTAGCTGTGTCACACTCACATCCTATAACAACGTAGCTGTGTCACACTCACATCCTATAACAATGTAGCTGTGCCACACTCACATCCTATAACAACGTAGCTGTGTCACACTCACATCCTATAACAACGTAGCTGTGTCACACTCACATCCTATAACAATGTAGCTGTGTAACACTCACATCCTATAGCAACGTCGCTGTGTCACACTCAAATCCTATAACAATGTAGCTGTGCCACACTCACATCCTATAGCAACGTAGCTGTGCCACACTCACATCCTATAGCAACGTAGCTGTGTCACACTCACATCCTATAGCAATGTAGCTGTGCCACACTCACATCTTATAGCAACGTAGCTGTGTCACACTCACATCCTTTAGCAATGTAGCTGTGCCACACTCGCATCCTATAGCAATGTAGCTGTGCCACACTCACATCCTATAGCAATGTAGCTGTGCCACACTCACATCCTATAACAATGTAGCTGTGCCACACTCATATCCTATAGCAATGTAGCTGTGCCACACTCACATCCTATAGCAATGTAGCTGTGTCACACTCACATCTTATAGCAACGTAGCTGTGTCACACTCACATCCTATAGCAACGTAGCTGTGCCACACTCACATCCTATAGCAATGTAGCTGTGCCACACTCGCATCCTATAGCAACGTAGCTGTGCCACACTCACATCCTATAGCAATGTAGCTGTGTCACACTCACATCCTATAACAATGTAGCTGTGCCACACTCACAACCTATAACAATGTAGCTGTCCCACACTCACATCCTATAGCAATGTAGCTGTGGCACACTCACATCCTATAGCAATGTAGCTGTGCCACACTTACATCCTATAGCAATGTAGCTGTGTCACACTCACATCCTATAACAACGTAGCTGTGTCACACTGACATCCTATAACAATGTAGCTGTGTAACACTCACATCCTATAACAACGTAGCTGTGTCACACCCACATCCTATAATAATGTAGCTGTGCCACACTAACATCCTATAACAACGTAGCTGTGTCACACTCACATCCTATAACAACGTAGCTGTGTCACACTCACATCCTATAACAATGTAGCTGTGTAACACTCACATCCTATAGCAACGTAGCTGTGTCACACTCAAATCCTATAACAACGTAGCTGTGCCACACTCACATCCTATAGCAACATAGCTGTGCCACACTCACATCCCATAGCAACGTAGCTGTGTCACACTCACATCCTATAGCAACGTAGCTGTGCCACACTCGCATCCTATAGCAACGTAGCTGTGCCACACTCACATCCTATAGCAATGTAGCTGTGCCACACTCGCATCCTATAGCAACGTAGCTGTGCCACACTCACATCCTATAGCAATGTAGCTGTGGCACACTCACATCCTATAGCAATGTAGCTGTGCCACACTCACATCCTATAGCAATGTAGCTGTGTCACACTCACATCCTATAACAATGTAGCTGTGCCACACTCACAACCTATAACAATGTAGCTGTCCCACACTCACATCCTATAGCAACGTAGCTGTGCCACACTCACATCCTATAGCAACATAGCTGTGCCACACTCACATCCTATAGCAACGTAGCTGTGTCACACTCACATCCTATAGCAATGTAGCTGTGCCACACTCGCATCCTATAGCAACGTAGCTGTGCCACACTCACATCCTATAGCAATGTAGCTGTGCCACACTCGCATCCTATAGCAATGTAGCTGTGCCACACTCGCATCCTATAGCAATGTAGCTGTGTCACACTCACATCCTATAGCAATGTAGCTGTGCCACACTCACATCCTATAGCAATGTAGCTGTGTCACACTCACATCCTATAGCAATGTAGCTGTGTCACACACATCCTATAACAATGTAGCTGTGTCACACTCACATCCTTTAGCAATGTAGCTGTGCCACACTCACATCCTATAGCAATGTAGCTGTGTCACACTCACATCCTATAGCAATGTAGCTGTGTCACACTCACATCCTATAGCAATGTAGCTGTGGCACACTCACATCCTATAGCAATGTAGCTGTGCCACACTCACATCCTATAGCAATGTAGCTGTGTCACACTCACATCCTATAACAATGTAGCTGTGCCACACTCACAACCTATAACAATGTAGCTGTCCCACACTCACATCCTATAGCAACGTAGCTGTGCCACACTCACATCCTATAGCAACATAGCTGTGCCACACTCACATCCTATAGCAACGTAGCTGTGTCACACTCACATCCTATAGCAATGTAGCTGTGCCACACTCGCATCCTATAGCAACGTAGCTGTGCCACACTCACATCCTATAGCAATGTAGCTGTGCCACACTCGCATCCTATAGCAATGTAGCTGTGCCACACTCACATCCTATAGCAATGTAGCTGTGTCACACTCACATCCTATAGCAATGTAGCTGTGCCACACTCACATCCTATAGCAATGTAGCTGTGTCACACTCACATCCTATAGCAATGTAGCTGTGCCACACTCACATCCTATAGCAATGTAGCTGTGTCACACTCACATCCTATAACAACGTAGCTGTGTCACACTCACATCCTATAACAACGTAGCTGTGTCACACTCACATCCTATAACAATGTAGCTGTGCCACACTCACATCCTGTAACAACGTAGCTGTGTCACACTCACATCCTATAACAACGTAGCTGTGTCACACTCACATCCTATAACAATGTAGCTGTGTAACACTCACATCCTATAGCAACGTCGCTGTGTCACACTCAAATCCTATAACAATGTAGCTGTGCCACACTCACATCCTATAGCAACGTAGCTGTGCCACACTCACATCCTATAGCAACGTAGCTGTGTCACACTCACATCCTATAGCAATGTAGCTGTGCCACACTCACATCTTATAGCAACGTAGCTGTGTCACACTCACATCCTTTAGCAATGTAGCTGTGCCACACTCGCATCCTATAGCAATGTAGCTGTGCCACACTCACATCCTATAGCAATGTAGCTGTGCCACACTCACATCCTATAACAATGTAGCTGTGCCACACTCATATCCTATAGCAATGTAGCTGTGCCACACTCACATCCTATAGCAATGTAGCTGTGTCACACTCACATCTTATAGCAACGTAGCTGTGTCACACTCACATCCTATAGCAACGTAGCTGTGCCACACTCACATCCTATAGCAATGTAGCTGTGCCACACTCGCATCCTATAGCAACGTAGCTGTGCCACACTCACATCCTATAGCAATGTAGCTGTGTCACACTCACATCGTATAACAATGTAGCTGTGCCACACTCACAACCTATAACAATGTAGCTGTCCCACACTCACATCCTATAGCAACGTAGCTGTGCCACACTCACATCCTATAGCAATGTAGCTGTGGCACACTCACATCCTATAGCAATGTAGCTGTGCCACACTTACATCCTATAGCAATGTAGCTGTGTCACACTCACATCCTATAACAACGTAGCTGTGTCACACTGACATCCTATAACAATGTAGCTGTGTAACACTCACATCCTATAACAACGTAGCTGTGTCACACCCACATCCTATAATAATGTAGCTGTGCCACACTAACATCCTATAACAACGTAGCTGTGTCACACTCACATCCTATAACAACGTAGCTGTGTCACACTCACATCCTATAACAATGTAGCTGTGTAACACTCACATCCTATAGCAACGTAGCTGTGTCACACTCAAATCCTATAACAATGTAGCTGTGCCACACTCACATCCTATAGCAACGTAGCTGTGCCACACTCACATCCTATAGCAACATAGCTGTGCCACACTCACATCCCATAGCAACGTAGCTGTGTCACACTCACATCCTATAGCAATGTAGCTGTGCCACACTCGCATCCTATAGCAACGTAGCTGTGCCACACTCACATCCTATAGCAATGTAGCTGTGCCACACTCGCATCCTATAGCAACATAGCTGTGCCACACTCACATCCCATAGCAACGTAGCTGTGTCACACTCACATCCTATAGCAATGTAGCTGTGCCACACTCGCATCCTATAGCAACGTAGCTGTGCCACACTCACATCCTATAGCAATGTAGCTGTGTCACACTCACATCCTATAACAACGTAGCTGTGTCACACTCACATCCTATAACAATGTAGCTGTGTAACACTCACATCCTATAGCAACGTAGCTGTGTCACACTCAAATCCTATAACAATGTAGCTGTGCCACACTCACATCCTATAGCAACGTAGCTGTGCCACACTCACATCCTATAGCAACATAGCTGTGCCACACTCACATCCCATAGCAACGTAGCTGTGTCACACTCACATCCTATAGCAATGTAGCTGTGCCACACTCGCATCCTATAGCAACGTAGCTGTGCCACACTCACATCCTATAACAATGTAGCTGTGCCACACTCACATCCTATAGCAATGTAGCTGTGGCACACTCACATCCTATAGCAATGTAGCTGTGCCACACTCACATCCTATAGCAATGTAGCTGTGTCACACTCACATCCTATAACAATGTAGCTGTGCCACACTCACAACCTATAACAATGTAGCTGTCCCACACTCACATCCTATAGCAACGTAGCTGTGCCACACTCACATCCTATAGCAACATAGCTGTGCCACACTCACATCCTATAGCAACGTAGCTGTGTCACACTCACATCCTATAGCAATGTAGCTGTGCCACACTCGCATCCTATAGCAACGTAGCTGTGCCACACTCACATCCTATAGCAATGTAGCTGTGCCACACTCGCATCCTATAGCAATGTAGCTGTGCCACACTCGCATCCTATAGCAATGTAGCTGTGTCACACTCACATCCTATAGCAATGTAGCTGTGCCACACTCACATCCTATAGCAATGTAGCTGTGTCACACTCACATCCTATAGCAATGTAGCTGTGTCACACACATCCTATAACAATGTAGCTGTGTCACACTCACATCCTT
Source organism: Hyperolius riggenbachi (assembly GCF_040937935.1). Taxonomy (NCBI): domain Eukaryota; kingdom Metazoa; phylum Chordata; class Amphibia; order Anura; family Hyperoliidae; genus Hyperolius; species Hyperolius riggenbachi. The sequence continues at coordinate 59,366,643 of NC_090654.1, forward strand.
TAGCAATGTAGCTGTGCCACACTCACATCCTATAGCAATGTAGCTGTGTCACACTCACATCCTATAGCAATGTAGCTGTGTCACACTCACATCCTATAGCAATGTAGCTGTGGCACACTCACATCCTATAGCAATGTAGCTGTGCCACACTCACATCCTATAGCAATGTAGCTGTGTCACACTCACATCCTATAACAATGTAGCTGTGCCACACTCACAACCTATAACAATGTAGCTGTCCCACACTCACATCCTATAGCAACGTAGCTGTGCCACACTCACATCCTATAGCAACATAGCTGTGCCACACTCACATCCTATAGCAACGTAGCTGTGTCACACTCACATCCTATAGCAATGTAGCTGTGCCACACTCGCATCCTATAGCAACGTAGCTGTGCCACACTCACATCCTATAGCAATGTAGCTGTGCCACACTCGCATCCTATAGCAATGTAGCTGTGCCACACTCACATCCTATAGCAATGTAGCTGTGTCACACTCACATCCTATAGCAATGTAGCTGTGCCACACTCACATCCTATAGCAATGTAGCTGTGTCACACTCACATCCTATAGCAATGTAGCTGTGTCACACACATCCTATAACAATGTAGCTGTGTCACACTCACATCCTTTAGCAATGTAGCTGTGCCACACTCACATCCTATAGCAATGTAGCTGTGTCACACTCACATCCTATAGCAATGTAGCTGTGTCACACTCACATCCTATAACAATGTAGCTGTGTCACACTCACATCCTATAACAATGTAGCTGTGCCACACTCACATCCTATAACAATGTAGCTGTGCCACACTCATATCCTATAGCAATGTAGCTGTGCCACACTCACATCCTATAACAATGTAGCTGTGCCACAATGACATCCTATAACAATGTAGCTGTGCCACACTCACATCCTATAACAATGTAGCTGTGCCACACTCATACCTTATAGCAATGTAGCTGTGCCACACTCATATCCTATAACAATGTAGCTGTGCCACAATGACATCCTATAACAATGTAGCTGTGCCACACTCACACCCTATAACAATGTAGCTGTGCCACACTCACATCCTATAACAATGTAGCTGTGCCACACCCATATCCTATAGCAATGTAGCTGTGCCACACTCACATCCTATAGCAATGTAGCTGTGTCACACTCACATCCTATAACAACGTAGCTGTGTCACACTCACATCCTATAACAACGTAGCTGTGTCACACTCACATCCTATAACAATGTAGCTGTGCCACACTCACATCCTATAACAACGTAGCTGTGTCACACTCACATCCTATAACAACGTAGCTGTGTCACACTCACATCCTATAACAATGTAGCTGTGTAACACTCACATCCTATAGCAACGTCGCTGTGTCACACTCAAATCCTATAACAATGTAGCTGTGCCACACTCACATCCTATAGCAACGTAGCTGTGCCACACTCACATCCTATAGCAACGTAGCTGTGTCACACTCACATCCTATAGCAATGTAGCTGTGCCACACTCACATCTTATAGCAACGTAGCTGTGTCACACTCACATCCTTTAGCAATGTAGCTGTGCCACACTCGCATCCTATAGCAATGTAGCTGTGCCACACTCACATCCTATAGCAATGTAGCTGTGCCACACTCACATCCTATAACAATGTAGCTGTGCCACACTCATATCCTATAGCAATGTAGCTGTGCCACACTCACATCCTATAGCAATGTAGCTGTGTCACACTCACATCTTATAGCAACGTAGCTGTGTCACACTCACATCCTATAGCAACGTAGCTGTGCCACACTCACATCCTATAGCAATGTAGCTGTGCCACACTCGCATCCTATAGCAACGTAGCTGTGCCACACTCACATCCTATAGCAATGTAGCTGTGGCACACTCACATCCTATAGCAATGTAGCTGTGCCACACTCACATCCTATAGCAATGTAGCTGTGTCACACTCACATCCTATAACAATGTAGCTGTGCCACACTCACAACCTATAACAATGGAGCTGTCCCACACTCACATCCTATAGCAACGTAGCTGTGCCACACTCACATCCTATAGCAACATAGCTGTGCCACACTCACATCTTATAGCAACGTAGCTGTGTCACACTCACATCCTATAGCAATGTAGCTGTGCCACACTCGCATCCTATAGCAACGTAGCTGTGCCACACTCACATCCTATAGCAATGTAGCTGTGCCACACTCGCATCCTATAGCAATGTAGCTGTGTCACACTCACATCCTATAGCAATGTAGCTGTGCCACACTCACATCCTATAGCAATGTAGCTGTGTCACACTCACATCCTATAGCAATGTAGCTGTGTCACACACATCCTATAACAATGTAGCTGTGTCACACTCACATCCTATAGCAATGTAGCTGTGCCACACTCACATCCTATAGCAATGTAGCTGTGTCACACTCACATCCTATAACAAAGTAGCTGTGTCACACTCACATCCTATAACAATGTAGCTGTGCCACACTCACAACCTATAACAATGTAGCTGTCCCACACTCACATCCTATACCAACGTAGCTGTGCCACACTCACATCCTATAGCAACATAGCTGTGCCACACTCACATCTTATAGCAACGTAGCTGTGTCACACTCACATCCTATAGCAATGTAGCTGTGTCACACTCACATCCTATAACAATGTAGCTGTGCCACACTCACAACCTATAACAATGTAGCTGTCCCACACTCACATCCTATACCAACGTAGCTGTGCCACACTCACATCCTATAGCAACATAGCTGTGCCACACTCACATCTTATAGCAACGTAGCTGTGTCACACTCACATCCTATAGCAATGTAGCTGTGTCACACTCACATCCTATAACAATGTAGCTGTGCCACACTCACAACCTATAACAATGTAGCTGTCCCACACTCACATCCTATAGCAACGTAGCTGTGCCACACTCACATCCTATAGCAATGTAGCTGTGGCACACTCACATCCTATAGCAATGTAGCTGTGCCACACTTACATCCTATAGCAATGTAGCTGTGTCACACTCACATCCTATAACAATGTAGCTGTGCCACACTCACAACCTATAACAATGTAGCTGTCCCACACTCACATCCTATAGCAAGGTAGCTGTGCCACACTCACATCCTATATCAACATAGCTGTGCCACACTCACATCTTATAGCAACGTAGCTGTGTCACACTCACATCCTATAGCAATGTAGCTGTGCCACACTCGCATCCTATAGCAACGTAGCTGTGCCACACTCACATCCTATAGCAATGTAGCTGTGCCACACTCGCATCCTATTGCAATGTAGCTGTGTCACACTCACATCCTATAGCAATGTAGCTGTGCCACACTCACATCCTATAGCAATGTAGCTGTGTCACACTCACATCCTATAGCAATGTAGCTGTGTCACACACATCCTATAACAATGTAGCTGTGTCACACACATCCTATAACAATGTAGCTGTGTCACACTCACATCCTATAGCAATGTAGCTGTGCCACACTCACATCCTATAGCAATGTAGCTGTGTCACACTCACATCCTATAGCAACATAGCTGTGCCACACTCACATCTTATAGCAACGTAGCTGTGTCACACTCACATCCTATAGCAATATAGCTGTGCCACACTCGCATCCTATAGCAACGTAGCTGTGCCACACTCACATCCTATAGCAATGTAGCTGTGCCACACTCACATCCTATAGCAATGTAGCTGTGTCACACTCACATCCTATAGCAATGTAGCTGTGCCACACTCACATCCTATAGCAATGTAGCTGTGTCACACTCACATCCTATAGCAATGTAGCTGTGTCACACACATCCTATAACAATGTAGCTGTGTCACACTCACATCCTATAGCAATGTAGCTGTGCCACACTCACATCCTATAGCAATGTAGCTGTGTCACACTCACATCCTATAGCAATGTAGCTGTGTCACACTCACATCCTATAACAATGTAGCTGTGCCACACTCATATCCTATAGCAATGTAGCTGTGCCACACTCACATCCTATAACAATGTAGCTGTGCCACAATGACATCCTATAATAATGTAGCTGTGCCACACTTACATCCTATAACAATGTAGCTGTGCCACACTCATACCCTATAGCAATGTAGCTGTGCCACACTCACATCCTATAACAATGTAGCTGTGCCACAATGACATCCTATAACAATGTAGCTGTGCCACACTCACATCCTATAACAATGTAGCTGTGCCACACTCACATTCTATAACAATGTAGCTGTGCCACACTCATATCCTATAGCAATGTAGCTGTGCCACACTCACATCCTATAGCAATGTAGCTGTGTCACACTCACATCCCATAGCAATGTAGCTGTGCCACACTCACATCCTATAGCAATGTAGCTGTGCCACACTCACATCCTATAGCAATGTAGCTGTGCCACACTCACATCCTATAGCAATGTAGCTGTGTCACACTCACATCCTATAGCAATGTAGCTGTGCCACACTCACATCCTATAGCAATGTAGCTGTGCCACACTCACATCCTATAGCAATGTAGCTGTGTCACACTCACATCCCATAGCAATGTAGCTGTGCCACACTCACATCCTATAGCAATGTAGCTGTGCCACACTCACATCCTATAGCAATGTAGCTGTGTCACACTCACATCCTATAACAATGTAGCTGTGTCACACTGGCATCCTATAACAATGTAGCTGTGCCACACTCACATCCTATAACAATGTAGCTGTGCCACACTCACATCCTATAGCAATGTAGCTGTGTCACACTCACATCCTATAGCAATGTAGCTGTGTCACACTCACATCCTATAGCAACGTAGCTGTGCCACACTCCCATCCTATAGCAATGTAGCTGTGCCACACTCATATCCTATAACAATGTTGCAGTGTGCCACACTCACATCCTATAACAATGTAGCTTTGTTACACTCACATGTTATAGCAACATAGCTGTGTCACACTCACATCCTATAATAACATATCTCTGTGCCATAGACATGTACTATAAAACATATAGGCGAGTAGCTGTGCATGGCTCACATCCTATAGAAAGTATATATGGCAGATTTGCTCTCACACTCACCTTCTATAAAAGGTATAGAGGGAGGGGGTTTATTGTTACACACATCCTACAGAAAATATAGAAGAGGAGATGTTTGTCATACATAACCTACAAAAATGGTACCAAGGAATCTGTGTCACACACAACCAATGGAAATTATAGAAGAGCAGCTGTGTGTCACTCACATTCTATCAGCTGGAATATTGTGACACAGACAGTAGAGTAAGGGATCTGTGTATTACATGCATTCTGTAGAAAACAAGGGAAATGTTATCATATACATTTATCCCATAGGAAACATACATGGGGAGCTGTGTGTCACGTGCACATCCTATGGAGAATATAGAGGGAAAGCTGTGTGCCACAGGGTCATCCTATAGAGAGCATATCAGGGGAGCTGTGAGTCATACATAGAGACACAGCAGTAAAAGAAAATGTTTTGTAAGCTGGAGAAAAGGTACATTTATTGCCAAAATGGAGGGGAAAACGCAGAGCTCAGTGTGTAGTGTGTGTAGTATGTAAATGATCCAAGGGAGTTTTAGATGTAAGGAAGGTAGAGAGTTATATTCACACATGTAGGTCGCCTCATAGGTAACCACTGTATAAGCAGGTGGGAAGAACAAACCAAGGTCACTCTCTGTAGTAAACTGGAAGCAAGAGGCGATACCCTTCCACTAAGCGTGGACAATAATACTGGAGCAATCAATAATACAGAGCCACCAAAAAGCAGAGGCGTAACAATAGATCCTGCAAGGGATGCAGCGCGGTGGGGCCCAGAAGCCACAGGGGTCCCATGGGGGGAGAAGTTTATTTTCCCTGTCCTGAGAGGCTGACAACTAAGGGCAAGGAGAGAAAAAGCTTTCTGCTCTCTGCACAATTGTTCTAATAACTGCATCTGCTCAGCCACTGATAAGGAATCATACAAAGATTTGTAGACAATCCCTATTCAGTGTTTAGCAGAATAAGGGTGTAAGAAGCGCCCTGGTGTAGTATAAAAGCATCTAAAAACAGTTTAAAACGAAAAATAAATTTGAGGTAGCTTACCTCAATGACGAAAAAATCTTTGTAATGACAAAGGTTTTTATTAGCAGCACAGGCAACGCGTTTCGCAGGTCAGAGCCCGCTTCCCCAGGCCAATAACAGGCCAGTAACAGTGCCAGACTAACTGGAAGATTCAGCAAAGTCCCGAAAGACTTACAAAACCTACCTATACGAACAATCGACCTGCTGCGATGTCACAGACTCCCTATATTGTCCCTGTGTCCTCTGCTCCCACTGATCAGATGAAAGCAGCAGCATGTTTCACCTAATCCATATGGGCCCGTGCCAGTCAGAGACCTCTCCTCTCCCTCACTGTTCCCCTAGTGCTTGCGTCTGCTGATGATGCGATCAGCAGAAGCCAGCGTTAGGGGAGCCATGAGAGAGAGAAGTCTTTGACTGCCACAGGTTTAGTTGGATTACATGAGATGTTCTGCTTTTAGGTGGGGGACACAGGAGGACAGAATAATTGGGGGAGAACATCTACGATCCTGGACCATGGATACACCAGGTTTAGTATATTTGTCTTTCCATAGTTTTTGCCCTCTAAACCGAGATGCATCTTGTAGTCCGGAACGTCTTATATTCCGAAAAATATGGTAACTAGGTATGCAAACTTAGAGAAGAAGAATGACCAAAAGAAAATAGTACCATTCAATGGTAAATAATACATGACATCTAAATTAAATAATTCACATTGCATATTTTTCAATTTAGTAAAACCATTTAAGAGGCAAATCCACAGTTCAATTCATACAATAAATCTGCATACACATATCTACATACAATTATTTCATCCCTTTCATGGTTCCCTACGGATCACTCTAGTGCTAAACCCGGGTTTAGACAGAATGAATATAATGTGCTAGTTATTAATGATTTGTGCAAAACATACCTTGAATAAATAATGAATAAATAGTTTGATTGACCTATTGATTGAGGCTATTTTCACACATACCGCATCATGTCGTGGTTCGCTCCTCCGCTGCTCCCCCGTCGCAGTGGCCATTAGTCTGTGTGCTGTGCTCTGCTGCATCCTGCTTATATTTGATCTATATGCCTTGTGCAAAGTGTAGCGGTTGGTTACTGTATCCTGGTGAAATACCTCAATTTCTGGCTCGAGCCTCTGTTTGGAAGTACCCATGTACAGTATATGGACTGTCCTGCATAAAGTTGCATTCAAGTTGTTGTGCAAAGTATAGAGGTTGGTCACTGTATTTCAGCTATATGCCTCATTTGCTGGACTGTGTCCTTTTGGGAATATTGTTTATGGACTACCATGCATAATAGTTGCATTCAAGTTATCGGCATCATTGGATTCATTAGGTGCTACAATCAAATGAATACTATTGCATGCATGCAGATATGTTCTTAAAGGGCCCTCTCTGCTTTCATCTGACCTTTCTGGTATGGGTACCCGGTATGCATGAAGAGTGTGTATGAGTTTGCACAAATATCTTTGCCGCTGGTTGTATGTATATGCCAACTAGTAATATGTGTGTTGATTACTAGGCCATAACAATTGTGCAAATGGGTATACTTGATACTGCCTGATTTGTTGATGAGAGCTGTGCTATCTCTATTTTAGATTGATGTATAGATAATAAACATTTTGCATTTTTGGTGAATTGATGCGTGATTCCATTTTGTTCTTCCCTTTTGTTGATGAGACCAGCCACTAGTGCAACGGCATGCAGTGTAAATGGCCATAACGAAACATAGGTGACACAGAGTCTGCAGTGCGTTGCCGAGTGGTCTACCGCAGCAGGCATTTGCATTGGAGTCTATGGCACAGCAACAGACAGACTCGGGAGGGTCATACTGAGAAGCTGTGCACCAATGATCGTTTGTCATCTAATGATATGTAGCGAGGCAGGTAAATAGGGCGTCACCCAACGTCTGGTAATTTGGGCGTTGCCATAGACCTTAACAGTGCCCAGTGTATAATTTGGGTGCCGGACAAAGCCGGAGTCGGAATTTATGGCAAGAAGGGACAGGTACGGTTTACAGTAGAACGAGATTTAGGTAGACATCTTAGTAGACTATCAGCAGTATTGGTGATAGCATACTAGCGGATATGCCCGGTGCCCAAATTTACTTTGCGCCCTTTTTATATGCTCGCATGTGTCCACATGGTCTCACATGAATGATAATTGCCAGGACAAATACACCAGTCATGTCCGAGAACCAACATTTGTTGCTATCTATTTAAGTCCTTGGGCTGTTTTTCAGTAAACAAATATCTTACAGCTGGTTCTGGACCATTCATTTCCAAAGATTTTCTTTTATTTAGCGTGTGTACGAGGTTTCAGGACTAGCGTCAGGCTATACTTAGTGGAAATGTGAAGACTCTGCTCATGGTTCAGCATAAGGCTTTCACAGGGCAGTGGTCAGTAGGTGAATACGGTTAGTGTTATTTTTAGAAGAAGGGAAGACATAAGCTTAGGCATAGCGCATAGGGAGAAGCTGGGGTTAGGGCTGAATACCACTGCAAGAGCTTTTTACAGAAAAACCGTAACCAAGAATTGAATTTCATCCCAATCAGTAGCTGATACCCCCTTTCCCATGAGAAATCTATTCCTTTTCACAAACGGATCATCAGGGGGGTCTGTATGGCTGATATTGGGGTGGAACCCCTCTTACAGTGTGATGTTAGTGCCTCACAGCCCTGAGGTCCTGACATCAGACATCACACTGTTGGACCCTTGTTGCATTATTACAGCTGCGTAATATGTTGGCGCTTTATAAATACAATAAATAAATAAATACATGGGAAATAACAGCTGTTTCCCACTGCCAAAAATGCAAGCAGCATCTCCTTTCAATGATGTCACCTGCCAGCAAATGTTACCATGTGATAAATGTCAACAATGACTAAATCATTTATACATAATTAATGTAAAAATTAAGCACTTTTTTTTAATTACATTATTTTCACTGGAGTTCCTCTTTGAGTGCAAGTAATTTTAAAAGCTTTCGCTAATGCAATGCTATGGGGGATTTTTACAAAATCACATTGCTCCAGTGAGAACACACACATAGGATTACATTAGCAAGAGCTTTTTAAATCACAAGCACTTAGAAAAGCCCTGTGTGAACCAGCCCTGAGTCAGCTTTGGTAAAGGGTTAAGGATAAGGCTACTTTCACAGTGCGACGTTAAAGTCGCACGTTATAAAAACTAATAATGCAGACTAACGCACAGCAACACAAAGTATGTGCGACATTCACAGTGCACACGTTGCATCGTGTGTAACGTGTAGCAATATTTAGAGTGTGCTGCATGCTGTGTGTGATAAGTGTTATTAGCTGCGTTGGACTGTTTGCACATGCTCAGTAATGTTTTTTTTTTTTTTTTTAAATGTGACGCATGTGCCGTTTTCGTTCCATCAGTATGCAACGAAAACGGCGCACCAAGAGACACAACGCAGTTTAAAATAACGTCCAACTTCAAAACCAACACGCGTTGCGTTAGGGGCACGTTGTGCGACTTTAACGTCGCATCAAACCAAACGTCCCACTGTGAAAGAGGCCTTAGGGTTGAAAAGAAAAGGAGTAATTTATTTAGTATCCAGTGGCAGAGCAGTAGAGGATGCAAAGGGGCCCCTGGGACCAACTTCATCCATCTTATTAGCTTTGCATTGGTGTTATGCTAGAATTGAACACCTCTATATGTGCATTATTTAACAAACTTGATTACAACTCTGACACTGCACATGTCCTTTGTAGGTTTTGGGGCTCCATACCAATAGGGCCCCACGTAAAACACCCACCAGGGCCCAAAGCTCCTTAGTTATGCCACTGCTAGTATCATCATCCGCATTCAGTATCTCATAGACCCAGGAGCAGAAAACCAGCTTTGATCAGGTGGGTATTGGTGAAGGTATGGGTTGCACCAATATACTAGTAGGCTGAGTGAGTACTATATTTATGCTCGGGTCGTAGAGTCAGTGAGTGGCCAAGTTCTTATCACAGTGTCTTGTGGGTAAGGAGTTAAGTGGCCTGGCAGTCCACACAGTCACCAGAAGCCTGGTTTGTGGTTGCTATGGCAATGCATGTTGTTGGGGTTTCTCTCCAGCCGCTTGTATGAGGCAGCTAGTCAGGTTCGCTCTCTGTGACGGAGGTGATGGGTAATGATTGGCACCTATACCTACACAGCTATACAGTGTGAGAGGAGAGCACATTGACAGCGCAGGCATGTACACTGTTGCCTCTACAGTCCTTGCACTCCTAAAGGAAATGGTGTCTTGTTGTGATTGACAAGATGGAAGTCCCCAGCCACTGCTTGTTCCCCAGCATCACAGCTGCTATTTATAGATGTACATGCAAGAATAATTCCTATTCCGGAGAGCCAGTGGCAGTTACCAGGCTAGAGAGAAAGATCTGCAATGCTGGGACTGGCTCACTGACGTTCCAGCACAGTCATAAATCACTCATCTTATATAATTCATGGAGCTGTGTTTAACACACTCAACCTATGCGGTGTGCAGTACTGCATAGATCTGATAGAATGTAAGCGTGCTGAGCCTACAGCGAGTGAGCTGTGTTTTCTGCATTATTCCATTAAAATGTATACATGTTTATATTTGTCATCCGCCCTTATCTTGTATAGCGCATAGATGAGGTGTAGTGTCTCCCAGTAAAGGAGCTATGGGCCCCGGTGTCAGTTTTACATCAGACCCCCTCGAGCACCTTCGATGTAACAATTTATATGGAGCAACAAAACCTGCCAAAGACAGCCACAGTGTCAGGTTGGTGTAGGCAGGGAGGGGCAATAGTTTGTTAATAATTGCCACTATTCACAGCACATATAAAGGCCTCCTAGGCCATGGCCTAGGGCACCACAGGAGCAAGGGCACCAAAGCTGCAGGCTAAACTGGTGCAGCATTTGCAAGCTTGCAAATGCTGCAATGCAGGGAGATCAGGAGCGCCTGACCGGGGTACTCTGCTGCCAACGGCCTGTGCAGCGGCCATAGTGCTCTCTGTGCGTTGTGGCGGGCAGCTATGGACTTGGCAGCATTGGAGGCAGAAAGGAAGAGGAAGCTTCGGCACTAGAGACGTGCTGAGAAGTGAGTGACACTGATGGCTGCTGTGGTGTGAAGGTAAACTGGCTACCTATACTGAAACGGGGGGAGTGGGAAAAGGAGGGATTAAGGTAGTCATCTGGCTACTCATACTGGAGAGAGGGGGAGGGGTCATCTGGCTACCTATACTGGAGGGGGGCGGCTGGTGACAGTGGCTTTGGGCAGTAAAGAGTACAACTTCGGCCCTGTATAGAGGTTATCGTTACCAGCACAGCAGCAAGGCGGAGCTAATACAGCAGCTGAAGGAGGGGCCCTGGTCGGCCTTCCTATTCTGGAGCCCCAGTGCAGTCTCAACCCCTGCATACCCTATTGCTGCGTCATTGGGTTCTTCCTATACAGGAATGATAAGCATGCCATTCTTATCCCATGCAGAATATACAGTACACATTGTATAAAATGTATACACACTCATCCTGGGGAACAGTTAAGAGAGTGAAATATTCCTTATTTTGGAAGGTTTGGTAGAGAATCTATTTTTTGCTGATTTATCTTTTAGACTATATGATTGTCATTGCAATAAGCGCCAAGCTTTTGGCTGCACAAACAGTGGCAATTTAGTTGGCCTAAGGAAGTGGACCTGCACCCACTGTGCAAAGAAACAGTTATGCAGGTGTAGAGGAGCTTCTGTGTTCTACACACTTGTCTTATAGGACCTCGGTTCTCCGAAAGTGGCACATGTACCTCTTGGTTTAAAGAGGAACTCCAGTGAAAGTAATGTAATAATTATGTATAAATGATTTAGTCAGTGTTTTCCCGTTATAAAATCTTTCCTCTCCCTGACATTCTGCCATTTATCACATGGTGACATTTTTACTGCTGGTAGGTGATGTCAGTGGAAGGAGATGCTGCTTGCTGCTTTTTTGGCAATTGGACCCAGCTGTAAACATATGTTATTTCCCACAATACAATGAGGTTCACTGACAGGAAACTGTCAGGACTATGGTCTTGACATCACACTAAGGGAGGGGTTTCACCACAATGTTAGTCATACAGAGCCCCCTGATGATCCGTTTGTGAAAAGGAAATAATTCTCATGGGAAAGGGGTATCAGCTATTGATTGGGGTGAAGTTCACCTCTTGGTCATGGTTTCTCTTTAACCACTTGAAGACCGTGGGCTTAAACCCCCCTAAAGACCAGGCAATTTTTTACAAAATGGGCCACAGCAGCTTTAAGGCCTCGCTGCAGGGCTGCACAACTCAGCACACAAGTGGTTCCTCTCCCCCCTAACAGAGCTCTCTGTTGGTGGGGTCTGATCACTCCCCCAATGTTTATTTTTTTATACACATATTTATTTATTTTTTAATACATTTTCCTGTTTTTTAATTATTTTTTTATTCTTGCCTCCCTCCCTCCCCCCGCCAGCCAATCAGTGTGATCGGCTGTATAGGCTTCATCCTATGACAGCCGACCACTATCATGTCTCCCAGGAGGACAGCCGTGTGATACGGCTGTCCCCAGTACAACGCTGTACGGCTATGCCGTCCAACAGTCTCCTAGCGGTGATCACCGATGGGAAGCTGATGGCGGAGTCCGTCATTCATGCGGAGATGCGCGTGCATCGGCGCGCAATCTCCTGCAAAGCCCCGCCCCAGGACTTGACGCCAATTGGCGTTAGGCGGTCCTGGAGCTGCCGCCTTGGTCATGCCCATTGGCGTTAGGCGGTCCCCAGAGGGTTAAGGGGGGCCTGGCCTTTTCGTAGTTACTGTAATCTATTACAATTTGTTAAATTTAAAATATGCTAATTGATGCAAAAATTAGCCTGAATAATTATCTTCAAAAGCATAGAAAGGAATGTTTTAAAAGCACATGCAAGTACGCCTAACAAATTATCTATCTATCTATCTATCTATCTATCTATCTATCTATCTATCTATCTATCTATCTATCTAGAGGTACTTGAGATGTTGTTGTTCACAATATGGGGTAATCAGCCAACACTGTGGGTCCGTTTCCACTATAGCGTTGCGGAATCGCCGGCGAATCACCGCAGGCAAATCGCATGCGGGTGCGATTCCGCATGCGTTTTTTGCCGCGATTTTGCATGCGATTTCGCATAGGTAAAGCTGTATGCGAATTTAACCATGTCACTGCCTGTGTAAATTAACATTAATACCTATGCGAAATCGCATGCAAATTCGCGGCAAAAAACGCATGGGGAAAACGCATGCGATTTCCCTATTAAATACATTGCGTGCGATTCGCCTGCATTCCACACGCAGGCGAATTCTGAGGGTCCTACCATGCAGATTTTTTCTGCACAGAAAAACGTGCGGGGAAACGCACAAGTGGAAACAGTCCCATCCACTTGTACTGACTGTGCGAATCCGCATGTGGGCAACGCATGCGGATTCGCAATAGTGGAAACGGGCCCTGTCTCTCGTAAAGAGCTGCATGCTTTAATAATGTTTAGAAAAACTGTTCTAGGGTGTACAGATGGGTTGCTGTTTGCTGCACAGAGCATTGGTGAATAAATGTATTTTACACACTTACCTTATGTAATGCTTGAAGGTGAATTGCATGTTGCAGACTGATCCTAAAGGGCTGGTTATATGTTACATAATCATGTTCCAGGGAATCTGAAGTGAAGATAAACTGATGATATACGGTAATGATTTGTATGTGTAGTACAGCTAAGAAATAGAACATTAGCAGCAGAGATATGGGTCTAATATTGTTTCCAGTACAGGAACAGTTAAGAAACTCCAGTTGTTATCTATGCAAAAGAGCTTCACTGATCTCTCCGACTTTCAGGCCTGGTGCACACCAGAGGAGTTTTTCTGAGCGTTTTGAGTTTTTAAATCTGCTGCAAATGTTATCCTATGTGTCTGTGCACACTGGAGCAATGAGGTTTTGTAAAAAACCCCATAGCATTACATTGGGAAGAGCTTTTGAAACCTCTAAAAGCTCTTCCCAATGTAATGCTATGGGGTTTTTCCAAAACCTCATTGCTCCAGTGTGCACAGACACATAGGATAACATTAGCAGCAGATTTAAAAACTCAAAACGTTCAGAAAAACTTCTCTGGTGTGCACCAGGCCTCAAAGTCACAGAGAGCTCTGTCTTCTGAAGCTTATTATCTCAAGTGTCTGTCATTGTATTTTTTTTTCTGCAGAAGAAAGTTCAGAAGTTCATTAGCCTGCTCTGTGAAATCCTTTAGAATGCTGAGTAGTGTGTAAACTGCAAATTGTAGAGAAAGATGCAATTTTATAAAAACAAAAACAAAAAAACTATATAACTGAAAATAAAAATATGAGACTATTTTCTTTGCCACTAATGCTCTATTAATTATCCGTACTACACATACAATTCAGTATAGCATATTTTTTTTTCCGCTTCAGTGTCACTTTAACCACTTAATGACGAACTGACTTATAAAAACATCCTGCTAGAGCCTCTTAATGGCTCCAAGATGTTTTTATAAGTCAGACAGTGCTGCTGCCGCTGTGTGCTCCCACGCGTGCGCATACATTCCTGTGCGTGTGCGCGTGAAAATAGTGAGAGAAAAAAAACACCATAGAAAAAATACATTTCCAAATACTATATTGTCACCATACTTTGTACTAGGGACATAATTAAAAATGTTGTGATAACCAGAACAAATAGGCAGATAAAATGTGTGGGATTTATGTACAGTAGCAGTGTTTATATTAAAACTATAGGGGATGAAAGTGGAGAAATAGTGTATTTTTTCCTTGTTTTCCCCTTTAAAATGCATAGAAAATATAGTAATCACTGAAAACAAATATCAACCCCAAAAAGCCCAATTGGTGGTGAAAAAAACAAGATATAGATCATTTCATTGTGATTAGTAGTGATTAAAGAGACTCTGAAGTCTCATAAAATTCAGCTTTTTATTGCAAAAATCTCTTCAACATTATTGCCCTAACTAAAACACTGCATCCCCGCGGCTGAACACTAACTAAATCCCCCCAAACTCCTCGGGGCACATTGAGGGCAGCGCTTCCGTGAGAGGCAGAGCTTTTGGCTGCAGCTCTGCCTCTACACGCGTCTATCAGCATGGATCGCCGCCTCTCCCCGCCCCTCTCAGTCTTCCTTCACAGAGAAGGGCGGGGAGAGGGGGCGATCAGCACTGACTGACATGCATGGAGGCAGAGCTGCAGCTGAAAGCTCTGCCTCCCGGGGCAGCAAAATCCACAACCAAGAAAGTCGTGGATTTTGCGAGGGAAGTTTGGGGGGATTTAGTTAGAGTTCAGCCGTGGGGATGCAGCGTTTTAGTTAGGGCCATCCATGTTAAACAGATTTTTGCAATAAAAAGCTTACTTTTATGAGACTTCAGAGTCTCTTTAAGCTGTTGGCAAATAAAAGGGATCACTGAAAGGTGAAAATCGCTCTTGTCCGTTTGGATAAAAACCGCTTTGGGGTGAAGTGGTTAAAGAATGTAGTAAGAAGTGCACTAAAACCTACCAGCACCTGCATATACAGTGTAGGGCTGCATAAAAGGGGTCCTCAGCGAATTACAGACAGCAAGCTTTCCTGAAAGGCACCCTAAACAGTGGCGTAACAATAGGGCATGCAGAGGTAGCTGCTGCACCAGGGCCCCTGGACCAGAGGAGCCCACTAGGGGCTCTCCTTCAACCATGTCATTACCTCTTTATTGGTGCTAAGCTGGTAATGATCACCTCTTTATGTGCTTTGATTGGTTGTAATTATTAATAAACCGTTCTCATTCCCTGTTTACACTTCTCTGCAGCTGTCCTTGGCAGATTTAGTGCTCCATAACAATTACTATGTATAGAGAGCTGGGGGGGGGGTTCAATATACAATTTGCACTGGAGCCTAGAGCTCCTAATTATCTCTTTATGGCCCTGAAATAATTTTCATATTTAGTAGTGATGCATTGTGGGTAACCACAGATGTTCACTTAAAGCGGAATAATTGCAAGTACCTTCTGTTTTAAGAAGGTAAACCACAATACGCATTGATTTTTAGTAGGTAGGCTTTTTGGTCTCTTTTAGTCCCCTATATTTTTCTATGTGTTTTGGGTCACCCTGAGCTGCTTGGGTATTCTATGTCACACTTCATAATTGTTACCAAAATATGCTGGAGAAGCAATTTGATCAATGTGTGCCTTTAATTAGCTGACGTGCCTTGCGGCCATATAGCAGCCAGGTGCTGCTTGGGTTCAGAGACCTTGGCATTTTCGTTTTTTTCAGAGCATACAAGGCAGTCCGTGCACAGCTTCCCAAAATCACATTTATTTTGCCATAATTTTTCGCCAGCAGGCAAGAAACATGTCACATTGCATAAGACATATACACAGTGGATCGATCTGACCTGAGTGGAGGACGGGTGCGGGAGGGTGACCAGGGGATGAGAGGACGGCGCAACAGCCGTTTCGCGCCGGTGTGGCGCTTGTTCACGTGCGTTTGTCCCAGGGCAATGGCGGCGTGCACGGACTTCCGAGATGTTAGCTGGAAGCCCCGCCCATCACGCTCGCCATTGGCCCGCAGTGTTGGGGAGTGAGTGTGTTCGGGTTGAGGGGGAGGAGACCTATTGCGTATCATTGTGAGTGTGAGAAGTGATGTGTCCGCCTATGGGGTGAAGAATGTTCTTCACATGCTACTTTTTTATAATACATGGGGAGAAAATTGTGTGTCATGCATGTGCTTTATTTAGTCATATTTTAAAATGTATAAAAGGGCTGTGTGTCTCTTGCCAATCAGGTAGAATGAATACAGTGGTGGTATGTAGTGGGAATTATATACAGGAGGATGGGGGTTATATGTTATACATTCACAGTACATAGAGTGGACCCTTTGGTCAGTATCTGTATAGGTGCAGAGCATCCCGTACATTCCTCCAATAACCTCCATCTTCTGTTTCCAGCCATTTAAGAGGAACTTCAGCCTAAACAAACATACTGTCATTAAGTTACATTAGTTATGTTAATTAAAATAGATAGGTAATATAATCTCTTACACACCCTGTTTTAAAAGAACAGGCAAATGTTTGATTTTATGAGGGCAGCCATCTTTTTGGTTGAAAGGAGGTGACAGGGAGCAAAAGACACAGTTTCAACTGTCCTGTGTGCTGATCATCCCTCCCAGTTGCTAGGCAACGTGAATAACATAGGAAATCCCACCCTGCTTTGCACAGCATCAGGGAAAAAAAGCCCGGGCAGTTTTCTTTGATGGGTGGAGCTTAGCTAAAAATGCAGCTAAAAATGAGGCTTTGGTAAGAAAAACAAAGTTCTGATGCTGTGAAACTGTTAAAGAAACACCAAGCCTTTTCAGTGCTGCTGAGTAGATTTTTAGTCCAGAGATTTTTAGTCCAGAGGTTCACCTTAACCTCCTTGGCGGTAACCCCCCTCCCCCCCAGACCCCTTTCGCTGCCTGGCCAATCAGTGCCAGGCAGCGCTGAGGGGTGGATCGGAACACCCGCTGACGTCACGACGTCGGTGAAGTCATCGCGATCGTCGCCATGGCGACGGGGAAGCCCATACAGGGAATCCCGTTCAGAACGGGATTCCCTGCAGGGTAAAAGCGCCGGCGGCGATCGGAGGGGTGGGAGGGATAGCGAAGGGAGCGATTGTACCGCCAGGGAGGTTAAAGAGAACCTGTAACAAAAAAAAGTTCCACTGGGGGGTACTAACCTCGGGAGGGAGAAGCCTCAGGGTCCCAATGAGGCTTCCCCCACCCCTTCAGCTGCAGGCAGTCCAGCGCTGGCTCCCCCGAAGTGTCCTGGAATCCTCCCTTGACAACCATGATAAGCGCTGATTAATTTACCTTTCCTGGCTCCAGAGGGGGTGCTGTTGCGGCTCTCTGCACGGAGATAGGCAAAAATAGCCAATCTCTGACGGGTCTGCTCTACTGTGCAGGTGCAGGAGACCTGTGCCTGCGCAGTAGAGCGGCCCGACAGCGATCGGCTATCTCCAAGGCGGAGAGCCGATACTGTGCCTGCGCTGAGGCCGGGAAGGTAAATATTTACATCCCTGCTGTTCGGGGGAGCTTTATCTCCGCCGCCGTGTGACCGAGGAGGATGGGGGAAGCTTCAATAGGATCCGGAGGCTTCCCCCACCCGAGGTGAGTACCCCCCCAGGGGATGTTTTTTTCGTTACAGGTTTTGTTTAAAGGAAATATGGCAGCCTCAATACACCTCTCACTTCAGTTCTCCTTTATGCAATGCTGACTATATTTGCAGAGTGTTTGTTGCTGGTATGAGATGAAATTGGACTTGGTTGGCACAAGCACATTTAGTCACACGCAGAGTAACACATGCAGGGAACACGTATGGGGCACACTGTATTCCTGGTGGAGCCTTACACAACTTCCCAGGCAAAATCCCTGAAACAAACATGTCCGGCATTCCCTGGCTGGGGCCTTCTTGTGACGCCGCCACCGCCCACTTGCTTTATTTCATTAAATCCATAATCGTTTCAAGTAATGAGATTTTTTTTCTTTTTCTATCTTTCTTTTCTCTCCAGCTTCAGTAAACCTGTGGTTTGGCTGTAAATCTTTCTTAATGAGTTTGGCGACTTAATTTTCAGCCGGACATGAGCAGCACTAATGCTTTCAACATAACGCTGATTTAACCCCTATTGCTGGTGATCACTTTTTAGCTTCCAGTCTACGTAGCAGCTCCATGGCTGGGGAGGCACCATCTCTGTACTACATAATCAGCTCCATTCACTCTCCATGGCTGGGGAGGCACCATCTCTGTAATACATACTCAGCTCCATTCACCCTCCATGGCTGGGGAAGCACCATCTCTGTACTACAGACTCAGTTCCATTCATCATCACTCCATGGCTGGGGAGGCACCATCTCTGTACTAGAGACTCAGTTCCATTCATCATCACTCCATGGCTGGGGAGGCACCATCTCTGTACTACAGACTCAGTTCCATTCATCATCACTCCATGGCTGGGGAGGCACCATCTCTGTACTAGAGACTCAGTTCCATTCATCATCACTCCATCGCTGGGGAGGCACCATCTCTGTACTACAGACTCAGTTCCATTCACCATCACTCCATGGCTGGGGAGGCACCATCTCTGTACTACAGACTCAGTTCCATTCATCATCACTCCATGGCTGGGGAGGCACCATCTCTGTACTACAGACTTAGTTCCATTCATCATCACTCCATGGCTGGGGAGGCACCATCTCTGTACTACATACTCAGCTCCATTCACTCTCCATGGCTGGGGAGGCACCATCTCTGTAATACATACTCAGCTTCATTCACCCTCCGTGGCTGGGGAAGCACCATCTCTGTACTACATACTCAGCTCCATTCACCATCACTCCATGGCTGGGGAGGCACTATCTCTGTACTACAGACTCAGTTCCATTCATCATCACTACATGGCTGGGGAGGCACCATCTCTGTACTACAGACTCAGTTCCATTCACCATCACTCCATGGCTGGGGAGGCACCATCTCTGTACTACAGACTCAGTTCCATTCATCATCACTCCATCGCTGGGGAGGCACCATCTCTGTACTACAGACTCAGTTCCATTCACCATCACTCCATGGCTGGGGAGGCACCATCTCTGTACTACAGACTCAGTTCCATTCATCATCACTCCATGGCTGGGGAGGCACCATCTCTGTACTAGAGACTCAGTTCCATTCATCATCACTCCATCGCTGGGAAGGCACCATCTCTGTACTACAGACTCAGTTCCATTCGCCATCACTCCATGGCTGGGGAGGCACCATCTCTGTACTACATACTCAGCTCCATTCACCCTCAATGGCTGCGGAGGCACCATCTCTGTACTACATACTCAACTCCATTCACCTTCACTCCATGCCTGGGGAGACTATGGGCTCGATTCACCAAGCGGTGCAAAGTGTTAGCACCGTGGTGAAAAGGCCCTTATCACGCCTAAACTCACTTTAGGCATGATAAGAAGAAACTCGCGCGAAGTTACCGCGCGTACGCGCGTAAGTGCGCGCGCAGCACCCGACGCTTCGCGCGAAGCTCCCATTAAGCCCTATGGGAGTTTGCGCGCGCTCTCACGCGCGAACGCGCGTACGCACGGTAACTTCGCGCGAAGAGCAGGAAAAAGCGGTGATAACTCAGTGGTGAAAAGGTCATCACGCCTAAAGTCTTTTAGGCGTGATAACTGGGTTATCACCGCTTTGTGAATCAAGCCCAAAGCGGTGATAACCCAGTTATCACGCCTAAAAGACTTTAGGCGTGATGACCTTTTCACCACTGAGTTATCACCGCTTTTTCCTGCTCTTCGCGCGAAGTTACTGCGCGTACGCGCGAGAGCGCGCGCAAACTCCCATAGGGCTTAATGGGAGCTTCGCGCGAAGCGTCGGGTGCTGCGCGCGCACTTACGCGCGTACGCGCGGTAACTTCGCGCGAGTTTCTTCTTATCATGCCTAAAGTGAGTTTAGGCGTGATAAGGGCCTTTTCACCACGGTGCTAACACTTTGCACCGCTTGGTGAATCGAGCCCATTATCTCTGTACTACATACTCAGCTCCATTTACCATAACTCCATTGCTGGGGAGGCACCATCTCTGTACTACAGACTCAGGTCCATTCATCATCACTCCATGGCTGGGGAGGCACCATCTCTGTACTACATACTCAGCTCCATTCATCCTCCATGGCTGCGGAGGCACCAACTCTGTACTACATACTCAGCGTACTACATACTCAGCTCCATTCACCCTCCATGGCTGCGGAGGCACCAACTCTGTACTACATACTCAGCGTACTACATACTCAGCTCCATTCACCGTCACTCCATGGCTGGGGAAGCACCATCTCTGTGCTACATACACTGCTCCATTCACCATCACTCCATGGCTGGGGAGACACCATCTTTGTACTACATTCACTGCTCCATTCACCATAACTCCATAGCTGGGGAGGCACCATCCGTGTACTACATACTCAGCTCCATTCACCATAACTCCATAGCTGGGGAGGCACCATCTGTGTACTACGTACTCAGCTCCATTAACCCTCCATGACTAGGGAGGCACCATCTCTGTACTACAGACTCAGCTCCATTCACAATAACACCATGGCTGGGGAGGCACCATCTCTGTACTACATACCCAGCTTCATTCACCGTAACTCCATGGCTGGGGAAACACTATCTCTGTACTTCATACTCAGCTCCATTCACCATCACTCCATGGTTGAGGAGGCACCATCTCTGTACTACAGACTCAGCTCTATTCACCATCTCTCCATGGCTGGGAAGGCACCATCTCTGTACTACATACCCAGCTCCATTCACCATCACTCCATGGTTGAGGAGGCACCATCTCTGTACTACATTCCCAGCTCCATTCATCATCACTCCATGGCTGGGGGGCACCATCTCTGTACTACAGACTCAGCTCCATTCACCATCACTCCATGGTTGGGGAGGCACCATCTCTGTACTACAGACTCAGCTCCATTCACCATAACTCCATGGCAGGGGAGGCACCATCTCTGTACTACATACTCAGCTCCATTCACCATAACTCCATGGCTGGGGAGGCACCATCTCTGTACTACAGACTCAGCTCCATTCATCATCACTCCATGGTTAAGGAGGCACCATCTCTGTACTACATTCTCAGCTCCATTCACCATAACTCCATGGCTGGGGAGGCACCATCTCTGTACTAGAGACTCAGCTCCATTCACCATCACTTCATAGCTGGGGAGGGACCATCTCTGTACTACATACTCAGCTTCATTCACCATAACTCCATGGCAGGGGAGGCACCATCTCTGTACTACATACTCAACTCCATTCACCATCACTCCATGGTTGGGGAGGCACCATCTCTGTACTACATACTAAGCTCCATTCACCATAACTCCATGGCTGGGGAGGCACCATCTCTGTACTACATACTTATCTTTATTCACCATCACTCCATGGTTGGGGAGGCACCATCTCTGTACTACAGACTCAGCTCCATTCATCATCACTCCATGGTTAGGGAGGCACCATCTCTGTACTACAGACTCAGCTCCATTCACCATCACTTCATGGCTCGGGAGGCACCATCTCTGTACTACATACTCAGCTCCATTCACCATAACTCCATGGCTGGGGAGGCACCACCTCTGTACTACATACACTGCTCCATTTACCATCACTCCATGGCTGGGGAGGCACCATCTCTGTACTACAGACTCAGCTCCATTCACCATCACTCCATGGCTGGGGAGGCACCATCTCTGTACTACATACTCAGCTCCATTCACCATAACTCCATGGCAGGGGAGGCACCATCTCTGTACTACATACTCGGCTCCATTCACCATCACTCCATGGTTGGGGAGGCACCATCACTGTACTACATACTAAGCTCCATTCACCATAACTCCATGGCTGGGGAGGCACCATCTCTGTACTACAGACTCAGCTCCATTCACCAACACTCCATAGCTGGGGAGGCACCATCTCTGTACTACAGACTCAGCTCCATTCATCACCACTCCATGGCTAGGAAGGCACCATCTCAGTACTACATACTCAGCTCCATTCACCATCACTCCATGGTTGGGGAGGCACCATCTCTGTACTACATACTCAGCTTTATTCACCATAACTCCATGGCTGGGGAGGCACCATCTCTGTACTACATACTCAGCTCCATTTACCATCACTCCATGGCTCAGGAGGCACCATCTCTGTACTACATACTCAGCTCCATTCACCATCACTTCATGGCTGGGGAGGCACCATCTCTGTACTACAGACTCAGCTCCATTCACCATCACTCCATGGCTGGGGAGGCACCATCTCTGTACTACGTACTCAGCTTTATTCACCATGACTCCATGGCTGGTGAGGCACCATCTCTGTACTAGAGACTCGGCTCCATTCATCATCACTCCATGGTCGGGGAGGCACCATCTCTGTACTACAGACTCAGCTCCATTCACCATAACTCCATGGCTGGGGAGGCACCACCTCTGTACTACATACACTGCTCCATTTACCATCACTCCATGGCTGGGGAGGCTCCATCTCTGTACTACATACTCAGCTCCATTCACCATAACTCCATGGCTGGGGAGGCACCATCTCTGTACCACATACTCAGCTCCATTCACAATCACTCCATGGCTGGGGAGGCACCATCTCTGTACTACATACTCAGCTCCATTCACCATCACTTCATGGCTGGGGAGGCACCATCTCTGTACTACATACTCGGCTCCATTCACCATCACTCCATGGCTGGGGAGGCACCATCTCTGTACAACATACTCAGCTCCATTCACAATCACTCCATGGCTGGGGAGGCACCATCTCTGTACTACATACTCAGCTCCATTCATCATCACTCCATGGCTGGAGAGGCACCATCTCTGTACTACATACTCGGCTCCATTCACCATCACTCCATGGCTGGGGAGGCACCATCTCTGTACTACATACTCAGCTCCATTCACCATAACTCCATGGCTGGGGAGGCACCATCTCTGTACTACATACTCAGCTCCATTTAACATCACTCCATGGCTGGGGAGGCACCATCTCTGTACTACATACTCAGCTCCATTCACCCTCCATGGCTGGGGAGGCACCATCTCTGTACTACATACCCTGCTCCATTCATCATCACTCCAGGGCTGGGGAGGCACTATCTCTGTACTACATACTCAGCTCCATTCACCATAACTCCATGGCTGGGGAGGCACCATCTGTGTACTAAATGAATTTGGATGGTTGGAGGCGCCCAATTAGAATGATGTATAAACCGTCTGTATTGAAGAGGATATATAGATTACAGTACAAGTGGATTTCTCGTAAAATTAATAAAATTTGCTACAATGAGTAGAGTAAAAATATGATTTCATTTATTTTTTGCGAACAGCACTGGACGACGCGTTTCTCGTAAGCCGCTTCCTCAGGTCAAATAAGTGCCTTAACATAAAATAAAACATAAAAGAAAGGCGCTCAGAACATATCCAACTATACATCATAAATATATATGCACATATATGCACATGAAGGATATATACAACTCCATAATAAATATTAAAAGTCCATCACAATGCATATAAAATATATATAAAAGGCCAATGACCATATAAGTCTATCAAAAACATATAAAAAACATAACAAAAACACATACTGACCATGTAAACCAATGATCAGATTTGGTATAATTAAAATAAAAAACATCAAAATATATACAAATAATGCTGTGGTACAAATCATAGCCTATTGTACCAGGTGCGGGTGATGTGCCGCCCAAGGACAAATGTATACGCATATATGCACATGCATACATATACTCCCAAGTGCACCTACATGTGTCAGAACCATTTGAGACCTTGGGTCCCATAATGTTTGGGGGACAGGGCTAGGGAAAACCCTCAGGTAGACGGGGGAGGGAAGGGGGGTATATAGTATTACTTGTGGCCGCATGTGGAAAATTAGGTTACAAGGGATAGATGTGGGAAAGGGAAAGGAGACACAAAGGACGGGGGGCTAACATAGGTATATGACGTGAGCCACCCCCCAGAAAAGATGAACGAGTATATAGGACACTTACCAATAGTATAGCTTTCAAGTGTCCGAGGGCGCCTGTGTGACGCTGTGTGCACCGAAGATCTGGTATTTAAACAAAAGGCGAAGGATGTAGACGCATGTCGCGTCATGGTGGTGGGCGGCATTAGCCGAGACCAGTTGGAATAGCCAATGGGCGGCGCCAGACGGGAAGTGCTGGCGGAAGTTATGCTGCGGCCATGTTAAGTGTGGGCGGGTGGGCGAACGAGGTATGAGGTTGCCATAGGGACCAAGTTACGTGCGGTGGTTATGCCGCCTCAGCCATATTGCGTGTGGGCAAGTAAATAGACTTGCGCTGGGGATAAGCTAAACTAGCGGGGTCTAAGTATTAGGTACCTAGTGGCGACCATCTTTCTGGAGGCCATAGGTAACCTAAAGGAAGGTATAGGAGGGAAATATAAAAAAAAAAAAAACCTTCCCCGCTGTCTTGCGGGGAGCACGAGTAAGCTCTTTTTGTCACCCATATTAACGGGCACAGTATCTTGTGAGGGTTCTTTTGGGGGATATAGACGCATATCGCGTCATGGTGGTGGGCGGCATTAGCCGAGACCAGGTGGAATAGACGGCGGGCGGCGCAAGAAGGGAAGTGCTGGCGGTTGTTACGCTGCGGTCATGTTAAGTATGGGCGGGAGGGCGAACGAGGTGTGAGGTTGCCATGGGGACCAGTATACATGAGGTGGTTATGCTGCCTCAGCCATATTACGTGTGGGCAAGAAAATAGACTTGCGCTGGGGATAAGCTAAACTAGCGGTGTCCATATATTAGGTACCTGATGGCGACCATCATTCTGGAGGCCATAAGTACCCTGAAGGAAGGTAAAGGAGGGGAATACAAAACACTTCCCCGCTGTCTTGCGGGGAGCACGAGTTAACTCTTTTTAACACCCATATTACAGGGCCCAGTATCTTGGGAGGGAGAGAGAGGGAAACAGGGAGGGACCCCAAGGGATGGATTAAATAGTCCAAGATGGTCTGGGGTGGTGGTATGGTAAGAGTAGGGAGGAATGGTGGGGGGGGGAGGGGGGTAATTATTGGTCTAATAGTAACTAGGGTGGTAATGTTAAGGCCAAGGCCTGTAGGGAACACCCTAACTAATAAGGAATAGGGCCTAACTAGGGTGACTGCCAAGTTTTCTATGTTACCTTTAGTTCGGGTAATCTATGCCACGGGGGCTGGAGAGACCTGTCGGGAATAGGTGGTAGACAGTGAAAGCAAGTAATGTGACTAAACTGGAAGTGTGAGGGATTCACAACCTCTGTGGACTACGACCCTTTAGGAGGCGTTTAACCTATAAAATGATTATATATGATCAGAATTAATTATGGATCCTACTTCTTAGCCGTAAGTGTGAGTTATGTTTATAGGTTGTGTTCAAGGCAGATGTTCAAGCCTGCAGAGTCCTCATTTTGAAGACCCAGTACATCTCCCTGGATCTAAGTAGGCCAAACGGATCTAATGCTTCCTCTGCGATTTGTTCAATGGGGCACAGAAGGGCTTCAGTCGGGTCCTGGTTGTGGAACTCCTTGAAATGTCGGGATAGACCATGTTTGTTGTACCCCTTCATAATATTGCGTCGGTGTTGACCCCATCTGCTACTCAGGGTCTGCGTAGTTCTCCCTATGTACTGTAATTTACACGGGCACATAATCATATAGATTATGTTTCTAGAGGTACATTTCATGACATTCTTGATTGGGAAGGCTTCTCCTGTATTTGTAGATGTAAATCGGCTTTGTCCATTCTCAATCTTCTCACAGCAGAGGCATTTCTTCCGTTTGCATCTATAAGCTCCATGTTGCTTTGGACCCCATGTATCGGCTCCTATGCTGGATTCGCGATTCTTGACTCTGCTTGGTGCCACTTGACTCTTCAGGGTTCTTGCTCTTCTGTAAATGCACTTAGGTTTCATCTTCAGATGTTCTTTCAGATATGGGTCTTTCAACAATAGGGGCCAATATTTTTCGAGAGATTTCCGAATGATAGTATGGTCATTAGAGTACCTGGTAATAAAGGCCGTTTCGTATTCTTCTTCTGTCTGTGTATTCTTCCTTCTCTTCAGGAGACTGTCTCTTTCCGTGCATCTTGCCCTGCGTTTGGCTATATTTTGATGTTTTTTATTTTAATTATACCAAATCTGATCATTAGTTTACATGGTCAGTATGTGTTTTTGTTATGTTTTTTATATGTTTTTGATAGAATTATATGGTCATTGGCCTTTTATATATATTTTATATGTATTGTGATGGACTTTTAATATTTATTATGGAGTTGTATATATCCTCCATGTGCATATATGTGCATATATATTTATGATGTATAGTTGGATATGTTCTGAGCGCCTTTCTTTTATGTTTTGTTTTATGTTAAGGCACTTATTTTACCTGAGGAAGCGGCTTACGCCGAGAAACGCGTTGTCCAGTGCTGTTCGCAATAAATAAATGAAATCATATTTTTACTCTACTCATTGTAGCAAATTTTATTAATTTTACGAGAAATCCACTTGTACTGTAATCTATATATCCTCTTCAATACAGACGGTTTATACATCATTCTAATTAGGCGCCTCCAACCATCCAAATTCATTTACTATATCCTACATAGTAGGAATTTTTTCGCTCTCTCCTTTTAGGAGAGTTGAAAAAATATTTTTTCATTTTGGAGTTGCGACCAAAGATCCAGAAGAAAAGGCCGAGTGGAGACGGTACTTCTCCACATGCGTATACGAGTGGTTGCCTCTTTTAAGCAACCTACCCTTGTGAGTATAATCACACTAGTATTTTTTATTTCTATCCTAACCAAGAAGTTACTACACCAGATTGGGCTCCCGGTGGCCGGGTGTTTTTCTGCTTGTTTCTTGCCAGTTCCGCATCTGTGTACTACATACTCAGCTCCATTCATCATCACTCCATGGCTGAGGAGGCACCATCTCTGTACTTCATACTCAGCTCCATTCACCATCACTCCATGGCTGGGAAGGCACCATCAGTGTACTACATACTCAGCTCCATTCATCATCACTCCATGGCTGGTGAGGCACCATCTCTGTACTACATACTCAGCTCCATTCCCCTTCACTTCATGGCAGGGGAGGCACCATCTCTGTACTACATACTCAGCTCCATTCACCATAACTCCATGGCTGAGGAGGCACCATCTCTGTACTTCATACTCAGCTCCATTCACCATCACTCCATGGCTGGGAAGGCACCATCAGTGTACTACATACTCAGCTCCATTCATCATCACTCCATGGCTGGTGAGGCACCATCTCTGTACTACATACTCAGCTCCATTCCCCTTCACTTCATGGCTGGGGAGGCACAATCTCTGTACTACAGACTCAGCTCCATTCACCATCACTCCATGGCTGGGGAGGCTCCATCTCTGTACTACATACTCAGCTCCATTCACCATCACTCCATGGCTGGGGAGGCTCCATCTCTGTACTACATACTCAGCTCCATTCACCATCACTCCATGGCTGGGGAGGCACCATCTGTGTACTACATACCCTGTTCCATTCATCATCACTCCATGGCTGGGGAGGCACTATCTCTGTACTACAGACTCAGCTCCATTCACCATAACTCCATGGCTGGGGAGGCACCATCTCTGTACTACCTACTCAGCTCCATTCACCATAACTCCATGGCTGGGGAGGCACCATCTGTGTACTACATGCTCAGCTCCATTCATCATCACTCCATGGCTGGGGAGGCACCATCTCTGTACTTCATACTCAGCTCCATTCACCATAACTCCATGGCTGGGGAGGCACCATCTCTGTACTACATACTCAGCTCCATTCCCCTTCACTCCATGGTTGGGGAGGCACAATCTCTGTACTACCTACTCAGCTCCATTCACCGTAACTCCATGGCTGGGGAGGCACCATCTCTGTACTACATACTCAGCTTCTTTCACCATAACTCCATGGCAGGGGAGGCACCATCTCTGTACTACATACTCAGCTCCATTCACCATCACTCCATGGTTGGGGAGGCACCATCTCTGTACTACATACTAAGCTCCATTCACCATAACTCCATGGCTCGGGAGGCACCATCTCTGTACTACATACTCAGCTCCATTCACCATAACTCCATGGCTGGGGAGGCACCATCTCTGTACTACATACTCAACTCCATTCACCTTCACTCCATGGCTGGGGAGGCACCATCTCTGTACTACATACTCAGCTCCATTCCCCTGCACTCCATGGTTGGGGAGGCACCATCTCTGTACTACAGACTCAGCTCCATTCACCATCACTCCATGGCTGGGGAGGCACCATCTCTGTACTACAAACTCAGCTGCATTCACCATCACTTCATGGCTGGGGAGGGACCATCGCTGTACTACATACTCAGCTCCATTCACCCTCCATGGCTGGGGAGGCACCATCTGTGTACTACATACCCTGCTCCATTCATCATCACTCCATGGCTGGGGAGGCACTGTCTCTGTACTACAGACTCTGCTCCATTCACCATAACTCCATGGCTGGGGAGGCACCATCTCTGTACTACCTACTCAGCTCCATTCACCGTAACTCCATGGCTGGGGAGGCACCATCTCTGTACTACATACTCAGCTCCATTCATCATCACTCCATGGCTGGGGAGGCACCATCTCTGTACTTCATACTCAGCTCCATTCACCATAACTCCATGGCTGGGGAGGCACCATCTCTGTACTACAGACTCAGCTCCATTCATCATCACTCCATGGCTGGAGAGGCACCATCTCTGTACTACATACTCAGCTCCATTCACCATAACTCCATGGCTGGGGAGGCACCATCTCTGTACTACATACTCAGCTCCATTCACCATCACTCCATGGCTGGGGAGGCACCATCTCTGTACTTCATACTCAGCTCCATTCACCATAACTCCATGGCTGGGGAGGCACCATCTCTGTACTACATACTCAGCTCCATTCATCATCACTCCATGGCTGGAGAGGCACCATCTCTGTACTACATACTAGGGCTGCACGATTTTAGGGGAAAATCGAAATTGCGATTTTTCTCTCAGAAATCGCAATTTCGATTTTCCCCCGATTTTTTCTTTTTCAAATCCTGCTTTTTGCACTTTGGGGCAGCGGGGGGGGGGGGGGGGGGGGGGGAGGGGGGGGTTGTGTTTGTTCATGGTCCGGAATGCCCGTCCGCACTGCCCGGTCCGCTGTCTGTAACTTGCTTCTGGCCCCGCTGTGCGCGGATTGGCCAGCAGTGAATATGTATAAGTGTTAATGAGCGGGGGGCGGATCCACTCGAGCGAGCGGCGGGCACATACAGCATTACTAATCACTGGCTAGCGATGGAATGATGGCAGCGGTAGGCGGAGCTGTACAGAGCATACAGCTCCGCTTACCGCTGCCGTGATTCCATCGCTAGCCAGTGATTAGTAATGCTGTATGTGCCCGCCGCTCGCTCGAGTGGATCCGCCCCCCGCTCATTAACACTTATACATATTCACTGCTTCTGGCCAATCCGCGCACAGCGGGGCCAGAAGCAGTGATCCTCAACACTAGCAGCTTAACTAACAACATTAAGCTCGACTGAGATTTTCAGCTTGTGCTGCAAGGAGGGCACGCCTGAGTCAAGCGCAGATAGTACCAGTCTGGTACTATCTGCGCTTGACTCAGACGTGCCCTCCTTGCAGCACAAGCTGAAAATCTCAGTCGAGCTTAATGTTAGTTAAGCTGCTAGTGTTGAGGATCACTGCTTCTGGCCCCGCTGTGCGCAGATTGGCCAGAAGCAGTGAATATGTATAAGTGTTAATGAGCGGGGGGGGGGCGGATCCACTCGAGAGAGCGGCCGGGCACATACAGCATTACTAATCACTGGCTAGCGATGGAATGATGGCAGCGGTAGGCGGAGCTGTACAGAGCATACAGCTCCGCCTACCGCTGCCGTGATTCCATCGCTAGCCAGTGATTAGTAATGCTGTATGTGCCCGCCGCTCGCTCGAGCTTCTGGCCAATCCGTGCACAGCGGGGCCAGAAGCAAGTTACAAACAGCGGACCGAAAAACCGAAGGTACTGACGATCAGCAGATCGTCTTGCCACGAACCGCGGTTTCGGTTTTGAACCGAAAAACCGGGCAGCCCTACTACATACTCAGCTCCATTCATCATCACTCCATGGCTGGAGAGGCACCATCTCTGTACTACAGACTCAGCTCCATTCACCATAACTCCATGGCTGGGGAGGCACCATCTCTGTACTACCTACTCAGCTCCATTCACCGTAACTCCATGGCTGGGGAGGCACCATCTCTGTACTACATACTCAGCTCCATTCACCTTCACTCCATGGCTGAGGGGGCACCATCTCTGTACTACAGACTCAGCTCCATTTATCAACACTCCATGGCTGGGGAGGCACCATCTCTGTACTACATACTCAGCTCCATTCACCATAACTCCATGGCTGAGGAGGCACCATCTCTGTACTACATACTCAGCTCCTTTCACCATAACTCCATGGCTGAGAAGGCACCATCTCTGTACTACAGACTCAGCTCCATTCATCATCACTCCATGGTTGGGGAGGCACCATCTCTGTACTACAGACTCAACTCCATTCACCATAACTCCATGGCTGAGGAGGCACCATCTCTGTACTACATACTCAGCTCCATTCACCTTCACTTCATGGCTGGGGAGGCGCCATCTCTGTACTACATACTCAGCTCCATTCACCATCACTCCATAGCTGGGGAGACATTATCTCTGTACTACATACTTATCTCCATTCACCATAACTCCATGGCTGGGGAGACATTATCTCTGTACTACATACTTATCTCCATTCAC
This sequence comes from Hyperolius riggenbachi, assembly GCF_040937935.1. NCBI lineage: Eukaryota > Metazoa > Chordata > Amphibia > Anura > Hyperoliidae > Hyperolius > Hyperolius riggenbachi. The sequence goes on from NC_090654.1 coordinate 59,398,213, forward strand.
CGTAACTCCATGGCTGGGGAGGCACCATCTCTGTGCTACATACTCAGCTCCATTCACCCTTCATGGCTGGGGAGGCACCATCTCTGTACTACATACTCAGCTCCATTCACCATCACTCCATGGCTGGGGAGGCACCATCTCTGTACTGCATGCTCAGCTCCATTCACCATAACTCCATGGCTGGGGGGGCACCATCTCTGTACTACATACTCAGCTCCATTCACCCGCCATGGCTGGGGAGGCACCATCTCTGTATTACATGCTCAGCTCCATTCACCATCACTCCATGGCTGGGTAGGCACCATCTCAGTACTACAGACTCAGCTCCATTCACCATCACTCCATGGCTGGGGACTCACCATCTGGGGGGGGGGGGGGGGGGGCAAAATGGTGAAATGAATATGTATTGCATTTGTTATGGCCATGCATTGTATCAACACGTGTGTTTCTAGCAAGGCACTGTATGTTATGCATTGTAACAGTTGCATTGCTTTGCAGCTCATGCGACGTGAAGACATGAACTGCCCATCGACTTTCAACCATGTTACAGTGCATAAAACAGTGTACATTAAAACACAACGTGTCACTGTGAAAGTAGCCTGAAACTAAGCTGGATCCTAATGTTCTCATGTGCCCTGCAGGCAGAACTCTGTGAATTTTGACTCACAATGTTAGGATGACATGAAAGGATGAAATGCAGGACTGATAAGTACTGATCACTATGGATGATTTCTGACACCTCTTTCATAACAGTCAGGAGCTGGTGGGATATTTAGGGGAATTCTTGCTTACAAGCTTTCAGTCAAAACTCCTCCAGCTGTGCGTACTTTTCTCTCGCTTGTCACAACTAAAGCAATCATCATCATCATGCTGTCTCGGTGAAAAGGAATGAAAAAGAATCCGAGAACGCACATGAAGGTTTGAAATAGCCATATCAAAATGAGAAATTTCCGTAGCAACTGGTCCATAGCCAACCAGGTTTCTTTCTTTTTAATGGGAAAACGGACGAAGGATACCGTTGGGTTGCTATGGGCAGCTTCTACCCACACGTTCGTGTTTCCCTTAAATTGAGCCAGTTTTTCTGCTTGGGGGTTTGATATCAGCTGTGCCATCATTGTGTTGCTGTTTCCTGAGTCAGCGGAGTGTAATTCACAAACATTATAAGCAGTGGGGATGCTTTATTGAACCAGATACACTGCCTGAAATCAATACAAGTGAAACACACAATTCTATGGTCCTGTGGGCAACAGGCTGTTCAGACTGCTGCAGAGCAAACCAGAACAGAAATTAAACAGCCAATCAGAATCCTTGCATCATTTACTTGTTGAAATTTGCGTGTCTTGGTTATACTGCTCTCCTTTTGCTTCATGTGTCTTGGCACCTCTCCTGAACCCCATAGGGCTCGATTCACAAAGCGGTGCTAACCCAGTTAGAGACTTTAGGCATGATAACCATTGCACCACGCTAGTGAAAAGCCAGTTTAGACGTGATAAGTTTAGGTGTGATAAGTTTAGGTGTGATAAGTTTAGGCATGCTAAGTTTAGATAAGTGTAGATAGCGTGCAAAGTCCCGCACACAAAGCAGCGCCATTAAACTCTATGCAAAGTGCACCAGACTTTGGTAGCGCAAACTTTTGATCAGCTGTGCACTGCGGTGCTAACACAGTTGGTGCTTAAACTTATCACACCTAAACTTATCATGCCTAAACTTATCACACCTAAACTTATCATGCCTAAACTGAGTTTAGGCGTGATAAAGGGCTTTTCACCAGCGTGCTAACTGTTAGCACCGCTTTGTGAATCAGGCCCATTGTCTTTAATATCTCGGTAGGGATGGACCCAATTTATACTCGTCCGTATCAGTACGCCGCTCAGTCAGTTGGGAGCAGAGCAAGCCACCCTGCTGCTGCTGAATCACCGGGGGGGGGGGGTTATATGGTATTCCCCCTGCGAATCATCGCAACTCTGCTTCTTATTTTTACTACTGATATATTCCTCATTCATGTTTCCTACTTAAAATTAACGAGTGTCTAGAAGCTTATTGAGTGGGACTTAACCATTTCAGCCATTTGGACGCAGCTGCTACGTCCAAAAGGCTGCTGCCGCGCTCCGGCTGCCATAGTTCCCATTCATTGATCTAAGTCTCCGTTGGAAAGACCAATGGCTTCTATGAGAAGCCGCAAACTCTCTGAACAAAAAATAAATTCATGTCCTCCCTACACTTCCTGTAAGTGAGTACGCTCGCTTACAGGATGGAAAAAAAATGACTGAGGCCATCATACAATTAACTGTCTACCTCCCACACTCCCAAATACAATTTTTAAAGAGAATCTGTACTGTAAAATTCTTACAATAAAAAGCATACCATTCTATTCATTATGTTCTCCTGGGCCCCTCTGTGCTGTTTCTGCCTCTCTCTGCTGCAATCCTGGCTTGTAATTGCCATTTTTATGCAGTGTTTAGAAACAAAAGTCATAGCAATTTGATACGCTGAGAGTAGCTTAGTGTGTAAGTCATACAGAGTGTGCAGGGGGCCTGGAGAGGGTGTGTATAGCTTTTGCCAATGACAAGCAGTGCAGCACATTCCACACATTCCAGCCTCAGCCGACAGAGCCCAGAGCCGACAGAAGAGAGAAGATTAGATCATATAACAGAGATAACACAGCCACTGTGCAAATAGGAAAGGCTGCAGTAAGACAGAGCACATTAGAACAGCTATAGGAACATATAGGATAGGAGAAATAAGGCTCAAAATTTTGTTACAGAGTCTCTTTAACTAACAAAAAAAAATATATAATTAAAAAAACAAACAAACATAAATAGTTACCTAAGGGTCTGACCTTTTTAAATATGCATGTCAAGAGGGTATATTACTAATATTTTTAAATGATAAGCTTGTAAATAGTGATGGATGCAAAACTGAAAAAAATGCACCCTCATTTCAAAATAAAATATTAGTGCCATAGATTGTTATAGAGACATAATTTAAATGGCGTAATAACCCGGGACAAATGAGCAAATAAAATACGTAGGTTTTAATTATTGTAGCATGTATTATTTTAAAGCTATAATGGCTGAAAAACTGAGAAATAATGATTTTTTTTCCATTTTTGTCTTAATCTCATTTAAATGCATTTGGAATCAAATCATTCTTAGCAAAATGTACCACCCAAAGAAAGCCTAATTGATGGTGGAAAAAACAAAATATAGATTAATTCAATGTGTTAAGTAGTGATAAAGTTATTGGCGAATGAATGGGAGGTTAAAATTACTTAGTTGCATAAGGTGAAAAATGACTGAAGGCTGAAGTGGTTAAAGTAATCATGAAGCAAGCTTTATAAAACAAATTGAAAGATCTGCTTAGAGGGAAGGCTCAGGATCCCAAAATGCCCTCCCATTCCACTCTCTGTGTCCTCGTTCCTCCACTGTGTCCACACCTGAGTGTGCACTTGTGCATACGCAGTATGGATACACCTGTCTTCAGAAGCCCTCAGGGGTGCGAGTGCTTCCAGTGGCCTCCAAGGGATCCTGAAGGTGCCAATTTTTATCACAGAACAGCGGGAGAATGAGGACTTGGAAGGCACTATGGGATCTTGAGCCTTCCTTTTAAATAAAGGAGTATCTAACTTACTAAAAGCTCGCTTCCTGTTTGCTTGAAGCCCGAGACATAAAATTACCATATAACCTCGGCTGAGTTGATTCTGTGAATAAGTTAACCCCAATAGTTGAATAAAAAGAAAATGGTATCATGCACTGAATCATGCCCAAATATTAAAAGTTTATTGTCTTAACAACCAATCTAAAAAGGTGTAGTTTTTACAGATATAAAGACAGGAACAATGGGAAAATCACTTAGAATTCCTTTATACTGTCATTGGAAGAACCAGGGCCTACGTACACATTCTGCTGGGTAACTGGTCACTATATCTACCACAGCCTACAACATACATTATGTGCGCACAGCGCATTCACACAAGATCACTCACTCCGCCTACCCATATATGGAAAGGACAGTTGAAAGTAAAGAGGGCCCTTTAAGAAAGCTGCATGCATGCAGTTGGGCAAACCGCTGTATTACTTGATATTCCTGGAATATGCTTCAATGATGTTAGTCAAGAAGTGGCAAAAATATATGATGTCGCACATAAGGCAGTAAAGCAACTCCAATTAATAGCATAGTACAGCAATTAGACACATATAGCTAGAGCAGTATTATTATTATTACTAGTTGACTTAAGCCTGTTTAAAAACGGGCTCTAGGTCTGTCACTGCCGCCACATGTGCACCCGCCGCGCGCACACACGCCCACCCGCCCGGCCGCCCCCTGCTTCGTCCTGCTCCTTTCCATGTGGCACATGCGTAGTAGCGCAAATGCAGGACACAGGGACGGGAGTGTACGCAGGGACACAAGGATTATATATATAGATTATTGTTCCATCTTCCATGGCACTATACAACAGAATACAAGGTATAACAATACAATACTATTAACAGTACAGTAAAAAAGAGGCATTACAGCTTATGCAGTGAATAAACCAGTAACAGATTTTTACATAATGTTGGAAGATATGTTTGCATAATACATACCATTGTGAGACAAAAGGGGAAGAGAGACATGGCCAATCGGCCTTACAGTGCAGAAGCATCCCTCTGGCTCCAGCTGCACATCACATGACATCAGGAGCCTACAGAGGGACATTAACCAGGTGTAGTAAAGGTGAAGAGAGGACCCGGTGCTGGATTAGGTATATGACAGAAATTTAGGCCTCACTCATGAACAATTCTTTCAGCTATCAAGTCATACCTACATTTCCCTGACCTATAGTTGAGTATATACAGTAATTTGCAACCATTGGCCAACTGTCATCATCTCTAGTCATGTGATAATTAGTGACAGGATTAGTGGAGGATCTATTGACATTTGACCAGCGGGAGCATCTTAGATGAGGAGGAAGGGACGGGCATGGTTTATGACTCAAGCCTCAGTCTCACTTTATCAACATCTGGACACAGGTCCACGTTAACTGTGTATGACTTTTAGGTCCATTGTATAGTCCTGTAGAAAATAAATATTATCAACCAAAAGTGTTTACACCACTGTAAGCACTGTTTACACTACTGTAACCCTCAGATTGCTTATATCAGTGTCACATTAGTCTCATGGGGGTGCAGGGAGCCATGTAAGGAGTGAGATGGGAAAAAAGTTGTGTGTGGTCCGGTGTTAGTCATGGAGAGAATCTGAAGACATAACAATAAAAGTTGTTAAGGTGATACCTTTAATGATTAACTGTACAAGGTTTCTTTGCAAGCTTTCGAAACTTTAAGTTTCTTCTTCAGGCATGTTTCAGAACTGGATCAGAATAGAAGCCTCTCATTCTGGTCCCATTGCTTGTCTTCTGACCTGCTGTGCAGGGAGCAGTCCTCCATCATCTGACAGTGTGCACTAAATTATGATTGGGCTGGAAATGGTGTTTACTGATTTCTGCTCTATTACTCATGTCATTGATCAGTGGCCGGAGTAGCTGTTGCACAAACATGGTCAGCTGACTTCTAATTTGATCGGTGGTAAATTTTACACTCAGCTATGTCAATCTAACTGAAGAAATGTACACCTGACTTCATGGATATGTCATCTTGGATTCATTCCAGATTCAATTATGACACGGATGTGAATTGGCAGAATGTTAATCAGAGCTCTGGCTGCATAAAACTGTTTCTCCTGGCACATGCTGAACCCTCTACAAGGTATACAGAGTCTCTTAGTCCACAGTGACCCTTCTACAATATATGCTGAGTCTCCCAGCCCACACTGTGAGGAATGTAGAATCTGATGGCCCACATGGACCCCTCTGCAAGATGCTTAGAATCCTTTAGCCCATCCATTACTCCATGCAAGATATAAATATTCTCCTGGTCCACACTTACTAGACATATATAGTCAGCTGACTCACACTGGTCCTTCTACAAGATTTACAGGCCCCTCTGACCCACCTTTAATCAGGCATGCAAATTTACCTTGTGCACAATCATCTCTGTTCAAGTTGGAATTGAGCTGAGCACTAAACAGTCATAATGCAACTGTGCTTGATGCTGGAGCTGAAATCAGAATGGAGCTGAGCTTTGAAACTGAAGTCAGAATGGAGCTGAGCTCTGGAGCTAAAGTCAGAATGGAGGTGAGCTCTGGAGCTGAAGTCAGAATGGAGGTGAGCTCTGGAGCTGAAGTCAGAATGGAGGTGAGCTCTAGAGCTGAAGTCAGAATGGAGGTGAGCTTTGGAGCTGAAGTCAGAATGTGGGTGAGCTCTGGAGCTGAAGTCAGAATGGATCTGAGCTCTGGAGCTAAAGTCAGAATGGAGCTGAGCTCTGGAGCTGAAGTCAGAATGGAGCTGAGCTTTGGAACTGAAGTCAGAATGGAGCTGAGCTCTGGAGCTGAATTCAGAATGGAGCTGAGCTCTGGAGCTGAAGTCAGAATGGAGCTGAGCTCTGGAGCTGAATTCAGAATGGAGGTGAGCTCTGGAGCTGAAGTCAGAATGGAGCTGAGCTTTGGAGCTGAAGTCAGAATGGAGCTGAGCTTTGGAACTGAAGTCAGAATGGAGCTGAGCTCTGGAGCTGAATTCAGAATGGAGCTGAGCTCTGGAGCTGAAGTCAAAATGGAGCTGAGCTCTGGAGCTGAATTCAAAATGGAGCTGAGCTCTGGAGCTGAAGTCAGAATGGAGCTGAGCTTTGGAACTGAAGTCAGAATGGAGCTGAGCTCTGGAGCTGAATTCAGAATAGAGCTGAGCTCTGGAGCTGAAGTCAGAATGGAGCTGAGCTCTGGAGCTGAATTCAGAATGGAGCTGAGCTCTGGAGCTGAATTCAGAATGGAGCTGAGCTTTGGAACTGAAGTCAGAATGGAGCAGAGCTCTGGAGTTGAATTCATAATGGAGCTGAGCTCTGGAGCTGAAGTCAGAATGGAGCTGAGCTTTGGAACTGAAGTCAGAATATAGCTGAGCTCTGGAGCTGAAGTCAGAATGGAGCTGAGCTCTGGAGCTGAAGTCAGAATGGAGCTGAGCTTTGGAACTGAAGTCAGAATGGAGCTGAGCTCTGGAGCTAAAGTCAGAATGGAGCTGAGCTCTGGAGCTGAAGTCAGAATGGAGCTGAGCTTTGGAGCTGAAGTCAGAATGGAGCTGAGCTCTGGAGCTGAATTCAGAATGGAGCTGAGCTCTGGAGCTGAAGTCAGAATGGAGCTGAGCTCTGGAGCTGAAGTCAGAATGGAGCTGAGCCTGGAGCTGAATTCAGAATGGAGCTGAGCTCTGGAGTTGAATTCAGAATGGAGCTGAGCTCTGGAGCTGAAGTCAGAATGGAGCTGAGCTTTGGAGCTGAAGTCAGAATGGAGCTGAGCTCTGGAGCTGAAGTCAGAATGGAGCTGAGCTCTGGAGCTGAAGTCAGAATGGAGCTGAGCTCTGGAGCTGAAGTCAGAATGGAGCTGAGCTCTGGTGTTGAAGTCAGAATGGAGATGAGCTCTGAAACTGAATTCAAAATGGAGCTGAGCCCTGGAGCTGAAGTCAGAATGGAGCTGAGCTTTGGAACTTAAGTCAGAATGGAGCTGAGCTCTGGAGCTGAATTCAGAATGGAGCTGAGCTCTGGAGCTGAAGTCACAATGGAGCTGAGCCTGGAGCTGAAGTCAGAATGGAGCTGAGCTCTGGAGTTGAATTCAGAATGGAGCTGAGCTCTGGAGCTGAAGTCAGAATGGAGCTGAGCTTTGGAACTGAAGTCAGAATGGAGCTGAGCTCTGGAGCTGAAGTTAGAATGGAGCTGAGCTCTGGAGTTGAATTCAGAATGGAGCTGAGCTCTGGAGCTGAAGTCAGAATGGAGCTGAGCTTTGGAACTGAAGTCAGAATGGAGCTGAGCTCTGGAGCTGAAGTCAGAATGGAGCTGAGCTCTGGAGTTTAAGTCAGAATGAAGCTGAGCTCTGGTGTTGAAGTCAGAATGGAGCTGAGCTCTGGAGCTGAAGTCAGAATGGAGCTGAGCTCTGGAGCTGAAGTCAGAATGGAGCTGAGCTCTGGAGCTGGAGTCAGAATGAAGTTGAGCTCTGGAGCTGAATTGAGAATGGAGGTGAGCTCTGGAGATAAGTCAGAATGAAACTGGAACTGAATTTAGAATGGAGGTGAGCTCTGGTGTTGAAGTCAGAATGGAGCTGAGCTCTGGAGCTGAAATTACAGTGAAGGTGAACTCTAGGTTTGGAGCTGAAGCCCAAATTAAGCTGAGGTCAAAATGAATTTGAGCTCCGGTGCTGAAGCTCACATTAGAATGGAACTGAACTCTGGAGCATGAACTGAAGTCTAAATACAGCTGAGCTGTAGAGACAATATAAGACACAGAATATTTATATTGAAGCTGAGCTCTGGAGCTGAAGTCAGAATGGAGGTGAGCTTTGGAGCTCAAGTCAGAATGGAGGTGAGCTCTGGAGCTGAATTCAGAATGGAGGTGAGCTCTGGAGCTGAAGTCAGAATAGAGGTGAGCTCTGGAGCTGAAGTCAGAATGGAGGTGAGCTCTGGAGCTGAAGTCAGAATGGAGGTGAGCTCTGGAGCTGAAGTCAGAATGGAGTTGAGCTCTGGAGCTGAAGTCAAAATGGAGTTGCGCTGTGGAGCTGGAAGAAGAATGGAGCTGAGCTCTGGAGCAGAAGTCAGAATGGAGCTGAGCTCTCGAGATAAGTCAGAATGAAGTGGAGTTGGAACTCAATTCAGAATGGAGGTGAGCTCTTGTGTTGACTTTAGAATGGAGGTGAGCTCTAGAGCTGAAATTACAGTGAAGGTGAACTCTAGGTCTGGAGCTGAAGCCCAAATGAAGCTGAGGTCAAAATCATTTTGAGCTCCAGTGCTGAAACGCAAGTCAGAATGGAACTGAACTCTGGAGCATGAACTCAAGTCTAAATACAACTAAGCTGTAGAGACAAGACAGAACACAGAACTTTTATACTGTAGCTGAGCTCTGGAGATGAAGTCAGAATGGAGGTGAGCTCTGGAGCTGAAGTCAGAATGGAGGTGAGCTCTGGAGCTGAAGTCAGAATGGAGGTGAGCTCTGGAGCTGGAGTCGGAATTAAGTTGAGCTCTGGAGCTGAAGTCAGAATGAAGTTGAGCTCTGGAGTTGGAGCAGAAGTCAGAATGGAGCTGAGCTCTGGAGCTTAAGTCAGAATGGAGCTGAGCTCTGGAGCTGAAGTCAGAATGGAGCTGAGCTCTGGAGCATGAACTGAAGTCTAAATACAGCTGAGCTGTAGAGACAATACAAGACACAGAATATTTATATTGCACTTTTTTTCCTGATGGACTCAAAGCACTGGAGCTGCAGCCACTTAGGGAGTGTTCCACGGGCAACCAGGATTATTAGGGAGACTTGCACAAAGACTCTTTACTGTTTACATACTGACTTGATCCAGAATTCGAACCCTGCTCAAGGGCTCAAATCCTACATCAGATGCAACAGCCTTAACCAGTACATTATCCAGCTGTAGAGATGGAACTGAAGTCAGAATGTATCTGAGCTCCTGTGCTGAAGTCAGAATTAAGCTGAGGGCTGGAGTGGAAGTTAGCAACAAGCTAAGCTTAAAATAAAGAGTGGAAGTCAGACTGAAACTGAGCTTTGAGGCTGAAGCTAAAGTCGAAAAGGAGCTGAGCTCTAGAGTTGAAAGTTAATACAGAATGGAGCTGAGCTCTAGAATGGAGGTTAAGTCTTAATGGAGCTGAGCTCTAGAGCTAAAGATGCAATAAAGTTGAGTTAAGAGTTTGGAGCTTAAGCCAGAATGACGTCAAAAATTAGAGCTGATGTGGAGCTGAAGTAAACAATGGAGCTGAATTCAGAACTGATCTGAGCTCCAGTGTTAGAGCCACAGTCATAATGTAGCCAAGGTACAGAAATGAGGTCCAAAGATGGAGCTAAGAGGAACCACTCACAGTTCATATAACAATAACAACATAAACCCATCCCCTCTTGAATCTGGGAGAAGGACCTACAGGGTAAAGGTTTAGATTAGAATGTCCGATTTGTACAATAAAAAGCATACCAATCGAGTCACTGTGATCTCCTGGATCCCTCTTTGCCATTTTCGCTGCTCCCAGACGCGATCCTGGCTTTTAATCGCCAGTTTTATGCAGTGTCTAAAAAACAAGAAACATGGCTGCTAACCAGGAAGTGATGTATGTGTATATATAGATATATACTATATATATATATATAGATATATACTATATATATATATATATATATATATATATATATATATATATATATATATATATATATATACACACACACACACACACACACACACACACACACACACACACACTAATATGTGTGTGCAATCTGAGATTAGTCACAGTTTGCATGTGACAGGCAGCAGCTCCCTTCTCTCTTAGCCTTTACAAACTGCAATAAACAAAGCACACACACAGAGCCTGCAGGGGGCGTGGAGGGGGAGTGCATAACTTCTCCCTATCACAGCATTTCTCTCTGGCTTGACAAAGCTCGACAAAGGAAAGAAGATAAGCTATATTACAGAGACAGTGCAACTAGAAAAGGCTGCAGTAATCCAGACCACATTAGAACAGGTATAGGAACTTGTAGGATAGAAGAAATAAGGCTGAAGATTTTGTTACAGAGTCCCTTTAAGGCCTTGTAGATGGAGCTGAAGCCAGAGGTAAAGTCAGAATGCAGCTGAGCTCCAGAGCTGGATCTAAAGTCAGAATGGAGCTAAGCTCGAACATTGAAGTAAAATCGGATCTGAGTTCTGAATCTGAATTCAGAATAAAGCTGAGCTCTGGAGTGGGAAACTAAGTCATCTGCAGTGAGAATGGATGTAAACTCTGGATCTGAAGTTGTAATGCTGCTGATTCCAGAACTGGAGCCAATGGCAAATCTGAGGTGAAATGTAAAATCAAAAGTGGTTAGAATGGTGATAAGCTCCTAACTTTACCCTCACACTCATACTATTCTCTTACTAACTCTAGTACTATATTTCATCTTAATCTCATTTAAACCCACTTCAATACCTACTTACTGATTTTAAAACAACCCGCATACTAATTACCGTTATGCTAATTTGACACTACCCATACACTAATCCTTACACTATCCTCACTCTTATCATACATACCCTCATACTATTCCAAATGCTGCCTTAATACTTCTACTAACACTACCCTAATACTAACCCTAACACCATCCCAATACTAATCCTAAAACTAACCATAACCCTACCCTGCTCCTAATCCTAGTTTTACCCAAAAAATAACCCTCATACTTACTTTAAAGGTGAACATACACCATACAATCTTTATTATTTTTGTATTATCTATTATTTTCTATTGTGCTGTACAACTGATCATTTTTATCGAATTGCTGTAAAAATGAATCATTTTTTTGTATTGTGTGTGGCCAATGTATCACTAATCTCATACTGATCCAACACTACTGGTAAGGCTAATAAGGACCATACACGTATCATTTTTAATGTGGTTTTCAGTTCAGTAAAACCAAAGAGAAGTGGCAAATATGATCGATGTATTCATTATTTTTTTGATCAAATGTGATAATTTTATCTGGAGAACTGGACATTTTGCTTGTACAGAATCAAATTTAGTTTCAAACAATTGTTTTAGATTTTTCTGTTATTGTTTTAAGAAAAGTGCATGAATATCTGTATATATCAAAATCTGTATGTGTGTGGACAGCATAAGGGCTGGAACCCACTAAAGAGATTTTTTTGAGCGTTTAGGGAGCGCTTTAAATCGCTAGCGATTTCCCTAAATGCTCTGCCAATGCAAATATATGTAACAAATTCCACAGTAGCGATTGCGATTAGCAAAATCCCAAGCGCAGGGAATGCAGCATTTTGGGAGCGTTTGCGCTTCAGTGTAAAGTATTGAAGCGCTGGCAAATCGTTTATATAGCCTGAGCCCACTGACGCAGTTGTGTCCGCTTTTCAGTTACACATCAATGTTACAGATGCTGAAAAGCGGACAGAAGCGGATACAACTGCGTTAGTGGGCTCAGGACCCGAATGATAAATGACTTTACATAGCAATTTATGTGCACTTTTTAATTGCTGCAAACAAGTAATAAAAATGAAAATAATTTGAAAGGACCAATCAGAATTAAAAACGCTAATCGCAAATCTCTATCGCAATGGCTGGCAAAAAGCTTACATTTAAAAATAGCTACCAAAATCGCCGGAAATGAAATTGCTTACAAAACGCTCATTAAAAACGCTAGCGATTGTGATAGCGATTTGTAGTGGGTATCAGGCCTCCTACTACTTTACACTAACCCCTTAGTATTAGGCTAATATTAAACTTAGCACTAGTCTTCACACTTCACATGAAGCTTAATACTACCCTTAGCAATCGCACTCACTTTAAATTAAGATCTACACTAATCCTTGCTATACTCAGCGGATGATTGCCTTTGAGGTCCCTCCAAGGTCTCCCGCGGATCGAAGAAATGAGCAAGTTGGCAGTTTTCATGTTACATAAATTTGAAAAAGAAAATCACTTTGTCAAGTCCCCCACTAGAGGGATCCTTTCGTCCCTGTTCTGCTCCATACCATTTTCCGAATCAGGTTACTTTACAAGAAACTGACGGGGCTTAAAAACAACAAAAGTTCATTCTTATAGTATTTTACTAAAGAGGTTTATCAGACCCCCTTGGTGATGCTTAGTAATCCCATTGATGGTGCTGCTCCCCCTTTTACACAAAGCTGCCCTAGGTGGTCAGCCTATTTTTAAGTAGACATCACGACAGGGAACACTGTGATTGGTCAGAATTACTAGCCACTCAGAATGCAGCCCTGAGCCACACCTGTATTAGCCAGTAGCCCTTGCTACACCCTTTTTGATGGGAGACACTGATGAAGCTGTTATACAAGAAGGATTTGTGATAAGTGCTTCAATACACCTTGTCACCCTTGTGATCACAGTTGCCCCTTTCCAGTGCTGACCCGGCCAGGCAGCCATCTTACATGAAGTTCCTATAAATTCTGCTAGACAGTAAAACAATAGTCATTTATTTTCTTGTGACTCAAACTGTGATCTGCTTAGTTCCTTTTTAAAAGGATTACCCAGAGAGAGATTAATTCTCGCTGCTTATTGGACTAAGAAGTTTGTTAGTGTAACCACTTATTAAAATTAGGTGCAGAAGTTTTAAAGGAAAACTCCAGGAAAGTACTCTAATTATGATGCTGAGCAAGTAGTTCTTATAATCAGGTCTGCTACTGTCCTCTTCTGACCGCAGTTCTGCTCTGTGGGACCTGAACATTGAAACAAAATTGTGTACGTTTTCTGAAGATATAACAAAATTTTTAGGGTGAAATATGTTAAAAAAGTTTTTCAAAGAAGAATTACATTTAATGACAAATATGTTCGTGTTAGTAAAAGCCCTGATTCTGCTGAATCCAACAATATAAGATGTGTATAGGTAGCCAGGTATAGGTGCCGCCATTACAGGTAGCCAGATATAGGTGCCGCCATTACAGGTAGCCAGTATAGGTAGCCTGGAATAGGAGCCACCAGTACAGGTAGACATATTAAGGTGCAGCCAGTATAGGTAGCCTGGAATAGGTGCCTCCAGTACAGGTAGACATATATAGGTGCAGCCAGTATAGCTAGCCAGAAATATATGCCCCAGTACAGATAGCCAGGTATAGGTGCAGCCAGTATACAGCGCTAGGTATAGGTGTAGGTATCCAGGTATAGATGCCTCCAGTACAGGTAGCCAGGTATAGGTGCAGCCACTATAGGTTGCCAGGAATAGGTGCTGCCAGTACAGGTAGCCAGATATAGGTCCTCCCAGTATAGGTAGCCAGGTATAGGTGCAAGCAGTATAGATAGACCATTATGGGGGCCACTGCGGGGAGGGGGCCAACATCATCCTCCCTCCCGCTCCATGGGCTCCCCTCCAAGACAGTTTAGGATAGGCGTGACCTCAGAGGTTACAGGGCAGATCTAGAACCAGACACTACAGGAGTGTTGTAGCACCAGTTGTCAGAAGATAGATGTGGCATCAGACACTGCAGGTCAGGTGTGGCACAATTTAACTTTTCAACTTGTTTTTGGGTTGTGAGGTAAAAATGGGAAAAGTGCTCAGAAGAAACACACGCAGACACAAACTCCTGGCCCACATTTGACCTTAGCACATCAGTGCTGCAAGGGGAGAATCCACCCACCTTACCGTAGTTACTAGCCTGTCGGATGCTATTGAAAAATGTTTGAGATGCTCCCAAAGAAGTGAAAATTCTTGGTTTGACGTAATTGTCAGTAGTCCACTTATCCTTGTGAACACATCAGTGGCCCATCTATTAGTTGCTTTTATGAGGTATGATGACGATCGTTGGCACTCATGCCCTTCAGATAGAGTAGAGCACGAGGAGCCTGCCTGGCGCTCACGCACCCTCCACATGTGATGGACTTCTTCCATCTCCCTTGCCTCCGCCTGTCTGATACACAATGTATAAAGAAATATGTTGTGATGTGTAAACGTGTCTGCGAGCTGCCAAGCTGCCATCTTGTACTGAGCACTGCCAGTAAAAGGAATGATTCTCTCTTAGAAGCCGAGCAAGATGACAGCAAAGTGTATGTATATGACTTTGTGATGTATGCAGAATGAGCTATGAGGTGTCTGTATTTTATAGGCAGTACCGTGTGTGACTTTTAACAGACATAGCAGTAAAGCCTCCATTTTAAATAATACCGCTGAATTAGGCTGTGGGTAGCTCCTTAGTTGTTCGTACAACAAGATTTATTAACACTGAGTAAGTGGCATGTATGTGGTGCCATGCATAATAAACCTTGTTTGTCGCATGTGACTGTCGTTATTGAGGTAAGCCACCTCACTTATTTATATTTTATCATTTTTTAACCTAGTTTTATCCATATCTGGGCGCCTCTTTACCTCTGTTGTATGCTTCATACCCCCACCCCTGCATAGTTGGAGGAGTCCCCTCTGATAACGCATGGTTGACTCTATTGCGATTTTCATTCAGTGTTTTTGATCAAGAGAGTGACTGCCTCCAGTCCTGCTGGGACACCATGAGTGGAGTTGGGGGTTATGGGCTCCACCTGCCTCAAGTGGTTGGTTGCCCTTACTGCAACCCACCTTTGTGAGTAGTTTTGCTTACTCTTAATACCACAATTTGAGCTACAGTGGGATGCGAAAATTTGGGCAACCTTGTTAATTTTCATGATTTTCCTGTATAAATCTTTGGTTGTTACGATCAAAAATGTCAGTTAAATATATCTCATAGGAGACACACACAGTGATATTTGAGAAGTGAGATGAAGTTAATTGGATTTACAGAAAGTGTGCAATAATTGTTTAAACAAAATTAGGCAGGTGCATACATTTGGGCACCACAAAAAAGAAATGAAATAGGGAATACTGAGAATCTCCCACAAGGAGATGGCTTAGTCCAGAACCTGTCAGTTCTCTCAGATATTTACCACCTACTGTAAGTGGCAGCAACATAGCAGAAAAGTACCATAATTTAGAACTCCTTTTGGCTCTGGAAGAAATGCACATCTTTTAGGTATGTATTTTGCTTCTTACAATTTTTCTAGATAGTGGTCCTTCAAAGAGGAACTGTAGTGAAAACATAATGATTAAACATAGGAGGGGGGTGAAAGGAGGGGGTTAGCTTAAATAGACACTGAAGCGAGAAAAAAAATTATGATATTATGATTTGTATGTGTTAAGAAATAAAACATTAAGATCAGATACATCAGTCTAATTGTTTCCAGTACAGTAAAAGAGTTAAGAAACTCCAGTTGTTATCTCTATACAAAAAAGCCATTAAGCTCTACGACTTTCAAAGTAGTGGAGAGGGCTGTCTTCTGACTTTTATTATCTCAACTGTTTTCTTTTTCTCTGCCAGAGGAGAGGTCATTAGTTCACAGACTTCTCTGAAAGAATAATTTTGAATGCTGAGTGTTGTGTAATATGCACATATTAGAGAATGATGCAATGTTAGAAAAAACACTATATACCTGAAAATAAAAATATGAGAATATTTTCCTTGATGCTAATCTTCTAGTAATTATTCATAGTACACAACCAATTCATTATATCATATATATTTTTTTCGCTTCAGTGTCTCTTTAACAGCCTAGGTCAAATAAAATGCTTGCTGGAAAAGGAGAAATTGTAGCTAAGGTCACATTTAAGGATTTTAAAGAGGAACTGTATTGAAAAAAAAAACCGAATAAATACAATTGCATACAATATTTGTTACAATATTATTTTATTATTTATTTAGTCTGTGTTTGTCCATTGTAAAATCTTTCTTATCCCTGATTTACTTTCTGAAATGTATCACTGGTGGTGACATCTAAAGTTCTGCCAGGTGATCTGTATGGAATGTTTGTTACTGAGAGTTCTGTGCACACAGGGAGATTCTATGTGCTTGGCAGTGGGCAATCATTATTTCCCACAATGCAACAAGGTTCACAGACAGAAAAATGTCAGAGCCATGGTCATGACATCACACTGTGGGAGGGGTTTCACCACAATATCAGCCATACAGAGCCCCCTGATGATCTGTTTGGGAAAAGGTAAAGATTTCTCGTGGAAAATGGGAATCAACTACTGATTGGAATGAATTCAATCTTGGGTTAAAATTCCTCTTTAATTTCAACAATCCTTAAATTTAAAAAAAATGGCATTATATAAGGCAATGCTTGTAGCAGTTTCTTTGCAGATACCTGTCACATTACCCTGACAGACTGTTTTCATTTGACTGTTAATGATTCAAAACAAACTACAAATCTTCAGATCATTATTTTTTTCCGCGTAAGGACGAAACTAATTGTTGAAATGAATACCTTTTATTGGCTAACTAAATATATCTTCAAAAGCAATCTTTCTAGCGCACTTCTTTCTCTTTGTCAGGTTTTATGTTATCAACACGTCGCGTCACGCATAACAATGTGAGTTTAGCATCCCTGCAAGCTTGCTTCTGAAAATCTAAATTGGCTAGTAAATGGCATTGCCTACAACAGCAACTCCATTGTGTTACACTAAAGCCAGCCTGTTATTATTGCTGTGGCAGTGCTGTGTGCAGTGATGGAAAGTGCCTCTTCTGTAAACAAGCATGCATTATTCTGAGTCATGGTCCCTACCTGACATAACTATTATAATCCTAGTTTAGATTTATGTACAGCATGTATAATATATTGTGTTTTGAGATGCACACGATTATGTACGTTATTCACTTCTATCGCCTGATTGACTCATCATTCAGTGCTCAACTTCCACTGCCAATATCATATTCTACTGGGTTACACTGTGAGTCATCCAAACCAATTCCCCATGCCATCATCACAGGCATTCGGTAGTCTTGGAGTAGCTGGAAGGGGACACCAGACAGTTTTCAAGGATCACCTGACATTGCCCCTTTCCTCTTTGTGTTGCAGAAAGATGACCTCTTTGTGGCCAACACTACAGATCTATCGAGTCTCATCATCAGTTCCCTTCTAATCCCCACTCAGAGCTCATTCAAACTGAATTGGACTAACTTAGGTTCCGCCTGAAACACATATTAAAGCCCACCTTTATATATTTTTTTAACTTTGACCCCCTCAGCCTAAGAAACAATACTGTGAACACTCCCCCCCCCCAAAACCCCTTATTGCTTATGTTCACAAGATCTCTGAAGTCGCAGTGATGACATCACGCTGGTTCTTCTGGTCCCTTTAACTCCTGAAGGTACATGGCCATATTATTGTGGTGACCTGGCCACCTGTGGTCACTTCTAGGTGGTGCATTGCACTTGCACCTCTCACCCACTCCCTTTGCCACTGATTGGATGGTAAGCATGGTTGTTTTAGCCATAGACCTTCTCTGTAGCCTATCGTGCAGCTAGGCGTGGTCTTGGCAAGTAACACACCCTTTGCAAGGCACACTCCTTACTGACAGGCAAACCAGGCTGGTAACTGTGCCTGAGAGGTGGGATCTGGTATATCTATGACAGAAACACCCTCTATGTTTTTTTTTCCAAATCTTTTTCGGGATGAACCTGTTCAGCACCTTGGAAACCCTTTGCTTTATGGGAAACAGAGCTGAGAGGTTCAGGTGGCCACTTCAGTGAATCAAGCGTTCAGTACGATCAGTCATTTCTGTTGAAGTTACCACATTGTTCTGATCCTCTCTGCATCAACAAAACCCTTTCCGGTCTTGCTCCCCCATACATTATGCTGGGGACCATCATTACATACATGGTTAATGCACGATACAATCGCAACGGTACAATGATATTCCCATTCACTTAATTATCTTATTCCCTATCTGAAATACAGGATTTCTCACATGCTTTTCCTTTCCTGTGGAACTCCCTCCCTAAATTGCTAGTTTTTTAAAATTAAAGTGAGACAAAAAGTCAAATACTTACCGTACCTATGGATTGGGAAGGTTTGGAAACCTATTGAGCCTTCCCTGTCCTCTCTCATTCCAGTGCTGTCACCCCCATTACAGCTATTTGACCATCTGGTTGAATACACCTCCGTGAGCCCTGGGAGCACTCGAAGACAGGTGACTGCTTACTGCGTGTGCGCAAATGCTTTCAAAGCCTAACAAGGGCTCACGGCGGGGGCTTAACGTCACCGGGGAAATCGCTGGAACGATGGGAAAGGGAAGGTTCTATGGGATCCAAAGCCTTCCCTCACCATAGGAAAGTATCTGACTTTTTTTTCCCCTCACTACAGATTTGCTTTAAATGTGACCTAAATTTCTCTTTTTCTGGAAAACATTATTTGACCTAGGCTATTAGCTAATTAATGACTCATCTCCCCCACCTCTTCAAAACCGCCTCCCCCTTTGCTTATTCCTCACCTATCTAGTAAAGCACTCACACTTATCATGGTACTTGTGCGTCTACCCTTTTTTTTTTGTTAAAAGAAAGATGCTGGTGCCTTGTCAATCTATCATTATTAGTATTTATGTAGAGCCGGCATCTTCCTCAGCGCTGCACAGTGTATATTGTCTTGCCTCTCCCTCAGAGGTATTCACAATCTCATCCCTACCATAGTCATATAGCCTGGTACACACCATGCAATTTCCCGTCAGATAGATGGGTCTGGGTCGAATAGCCTCAATTCACTAAGCTTATCTCCTGTCTTTAATAACTCCTCTAGAGATGTTACCATGGTGATAAGGCATGTGGTATTCAGGAAACATTTTACCTCAGGCAAACCTAAAGTTAACTCTTCTGTCTTTAAGTCAACTCTTCAATCCTTAAAATAACTCCAGAGTTAAAGACAGGCTGTTTATTAACTGCATGTGAAAATAACTACAGAGGAGGTAAATTAACTACAGAGGAGGTAAATAACTACAGAGGAGGTAACTTAACTACAGAGGAGGTAACTTAAGTACAGGGGAGGTAAAATAACTACAGAGGAGGTAAAATAACTACAGAGGAGGTAAATAACTACAGAGGAGGTAAAATAACTACAGAGGAGGTAACTTAACTACAGAGGAGGTAACTTAAGGAATGAAGAGATAAGATAACTCTCTCTTATGTGGAGGTAAGTTTTCTCTTGCCTTATTATCTCTAGCAGGATCTTAGTGAATTGAGGCCATTGTCCAACAGGTCCATCTGATTTACGATCGTTTTCTTGATCGATTTTAATAGAAGGGATCAGAAATCCAATCAGAATGTCGGAAATGATCTATCGACCCATCTATCTGATGGTAAATTGCATGATGTGTACCAGGCATAAGTCTATATGGGGCCAATCTACTGTATATAGGGCCAGTTTAGGGAAAAGCCAATTAATCGATCTGTATGTTTGTGAGATGTGGGAGGACACCAGAGGGCCCAGAGGAAACCCACACATACACTGGGAGAACATACAAACATAGTGCCCTGGCTGGGATTCAAACCGGAGACCCAGCGCTGCAAGGCGAGAGTTCTAACCACTACGCCACTAATTATCTTTCTGTGCATAGTAGGAAGTGCATGTCATCTTGCTCAGGATGGAAGTCACAGTCTCTAGCACTGAATAATGTGTACTCCCCCATGCAAGGCCACTGCAGGGGTGAAGGACAGAAGGGAGCAGCCTGAACTGCACTTCTAGCATGAATCAGTCACTTTCCAGGTACAAAGAAGAAGCTGACAATGCCGCCTGCCTTTCTCTCCTCTTCAGCTGAAAATGTCGCTTTGTACTGATGCTATTATGTTGCTGGCAGAGTGGCTCTTCCGACGCCATACAATGGCAGATAAGTGGAAGTTACAGGGAAAATGATACCTTTACAAAAGGCAAATAAACACACAACACATCAGCTAAGCATCTGCATGTTCATTTACTAAAGTGTTGCTGTAACAGAGAGCAGGTGTAGCACCATCCCAGCGATAGGGACAGCTAATTGTTACTCTCTCTCATGTTCTTGTAGACCCAGGGCCCCCTATTATGTACCTTGTGGAGACACCGCTCTACAGCCGGGGACTGGTAATACGTAAACTGTAGACATACAGTTCTTCTAGATCTAGGGCCATATAATAGTAACTATAGAGAAATGTTTCTTCTAGATCAGCGGTGTCACACTCAAATACAAAGTGGGCCGAAATTGAACACTGGGACCTAGTTGGGGGCCAACCTCAATGTCTGGCCACCTTATAAAGTTCCCTGGTATCTAATAGCCCCCCTTCAGCTCCTATACAGTTCCCTGGTGTCTAGTGGTCCACCCTCCCTTATACAGTTCCCTGGTGTCTAGTGGTTCTCCTCCCTGCCCTATACAGTTCTCTTGTGTCTAGTGTTCCTCCTCCTTCCCCTATACAGTTCCCTTGTGTCTAGTGGCCCCCTCCCTCTCCCATACAGTTCCCTGGTGTCTAGTGGGCCTCCCTCTCCTATTCAGTTCTTGGTGCCTAGTATCCCCTACCTCCCCCATATGGCTTCCCTAGTATTCTAGGGCTTCACCTGCAATATAGCTTCTCTGGTGGTCTAGAGTGGGGCAAACATAATGTAAAGTGGGAAAACCAGTAGAGGGCCAAATTGAATGGCTCTAAGGGCCAGATTTGGCCCGCGGGCCGGAGTTTGACATGTATGTTCTAGATCAGTGTTTCTCAACATTTTATTGATATGTACCCCTTTTAAAACCCTGTACTCACCAAGTACCCCCTAGCATAGTAAACATTATCACAAGTACCCCTTTACAAATATATATTTAATCATAATACATGATAATTAGTTCTAAACAATTTCCAAGCATTTACTATTGCTTTTAAATGAGCTAAAATACTAATTTGGTGTTGTTGAAATAATATTTATCATTTTCTAAAGCTCTAAATTTGTTATTCTTGGTTATGTACATCAAGCCCGAGTACCCCCTGGAACCATCAGGAGTACCCCCTGGGGTACACGTACCACACGTTGAGAACCTAGGTTCTAGATCTATGGGAGCTAATGAGTTTGACATGTACAGTATGTTCTAGATCTGTGGGAGCTAATAAGTACTCAATGGAGACATAGTTCTCAATCCAGGACTAGCTAATATTCATTTTGCAGAGACAGCTACTATGCAGCGACACATTGGTTTAGTTCTAGCCTGATGCAGACACAAACTGTTACAAACAGCTGATAAACAAGGCATTTTTTTCACATAGGCTGCGATGAGAGACTTCTGAAAAGCTTTCTATTGTTGCTGGCTATGTGGGGTTTAGAGAAGGACAGTTTCTTTGCTAGTTGTTCTTTAAGCTATGCACACACTTAAGACTTTTCTTGGTTAGAATGATTATTTTTGGTTATTTGTGCCAGAAATCTAATAGTCTGTCCAGTTGAATAAATTTCCCCTCGTCGAAACACGTTAAGAGCCAAAGCTCGACTAGATACAGTGTGTGTGTGTGTGTGTGTGTGTGTGTGTGTGTGTGTGTGTGTGTGTGTGTGTGTGTGTGTGTCTGATATGAGGGTGTGTGTGCAGTAATAATGTGCATGTGTGGAGACCTCCATAGGTATGTGGAGTGACTTTCTGAGGCTGTGTGATATATATACAGTGTGTGTGTTATGTAAGATTGTGTGATGTGTATACAGTGTATGTGAGGCTGTGTGATGTGTATACAGTATGTGTGTGTCTGATATGAGGGTGTGTGTGCAGTAATAATGTGCATGTGTGGAGACCTCCATAGGTATGTGGAGTGACTTTCTGAGGCTGTGTGATATATATACAGTGTGTGTGTTATGTAAGATTGTGTGATGTGTATACAGTGTATGTGAGGCTGTGTGATGTGTATACAGTATGTGTGTGTCTGATATGATGGTGTGTGTGCAGTAATAGTGTGCATGTGTGGAGACCTCCATAGGTATGTGGAGTGACTTTCTGAGGCTGTGTGATATATATACAGTGTGTGTGTTATGTAAGATTGTGTGATGTGTATACAGTGTATGTGAGGCTGTGTGATGTGTATACAGTATGTGTATGTCTGATATGATGGTGTGTGTGCAGTAATAGTGTGCATGTGTGGAGACCTCCATAGGTATGTGGAGTGACTTTCTGAGGCTGTGTGATATATATACAGTGTGTGTGTTATGTAAGATTGTGTGATGTGTATACAGTGTATGTGAGGCTGTGTGATGTGTATACAGTATGTGTGTGTCTGATATGATGGTGTGTGTGCAGTAATAGTGTGCATGTGTGGAGACCTCCATAGGTATGTGGAGTGACTTTTTGAGGCTGTGTGATGTGTATACAGTGTGTGTGTGTGTGTGTGTGTGTGTGTGTGTGTGTGTGTGTGTGTGTGTGTGTGTGTGTGTGTGTGTGTGTGTGTGTGTGTGTGTTATGTGAGCCGGTGCAATGTGTATACAGTATGTGCTAAGTAAGACTGTGTGATATATATATACAGTGTGTGTGTGTGTGTGTGTGTTATGTGAAGCTGTGTGATGTGTGTAGAGTTTGTGTGTGTCTGATGTGAGGGTGTGCACATTTTGCGTGTGCAGTAATAATGTGCATGTGTGGAGATCACCGTAGGTATGTGGAGTGGCTCTCTGAGGCTGTGTGAAGTAGCGTCAGGTATGCAGAGGTTGGATCAGTCGTTATATACAGAATAAGATGAACTTTTCTCCCTTCAGTTGAATGGAAATTGTTCTCAAAAGTTTGTGTCTTACTGAGGTGTCCTGGGAACTGCTTATCAGTGAGTACATGTGACAATACGCATTATGTCTATTGGTGGGTGCCATTTACAATGTTGTGTATTTTATTGCATCATGTCTCCAGATCTCATGGGGCTTTATTCACTAAGCTGTTCTGCTCTGGCAGTGCAGCTTAATGACAGCAGGGTGTGTTATAATCCCCTGCGCATGCTATGCAGCCGTAGCATGCGCAGTTAAATTACGCTGGGCGCAGATAATTTAAAGAGCGCTTCCTTACACGCTCCACTGAGCCCTGCACTTTGATTGGCCCAATAGCCTGACTGTCAAGTGACAGGCAGCCTACAGGCCAATCAAAGTGAAGGAATATCGTACTTTGAAGCTACTGGACCTGCCGGGTGGGTTCAGTGGAGTGCTCATTAAGTGTAACGAAGCGCTCTTTAAACTATCTGAGCCCAGCGTAATTTAAATGCGCACGCTATGGGTGCATAGTGTGCGCAGGAGATTATAACACTCGCTGCTGTCATTAAGCTGTGCTGCTGTAGCAGGGCAGCTTAGGGAATCAAGCCCATTTTCTTTTGCTTGGATATCTACAGCTGCTTTATTGTGGTTCAGCATTGATAATGACAGTGAATGGCAACCAGTCTGATGAGCAGCCATTTTCTATAATTTGAACAATAAAGGCTGATTGGTGATTGGTTGCCATGGGTACATGCACTGTGCAGTGTGCTGTGAGGAAAACCTGCTGATTGATAGAGGTCTGAGGAGGGTCATGTGATCACTTGAGCCACTTGATGAGTGAGGTGGGATCTTAACTTTATAAACGAAAAGGTGGCATGATGAACAGATTACTTATATATACCGTAATAACTGGGCACTGGCTAATGATAATAAAATAGAATGTGCATCTCTGTGCAGTGCAGGTATTTCATTAGTTTGGTGAAGAAAGTTGCATTGAAAGTATGCTGAATGATTTATTTTCATATTTAATTCAGGTTAATAGAACCTGCACTGGTATATAATGTGGCCTCCATATGCGTTGTACTTAATGTGGCCTGTATATGTTCTGCACAGAATGTGGCCTGTATATGCTCTGCACATAATGTGGCCTGTATATGTTCTGCACATAATGTGGCCTGTATATGCTCTGCACATAATGTGGCCTGTATATGCTC
Source organism: Hyperolius riggenbachi (assembly GCF_040937935.1). NCBI lineage: Eukaryota > Metazoa > Chordata > Amphibia > Anura > Hyperoliidae > Hyperolius > Hyperolius riggenbachi. The sequence goes on from NC_090654.1 coordinate 59,422,483, forward strand.
TGCACATAATGTGGCCTGTATATGTTCTGCACATAATGTGGCCTGTATATGCTCTGCACATAATGTGGCCTGTATATGCTCTGCACATAATGGGGCCTGTATATGCTCTGCACATAATGTGGCCTGTATATGCTCTGCACATAATGTGGCCTGTATATGCTCTGCACATAATGTGGCCTGTATATGCTCTGCACATAATGAGGCCTGTATATGCTCTGCACATAATGTGGCCTGTATATGCTCTGCACATAATGTGGCCTGTATATGCTCTGCACATAATGTGGCCTGTATATGCTCTGCACATAATGTGGCCTGTATAAGCTCTGCACATAGTGTGGCCTGTATATGCTCTGCACATAATGTGGCCTGTATATGCTCTGCACATAATGTGGCCTGTATATGCTCTGCACATAATGTGGCCTGTATAAGCTCTGCACATAGTGTGGCCTGTATATGCTCTGCACATAATGTGGCCTGTATATGTTCTGCACATAATGTGGCCTGTATATGCTCTGCACATAATGTGGCCTGTATATGTTCTGCACATAATGTGGCCTGTATATGCTCTGCACATAATGTGGCCTGTATATCCTCTGCACATAGTGTGGCCTGTATATGCTCTGCACATAGTGTGGCCTGTATATGTTCTGCACATAATGTGGCCTGTATATGCTCTGCACATAATGGGCTTGATTTACAAAACGGTGCTAACTTTAGCACTGGCCCTTAGCACGTCTAAACTCAGTTGAAATGTGACAAGTAGTGATCGTGCGCAAAGTACCGCGCGCAAAGTTTTTACAGCACGCAAAGTTTTGCGCGCACACTGCACAGAGCGCAGGGCGCTCCGCGTGAAGTGCCCACTACAGCCTATGGGACTTTGCGCGCGCAAAACTTTGCGCGCGGTACTTAGCGCACGATCTGATTGAGAAAACTGGTGCTAACCTACTTAGCACCCTGGTTAGCGCGACTTAAGACTTTAGACGTGCTAAGTAGGTTAGCACCTCTTAGTAAATCAAGCCCAATGTGGCCTGTATATGCTCTGCACATAATGTGGCCTGTATATGTTCTGCACATAATGTGGCCTGTATATGCTCTGCACATAATGTGGCCTGTATATGCTCTGCATGTAGTGTGGCCTGTATATGCTCTGCACATAATGTGGCCTGTATATGCTCTGCACATAATGTGGCCTGTATATGCTCTGCACATAATGTGGCCTGTATATGCTTTGCACATAATGTGGCCTGTATATGCTCTGCACATAATGTGGCCTGTATATGCTCTGCACATAATGTGGCCTCTATATGCTCTGCACATAATGTGGCCTGTATAAGCTCTGCACATAGTGTGGCCTGTATATGCTCTGCACATAATGTGGCCTGTATATGCTCTGCACATAATGTGGCCTGTATATGCTCTGCACATAATGTGGCCTGTATATGCTCTGCACATAATGTGGCCTGTATATGCTCTGCACATAATGTGGCCTGTATATGCTCTGCACATAATGTGGCCTGTATATGCTCTGCACATAATGTGGCCTGTATATGCTCTGCACATAATGTGGCCTGTATATGCTCTGCACATAATGTGGCCTGTATATGCTCTGCACACAATGTGGCCTGTATATGCTCTGCACGTAGTGTGGCCTGTATATGCTCTGCACATAATGTGGCCTGTATATGCTCTGCACATAATGTGGCCTGTATATGCTCTGCACATAATGTGGCCTGTATAAGCTCTGCACATAGTGTGGCCTGTATATGCTCTGCACATAATGTGGCCTGTATAAGCTCTGCACATAGTGTGGCCTGTATATGCTCTGCATGTAATGTGGCCTGTATATGCTCTGCACGTAGTGTGGCCTGTATATGCTCTGCACATAATGTGGCCTGTATATGCTATGCACGTAGTGTGGCCTGTATATGCTCTGCACATAATGTGGCCTGTATATGCTCTGCACATAATGTGGCCTGTATATGCTCTGCACATAATGTGGCCTGTATATGCTCTGCACATAATGTGGCCTGTATATGCTCTGCACATAATGTGGCCTGTATATGCTCTGCACATAATGTGGCCTGTATATGCTCTGCACATAATGTGGCCTGTATATGCTCTGCACATAATGTGGCCTGTATGTGCTCTGCACATAATATGGCCTGTATATGCTCTGCACATAATGTGGCCTGTATGTGCTCTGCACATAATGTGGCCTGTATATGCTCTGCACATAATGTGGCCTGTATATGCTCTGCACATAATGTGGCCTGTATATGCTCTGCACATAATGTGGCCTGTATATGCTCTGCACATAATGTGGCCTGTATATGCTCTGCACATAATGTGGCCTGTATATGCTCTGCACATAATGTGGCCTGTATATGCTATGCACATAATGTGGCCTGTATGTGCTCTGCACATAATGTGGCCTGTATATGTTCTGCACATAATGTGGCCTGTATATGCTCTGCACATAATGTGGCCTGTATATGCTCTGCACATAGTGTGGCCTGTATATGCTCTGCACATAATGTGGCCTGTATATGCTCTGCACATAATGTGGCCTGTATATGTTCTGCACATAATGTGGCCTGTATATGCTCTGCACATAATATGGCCTGTATATGCTCTGCACATAATGTGGCCTGTATGTGCTCTGCACATAATGTGGCCTGTATATGCTCTGCACATAATGTGGCCTGTATATGCTCTGCACATAATGTGGCCTGTATATGCTCTGCACGTAGTGTGGCCTGTATATGCTCTGCACATAATATGGCCTGTATATGCTCTGCACATAATATGGCCTGTATATGCTCTGCACATAATGTGGCCTGTATGTGCTCTGCACATAATGTGGCCTGTATATGCTCTGCACATAATGTGGCCTGTATATGCTCTGCACATAATGTGGCCTGTATATGTTCTGCACATAATGTGGCCTGTATATGCTCTGCACATAATGTGGCCTGTATATGCTCTGCACATAATGTGGCCTGTATATGCTCTGCACATAATGTGGCCTGTATATGCTCTGCACATAATATGGCCTGTATATGCTCTGCACATAATGTAGCCTGTATGTGCTCTGCACATAATGTGGCCTGTATATGCTCTGCACATAATGTGGCCTGTATATGCTCTGCACATAATGTGGCCTGTATATGCTCTGCACATAATGTGGCCTGTATATGCTCTGCACATAATGTGGCCTGTATATGCTCTGCACATAATGTGGCCTGTATGTGCTCTGCACATAATGTGGCCTGTATGTGCTCTGCACATAATGTGGCCTGTATATGCTCTGCACATAATGTGGCCTGTATATGCTCTGCACATAATGTGGCCTGTATATGCTCTGCACATAATGTGGCCTGTATATGCTCTGCACATAATGTGGCCTGTATATGCTATGCACATAATGTGGCCTGTATGTGCTATGCACATAATGTGGCCTGTATATGTTCTGCACATAATGTGGCCTGTATATGCTCTGCACATAATGTGGCCTGTATATGCTCTGCACATAATGTGGCCTGTATATGCTCTGCACATAATGTGGCCTGTATAAGCTCTGCACATAGTGTGGCCTGTATATGCTCTGCACGTAATGTGGCCTGTATATGCTCTGCACGTAGTGTGGCCTGTATATGCTCTGCACATAATGTGGCCTGTATATGCTCTGCACATAATGTGGCCTGTATATGCTCTGCACATAATGTGGCCTGTATATGCTCTGCACGTAGTGTGGCCTGTATATGCTCTGCACATAATGTGGCCTGTATATGCTCTGCACATAATATGGCCTGTATATGCTCTGCACATAATGTGGCCTGTATGTGCTCTGCACATAATGTGGCCTGTATATGCTCTGCACATAATGTGGCCTGTATATGTTCTGCACATAATGTGGCCTGTATATGCTCTGCACATAATGTGGCCTGTATATGCTCTGCACATAATGTGGCCTGTATATGTTCTGCACATAATGTGGCCTGTATATGCTCTGCACATAATGTGGCCTGTATGTGCTCTGCACATAATGTGGCCTGTATATGTTCTGCACATAATGTGGCCTGTATATGCTCTGCACATAATGTGGCCTGTATGTGCTCTGCACATAATGTGGCCTGTATATGCTCTGCACATAATGTGGCCTGTATATGTTCTGCACATAATGTGGCCTGTATATGCTCTGCACATAGTGTGGCCTGTATATGCTCTGCACATAGTGTGGCCTGTATATGCTCTGCACATAGTGTGGCCTGTATATGTTCTGCACATAATGTGGCCTGTATATGCTCTGCACATAATGTGGCCTGTATATGCTCTGCACATAATGTGGCCTGTATATGCTCTGCACATAATGTGGCCTGTATATGTTCTGCACATAATGTGGCCTGTATATGTTCTGCACATAATGTGGCCTGTATATGCTCTGCACATAATGTGGCCTGTATATGTTCTGCACATAATGTGGCCTGTATATGCTCTGCACATAATGTGGCCTGTATATGCTCTGCACATAATGTGGCCTGTATATGCTCTGCACATAATGTGGCCTGTATATGCTCTGCACACAATGTGGCCTGTATATGCTCTGCATGTAGTGTGGCCTGTATATGTTCTGCACATAATGTGGCCTGTATATGCTCTGCACATAATGTGGCCTGTATATGCTCTGCATGTAGTGTGGCCCGTATATGCTCTGCACATAATGTGGCCTGTATATGCTCTGCACATAATGTGGCCTGTATAAGCTCTGCACATAGTGTGGCCTGTATATGCTCTGCATGTAATGTGGCCTCTATATGCTCTGCACATAACGTGGCCTGTATATGCTCTGCACATAACGTGGCCTGTATATGCTCTGCACATAATGTGGCCTGTATATGCTCTGCACATAATGTGGCCTGTATATGCTCTGCACGTAGTGTGGCCTGTATATGCTCTGCACATAATGTGGCCTGTATATGCTCTGCACATAATGTGGCCTGTATATGCTCTGCACATAATGTGGCCTGTATATGCTCTGCACATAATGTGGCCTGTATATGCTCTGCACATAATGTGGCCTGTATATGCTCTGCACATAATGTGGCCTGTATATGCTCTGCACATAATGTGGCCTGTATATGCTCTGCACATAATGTGGCCTGTATATGCTCTGCATGTAGTGTGGCCTGTATATGTTCTGCACATAATGTGGCCTGTATATGCTCTGCACATAATGTGGCCTGTATATGCTCTGCACATAATGTGGCCTGTATATGCTCTGCACATAATGTGGCCTGTATATGCTCTGCATGTAGTGTGGCCTGTATATGCTCTGCACATAATGTGGCCTGTATATGCTCTGCACATAATGGGGTCTTTATTTGTGCATTATACATAGTCTGAAGTGAACGGCTGGAACAGATGCACCATAATAGACGGCAGCACTGTTTTTGGCTAAGAGCTTGGAAAAGCTGCTTGTTTTATTGCCTGAAGAAGCGGGTGAATACCTGCAAAACGCTTTGCTCTGTTTGGAGCATATGATTAAAGTTTTATTTGTGCTGATTCTTGACTTTCTGAGGCTTTTTGGGGGAGGTAAGTCTACTTATAATACTTCTCTTTGTAATCTGTTTGTAGTGTATTTTACTCTATTTTGGTGCCTCTATTCTAGCCGCTCAATTACCATTATTCCACCCTTGGTGGGGTGGGGAGGTGTTACCCCCTTTTTTTTTTTTTTCAACATCTGCGGAGAGCGAAAGTTTAACCTGAGTGGGTTGCATCTAATCGCCCCACCTACCTATACAGTGGTTAACTTGGAGATAACCCTCTTTTTGTGAGTATTGTTTCACTAGATCTTAAAACTGAAAATTGTCTTTCTCGATATACTGCACAATCAGGGGCTCTCAACTGTTTCTGTTTGTCTCACATTATACATAATATGGTTTACATATGCATTGTACTTAATGCTCTCCCTATCTACTGTGCATTATATCGTTTCTGTATGTATTGTACAAAAATCTGGCTCCATATGCACTTTACATATTTTACTCTCCCATATGCTCAGTGTATAATTAGGTCTCATGTGCTGTTGCTTACAGTAATGTGATCTTTATATACGTTATGAAATATGCAGTCTCAATAAGCACTGTGCATAGGTTTGCCAGGTCGGCTGATGGAGAAAACCGGACAGGGGGTGGAGTTAGGGGCGGAGTCAGAAGCGCACTTTTATGTAGAGTGGGGCTAAGCAATGGGCTTTTTAAAAAATGTTTTTTACAGTATTTATATCGCACTGACATCTTCTGCAGCACATTACAGAGTACATAGCCATGTCACTAACTGTCCTCACCAGTACATGCACTTAAGAAACCACTTTTCACCAGTAAATGCACATAATAAGAGACCGCTTTTCACCAGTAAATGCACATAATAAGAGACAGAGCAGAAAACTATTACAAAACTGGAAAACTATGCAAATAATGCAATGCATTTATGGCGTTTTTGCACAGTGAAGTGGTCGATTTCTTGCGGGAAGTTTTAAAATTTATTTTTTTTTCCCCACCAAAATTTTTTATTGAGAACAATAAAGTGGACATACATAGGCATACAGTTAAAATATAAATCTGCGCATACATGTATGTACACATTTTGAGCAAATATAACAAATATAACAGTATAACAGTATAAATTGCGTTGTACAATAGTATGAATTCAAGTGTAAAGTATAGTAAGCAGCGGGCTCAGGCGAGATTGAATGAGATTGAAAGTCACGCCTGGACTATACGGAGGGGAGATAGAGCGGAGCCAATGCACACAAAGAGCGGAAATACAACCAGAGAATTATGGGTCACTCACTCACCATATCTCCAGACTCCTGACCTTACCTTGCTTCCTTCGCAGATGCAGAATCGCATTTCAAATGACGTGAGTGACGCACGTCATGCGTGCGTTGGCAACGCAGCGTTGGCGTTGCCGTAGCAACGTCGGGAAGCGCGGGCTCGGGGGCGGTACTTAAGCTGGCGTAACTTACGCCGCGTAAGCTGGCTGGCTGTGCCTTTGACTGACAGCCAGGCAGCGAATCAGCGGTCGCGCAGCGCTGGCGGACGGGTGGCGGCAAGTGGCAAAAGGTATAAAACCGGACATCTTAATTGTCCAGTTTAACATGCCTTTTTGGACAGGACACAGCGGCCAAAAACCGGACTGTCCGGTCTAAAACCGGACACCTGGCAACCCTAACTGTGCATTTTAATGTAGATTTTTTTTTTTTGCATGTTGTGTACTGCTGTCTCCATAGGCTCTGGACTGGTCTGCCTGTTGTTCTGTGATGTCAATATACATTGTGCATAGCCTGTTGTGCTACTTTCTCCATATGCACCTTTACCTTTACCCTTTAGCAGCCAGTGTATTTAGAGGTTTGCAAGTGTTCCAAGCCAATTTATTTTTACACATTTTTTTTATTTCTTTATTCGTTACATTTTCTTGCTTTTTATTAGTATGGCTGCAATGTGTATTTATGGTCACTTGTCACTAGGGGGCAGTGTGAGAAAATAACATAGCACTTCTGATTTCAGTTTCTATATTTTCTGCTAGGGAGAGAGATCAAAGCATTCAGAGAATTTACAGCACAAGGAGTTCTGCCGACTGAGGTCAAAAGCAGTGCCCTTATTTCAAACGAGATAACTCAGTTGAAGCTACTATTGGGTTAAAGATATTGTGCTGCAGTCACCATATGCAATACTCATATCATTACCTTTGTACTGTGGACAATATCTGCAATGTACACAGGTCTACCCGTTAAGTTGTTGACACTGTACACAGGTCTGCCTGGTGTGCTGTGTACACCATTTGCACTTTCATGTTATGCTGAAGTGACCTTATGCACCATACAGAGGTTTGTTTGTTGGGGCGTGATTAAATCAGGGCTGTGGAGTCGGAGTCAAGGAGTCGGAGTCGGGCAATTTTGGGTACTCGGAGTTGGAGTCGAAGTCGTTGAATTCATAAACTGAGGAGTCAGAGTCGGGAGTCTGAGTCGTCTGTATTTTGTACAAAATCCACAGCCCTGTTAAAGTGGACCCAAATTAAAAAATACAAGATTTCAGAAATAAAATCTATTTTCTAAATTATAATAATAAATAGCAGCCTTTTTTCAGCTGCATGATGACAAATATAAAATATTTTACATTTATTGGAGGAACCCCTCCCTTCCTTTCAAATTGCCGGGATTTTTCCGGCAAACTGGTGAAGTAGATGGTGTCCGGCAATGGAGGAATTGCTAATGGCTGCCCCCAGTATAATCCTAGCTATGAAAAGAGAAGGGTGAAAAGCATGCACTGAAATGATCATAGGTTTGAAGGAGTGTTTATTTATCTTTGTATGTGTCAGAGTGGTGCAACTAAATATTTTTAATTAAAAAAAATGTTTGGTTTGGGTCCGCTTTAAGTATTAGACTAAGGAGTCGGAGTCGAGAAGTCGGAGCCATTTTGGGTACCCGGAGTCGGAGTTGAGTCGGAGATGTGGTTTCATAAACTGAGGAGTCGGAGTTGGAGTCGGAAGATTTTTGTACCAACTCCACAGCCCTGGATTAACTCACAGTGGCTTTTAGGCCCATGAGGTATAGGGACTCGACCCCTTTGCCACAGTCGTCGGTCAAGTCTGTATGGACGCGTCGCTAGCTTCTATGCTAGCGATGTATTCTGTTGCTATGCAGGTAGAAGGGGTCCAATGGCCTGGTGCATGATGAAGTGGGACACAGCGAGTACATTGAGTAGAAGAACAATGCCCTCTGCCAGCAGTTGGCCAAGTCTATCAGCCAGAGCGCACTGCTTGCCAACGTGCCGAGCAGGATCAGATGCCGCTGCACACACACTATCTAGCATGTCTACGAGGCTTTACTCTCTGGTCTGTCTGTTCAGGAAATACAACAAGGAGGGTGGGCCATACATGGGTTGATTAAGATTCATTGTACCAAGCTGAACGGTCTCTATCTATTTGTAATTTGATCAGAGAGTGATTGATTCCTACAGCATTCGGCAAACTGTATTTTGATAGATTTCAGCAGGAATCTGGCAAGCATTGACTGAGCTGCAAGCATTGTACTGCTCAGTGCAGAGCCACGGCATGTGGCCACCAATCATCCCCCACTCCTGCCCGGCTCGGAGGCTCCCACACACAAACATTTTACAGCATCCCCCCTATTAGACTTTTCACCAATCAACAATCCAAATCAGTCGAAAGTGACACAGTTGGATATGTTGGGGAAATAGATAATCAGCAGATTTAATCATAGTGGGTGGAGTCAAACTAAGTGCTCATGTTTTCTTGAAAAAAATGTACTGCAAGACCTGGTGGTAGAATTGCAGAGGATATTTTATCTAAAGCCATACACGCATCAATTTTCTTCCACAGATTCAATCACTCTGAAATATATAGCACTACAAGCCGTTTTGATTGTAATTTTGATCAAATTGCAGCAAAAATTTACTAAATCAAAATAAAAGAAATAATCACAAACACGATTGGACTAGATGGAAAATTTCAGTTAAGCGAACCATAACGTGCAGGTCTGTGTAGTCAGTACAAAAATCATCTGACTCTGACTCCTCAGCTTATGAAACCACGGACCCCAACTCCAAGTACCCAAAAATTGCTCTGACTTCTCGACTCTGACTCCTTATTCTAAATGTGGCCACACACCATACAATGTTTTAAATATCTGCTCAATTCAAGAATAGCAATCAATTTTTCTGACTGATTGTAACAATTCAAAAATCCGACCAATGTACCACACATCTATGTTCAATTTTTCCTATGTTAAAAAAATTGATTGGAACTGTACATCAAGTAAGTGACAATCCATCACACACACATCATACAATTCTTAATAAAGTTGGTCTGAAATTTTCAACATGTCCAACATCTAAAAATCGAAAAAAAAACCCAGGAAATTTGATTGGGTTTATCGATCGAAAACAAAGAAGAGCTCTCTATTTTTTTTTGGGACAACCAATCAAAATGATTGAAATGGTGAAAAATTGGATCTTTTAATTATATGGCGTGTGGCCACCTTAATACTTACCAGGGCATTGGTGTTGGTACTGAATTCTTCCAGCTCCTCAGTTTATGATACCACCGACTCCATACCCAAAAATTACTCTGACTACGACTCCACAGTGCAGTGCAATGCTGCTGCTTAATAGATTTACCATGAATCCTATTGAAAATCTGTGTGCAGTGTATTGGGGGGGATTCGATTTCTCAGCAGCTTCAGATCAGAGAGGGATTGATCTATCTGCCACATCAGGAGAAAATCTATGCAAGTGTGGCAATGTGTAAAATAAATAAAGCTGGGATTCCTTTACATACACAAGGCTTATGTTGTAGTGGCTGTAAGAGAAACCTACCTTGATGAAAGCCGTGGAAAAGTCACATGGTGTGTTATTGCTGCGGTGCAACCATACATGAGACATACAGTACAACTAAAGTATGCCTGAAGCTATGTACACACATGCAATAATTGTGGTTGAAACGTCCGATAACTACCTGACTCGCTAACTACCTGACTACCTAACATACCTGAATCCATCTGCAAATGGATGACCAATTTCTTAACCGACCGGAGACAGCGTGTTAGACTTGGGAAGCACACATCAAGCTCTCTGTCAGTCAGTACTGGTGCACCCCAGGGCTGTGTGCTTTCCCCACTGCTGTACTCACTTTACACCAATGACTGCATCTCCACAGATTCATCTGTTAAGGTTCTGAAGTTTGCAGATGACACAACAGTAGTTGGTCTCATACAAAACGGGGACGAGTCTGCATACAGGCATGTGGTGGGACAGCTTTCCTCCTGGTGCAGCAGCAACAACTTGGAACTAAATGCTCTCAAAACCATGGAGATGACAATAGACTTTAGGAGATCTCCCCCCCCAGCACCTCCCCTTAACCATAAATGGATCCGCAATAACCCCGGTAGAGTCATTCAAGTTTCTTGGGTCCACAATCTCAAACAACCTAAAATGGGATAACAATACGGCCACTATCATCAAGAAAGCGCAGCAGAGGATGTACCATCTACGCCAGCTGAGAAAGTTTGGCCTACCTAAAAAACGAATGGTGCAGTTCTACACTGCAATCATCGAATCCACTATAACATCATCTATGACTGTATGGTTCGGCTCCTGCTCAGCATTATAAAAGGGGAAGCTACAGCGCATCATCCGAACAGCAGAAAGCATAATTGGCTGTAGCTTACCTTCCCTGCAGGGATCTTTACCCTAGCAGGTGCAGAAAGAGAGCAATCGAAATTGCCTCTGACCCCTCTCACCCAGCTCACTCCATCTTCCAGCGCATGCCTTCAGGAGTAAGATTCCGGACAATCGCAACTAAAACCTCTAGACACAGGAACAGCTTTTTTCCTCAGGCGGTAACCATATTTAATGATGAACCACGCTAGAGCTGCTAGGACTTGAAAGTAATCAGCACAGAACTGAAAATGAACAATTCTCACCTTGCTTACTGCCACTCTACTTACATACTGTCCTTGACTTGTAATATACATACTGTTTGTCCTTGTATTTTTTTTTGTTTGTGTTTGCATTTGTTAAGCAACTACCAAGACAAATTCCTTGTAAGTGCAAACTTACTTGGCAAAATACATTGATTCTGATTCTGATTTCAGCCGCCAATCTTTGTATGTACAGAGGTAGACAGTCGATATTGATTGTCCTGTGGGATCCTTAATGACCCCTGATGCCCGAGCATTACTGATCACAGTGTTATTTCCACCCCCCGCCGACCAATTGAAGTCACTCTGTTGTTCGCCGATCATTGTCCCTCCATCCCCCTCCATAACAACAGAACACATAGCTAGCCTCAAGGCTAAGGGTGTGTCTATACAGCATCATTCCTTGAATCGTCGTCCGAGGGATGGTTTCCCGATCCCCAATTAGCAACAATTCTCGCATGTGTGTACAGAGCTTTACTGTCATTGTAAACATGCAAGTTGCCCTATAAGCACACTGCATGCCGCGTGTTACCCAGATGGAATGCATCACAATCCGTGCGATAGCCCTATAGGAATATCGTTGCATCGCGTCGCTATTATATAGTCTGTTGTGATGTGAAGTGCCGCAATAGACACAGCGTGACAGTAACTGAAAAGCTGTGAAGTGCTTATTGGGGATTGCTGTGACCCATTTCTCATAAATAACACAGATAATCTTCATATGCTGCTAGAAATTAAAACACAGAGATGGGGTTGTTAGATCCAGACATTAATTGGGATATTGACACCAGTCATTCCAGCCAAAGCTGCAGTTGTATCTATTATCTAATGCAAGCTGTTGTTGAGCCAACTAGAGGCAAAGCTGTGCGAGATTTTATGATTTCCAGTAGACCAGCTTCTGTGCTAATCATATAGTTCAGGAAAATATGACTGGCAGCCAACATTATATGGTAAAGCTGGAGATGGCATTTAGTACAGCGCTGAGAAGACTACAAAACAAAGCATTTTAGGAAAGCAAAGTTTAAATGGCTATAGACCATGATCATGCTTTGCTATTGGAAGACAGGGGAAGGGTACATTCACCGTGGTAGTTCACAGCTGTGGGCAACGAAAACTGGATTAGGGCTTTCTGCAAGACTGTGGAGGCGATACAAAAATCATCCGACTCCTCAGTTTATAAGACCACCGACTCCAGGTACCCAAAAAATTGCTCCGACTCTACAGCCCCAGCAGGGTTATGGAATCGGTACAAAAATCATCCTACTCCAACTCCTCAGTTCATGAAACCACCAAATCCGATTTCAGTTGCTCAAAAATTGCTCTTGACTCCGACTCCACAGCCCTGGGGCTATGGCCCGTTAGATCGCTTTCAGCCACGCTTTGGAATTGCTGGTGATTCCAAAAGTGCATATGCTTAGCACCACTCCCCCCCCCCCCTCGCCCAGTGATGTACTTCCTGCTGGACAGTATGTACATCACTGAGATTCGTGGGTCTCCCCTTGTATTTAGTCGATCCGCACATGTGCGCCCTACTGCTGCCCCCAATATTTTTAAAATTGCTGCGTCGCCCATTGACTTACATTACAACTCGCAGCGGAAGTCGGCCAGTAGCTCACTGTTGACTTTGCGGCGGCTCGGCGGTGGATCGGGCACTTCTAGCGCAACGCGACCCGGTAAGTGTGCTAGACCCCATTGACTTGAATTGCTGTTGCATTACCCTGCGGTAAAACATGGTTAAGCAACACAGGATTTCGATGCAAGTGTAAAAAGGCCTAAAAAAATGGCTTTCAAAAAATGCCAGAAATCGCTGAGCAAAATACTGAGCGATTGTGATTTGCAAATACAGATGACGCCCAGCCTTTTATACTGTTTTTGCTGTTTTATGCTACACGCAAGTTTCCTGCTCCAATCACATGCCAATCGCAAAATCCAAGGACATCAGCAAAATAATGAAAATCGCAGAAACCCTTCTATACCAATGTTATTCAATTGCAAACAGATTTTGCCTGATCGAAAAAGTCCTGCTTGCTGCAGTTTTTCTTGGTGTCTCTTCGTATTCAGCATCAGAATAATTTATTTCCCCAAGCATGGCTGAGTCCTGCCCGGATTTGGATTTGGCAGATACATACTTCAAGTAGAAAATAGGGCACATACTGTACAGTATACAATAACCACAGTGTAAGCAGGGACAATTAAAGAGGCAGTGACTTAATAGGCAGTGCAGTTACAGCCTTGCAGACAGTTTATACATAAACAGCAACCAGTCTGCAAAGAGCTGGGGGAAGGAGTGGTGTGGAGGGAGTTCAAGGGGTTGACAGCCGAGGGGAAAAAAGAGTTCCATGCAGTCCTGGTGGAGATGGCCTAAAATCTCAGGCCTAATGGGGGCAGACTGAAAAAGCTGTGGCCTAGCATCCAGTGAAAATCGCAAATTGCAATCACAGGAAAATCACAACAAAATCAAATTCTAAAAAAAATTGCGTTTACATTTCATTTTCATACTGAAACATTAAACAGAAGATGAAGAATTGCCTTCTAGGAGAAAATTTAGGATCTGGAATTGGATCGGGCCTATGGTGTTGGGCGCTTATTTAATTCACTTTTTCTCCTAGGAGGAGAAAAAGTAAAATACCAATTAGTAGGTGAAAAAGTACTGTCAAAATTATTTTCTTGCTTGCTGGTGACTTAAAGGGCATTTTATTGACAAGTTGTGAAAATATCACCTGGGAGAAAACTCAGGAGAAAAGTGAACTGACACTTGGGGCCTCTGTGCGTTGCTGTCCCGAGTTTGTATGTTCTGAACAGAGTTTATATGTTCTTCCTGTGTCAGTGTGGCTTTCCTCCAGGCATTCAGGATTTCTCCTACATCCCAAAAACATACAAATAAGTTAATTGGCTTCCCCCTAAAAATTGGCCCTAGACTACAGTGTATATGTAAGACTATGGTAGGGATTAGATTGTGAGCCCCTCTAAGAGACAGTCAGTGACAGGACTATATACTGTGTAAAGTGCTGCAGAGGATGTCAGCACTATATAAATATGTACTATATAATAATAATGTCACACCTAGGTAGATCACCACCAGAGAGATCTAACCCCTCCATGTTACATTTATAGATTAGCACCTATATAGATCAACACTATGGAGAACCCTGTTCATTCTTTATTTATTGATATAGCTCAGTATCTTGGAGAGCTACTCCTTCATGCCACAGCTATATTTATTAGCACCGGCGGAGAGAGCACCTCCTACTTCATGTTACATAAATAGATATCTCAGCACCATGGAGAACTTCTATCTGATTATGCTACATATATAAACATCTATACAGATCAGTATCATAGAGAACTACTCCTCCCTCTCACACCTATATAGTTCAAAATTAGGGAGATTACCTCATCCTTCCTATTATATAAATAGAGTTCAGCACTGCGGAGATCTCCTCCTTTATGTTATATGTGTGCAATTTAATTCAGTTTAAAAAAATGCTTTATTGGCAGGACCAAATACATACAGTGTTGTTAAAGCAAAATAGAGTAATGTATGGGAGACGGTGGCTGTGGGATTATAGGGGTGGGAAGGGTATAGGGTGCAGTACAAGGGGTATACAGGCCATGGGCAGCACCATATAAATATGTATTTATGTGTTCCTCTCAGTTGGTGGCAGGCAGTGTCTTCTCCCGGGGCTTCCATGTATGTCTCTGCCTCCCTGACTCCATCTCCAAGCTGTGGGCACTCGGATGGTACAGACTCGGGGTCTGTCTGTCCCTGGGCATAGTCCACCACAAATGCTGCCCACGTGGGAGTTCATGGCAACTCACTCAAGAGAGTCACAGGTAATATCGGAGCCGGTACTCAGCGCTGAGAGCTGATGCTGGGCACAGCCATAGCACTAGTGCCCCGCGCAACACTTATTTGGGACTCCAGTGATCACCAGACCCCAAATTACATATTTCTCCAAGTTGTAGCTACTTGGAGGGGGAATAGTATTTAATGCCGCTGGGGTATTGAGCGGGCAGCAGGGTGAGCTGTCATTCGACTTCTCCCTGCTCAAGCACGGCCGAACAACACATACAGTAGCACGAGACTCTGAAACAAGTTCAACAGTGTTTTGCCATTTTTGTTCACTGTCTAGTCACTGCTGTTTCTTGATTCCTGGTTGTAACTCCCTCCTCCAAGTATGTATGTGTTTCCATCAGAAGTCAGAAAGTCTCTCTTTATGCCTGTTCTGGCACCAATCCAACTTATTGGTCTTCCTAAACGCCAAGAGGGAGGGACTTAAAATAAAATTATTAAAACTTAGAAGATAAAATAGATCTGCGCTTCATGATGCTCACAAATAAAGATTGGTATGGCTCTGTAAAATATATATGTTATAGGCTCACTACCCACCAGTGGTTCTGGATGTGTGCCTGGCTTTCAGGGGCATATAGGGATGATTTGCCTATTCCTGAGTGATGCATCGTGGGAAGCCACACTTGCTCACTTTAAGGATAACTGGAGTCACATAAAAACAGAAAAGTTACATACTCACCTAAGAAAAAGGAAGGCTCTGCATACTATAGAGCTACTATAGAATGAGGAGACCAAGAGAAGACCTTCCCGGTTCTCTCTTGGTCTCCTCTTTCCACCAGCAGGCCCATGGTTAAGTCTCCCACCGGCTTCATCTTCAAGACTCCTTGAAAGGCTTGGGAAGTATTCGGGTCTCCAAGTATTTCTGAAGATAAGTAACTCCGTAATTGGTGTACGCGGGTCCATGCTCATGCGTGCGCAGTGCTGGGCCGCTCATCTTTGGAAGTACTTCCGCAGCCTTCAGATGACTCGAAGGCTTCCTTGACATTAAAGAGACTCCGTAACAAAAATTGCATCCTGTTTTTTTTATCCTACAAGTTCCAAAAGCTATTCTAATGTGTTCTGGCTTACTGCAGCACGTTTTACTATCACCATCTCTGTAATAAATCAACTTATCTCTCTCTTGTCAGACTTGTCAGCCTGTGTCTGGAAGGCTGCCAAGTTCTTCAGTGTTGTGGTTCTGCTATGAACTCACCCTTCCAGGCCCCTCTCTGCACACTGCCTGTGTGTTATTTAGATTAGAGCAGCTTCTCTCTTCTCTCTTATCTTTTACAAGCTGGATAAATCATCCTCTGAGCTGGCTGGGCTTTCACATACTGAGGAATTACAAACAAGGGCAAAGCTGTTTGCAGGAAGAAAAGAGCAGCCTGAAACTTCAGTGCATGGGGGAAAGAAACACACAAATGATCTCTTGAGATTCAAAAGGAAGGGTGTATACAGCCTGCTTGTGTATGGATGTATTTTCTATGTGTGGACATACTGTACATCAACCTACTTCCTGTTTTGGTGGCCATTTTGTTTGTTTACAAACAAACTTTTTAAAACTGTTTTTAACCACTTTTAATGCCGCGAGGAGCGGCGAAATTGTGACAGAGGGTAATAGGAGATGTCCCCTAACGCACTGGTATGTTTACTTTTGAGCGATTTTAATGATACAGATTCTCTTTAAAGTCTGATCGCTGCAACGGGTATCTGGCGGTGGAACGAGGTGACACCAAAAGAACCGTGAATGCTCTAAAAGATCCAGAGCCTCTCACTTCTTAGGTACGTTCATATTTTGGGGGGTGGCTACAGGTATCCATTAAAGCTGAATTATTGTAAATACCTTCTGTTTTAAGAAGGCACAATTATATTAAACCTCTCCTGTTTAGTCATGGTTGTTCCAGTTTTATATAGATGGCCTCTTTTAATACTTGTGAACCAGTTTTACGCTCTTTACCAAAATGTGAGCATCACTTCCCTCAGGGCCCATTCACACTTGCAATACGCAAAAAGCTAGCGCTCTGGCGATTTTTGGTGATTAACGCAAAATTGCTTTGGCGATTTTTTCGCGATCGCGTTTAGCGCTTCTATAGCACTAAACGTGATCGCCGGGAAATCGCCTGAAAAATGGTGCAGGATACAAATTTGCGTTTTGGCGATTAACGCAAATCGCCCAAGTGAGAACGGGCCCATAGGGTATTATGGCACTAGCGCTTTAAAGGATACCCGAGGTGACATGTGACATGATGAGATAGACATGGGTATGTACAGTGCTTAGCGCACAAACAACCATGCTGTGTTAAATATCAGGTATGTAAGTGGTTGACTCAGTCCTGACTCAGAGAAGAAATGACTACAGTGTGACCCTTACTGATAAGAAATTCCAACTATAAAACCCTTTCCTAGCAGAAAATAGCTTCTTAGAGCAAGAAAGAGATGAAAAGAGGAATTTCTTATCAGTGAGGGTCACACTGTAGTCACTTCCTGTCTGAGTCAGGACTGAGTCAGCCACTTACATACCTGATATTTAACTTTTTCAGGCAGAGAAAGAAAAAAAGGAACACAACATAGTTATTTGTGTGCTAGGCACTGTACATACCCATGTCTATCTCATCATGTTACATGTCACTTCGGGTATCCTTTAAAAAGCGCTAGCGCTTGAGCGTTTTGCCAAAATCGCAAGCAAAATGCTCAGATGTGAATGGGGCCTTACAGTCCCTCTCTCTTGGGGCTTAGAAAGATGACCAAAGCATTCCCTGCAGAGTTGGGCTTACAGAGTCAGTATTTGGCTTTACCCATACTCTGTGTATTTACAGCTTGTTGTTGATCAAGGTGCTATATAGATCAGAACCATGGAGAGTTCCTCCTATATGTCGCTATTTGTGAAGATCAGCACCATGGAAAGCTACTCCTTCTCCTTCAGTGATGTGCTGCTTCTCTAGCACCTCATTGTGTGTACACAACACCAGAAAAGGATCCTACAAGGAGATAAATAGGGAAAAGAACTCAAAGAAAATAGAGCAGCAGGGCACAATCCATGTAGAAAATCTTTATTTCAGAGTCCAATTTAGTAACAGCTCGGTTCAGCAGACAGATGGATGCTGCTAATGAATAGTTAAACTAATGGCTCTTTTACATCTACTTAAAGAGGAACTCCAGTGAAAATAATGTAATAAAAAAGTGCTTCATTTTTACAATAATTATGTATAAAGGATTTAGTTAGTGTTTGCCCATTATAAAATCTTTCACATTCTGACATTTATCACATGGTGACATTTTTACTGCTGGCAGGTGATGTCACTAAAAGGAGATGCTGCTTGCTTTTTTGGCAGTTGGAAACAGCTGTAATTTCCCACAATGCAACAAGGCTTCCACAGTGTGATGTCAGAACCATGCTCCTGACATCACACTGTGGGAGGGGTTTCACCACAATATCAGCCATACAGAGCCCCCTGATGGTCTGTTTGTGAAAAGGAAAAGATTTATCATGGGAAAGGGGGTATCAGCTACTGATTGGGATGAAATTAAATTCTTGGTCACAGTTTCTCTTTAAAAACCACCCTGGCGTTCTATTAAGATCGCCAGGGCGGCTGCGGGAGGGTTTTTTTTTAATAAAAAAAAAAACGATTTCATGCAGCCAACTGAAAGTTGGCTGCATGAAAGCCCACTAGAGGGCGCTCCCGACGCATTCTTCTGATTGCCTCCGGCAATCAGAAGTAACAAGGAAGGCTGCAATGAGCAGCCTTCCTTGTTTGGCTTTCCTCGTCGCCATGGCGACGAGCGGAGTGACGTCATGGACGTCAGCCGACGTCCTGACGTCAGCCGCCTCCGATCCAGCCCTTAGCGCTGGCCGGAACTATTTGTTCCGGCTGCGCAGGGCTCGGGCGGCTGGGGGGACCCTCTTTCGCCGCTGCACGCGGCGGATCGCCGCAGAGTGGCGGCGATCAGGTAGCACACGCGGCTGGCAAAGTGCCGGCTGCGTGTGCTCCTCTTTATTTCATCAAAATCGGCCCAGCAGGGCCTGAGCGGCAGCCATCGGCGGTGATGGACGAGCTGAGCTGGTCCATACCGCTAAGATGGTTAAAGGATACCTGTAGCCAAATTAAAAACAAAAGTTACATACTCAGCTAGGAAGAGGGAAGGCTGTGGATGAAGCAGGTCATTTTGGCGCATGCTCTCACCAGTGCTGCACCTGACCTGGGCGACACCATAGACATAATGTTATTATGTCTATGGACCCGCAGCAATGCAATTTGGGTGCCGGTGATCGCCGGACCCAGAATCACGTCTCCCTCTGAGTTGCTACATATCGGAAGGGGAGTAGTAATTAATGCTTAACAGGTTAACAGAACCTTTTTAATTAATTTATTTGTAATAAAATTGTGTATTTTTTATTTTCCCCTCCCCCCAAGAACCAATCAGGCGAGCCTCTATCATAGGCATCAGCCTATGAGAGGGGATCGCACAGTGAGCCGATCTAGGGGACAGCCAAGTGACAGCGCTGTCCCCAGTACAGCGCTGCACTAGATCGCAGTGCTGTACAAGAAAAAAAAGTCAGGTTTTTTTTTTATAGTCTGCCAGCAACGATCGCCGCTGGCAGACTGTTGACGGAGCAGAGCTCCATCACTCAAGTGGGGATGCATGTGCGATCCCCGCTAACCTCCTCCCCCAGGACTTGACACCGATCGCGTTAGGCGGTCCTGGGAGAGCCACTCTGCGGCCGCCGATTGGCCTTAGACGGTCTTGGGGGAGCCAGTTTGCGGCCGCCGATCGCCGTTAGGCGGTTGTAGAGACGTTAATATATATATATATATATATATGTACATATGTATATATATATTTAGGAAATTATTTAACAAAAAAAAATCTATGTGCCTTCTGATGTCAAAATGTATAAAAGTTGACAATTGCACAGGATAAGAGTCTGAGAAAGATAGTATCATATACTAAAAGCTAACATTTTTAAAGCCAGTAAACAGTATTGTTATTTTTCCATAACTAAAAGCTAGTTCTATATATTCACTACGGATGGGTGAGTCATACATGAAGTGTGAGGCAAAAGGAGGGATCCGTGAAGTAAAAATGTGTGAGTAATGAATCACACATGGAGTGTCTATGGTAGTAAGATTAGATCATATATAGGAGGGAAGTTTGAAAGAGTGGATGTCTTACTGTATTACTGTATATAGGGTCACAGGAGTGAATCATACATGAGGTAAAACGTAGGCGTGGATCATACATAATTTATAAGGAGTGGATCATATCTAAAATGTAAAGTAGAAAGTAGAAAGAATAGATGTAGAGCAAAGAGTGTAAGGCAAAAGTAAATCATACCTGGAATATACAACAGAAGGAGGGGCTCATGTTTGGCATAAAGAAGATGGCATGGATCATACATGAAGTGTAAGGCAGGAGGAGAGAATCCTACATGAAATGTATGGCAGGAGGTGAGGATCATACATGAAGTGTATGGCAGGAGGAGAAGATCATACATGAAGTGTAAGGCAGAAGTAGGGGATAATACATGAAGAGTAAGGCAGGAGATGAGGATCATACATGAAGTGTAAGGCAGGAGGTGAGGATCATACATGAAGTGTAAGGCAGAAGTAGGGGATCATACATGAAGAGTAAGGCAGGAGGTGAGGATCATACATGAAGTGTATGGCAGGAGGTGAGGATCATACATGAAGAGTAAGGCAGGAGATGAGGATCATACATGAAGTGTAAGGCAGCAGGAGAGAATCATTCATGAAGGTTAAGGCAGGAGGAGAAGATCATACATGAAATGTAAGGCAGGAGGTGAGGATCATACATGAAGTGTAAGGCAGGAGGAGAGGATCATACATGAAGTGTAAGGCAGAAGTAGGGGATCATACATGAAGAGTAAGGCAGGAGGAGAGGATCATACATGAAGTGTAAGGCAGCAGGAGAGAATCATTCATGAAGTGTAAGGCTGGAGGAGAGAATCATACATGAAGTGTAAGGCAGAAGGAGAGGATCATACATGAAGTGTAAGGCAGAAGGAGAGGATCATACATGACTTGTATGGCAGGAGGAGAGGATCATACATGAAGTCTAAGGGAGGAGGTGAGGATCATACTTGAAGTGTAAGGCAGAAGGTGAGGATCATACATGAAGTGTAAGGCAGGAGAGGATCATGCATGAAGTGTAAGGCAGAAGGAGAGGATCATACATGAAGTGTATGGCAGGAGGAGAGGATCATACATGAAGTGTAAGGCAGGAGGAGAGGATCATACATGAAGTCTAAGGCAGGAGGTGAGGATCATACTTGAAGTGTAAGGCAGAAGGAGAGGATCATACATGAAGTGTATGGCAGGAGGAGAGGATCATACATGAAGTGTAAGGCAGGAGGAGAGGATCATACATGAAGTCTAAGGCAGGAGGTGAGGATCATACTTGAAGTGTAAGGCAGAAGGAGAGGATCATACATGAAGTGTAAGGCAGAAGGTGAGGATCATACATGAAGTGTAAGGCAGAAGGTGAGGATCATACATGAAGTGTAAGGCAGGAGAGGATCATACATGAAGTGTAAGGCAGAAGGAGAGGATCATACATGACGTTTATGACAAGAGGAGAGGATCATACATGAAGTGAGTGAAGTGGAGTGATAGGTTAACTTATCTCTCTAGAGGAATTAACCAGACAATGTCTACAGGAAAAGATATTCATTGCACAGTGACCACACGTTTCGCAGATTGACCTTGCTTCCTCAGGTCAGTTGTGCCGGTTGGCATAGATGAGTCATGAACGCGTGCCTCTATGTACCAGTCAACGTTGTATGACTGGCTCATCCTTCTAGAAAGGTAGGCTAACCTACCACTCTCAATTTTAATATTTTGATGTGTTTTATTATTCTGGGCACCTCCTCTCAATAGCTGTTGGAACTTTATGGTTAGATTACAGGGTTAATGCATGCACTGTGGCCTTCTCATTTGGTGACACTGTAGCACTGCTATACATGTGCAGTTCTAGTATTTGTTTATAAAGCGTGCCAGGTATTGTATTGTAGTGGGGCGTAGGTTGGTTGTGTGTCCCCTTGCAATCACTAAGGTATTGGCTGTGGCACAGCAGGGCTTTTGTCTTGTTGTATTGTGAAAGATGCAGCACCTCTCTGTGTAAACACACTAAACCAACAAACATTAAAAATAACTTCTTTGGCTGTGTGCTTAATTACCACATTTTGGATGGCCTCCCATCTGTGTTTCCTTATAGCAATGCTTCGCGAGTCAAAGCTAATACTGGCACATTCCTGTGCTGCATGTCCGTGAAGGGTGCAGCGGAGAGATAGTGCTGTCCCATCTCAGCAACCGGCACTGGACTATGAGACCAGCTCATGGGTGGAGGGCAGATTCCCAGTCCTATCTTCTGGAGAAGGTTTGGTCATCAGGTATCATTCTTTACTGGAGTTGTAGGTCTGGAGAAATGTAGGACAATTTTCCTTTCTTTCTGTTGTTTCATGGATAATTACCTGACGTGTCTGTATAATAAGCTGGAGCTCCTATGGGGTTGTCTGTTCAGTAAGTTGATGAGCAGACCAATGATGTGAAAAGGTGGGCTATACAGAGGAAAATAGCACAGGGTGGTGCCAATATTGTGACACTGTCAATAGCTGGCAATAGGCAGGATGGAGCCACCTAAGGCAGTTTTTCCTAGATGAAACAGTTTGGTATGTTTATAATGTACTTATACTGAAGGCAGCTATTGTTCATTCCAGTACTGCTCCGTCTCGCACCAAAGTTGCTCCTCTCTGTCTTCCTTCACTCATATGAGAGCGCTGCTGATGTATCTTTTGAAGCCGTACCTCTATGTCAGGGATGGCGAACTCCAGTCCTGAAAGGCCAAGGTCCTCACACGTTTTTGTTACCTCTCAATTGAATTGATGGTACTCAATCAGGAAAGGTGCGGTTCATCAAGCAGAACGCATAACTCTATTTCTCAGTCCAACCTACGCTGGCAGGAATATGGCCCTTGAGGACTGGAGTTTGACATGCGCTCTATGTCAATGTGTTTATATTCTTTCATTTTTTTTATTATTATTAAGTATTTATGTAGTACTGACATCTCCTGCAGCACTTTACTAGATACATAGCCATGTCACTTACTGTCCTTGGGTGAGCTCTGAGTCCCCTGGGGGGTATTTACCTTGGGGAGGGGAAGCCTCCGGGCTTTCCCCATCCCTGTAGCTGCAGGCAATCCAGCGCTGGCTCCCCCCCCCTCCCCAAGCTTGACGAGGCTTGATGTAATTACCTCTCCAGGATCCAGCGCAGGCGCAGTAGCAGCTCTTCCTTCGGGCTAGGCAGAAATAGCCAAGCAAAAGGACTCGCGCCTGCGCAGTAGAGCAGATACAATCGGGTTTGGCTATTTCTGCCTTAACCCGAACGGAGATGTGCTGCTGCACCTGCTTTGGATCCCAGAAGGTAAATATTTACATTTCCGCACTTCGGGGGGCTGCAGCTGGACAATGGAGGAACAGAGAAGAACGGGGGCAGCCTCGTTAGGATCCAGAGGCTTCCACCTCTCAAGGTAAGCACCCCCAGTGGACTTTTTTTTAGTTACAGGATTTCTTTAAACCCTACCCATAGTTCAGTGTCCCTGTCATAGTTTCAGGTCAATTTTGAAGGGAAGGTAATTAAGTTGCCAGTATATTTTGGGGATGTGGCAGGAGATTGGTGTTCAAACATGGAGAGAACATATAAACTGCAGAGAGTGTTGTAGCTAGGGATGAACGAAATCATCAGTGGAGAGGTTAACAAGTTTGGACAAGAGAGGTTAACAAGAAACTTCTGGTTGGATCTTAGTACAGAATGTGTAGCACGGTCAAGAATTATTATCTGTTCTTTTGTGGGTCTGCGACCACCAGTTTTCATATTAGATCCACAGACCTCTGTGGAGGTCTTAAACTCAGGAATTGAGGAGAAATCTCCCCACTGCTGACACAGGTTCCTCACAAAATGTCTAAGCCCTTTGCATACTATTTAAAACTAAAATAAACAGAAAATGCTAGTGGTTTAGGCTACATGGGCCCATATGCAATTGACTTTTCATCCTTGGTTTTTTTCCAAGTTGACATTTTCACACCTTCTTAATAACATGGCTTTTACATCCCCAATAAGCAAAAACATACACAAAATCATTTTGATAGTACTTTTTCTCTGCGTCCCTCTGTGCAGCCCGCTCATGCGCACGCTTGCACTTCGTAGCGCGCAACCCTGCTCCTATGCTGGTACGTGCACGGAGCTAGACATACAAGGGTCGCAGCGCATCCTGCAGCTTCTCCTTCTCTGCAGCTATGAGACTCTGTTTATCTATGCGATGAGTCTCACAGCCTCGGGAGCGCGCATGAGGGGCAGAATAATTTTTAAAGGGGGCAGAGAGGGGCGGGGAAAGGCAGAGATCGGCTGCAATTGACTGGAGAAGAGACAGAGCTACTGTACACAGATCTGCCTCTTCCTGGAAGCAAATTCTGCGACCATGGGAGTCGTGGAAGTTATTTAGGGCATTTATGGGGGACTGAATACTCGTTTTCAAGCGGGGATGCAGCAAATCAATCAGTATTTTACTGATAATGATTACTGCAGCATAAAAAGAGTAAACAAAAAAAAAAACGATGCAGTGTCTTTTTAAAGAGAAGATGAAAAATTATCACCAAGGTGAAAAAAAGAATTGCATATGGGCCGAGGTGTGAAAATATCACCTAGGAGAAAAAGTGAAACGAATACAGGCCACTGTGGCCCATATGCATTAATTTTTTTCACCTGAGTTATCTCCTAGGAGATAATTTTGATCTTCTCTTTAAAGGAGTCATCAGTACGCTCCGGTCCACGTGGCGGTGATTGACAGCGCCGCTCGCGCAGGCGCAGTACAGGCCGACGTCCATCATCGCCGGGGACCGGGAGGGAGAGGCGGCGAACGGCTCACCGCAGAGCTGCAGTGAGGAACAGGCTGGGAGCTTGGGGCTGGAAGAAGACAATGCTCTCTACACTGGCCTTCCAAAAAAGGACTTGTACCGCCTACAGCTGATACAGAATACTGCTGCCAGACTGCTAACCAACCAACCCCGTCACTGCCACATAACACCAGCCCTGCACTCCCTTCACTGGCTACCAATAGAATGGAGGGTCCTATTTAAGATCAGCCTACTGACATTTAAATCACTGAATAATCTGGGCCCTGGATACATGAAAGAAATGTTGCAGCTGCGTAGCAATCCCCGCATTCTCAGATCCACAGGTTCTAATAATCTAGTCATACCCAGAGTCCACTTGGAAACTGTTGGTCCCAGAGCCTTCTGTCATGCTGCCCCTACGTTTTGGAACTCCTTACTTCAACAGATCAGGACAGCTCCATACCTGGCCGTGTTTAAATCCAGACTGAAAACCCACCTGTTCAGTTTGGCATTTGCAGAAACATAACTTGAATACTTCATCCTACTACCAACTACTGAATCTGAGAGAGCCTAAGTGCTTTGAGTCCTTTGGGAGAAAAGCGCTATAGAAATGTTATTGTATTGTATTGTAAGTAGCACTTATTTTCATTTTAAACCCCTGATGACTCCTTTAAATCAAATTTTCTGCATTTTACAATTGAAAAAGAACCCCAAAGTTGGTGAAAAGTACTATCAAATTTATTTTGAGCATTTTCTTGTTTCTTGGTGGCTTAAAAGGCATCTTATGACAAGTTGTGAAAATATCACCTAGGTCTAGGAGAAACCTCGGAAAAAAGTGAATTGCATATGGGCCAAGTTGTCGAAATATCACCCAGGTGAAAAATGACTTTCTCAATTGCAGAGTGCAAAAAAGATATTTTACACAGAAGATGAAAACATTTCTCAGGAGAAAATGTATGAGAAAAAGTGAATTGAATAAGGAGAGAAAAATATCAAGTTAAGAAGAGATAAAGCATGAGAGAGGGGACCTGGTATTTACAATAAAATAAAAGGAAAGCTTATTATGGGGTGATGACATAGAAGGAGGCACCTCACAGAGGCATGGAGGCAGCACTTGGTACTGGATAGGATATTATAGAATAAAAATATGTTGTGCTTTTTAGTCTGCTTGTTTTCAGCACAAATTACTCTGATGGGATTTAGTGGATCCCTGCTAATCATTATCATAAATTACAATTTTGCTAATGATCTCTTAAGTCTGACAGCTCCTTGTTTTGTGTGCAGGGCTGACTTTTGGCAGGAAACAGCAATATTTCAAGGTAAGTCTGATATAACCTGTTCTTCTGCTTGGCCCTTATGCTGGAACCCTTTCTCCAATACGTTACCATTTTCCCTGAGGGGAAAGAGAAAGCATAGCATTCCAGCATGAACAGGAAGGTAATGTGCCTGCGTACCAGTCTTTTCCAGACAATGTTCTGGAATACGAGAATAGCTGTCAGATACAGGGAGGATGGACACTAAACCACACTAAACCAAGCACCTAATTAGAATACAAGCAGTTCTCTGAGGATTAATGACTTCTGGGTATCAAAAAAAAATTAGATGACACTTCATCTCTGGCCTTTCAAGAGCTTTACAGGGTTATCCTTTTGACCGAAAGGAGGGCGAAACCGGTCGGGTTGAGAGCGGGCATACACAGCAGAGATTGCCATTTGGTGAGGTGCTTAGTACCACTCCAGTGGGAAGCGAATATTGCCGGTGGGTCCTATCGGAAATAGGACCCACAAATGTGTGTGTTTATACCTGTACATCTGCACTTCGTTTATTAATAAAAGTGGAACAATTTCTTGGAACTGAGGGAGTCTCCTCCGTATCTTTGGTTTATATCTCCCTGGTGTGAGTGTCTGCAGAGTACCACTAAGAGGAGGGACAGCCCTATATCAGTTGGGATCATTGGAACTTCAGCGCAGCAGTTTACTGTATGTTGGATCATTGGAGACTGAGGATAGAGTCTTCTCTGTCTGCAGCTGGCCTACAAGTTCCTGAGAAAGGGCGCCTTGACTCGTTACCCTATACTTTTTATATCCTTTTGACCCAGCCAGAGAAGATGTTGCAATGCGTTTTGTGGGTGGCAGTCTTACTTCCACCAAGTCAGTACAGTCCCAAAAAGGCAGCCACTAACGCTTTGTTCAACTTCCTTTCCAGCAGTCTATTGACCTAAGTAAGTGAGATTTTCAGTCACAAAACGTTGTCTTCGTGATCATGATTAATTTTCTATTGACTATTGTCAGGTGGTACTTTATTGGTGGCAAGCCAAAACTTGCCATTCATTTTTTGTTCTTTTATCACTTGAGGGAATTTCTAGTTTTTCATTTGTCTATCTTCACCTCTGTTAGGAGGCCGAATATATTTACGTTTTTGTAGCCACATCCAAAGGTCACCCAGCCACCAGAGTGTAGAGGGGTTTCCATATCTGCGCTCATAGTGGTTGCTAGACTTGAAATCAAGGCTTATGAGTACCCTTTTCCTCCTTTTTTTACATCTCCTGATTGACCTAACTTACTACACCATACTGGGCTCTTGGTGTACCTTGTGTTGTTTTCCCTCATGGAAGATTTGGGATTCCAGAAAATGTATCATGGTATTTACTGTACTTTTATGTTCTCCAATGTTCATTGTTTTCCATAAATCACTCTCATATCTCTGAAAGCGTGCTATTCAGCGGGAGGTAATCAGACACAGATAGTGGGGTTTTCAAAATGAGATGCATATCAACCATTCTTTGCCAGTTGTCATCTCTGCTAATACAAGCTAATGTTCACAAACTATTCAAAGCACAAAAATACAGAACATTGCGTGAGAAACATAATCACGTTCAGTGTACAACACGGGCTTTTATTATGTGAACTACCAGGATAGCCTTCAGCACAATGATATCTGGGGAGCAAAGGCACAGCCTGCAATGCTGAAGATTTTGATAGAATTCATACGGGTGTCTTTGTATAGATTGTAACAGCTTCATATTTTGGCTCTAAAATAGGACATTTAACTCCTTTTTAAACTCACTAATTTTTATTATCGGGACTAGTAACTCCAAAATCAAGAAAAAACTCAATACAATACTAACAGAATGTACAATAATGCAAATGCAAATACGTTATGTTACATACAAATGTACAGTATAACATAAGGCAATGGTCAAGAGTACATAGCAAACAGAAAATGCACAAGAAAGAATAATTTACACTTTACTTTACTCAACCTTAACAGAATGAAGACAATGGGCTTGATTCACAAAGCGGTGCTAACGCGCGATCTGATTGAGAAATCCGGTGCCAACCTACTTAGCACCCTGCTTAGCGCGTCTAAAGACTTTAGACGTGCTAAGTAGGTTAGCACCGCTTTGTGAATCAAGCCCAATGTATGCTATGTTGGGCATTTGTCTCAAATATGTAATGCCCTGAACACCCTGGACATTCCTTTCTCCTTTCCCACCTCTTTAGTTCTTCTGATGGACTGCCTAACTTTCAAAGCACTCTGTCATTGTTAAAGGAACACTATCAAACCAAGTGTTCTAAAATGACAGTGTACAAATAATATCTAAGTAGCTGCGTAAACATTTTCCTACTTTTCATTTTAAGTATCAGAGGCAAAAGCTGTAATTTATTGAAGGTAGGATTTAGCTATATTTGGAATGTCTCATTTGCAAAGGTATGAATCTCTGCAGTCTGACACGCTAAGAACAGTGTAATATTGAAGCAGAGTTATGTGAAAACAAAAGCCAGTCAGGTATCAGGTTTCACACACACAATTACAAATGTTGCACATAAGATATATTTCCTCTGCTCTCTGTGAGAGAAAGCTCTGCCTGTCTCTGACTGAGCTCTCTGCACATACAGGGTTAACAGATGCACAGTAAGGGATATCCCCCCCCCACACACACACACACACACACACCGTATGGCTTACTCTGCCATCAGAAAAGTGTGAAAGGAATTAGATAAGAGTAAACAAAGAAATAAGGATTCAGATGTATACACCAGTACTCAGCAGCACTTCCTAAACATTTCCTATCTCAATTGAAAAAAACATGTTAATCGATAGTGTTCCTTTAAGAGTGAAGAGCTTCAACTCGTTTTAGATGCCCACTTATAGTTTGTCCATTAAGGACTCATTCATATGAACATTTTAGTGTAGTTATCCTGGCAGTTTCTCCATTAAACATCCCATTGCGTTGCTGCTGGAAAAAAAAAAACAACGGTCACCATATGCTATAAGAACGCTGAGGACTGTTCACTTCGGTGTTTGTTAGAATGTTCTTTCAGCGTTACTTTCACAGAGCTAGAAATGTCTCATGGGCAGTAAATGCCTTCTAAATTCTCACAGCAGTCATCCAGCAATCATTATTTTTCCATTGTTCTGCATTATGTTTCACCTAAGCTGCTACATCCTGGTATCCAATGCCAAGCAAACACCAAGACTAGTTGTGAGCATCGATTTCAATGCACCTATAGGGCACAACAGAACCTCCTGTGATGGGGCTCATTCACGTCTTTTACTGCATCACTGGAGCCACCAGAAAGTACAAATGAAAAACGCAACCTACACTTTATGCAGAAGTCCATAGCAGATTCTGATTTGCACGTATCCATTCCAAGGTTCCCAACATTAACTGCTTTGCTTACCTTACCTCCCACACTCCCCAATAGTTACCCCCAAACTTTTTTGGGGAAAAAAAACATATACAATTAATAAAAATACATAAATAGTTACTTTAAGGACTAAACTTTTTTATATGTATGTCAAGAAGGTATATCACTGTTACTTTATAAATTACCGGCTTGTAATAAGTGATGGACGCAAAACTGAAAAAAATGCACCTTTATTTCCAAATAAAATATTGGCGCCAAACATTGTACTAGGGAAAAAATTTTAACGTTGCAATAACCGGGCGAAATGAGCGAATAAAAGGTGTGGGTTTTAATTACGGTAGCATGTATTATTTTAAAACTAGGATGGCTGAAAACTAAGAAATAATGCATTTTTTTCCATTTTATTCTTATTTTTCCTGTTAAAACACATTTACAATAAAATAATTCTTAGCAAAAGAAAGTCTAATTGGTGCGAAAAAAACAAGATATAGATTGTTTCGTTGTGATAAGTAGTAATAAAGTTATAGGCAAATGAATGAAAGGAGAGCTGACAAGTGAAAATTGCTCTGGTTTTTTAAGGGGAAAACCCCTTGGAGGTGCAGTGGTTAAAGCCAATGGGTACCAGTTTAAAAATAAAAAAGTCAGATACTCACCTAAGGAGAGGGAAGGCTCCTAATGAGCCTTCCCTCTCCTCTCCCGGTGCCCTCGGTGCTGTGCTGGCTCCCCCGTACGCGTCCGCCGCCGCAGGGACTTCGGAGGTCTTCGGGAGCACTCGGGCTTCCGAAGACGGGCCGCTCCATACTACGCACGCGCGATTGCATCATAGAGGACACTCGCACATGTGTACTATGGAGCGGCCCGTCCTCGGGAGCCCGAGTGCTCCCGAAGGCTTCCGAAACCTCCCTTCGGTGGCGGAAGTGGCAGTATTTGACCGAACTGGTCGAATACTGCTACTCGGGATCCTGAGCAGGACCGGGCACCGTGAGAGGAGAGGGAAGGCTCATTAGGACCGAGCCTTCCCTCTCCTTAGGTGAGTATCTGACTTTTTTATTTTTAAACTGGTACACATTCACTTTAAAATTAAAGCTTAAGGATATATTCTGCTCTTTAAGTGGTCAGCAATGACCATCATATTGTTTTCATGACTGGTCCAAGGGTGGAAAAACTCCAGGGTCCGGGTAATCAGGGTTCCTTAAAAATAATGGCTGATGCCTAACTTGAGTGTTTCTCTATTAGTTGTCAATGGATCTATCTCCTAAATATTCCCCACTGACTTTTGGCTCCTGAGCTCCATATTTAATTCTTGAGCCCTGCCAACAGCAGATTTTTAATTTAGATTTCTATGAACTAGCCTGCCAGGCATTTTACTCCACTAACAGATCAAGAATTATATTCACAAATCAATCGCTTTACTTCCTTGCCACGTCAATTCAGGAACTGTTCTTTAAGGAACACTTTCTTAAGATCCCCTAAGGCCTGTACTCAGCTTCCTTGTATCCACTGAATGAAGACATGGAATAGCTTCATGCCAAATTCCTTGTGAGAACCCTGTGGCCCTTCGGTTAGAGCGGAAGAACTGCCATTTAGTCTCTGGTGTTTGCATAATGAGCCAGGAGGGCTTTTTCACCTCTGGATAATTAATCTTCTGGGATTGGGCAGAGCTCAGAATGTTTCACTAGCCCAGCCAGTTAGATTGTCAAGTAAAATTCATAGCCTTTCCGAATCAGACATGCATGGATCTCTCGCAGTAATTCCGAAGTCTGCTGAACACAAACATCAGTGACCTACTTCACTAGAACAAAATTAGGGACAAGAAGGTACAATATGTACCATTAAAGTGACAATAAAGTGAAAAAAAAAGGTATGCTGTAAGGATTTAATTAAAAAAAAAAAATTGAAGCAGCAATCAGATACCACCATGAGAAAGCTCTATTGGTGAGGAGAAAAGGGGTTAAAATTAATTTGGGTGCTAAGTTGTTGGACCGAGCAATAAACCGTTAAAGTTCTGAAGTGCCAAACTGTTAAAAATGGCCTGGTCACCAGGGGTGGGGGGCTATAAACCTCTGGTCCTCAAGTATTTAAGTCTAGGTAGCAGATTAAGCTTTAGGCAGTTCTCCCAAGTATAGGTATTTGATGTATGTGTCTCTCCCTCCCTCACTACGCAAAGTGGCCAGAAAAGTATAAATGAGAGATTGCTCACCCTCTCTTGGTATTCCATTGACTCTCCCTTCAGCCCCACATCCAGTGTCCCCTCTATGGCTACAGCATGTCACTCTGCATGTGATCCACCAGCATGTACTGGCGTGTTACATGATGAGAGTTGCTGCTATAGCCATGGAGACGGGATGCTGGACACACAGCTGAAGAGGGCCTAGTCAGAGGAATGCTAAGAACCTGATGAGTAAACTATCATTTACCCTTAGGAGGGGAATGAACCTTCTCTCCATCCTCAGGTGCCTGTAGGCACAAGCCTTCAGTGCCTTATGGAGAATCTGGCTCTGGTTTGCAGGGATGTATATTGAAGATTTTTCATGACATTTTTGTGTTATTATATATACAAATGCTTTTTGATGGAAAGACAGAGAGAAGGCATCCCCTCTCCACAAGCCCTACTAACCCGCTGTCCCGCGTGCAAACTTGTTTTTCCCCAGGGAATCTACAGCCCACCAGTATGGAGCTATACTAGCCCAAATGGTTTTGTAATGTTGTGGATATTCTGCAAAATAGGGCAATAAAGCATTTCCTGCATTTTTAGAACACCCTTGTCCAGTGTTCTGGACATGAGACTCATCCCCACCTCGCACTATGGGAGTTGGGGGTAGAGGTAGGCCTGGGAGAGGGGGGTCTTGAAGATTGAATCTGGGGGTCTGTTAATTGATAAGCAGACTAACCAGATATCTTCCCTCTTCCAGGTTTAATAGCTAACTGTGGTCACTTGGCTGTGTCTCCTTACTTTGGCAGAGTACCTACCCAGTTGTTGGTTGTGGACCATGTGGGCTAGTAAAAGTGATGGAGTGGAGCCCCACATCGGTGGGCATTGAATTCCCAGGGAATACCAACCTGCACTCTCGTATTTCTTTTTTTCCCTTTATTTTCCTAAAAGAAAAATACACTTTTTTCCCCCTGTTTTTGCAAGTCCCACTCCTGGGCACATTGTGAATGCTTGTGTACAGCGCTGCCAACAATGCCACTGCAAAGCCTGGGCCATGCATGAATGTTTGATATATGTGTGGGTGCGCCACCATTTGACTAGCGTGATGGCTCAGGGATGTGTAGGGAAACATGAACACAAAGGCACTGCTCGTGTCAATGGAGCCATGTATAGCTACAGATGCATCAAAGAGAGGGTAACTGGGTCTCCACCTGGATTTATGCAAATAGCTTGTGTATTTTATTTACACCATAGTAGCAAAACACAACATTTCAGCCTCACGGCCTTTACCAAGTGATAAAGGCCGTGAAGCTGAAACATTGTGTTTTGCTGCTATGGTGTAAATAAAATACACAAGCTATTTGCATAAATCCAGGTGGAGACCCAGTTCTCCTTTATTTGATGTGATACTTACCTACTCTTTTGGTGGATCCGAGTGTATACTGGTTGACTCCCTTGTAATAAACTACTGCAGTTGAGCCTGGGGTCGATTGCTACTGTTTCTGGATAGCTACATTTGCAGCCAGCCCAGGGATGTGCAGGGAAACATGAACACAAATACACTGCTCATGTCACTGGAGCCACGTATAGCTACAGTTGCAGCCAGCCCAGGGATGTGCAGGGAAACATGAACACAATTGCACTGCTCATGTCACTGGAGCCACGTATAGCTACAGTTGCAACCAGCCCAGGGATGTGCAGGGAAACATGAACACAATTGCACTGCTCATGTCAGTGGAGCCACGTATAGCTACAGTTGCAACCAGCCCAGGGATGTGCAGGGAAACATGAACACAAATGCCCTGCTCATGTCAATGGAGCCACGTATAGCTACATTTGCAGCCAGCCCAGGGATGTGCAGGGAAACATGAACACAAATGCACTGTTCATGTCAATGGAGCCACGTATAGCTACAGTTGCAACCAGCCCAGGGATGTGCAGGGAAACATGAACACAAATGCACTGTTCATGTCAATGGAGCCACGTATAGCTACAGTTGCAGCCAGCCCAGGGATGTGCGGGGAAACATGAGCACAAATGCACTGCTCATGTCAATGGAGCCACTTATAGCTACAGTTGCAGCCAGCCCAGGGATGTGCAGGTAAATATAAACCCAAGTGCACTGCTCATGTCAATGGAGCCACGTATAGCTACAGTTGCAGCCAGCCCAGGGATGTGCAGGGAAACATGAGCACAAATGCACTGCTCATGTCAATGGAGCCACGTATAACCACAGTTGCAGCCAGGCACATCTCAGAAATCGAGATAGCTCACATCTTTGAGTGCTTGCTGCTAGTTGCCTAGTGTTCAGTGAAAGGCAGCAGCCCTGAGGTGAGAGATTGTGACGTTCCATCCCTTCGCTTAGAAAATCCAGGCTAATATTTCTGTCATTTTTCTTGTTTAGCTTACAGATCATTAAAAAGTAAACTCCCTTCCTTCAGGGTTCAAGCAACTATACTGTATTCATCTGTTCCGAGTCCTCTTACTCCCATTTTCGATAACCTGAGCTTTGCAGTTGCAGTTAGAGCTAATGCTTTTTTGGGTCTTAATAGAAGGGACTGGCCAATAATGGGAACGTTTTTGGTTAATGGGGTTCAAGCAACTATAAGTCAGTAACACTTCTGAAATATCTTCCCAACGGCAGTGCAAGTAGCACCTCTTCAAGGCTGGTACTGTGCCAATGTCCTGCTTATTTCATCTTTTTGATAATATCGCTAGGTGACTTTGGTAAACCAAATAACCAGCTGGCTTACGGTGACCCAGAATCACTAGCAGGGTATAAGGGGCTAAAAAGAGACCACAAAGTCCTCTTACTGAAAAGGTGATGCTAAACATAATTTTTCCTAAGACATTTTGTAATAACTCTTATATTCTCTTAGTGGTTTGGGGTCACCATGAGCTATCTGGGTATTCTGCAGTACTGGTCCAAACCTTATCCCATAGAGCCGTATCATGCCATGCACTGATGAAGACTATCGGAGTCGGAAACAGCTGTCTGCATGTTGGATTAGTATGGCTCTGTAAAATGTATTAGCTACAGACTCACTTTACACCACTGTGGTTCAGGATGTGTGCCTGGCTTTAAAGCCGCATCTACACGCGTAGATGCGGCTCGATTAGCCGCCGGATCGCCTCTTCCGCGTGCCCTCCGCGTCTGCGCCGGATTCGATTCCCCGCTCGTCCCCGCCGGCGCCGCTTATCTTCCGCTCGATTCCCTGCCATTGTCCCTTCGCGGGGATCGAGCAGGGAATCGGCGGTGCGGAGATCCGTCCTGTCGGATCTTATCAATCGAGCCGCATCAGCGGCTCGACTGATAAGGAACATCGGAGCCGCATCTACGCGTGTAGATGCGGCTTAAGGGGCATGAGGAGATGATTTGCATATTCGGGAGTGATGCATCATGGGAAACCTTACTTGCTCACTTAAAGCTGAATTATTGCAAAGATACTTCTGTTTTAAAAAAGGCAACATTACATTTAGCATTGACAAACAGGCCACAGCATTGGGCAAGTTAAACAATCTTATTGACAGTTCTTCTTAAATGCGCATTACCGTGCCATTCAGCTCAGCCATGAGCAAACGATCCACTGGTAAAAAGCGGAAAGAAAGGATAATAATCCGCAGGTATTATCTTCATCATCAGGGTTAAAAGTTCATTGGCAGCAACATAGAATAGTAGCGGCTTAGTCTGCTGGCAGGGACAGGGGAGTATGTTTGATAGCGGCACCGGTTCCTGATACTCCGCTGCTTTGGCTCTGTGACATGGTTTTTATCAGTGTTTTAACTGTTGCCCTTTATTTTTCATCAAACATACCCCACCTCCTTCCTACATAAAAACTTTTTTTTACCTACTCCTAGAATGTTAGAACATTCTCCCTTTCCAGATTTCTAATCATAACCTCACCCCAAATGTTGACCCTCTTTGTGGCTAATCCAACCGTTCAAGGGCCAGTTCATACGGATGGCTGCTGGTGATTGTCCCCAGCGTTTAAAGGGGTACTGAAGAGAGAGGTATATGGAGGCTGCCATGTTTACTTCCTTTTAAGCAATACCAGTTGCCTGGCAGCCCTGCTGATCCTCTGCCTCTAATATTATTAGCCATAGCCCCTGAACAAGCATACAGCAGATCAGGTGTTTCAGACTTTAAAGTCAGATCTGACAAGACTAGCTGCATGCTTGTTTCTGGTGTTATTCAGATACTACTGCAGAGAAATAGACCAGCAGGGCTGCCAGACAACTGGTATTGACTAAAAAGAAATAAATATGGCAGCCTCCGTATACCTCTTACTTCAGTTCCCCTTTAACACTAGGAATGCACTGCATGGTAATTGAGGTGAATGAGAGCGTTCATCTCACGACTCTTACTTCCATTTGGTCATCGGGCTGTACATTTTAACCCTGGGAATCCTCCATGAGGAGATAAACTAGTACTAAACCTGTCAAATGTGTCAGATGTTTACTACCTACAGTACTGTAATTGACAGCGACATTGGAAAAACAAAAAACAGTTGTTTTAGGGCTTTTTACTTTGGGATAAATGTACATCTTATATGCATGGGTTTTTGTTGTTGTTTGATTTTTAAATCGTATTCTAAGATTAATTTCAACCATTCTCAAGAAATACTTATAGTTAGTGAGAGATTGTAGTGAAAATAATGTAATGAGTAAAAATTATTACTATTTTTTTTTTTTTACAGTATTCATTATAAATGATTTAGTCAGTGCAGCTGTATAGGGTGATCAAAGAGGACCACCCTGAGAGAAAAAAGCACAAAGAACACGGGAGGCCCAAAGGTGTAGTAAATCACAACAAAAAGTCGGCTGATTTAGGTAGAGAGTGGTACTTACAAACGAAAGCTGCAGGTGGGCAACCAACCACAGGGGGTGGAGAGCAACCCCGACTCTACTCGGGTGTCCAGAGGCACAGGATGTGGTCGCACTCTTAGCAAAGGATTCCAAGTTGGTTGTAATCAAAGTAGGGTGGGTAACAAGAGGGGGAAAAGGCGCCCAAATGGTTTTATCACCATTTGGGCGTCTCTTTTCTCCTTGTATTTAGTAAGTGTTTGCCCATTGCCCAGTGTTTGTAAAATCTTTCCTCTCCCTGATTTACATTCTGAAATGTATAACAGGTAGTGACAACTTTAGCGTTCTCAGATGAATTTTCTTTATTGCGAGTTCCGAAGCCAGTACAAAATATACCTGGCCTCCCAGAATTCTCGAGAAAGGGAGGGGGGAGAAGAATTCCGCATAGCCAGTCAGCCTAGGCGAAACATCACTGGGAGGGCAAGATTACATACATTTTACAGCAATAGCTAGATATAGGAAGTGTTTCTGATGCTGAAGCCAGGAAGGTTATCGTAACAGTGGGCATCCTGAATAATTTACTGCATTCTACTATATGTCACTGCAGGGTCTCTTTAATGTCAAGCAATCGTAAACAAGCTGTTAAATGCAAAAACAAACACAGCAACACTGCACCAGAAAAAGAAGCATAGTTTATATATACTGTATATAATCAGTGCTTATGGAATAGGACAGTTGTAATCAGATTTTCTGAATTTCCATCTGTGCTTGTGGAATACTGCAGCGACTTTATGGCGAGAGCCCTGATCTCTCTGGTGCAGCGTGTTACGTGCGGAGCCATCTGTAGCCGCAGTGTCTCCTCTGCTCTTCCACATCGCTGGCTGCTCATGCACAGCTCTGACATCATCACGGACTACCTCGTCAGGCAGTCCAAAATGGTTCAGCATTAATTAATAAAACGGGCAGGCTGGAGTGGAGTGGCTGGTTGCTGTTTATGTCTTGTTACTGCCAGCATTAGCCTGTTGCATTACTGTTTCATTTTATTTATGCTTGAGACGCTTTAGAGACGAGAGTCCTAGTTCTACTAATCCATTGACAGCTAGTTTGAAGGAAACAGGCCTGCTAGCCAGCCCTGCATTATGTCCAAACAAGGAGAGCTGCATGAGTCAGTTATTGTCAAGCTGCATCCCAGTCAGGACAGAACGATCATTAATCCTTCTTCTGGCATCACATCTTTCACTGCGTGCTGCTAGCAAGGAGCATTTTCTGTTTTGTTGTAACTGGGTAAGTCTCCTATCCTGGCTTTGGATGGCATTCGTGACGTACAGGATGCTCTTGAAGATCGGCGTTACCCTTTTGCTGTGATGCAGCCACACTGTAGGGAAATATTCCATTCTCTGCTTCTGGCAACTCCACGATGTATAGCTGTTCTCTTTGTAGTGATTTCGTGTACGTGATAAGAGCGATATAAATCTGTAATGAGTACCGAGGACGGTTTTCCCAAATGAACGGTGCTTGAACACAAGTGCAGCAGGAAAAGAACGAGCTGTGGGTTTGTAAGGAGCGGGGAATGAAGAGGCCGGGGGAAACAGGGACAGGAAAATGGGAAAGAAACGGCTGAGAGGAATAGAGAGAGACTTGGCAGGAAAAAATGGAGGGTTGGGAAGGGAAGGCGGGAGAAGAGAAAGAATCAGAGAGAGGGAACGGTAAAGAAGCAGGAGGGAAAAAAGACAGAGTTGGGAGAGAGTTAAGGAGAAAGAGAGGAAAAGAGGGACATGGTAGAGAAAGAGGGACATGGTTGGGAGAAAAGGGGAGAGAGAGATGTAAGAAAGAGAATGTGAGGGCATGAGAGAAATTGGGTCGATACAGAGTCAAATCTCAGTTTGGAGACTCACAGATGGGGTGGTAGAGAGTGACATATTGGGGGAAGGGGGGGGGGGGGGGGTAGAGAGGAGAGATGTAGAACAGGTATGATGTAGCCAAAGGAGACAGAAAGGTTTTGGTAAAGAGTGAAAGTGAGAAAAAGGTGGCACATAGAGGCAGACAGAATACAGA
Source organism: Hyperolius riggenbachi (assembly GCF_040937935.1). Taxonomy (NCBI): domain Eukaryota; kingdom Metazoa; phylum Chordata; class Amphibia; order Anura; family Hyperoliidae; genus Hyperolius; species Hyperolius riggenbachi. The sequence continues at coordinate 59,461,381 of NC_090654.1, forward strand.
GAGAAAAAAAACAAAACCAGGTGGCACAGAGAGAGGGGGACATAGCTCACAGAGGTGAACGTGGTGGAACAGAGAGCGGTGTCAGAGAGTGATTGCAAAGAGAAAGCCAAAGACGGGCAGGCAGACATGGGAGACACGTAGAGAAGATAGGGCTGCACAGGAAGAAAAGAGAGCTGGGTCATAGAGACAGACAGAGAGATGTTGAACACCTGCTGATGTTTCTCATTGATCTTCCTGACAGTCAGTTCAATGAAGATACTAAGGTTCACATTAGTCCCCTAAAGTTAAGGGACTCACTTTTATGCGAATGAATAGAGGAAAAAGGAATAACCACAGTTTGCAGGGAACAGGTACATGAAATGTCTAAAGACTCAGGTCTGCAAGTACAACAAAGTTCTGGCAACTAGCAAGAGGAAGAGGCAATTCTTAAAGGGAACCTTAATTGAAAAAAAAAAAAAAAGAAGAGTTTAACTTACCTGGGGCTTCTACCAGCCCCCTGTAGACATCCTGTGCCCAAGCCGGGACATACTGATCCTCTTGTCCCCCGCCGCGGCTGAGTTTCCTGTCGCGACTAACTAGTCTGCAGGCGCCTGCACACATCCTCGCTCATTTCTCCATCCTGCGCGTCTCCATCCTGCGTATGCACAGTACGAGTTTTCAGACAGTCCCGGCATGGGCACAGGACATCTGCAGGGGGCCGGTAGAACCCCCACATAAGTTTAAAGTCATTGGAAATCGTTGTTTAAAAAAAAGCCAGATCCCTACCCAAGAAGAGGGACGGTTCTGGGTCCTTTTGAGCTCTCCCTCTCCGCTCCTGGTGCCCTCGGTGCAGCTTCCCCGTTTGAATCCCCCGCCACGAGGGACTTCAGAAGTCTCCGGGAGCCAACTCTGCCAGAAGACAGGATGCTTTGGCTGCGGAGACAGCAGCATTTGACCAAATTAGGTAAGTATCTGGCTTTTTTTAACGACAATTCCTAATTACTTGAAACTCTTTTTGTTGTTGTTAATTAAGGTTCTCTTTAAATAGTCCAATAGTAACAGGAAGCAGCTGGTGGTGTGCTTCTGCAGAAAGTACTCCTGAACCACCCGTGGGCCAGCACAGGAACTGCCAAGATCAGAATACAGCCACCTTCTGATGAATAGTGGAAGTCTAGCGCAGTCCAACTCAATACTACCATCAGCAGGAAGGAAATGACAGTACATGATTCCTAACATACACTCTTTTTTGCAACATCCTGTGGGTACTTCTGTGGTGCTGGCATGACTAGTTGGAGTCACTGGTAAGAGAGCGCCCTGCCCAGTACATCCTGTGATCTCCTCTGTGCCACTAGCATTAGTGCTAGGGTGACAAGTGGAGAACAGTGGTAAAAAGACTCTGTGACTATTCCACAGTCTTGTTCCCTTTTGGCACAGCTGCAATTCCGGCCCCAGCCACTAAGAGTTCCCGGAATGCCTTCCGCACTCTGCACAGTGTAACATCTTGTGCTACATCTTGTGGTCTGTTCTGTGCCCTATCTGTGCTTGGGTGACTCTTAAAAGACAGTGGTAAGAGAACCGCTTGTCCTAAATCCCATTTTCTCTCTTGTGTCACATTTGTGGCTGGGTAAACAGTAAGGGACAGCAGTAAGAAGACTCTCTTCTTTATAAATACCTGTATGGCTAGACGAGGACAGAGGTAATAAGACCCCCACCCCCACTTATGATGTGCTGTGGTCCCTTTTGCTGCACTGTGTTCTGGGAGCTCTTTAAGGTCAGTATCGTGTTAGTTGCAACCATGGTAACTCTTTGTTTTCACAGCTTCAGTTAGCAGTGAGAATGCTCAGGTTGCAGCAATGGTAAATATACTCTAGGAGATGTGAAAGAGTAGATCAGTGAGAAGGTCATCACAGCATCATTGTTACTGCCGCCCTCATGTACAATTCAACAGATTTCCATCTGTGGAGAGTCGCAGAGGATGGCCTGGTGTTTGTGTGTCCTGCACACCAGAAATACCTTACAGACAAATTCAGTGTTATGGAAAAAATTTTGCCCTCAATTTTTTTTTTTTTTAGAATAGATTACAGTTAGTAGCGTAATATTGAAGAAACTCATATAACCAAGGATAAAAGGTAACTCCTGCATGTACTTTCTTAGCTGTTTTTATTGCACTCACTCTGCTGTGCTTTTGTCTTGCTTAGAAACACTTTAAACAATATTTTTGCTATTGAAAACAGGATATTATGTAGTGAATTTAACCACTTCGCATCCAGACCTTGCTTCCCCCTTATGGACCAGAGCAGTTTTGATGTTTTGCTTATGTCCCTATTTAATCAGCAATAACGTTACCCCTACTTATGACACCTAAATGAAATATATATAATTTTTTTCAAGACTAACTAGGCTTTCATTGTATGGCATTTTTTCCCTTGAACAAATTTGTTTTCTATGCATTTTAATGGGAAAAAACACATTATTTCTCAGTTTTACCAATTTTAGTTTAAAAATAAAAAGCTCTATTGTAGATAAAAAACACACATTTTGTTTGGCTTTTTGTACTGTTTAAAACAAAACTTAAATTACGTTCCTGTCACAATTTACAGTAATATATATGATTCTGAAATAATGCTACATGTACTTTTCACTATGAACTGAGAAAATAAAAGTATTTTTAATGGCAGAAATCAATCTTATTGGCTCAGGGAACATATATTCCCTTTCACCAATTAGTACTGCAGCAGATAGAGTCAGAGGTGTGCACAGGAGCAATGCTCAATCGTGCACAGCTGTGCTTCAGCTACCCGACTTCTATCTACGTCCTCGTGGCTTAGATGAAGTCACAGAGTACGTAGTTTTACTGTTGTGGTGGAAAACATGGTTAAAGGACCACTATAGCAAAAGAAAAAATGTAAAATGCATGTGCATGCATACATATAAAGTGTACATCTATTGCAGAGTAAAATGCATTAGGCTAGGTTCACAGTTGTCAGTTGCATAGCGCACTTGTTATGAACTGCAATGGAGACTCTCCATAGACTTTAATACAAATCCTGCATGCAGCAAGTTAAAATGACGTGATCCGTTACTGTGAACAGCCGGGACAAGGTTCTCCAGCACCCAAGGTTGTTAAGACACCAAAATGTGCCCCTCCATCCCTCCCACCCCAGCTGTCACACACTGATTAGTATTAGATCAAGAGGTGCCCCAGCCGCCCCAACATCTTAATCTCTAGTTATCTGGCTTGCAGTCACTGCCATGTATCCCCTTTTCTTATTTCTCTTTGCTTCAAACACAATAGGGGAATGATAGCTGAGTGAGTTGTGTTCCCCCTCCTACACTGCTGGAGCCTCTCTTACCTCTGCCTCGGCCCGGCCCTGCCGGCATGCAGCTAGTTAAAATAACAGGATCATTTGCAATGCAGCACTGGGAACAGCCCCATAGAATTGTATTAGCAGTGAGTTAACATGCAGAATTATTCTGCAGTGCAACTGAGCACTGTGAACTAGCCCTCACAAGCACTAACAGAATGGCCAGTCCACCTGACATGCAAGTAGGGAGGGTGGCTGACATCTTTGTATAGATCCTTTCCAGGAAGTGCTAAGGCTGGTTTTACACGGGAGATTTGCGCTTGCGATGCCCCCGCTGCACCCCAACGCATAAAATCACAAACATATGACCCTGCGGCAGAATGCACCGGCAGGGTCATATACATAGTGCCGCCCCCTGCACACTGTTGCCCTTTCGGCGGCCCGGCAGATCGAGCCGCCTTAAGTTACTTGTCTTGCATTGCCATTGCGTAACCCGACGGTAAAACGGTAACGCAATGCAGGTTTTCGAAGCAAGTGTAAAAGGGGCATGAAGGAAATATCAAGAATCCCCTATGAGGAGATGGACTAGTAGTCAGATTTAGGGCTCAAACTCACTAGAGCGATTTTCTGAGTGTTTAGGGAGCAATTCCTTAAATGCTCAACTGATGTTAATGGATGGGCTAAATTCCACTGGAGCGATTGCGATTACTAAATCGCAAAACGCAGAACATGCAGCATTTTTTGTGTTTAGCGTTAGCAATTAGCGTTAGCGTTTCTGCAACGTAAAGTATATAAACGCTGGCATAATCGCTCATCAAAACCTGCATAGAACGATTTTGATAGCATTTGGAAGTTACTGCACACTGTAACAAAATTATAAATGAATTGAAAGGACCAATCAGAATTAAAAACGCTAATCGCTACACAATCGCTGGCAAAAACCTTACACTTTTTAAAATCACTACTGTAAACGCTCATGAAATCGCTTGCAAACCGTTAATACAAAATGCTAGCGACTGCGATTAGCGATAGCGTTTTGTAGTGGGTTCCAGGCCTTTTACTGCCTGCTGTAAATGACAGCAACATAGGAGAAGAATCATTTATATAGTGCATTTTACCCTTGGAGAGATGTACTTCTTAGTATATGTACGAATGTATTCTCATTTTTTTTTATTTTTTATTTATTTATATTTTTTTTTGCAATAGTAGTCCTAAATGTACTTTCATAAGACTTTTCCATACCCCCCTCCTGTTTTTACAGTGAAGAGCTTCTACCAGGCATTATTTTGTGATTAAAAATGACATTATTGTGCTTGAAGCAGCAATGCATATAATATTTCTCTGCGTATCTCCTGACTCATTCAAATAAGTCAGCCAGCTGAGTTCAGAAACTGATAACTTTTGAAGCATACAATATTTTTAATTACAATAGTTATTGCTTTTGAATGCCAAACACATTGACACTTCATGGATCGGAGTTCTTCTTTATAGCTGCATTCCATCTTGGAGAACATCCCTCAGAAATTGTAAAAATATATGTGAGTGGCACCTTTTTTGATAAAAGCCATAGGGGTTACTTCATTAAGCTGCACTGCTAAAGCGGCTCAGCTTAATGAGAGGAGCACGATTTATGTGCACGCTACAGTTGATAGCGCTGCAAACTTACTTGCGCTCCTTCTAAGTAAAGGCCGCTTCTACTTAGGAGTGCAAGTAAGTTAGCAGCGCACACTACCGCGCGTAGCGTGCGCATAACTCGCACTCCTCTCATTAAGCTGCTCTGCTTTAGCAGCGCAGCTTAATGAAGCAACCCCATTGAAACCTTGGTTTCATGCTAGAATACACAAGTCACATGACTGCTGAACTCCTGTGTACTTATAGCTACTATCTGATAATCTGATAATCTGAACATTTGTATAGCGCTTTTCTCCTGTCGGACTCAAAGCGCTCAAGAGCTGCAGCCACTGGGACGCGCTCAAGAGGCCACCCTGCAGTGTTAGGGAGTCTTGCCTTGAACTCCTTACTGAATAGGTACTTGACCTAGCCAGGATTTGAACCCTGGTCTCCCATGTCAAAGGCAGAGCCCTTAACCAGTACACTATCCAGCCACTCTGTACTCCCAGCCACTTTCTCGTACAGTATGTACTTCCAGGAACTATCTCCTGTGTACTTACAGCCACTTTCCCCTATGTACTTCTAGGCACTATCTCACGTGTACTTACAGACATACTGTGTACTTCCTGTAAGTACACAGGTACATAGTGCCTGGAAGTACATAGGAGAAAGTGGCTGTAAGTACACAGGTACATAGTGCCTGGAAGTACATAGGAGAAAGTGGCTGTAAGTACACAGGTACATAGTGCCTGGAAGTACATAGTAGAAAGTGGCTGTTCTCCTATGTACTTCCGGACACTATGTACCTGTGTACTTACAGCCACTTTCTCCTATGTACTTCCAGGCACTATGTACCTGTGTACTTACAGCCACTTTCTCCTATGTACTTCCAGGCACTATGTACCTGTGTACTTACAGCCACTTTCTCCTATGTACTTCCGGACACTATGTACCTGTGTACTTACAGCCACTATCTCCTATGTACTTCCAGGCACTATGTACCTGTGTACTTGCAGCCACTTTCTCCTATGTACTTCCAGGCACTATTTCCTGTGTGCTTACAGCCACTTTCTCCTATGTACTTCCATGCACTATGTACCTGTGCACTTACAGCCACTTTCTCCTATGTACTTCCAGGCACTATTTCCTGTGTACTTACAGCCACTTTCTCCTATGTACTTCCAGGCACTATTTCCTGTGTACTTACAGCCACTTTCTCCTATGTACTTCCAGGCACTATGTACCTGTGTACTTACAGCCACTTTCTCCTATGTACTTCCATGCACTATGTACCTGTGTACTTACAGCCACTTTCTCCTATGTACTTCCAGGCAGTCAGGCACTATCTCCTGTGCACTTCCAGCCTCTATCCTCTGTGTATGTCCTGTCACTATTCATTCTGTATTTCCAACCACTATTAGGCTGTACTTCTAGTCACTGTCTGCTATGTACTTCCACCAAATATCCCATCTGTGCTTCCCGCCAGAACCAGTGGCTTCTGCATTTCCAGGCAAAGTTCCTGAAGGCAGCGTGTTTTCTTTGGGCCTACTTGTGGGAATTGTAGGTTCCGCTGGCGTGCAGAAAGTGACAGGTGTGTATGGAAAACTCTGGGCCGGCTTTGTTTTCCAGCAACACTTGTAGCCGTACTTGTGTTGTCAGTGTGCGAGTCCCCAGACACTGTGGGAGACTGATAATCACAAGTCTCAGCTTCTAGTAATCATGCTTGTGGAAGACACATCTGCGGCCAGAGTCACTGCCGCCTCCTTACAGGGCTATTTCCAGGGGCACAGCATGATATAACACGAGAGTGAAGCATTATCTCCCAGATCCTCTGTCTACCACGATTTACAGAAAAAGAGCACTTATGCTGGGAATACACGGTTCGTTTTTGCCTTCGTTTAAACCTTCGATTCGTTCGGTAAACGAATCGAGTGTTGAAAACGTATGTGAAAATAGTCATAATCTCACTATAGTTTCGATTAATAGACCCCAAAAACGAACGACTAGTGATCGAACATGTTTGATATTATCTCTCTTTATCCATCTAATCGAGCCATTGGTAGGCTTGATGGCTGTTCAGATCGATTATATGTTCGTTTATGTTAGTCCGTCCCTGTAAAAAGGGATTTTCGTTTCGTTTCTTTGCAGCCTTCGATCATTGGAAAAACGAAACCATCAGAATCGAAAAAAAAAACGAAACCGTGGGTGGTGATATTAACCGTATGACCGATTATTTCGGGATCGAAAAGGACAAAAGGCACAATCGAAACGAAGGTTTAAACGAAGGCAAAAACGAACCGTGTATTCCCAGCATTAGTGTTCTCATTATACACATCACTTGTGCTATTAGAGAGGAACTTTAGTGAAAAGAATGTAATTAATAAACTTGCTTGATTTTTTTTTCAAAATGTATTTATAAATTCAGTGTTTGCCCATTGTAAAGTCTTCCCTCGCCAACATTTTTACATTCTGAAATTTATCGCTGGTGGTGACATCTTTAGTCCAGCCAGGTGATCTCTGCAGAATGTTCGTTTACTGAGAGTTCTGTGCACATAGGGAGATATTGCTTGTTTGGCAGTTGCAAACAGATGCTATTTCCCACAGTGCATTGAGGTTCAAAGACATCTGAACTGTCAGGACCATGGTCCTGACATCACACTGTGGGCGGGGTTCCATCACAATATCAGTCATACAGATGTCTCTGATGAACTATTGGAGAAAGCGTAATGATTTCTCATGGGAAAGGGGGTATCAGCTACTGATTAGGATGAAGTTTAATCCTGGGTTAAAGTTCCTCTTTAATGGGAAAATTAGTGCAATATCACTAAATGTAGTGAGAAGTTTCTTTATGAAGAGAATACTGACATATTCTAGCAACAGTCTTTTCTCCAAATAATGTCTATAAACCTTTATCATCATACAGGGCCGGGCTGAGGCAGAGGCAAGAGAGGCTCCAGCCTCAGGGCGCAGTGTAGGAGGGGGCACACAACTCACTCAGCTATCATTCCCCTATTGTATTTGAAGCAGAGAGAAATAAGAAAAAAAGATACATGGCAGTGACTGCAAGCCGGATAACTAGAGATTAAGGTGTTAGGGGCCCTGGGGAGCCTCTTAGTCTAATAGCAATCAGTGTGTGATAGCTGGGGTGGGGGGGGGGGGGCGGCGCACTGTGGTGTCTTAGTCTTGGGTGCTAAAGGACCTTGTTCCGGCTCTGATCATCAAAGTCTATCCAGCTATTTCCCATTCATAGAGCCCTGACACACCGGAGAGTATTTTGTGGGTAGTTTTAATTGGAAAAACAAAAAATGCTTCTGTTGACATATATCAACGTCGCAGTAAAATTGCGTCAAAATAGCCGCGATCGCGATTTTACCGCAATTTTAATGTTAGTCAATGGAAGCCTTTTTTTAAAAATGAAAAGGACTATATGCCAGGGCCCATTGTGTACAGTTATTTACCATCTCTACTCTTTACTGCAGCTCTCTCTGTTTAACATATGGAGTATGGACACCTTCCATCTCTGCTCTTCCCTAGCTGTAGCAGTATCGACTCTCCTCCAATTCAATAAAATTATCAGATGGAAAGGTCTATTAGCAGTGGCGTAGCTACAAACCTCTGGGCCCCGATGCGGAATCTGGATGTGGCCCCCCCCCCCGGCAACAACAGCCCCCCCTCCCCCGACAACACCCGACGGATGCACACACATATCAAAATCCCTATAGCCAGCTATAGGTACCCCCAGTATAGGTAGTCAGGCATAGGTAAGCCAGTATAGTTGCCCCCGGTATAGGTGAGATAGGCAGGCGCCGCCGGTATAAGTTAGATAGATAGGTGCCCCCAGTACAGGTTAGCTAGGTGGGTGCCTCTAATATAGGTAGCCAGAATAGTTGCCCCCAGCGTAGGTTAGATAGGTAGGTGCCCCCAGTATAGGTTAGTTAGGTAGGTGCCTCCAATATAGGTAGCCAGTTTAGTTGCCACCTGTATAGGCTAGCTAGGTGCCCCCAATACAGGTTAGATAAGTAAGTGCCCCCAGTATAGGTTAGATAGGTAGGTGCCCCCAGTATAAATTAGATTAGGTCGGTGCCCCCTAGTATAGGTTAGATTAGGTAGCTGCCCCCCAGTATAGGTTAGATTAGGTAGCTGCCCCCCAGGATACATTAGGTAGCTGCCCCCAGGATAGATTAGGTAGGTGCCCTCCAGTATAGGTTAGATGAGGTAGCTGCCCCCCAGGATAGATTAGGTAGCTTCCCCCCAGGATAGATTAGGTAGCTGCCCCCCAGGATAGATTAGATAGCTGCCCCCCAGGATTAGGTTAGAATAGGTAGGTGCCCCCCAGGATAGATTAGGTAGCTGCCCCCCAGGATTAGGTTAGATTAGGTAGCTGCCCCCCAGGATAGATTAGGTAGCTGCCCCCCAGGATTAGGTTAGATTAGGTAGCTGCCCCCCAGGATAGATTAGGTAGCTGCCCCCCAGGATTAGGTTAGATTAGGTAGCTGCCCCCCAGGATAGATTAGGTAGCTGCCCCCAGGATAGATTAGGTAGGTGCCTCCCAGTATAGGTTAGATTAGGTAGGTGCCCCCCCAGAATAGATTAGGTAGCTGCCCCCCAGGATAGATTAGGTAGGTGCCCCCCAGTATAGGTTAGATTAGGTAGCTGCCCCCCAGGATTAGGTTAGATTAGGTAGGTGCCCCCCAGGATAGATTAGGTAGCTGCCCCCAGGATAGATTAGGTAGGTGCCTCCCAGTATAGGTTAGATTAGGTAGCTGCCCCCCAGGATTAGGTTAGATTAGGTAGGTGCCCCCCAGGATAGATTAGGTAGCTGCCCCCAGGATAGATTAGGTAGGTGCCCCCCAGTATAGGTTAGATTAGGTAGCTGCCCCCCAGGATTAGGTTAGATTAGGTAGCTGCCCCCCAGGATAGATTAGGTAGCTGCCCCCAGGATAGATTAGGTAGGTGCCTCCCAGTATAGGTTAGATTAGGTAGCTGCCCCCCAGAATAGATTAGGTAGCTGCCCCCCAGGATAGATTAGGTAGGTGCCCCCCAGTATAGGTTAGATTAGGTAGCTGCCCCCCAGGATTAGGTTAGATTAGGTAGGTGCCCCCCAGGATAGATCAGGTAGCTGCCCCCAGGATAGATTAGGTAGCTGCCCCCCAGGATTAGGTTAGATTAGGTAGCTGCCCCCCAGGATAGATTAGGTAGCTGCTCCCCAGGATAGATTAGGTAGCTGCCCCCCAGGATTAGGTTAGATTAGGTAGCTGCCCCCCAGGATAGATTAGGTAGCTGCCCCCCAGGATAGATTAGGTAGCTGCCCGTCCCCATAATGGAGGGGGGGGCCGCAGCCGCGGGGAGGGCAGCCCGACCTTTTCCTCCCTTCCTCTCCCCGGGACCCCCCCCCCTCAAATGCAGAGTGAGCAGCTCACGGAAGCGCTGTAGGCAGAACTCACCTCCGTCCCTGGATCCAATCGCCGCTGATCTCCTCTCTGGCTGGCTCTGCATAGATGCTTACACACGCAGCTTCCTGTTTAGCCGGAAGCTGCGTGTGTAACAACATCTATGCAGAGCCAGCCAGAGAGGAGATCAGCGGCGAGTGGAACGCAGGGAGGTGAGTTCTGCCTATAGCGCTTCCGTTAGCCGCTTACTCTGCATCTGAGGGGGGGCCCCGGGGAGAGGAAGGGAGGAAGAGGTCGGGCTGCCCTCCCCGCGGCTGCGGCTCCCTCCTACCAGCGCGAACGGGGGAGCATGGCCCTCCAAACGGAGATGGGCCCCCCGGGCCCCTCCCCCGCCTCCTCAGGAGCCGGGCCCGGTCGCCAAGGCGACCGCTGCGACCACGGGCCCTACGCCCTTGTCTATTAGCCTGCAAAATCGAGTAATGTATGAGCATCCTTAATTTTTTTATGGAATTTTATTAGATTCTTTATTTTTTTCTTCTAAGAGCTAATATCTATATACTGTATACAGCGCCACGGAATATGTTGGTGCTTTATAAATCAATATTGATAATAATAATGATATCCAGTAATATATTACTGATAAAGATGAGGAACAGGTGCACTGCTGGTTAGTTTGCGTGAAATGCCCATTGTATGCATTGAAAGTTATTAGCATTCACTTGGCTGTCTCCTTAGATGATCACTTGTGAAGATGTAGTTGCTGGAAGCACTTTGAGATCCCAGAAGACTTAACCCTTAGGAGGGAAGAATGTGTTGTGTGCTGTGATAAACAATGGACTTGGCCCTTATGAGTGCCAGGTGTGGAAATCTTGAGTGCGGTTTAATAATACAGTGCTCAGGTAGCAGAAGTGGAGATAGGCCTGCATGCTGGGGCCTGTGTGCTCACGTGCCACACTTACAGGAAACACTAGGTGAAAATAAACTTATGAGATAAACAATTGTAACTATCCTACTTTTCCTAAAAATACATTTTTTTTTAGATATCTCACAGTTTTATTTTATATTTCAATCTTTTTAAGTTTTTATTGTTTCATTGTATCTGCTCAATGGCACTGTACATACACGTCTGTCTCATGATGTCACTTCACCTTGAGAATCCTTTAAACAGCTGCACAGTGGAGCAGATTTATCAATACCAGTGCAACCGGATAAGAACTGGTAGGAAAATGGAGCAGATGTCCAAATCTAGGATTCTGATTGGTCATAGCTGAACTGCCTTGCATCTGTTTTGGACCGGATCTGTTCCAATTCTTCTTCCACTGGTTGTAATAAGTGTGCCCCGGTGTGCATCACATAACACTGTGCCACAAGGGGGAGTCACTCCTGTACACAGGGAGGGTCACACACGACACACCTTTCTTTCAGAAAAGAAGCATGTCTGAGGAACACATTTGGTTTTAAGACGCAACTCTAGCAAACATTTTTTAGATATACTTTGGCCTCCATTCATAAAAGTGTGTTCTGTAAAGTAAATCCGTGCGGGGAAACTCCAGTATTTTATACTTCTGGGTAGTCATTCATATAATGTTGCCAGTTGCGATAGCAGAGCGGTGATTTCCCGAAAAAGGCTATCGGTAGGCTGGCGGTAGGCTTGCAGAAACACACAAGCTGGCAGAGTCCCTCCTTGCGCTGCTCTCTCTGCTGCTGCTTGGGAGATCTGTCCCATTCACTTGCATGTATTCCGCACGCTTCTCGCTACATCCGAGGTAGCGGTAATCCCCGTCCTAATACCGCTTGCGTAAATTTTTATGAATTAACATTTTGTTACGATAAACACCGCACAAGGCAATGATTTATCGCTCTGCTCAGGAATGTCGGCTTTTCATGCGGAAACAGCCTTTATGAATACAAATTTTGCTAGGTGGTCGGTAAAGTCAGCTGTTTTCAGCATTTCCGCATGCGGGAATGCTTTATGAATCGAGGCCTTTGTGTTGAAAGTGGTTTGAATCTCCTTTAGGATTTTACTCCTGACTTGTGTACATCTGAGAGATTTTTTTTTCTTGCTTTCTGTGGAGAATGAAAGCAATATGGAAAATAAAAGTGAGGAAATCCTTCTAAATCAGTAATCAGAAATCCTACATCCACCGAGTACTGGAGTTGTCGTACCCGGAATTGATTGCGGTACACGTGGCATTGTAACAGAACAAGCAAGACAAATGGCTATAGAAGTAAGCAAACTAATACATGTAGGTAGTCATTCACAGCATTTGAGGGGAGTATGATTGGGCAGGCAATAAATCATTGTAGGACAAATTAGGAGAGTGCTGGAGAAGAGCACTCTCCTAATGCGCCTGAGCAGTGCTTGGAGGGTCGGGCAAGCATGCGGGAGACTTTACTGGTTAGTCGATGTAGTTCCGCAGGGAGGCGGTGGGGTAGGCATGGCAGGGGGAGGCTGGAGTTCTGCTGGAGGACAGCCTGAGTAAAGAAGGTGTTCCTACGCCTGGTGGTTCTAGAGGGGGTGGTTCTGTAGCAGCGGCCGGATGGGAGGAGCTCAAAGAACCAGTTGCCTGGGTAGGAGGGGTCTCATGAGATCTTGGTGGCTTTTGTCTTCATTCTGGTCGAATGGAGGAGGTTGAGAGATGGCAGAGTTGATTCAATAACTCTTTCCACAGCACCAATCACTCTTTGTAGCTTGTACCTGTCATTGGCGGTAGCGCCCGCCAATGACAGGTACATCAACACAAGGTGATGGACGAGCAGAGGATTGATTCTATGGTAGCTGTGTAGAAGCTGGTGAGCAGCTTGCGTGGCATCCCAAATTTCATCAGCTGTCGCAGGAAGAATAACCTCGGCTGTGCCTTCTTCTGGATCTTGGTAGTGTTAAGCCCCCATTTTAAGTTAGTGGAAATGGTTGTGACGAGGAAACGTACGTCCGATACCCTGTAAACTTCTGTCCCATCAATGAGAACAGGGTGAAGTGTGTAGAGGTGTTTTCAGAAGTCTATGATCAGCTCAACAGTTTTTGACACATTGAGGATGACCTTGTTGTCTCTGCACTAACGGAATATTCTACCAATCTATTGCGATAGGCGCTCTCTCTGAGCAATAGAGATGGCAAAAAGTATAACAGTTTTGTAGCATGAGAAAGAGTTGGGACCTCCTACATCCTTTAAATGCTATTCCTAATTACTTTAGTACGAGATAAGCAAAATTGTCACTTTTCCTGTTCCTTAATCACTTTCAAGAAAAACTTAATATTTCCAAAATATGATTTTCTTTGTGCTTATTAAGAGTTAATTTAGGTCCTCTTCCGCCAGTTAAAAAGTACCATTTCTGCATCGGAGAAACAAACATGTTCACGGTTCCTATGGTCCTCCTATCCTCACCTGTCTTCTTTGTCTTCGGTCATCTTGGGTTCTCTACTGCTCCTTCCTCTGTCGCTCGGCTCTGTTGCAGGGGACACCCAGCCGGTATATACTGTAGGTCGGAGTCCTGGCAGAAGCATCAGGCATCAGGCAATCCTCCTTAGCAACAGGGAGGATTTGTATTGGCCCACCTCTCATGAGTGAACCCATGAGAATTGACCTGAGGATGTGAGATTGTAGCCCACGAAACGCATTGTCTTTTCTTGTGCAATAAACCTTTTTTTTAAGCATACAAGCTTAGATTTTCTTCTTTAAGTAGGCAGTCTCTTACCTTATTTTATTGTTTTTAATAATTTTACACCACTGGGCGCCTCTGATCTCCCCAAGTACAATTGTGTAACCCTCCCCTGGAGGGTAGGGACAGCCGTCTCACCTTTTTTTGAAGAGAGCGACCTACCTTATAAGAGGCCAGCCCAGGCATGGGCAAACTTGGCCCTCCAGCTGTTAAGGAACTACAATTCCCACAATGCATTTCCCTTTATGAGTCATGATTGTGGCTGTCAGACTCCTGCAATGCATTGTGGGACTTGTAGTTCCTCAACAGCTGGAGGGCCGAGTTTGCCCATGCCTGGGCCAGCCTCTACCCTGAGTGTAGGATGGGCATTCCCCACATACACTGCAATGAGGTTGCAATCCAGGGTTGTAAGTACCTCTCTTTTTTCCACTTACCACTCACTCTACTCATTCTGACACACTACACTATATTGGGCTCTTGTTCTTGTCTGTGTGCATTTTCTATCAAGGTCATTTGATCCATCATTGGAATGATGCGTATAGCTTGGCCAAGGACACACAAATGACTTTCGTCGGCAGAGTACCTCTTTTCATTGGCTATTTTCTGCTTCCCGTGTCTGCTGCTGTTCTCATCTGCTCCAGTCACTTCATCCTGAATTGCTTTCATTTCTTCCTGATCTTCCAACTGAGCTCCTCCAAAGTCCTCTGCTGTCCTTCTTCTATCGCATTTACCTCCTCCTGTTCTTCGTATGTTTCCCTCCCGCTGTTCACCTTCTCTTGTGTCCCTGAAAATGTCTATCCACTGCTTATTTGCTCCTGTTCTGCTGCTGCCCTCTGTCTTTGATTCTTCTGCTTTATCCTTCATTGTCCTCCTTAATGTCCCCTCATTTCCACCTGTGACTCCTAAGGTTCTCTGCACCCCCTCTCCCCCTTTATCCTCTCCTATGCTCCCTGCTGCCCTTCATTAACTCACTTCCATTTCAAGCCAATCAGAATGCAGAGAATGGTACTATCATAGCTGTGCAGCGATCCCCTTGCATACTGGTAATGCTAATTGTTAGAGGAAATGTTAAAATATCTCCCCAGTCAGTTGAATTGGGAAGTAGCGTCTCTTTTATTAATTTATGGCTGAGGTTCCAGAATATGGGGTCTGCTGGGGGAAATCTCTCTTATCGGAGTCACGGTATTTGGGCTTTTTTTCGGAGACGCAGTACTTGGGTTTTTGCCAGGTGATGCAAGGCACATGATGTACCTGCTTGGGTTAAGAAGTCCCAGTTTTCCACCTGGCATAGGTATATTTCAGCCAGCAATAAGTGTTTCAATCGTTCTCAATAAATTTTTCATTACAGTGGAAACCATAGCACTTTTTTCATTGCCTATTATGCACAAACACGTCAAACCATCAGGACAGCACAAAACAGCGCTGAAGATCTGCTAGGCTGTCATGTAAATTCTGGCTATAGCAGCGCTCAGACAGTAATTTGGGCGCTGTCAAAAGTCGGAGCCCAAATCACTTTAAAAACAGCGTATTTCGTCCGCGAGCAGCAGCTAGCAGCCAGATTCCGTCTTACCCCACAGTCCACGGTGGCCTAGAGGGGGATATTAATTAACGCTGCTTTTGCAGGAGCAGAGGGAGACGTTTTTTGGCTTCACCCTGTGCTCAAATTGCCCGTCTCCGTTTTTGTGTGTACACACCATCAGGCTGCGTTCAGACTACAGTGGAAACTAAAAAAAATGTTGTTCATTTTGCCACATTAGAAACTGACAGTGAATGCATCCTATTTCATAAATAGAAGCCGTTCACACTTGACAGTCTGCAGTGGATTTGTTGAACCCGTTGTGATCAGTGAACCATACTTTTATGCTGTTTGCAATGTTTCCCGGAGAGCAGATTTGTTTCCCATATAGCCTATGGGTGAAACGCATCCGCCCTTGGCAGCAATTGGAACACAAGTGACCATCGATGTGGACACTATACTGTCCGCTCCCGCTGGCCGTTTGAGGTTCAGCTCAGGTGATAACCCAGCCTCAATCATGTGTACTTGTAATGAAAAGGATTCCTGGTAGTATTTGTTTGACGATGTTTATGTATCTGGCCTTTTCCAAAGCAATACAGTGGAACCTTGGTTTGCGAGCAAAATTATTTCCAGAAACATGCTTGTAATCCAAAGCACTCTTATACCAAAGCGAATTTCCCCATAAGAATTAATGGAAACCCAGTTGATTTGTTCCACAATCCAATAACAGTTATAGTAAAATAGTATGAAATATAAATGTAAACAAGACTTTCACTATAACTAACAGAATAATCGCCACCTGCTGGCTCGCCCCAACCGATTTTTTGTGTGGCTTTAACAAGGAACTTATCCAATGACAGTTACGTTTGAGGTTTTCTTGGCATTGTGACTTTGCACAATCTCTACCCTCAGATTAAGGACAATCCTGTAGCGCCAAATGGAGAAGAACTATCGGCTCAGTTAAGATGATGCGACGTATGTATACTTCTTTTTTGCTTGTATATCAAGACGTTGCTTATTTATCAAGTCAAAATTTCACAAAAATGTTTGCTTGTATTGCAAAGAACTCTTAAAGATATCCCGAGGCGGGGTTCTTACAACGCAATCCCCATACAGAGGCTGGGTCTGCCTATAGAGCCCAGCCTCTGTTGCTATTTAGCTTCCTCCAAAGCACCCCCTGCCCGCTGTCAGACCCCATAAAACACAGCCGTGCTATGCGGCTGTGTTTACCTCACTAATGTCAGTCTCGGCTGCTCCCCCGCCTCCTGAATCGCTCCGGTCCCCGCCCACGTGCCTTCCCTCCAATCAGCGGGGAGGGAAGGGACGTGGGCGGGGACCGGAGCAATTCAGGAGGTGGGGGAGCGGCGAGACTGGCATTAGTGAGGTAAACACAGCGCGCTGCGACACGCTGCGTGTCGACAGCGCGGCTGTGATTAATGGGGTCTCATAGCGCGCAGGGGGGCTTTGGAGGAAGCTACATAGCAACAGACGCTGGGCTCTATAGGCAGACCCAACTTCTGTATGGGGATTGCGATGTAAGAACCCCGCCTCGGGTTCTCTTTAAACCAAGTTACTCTCAATCCAAGGTTTTACTGTATAGTCAAAAGCAGAGGGTAGCAGTTATACCAGTGTGTATTTCGACAAATCATATTTTAGGCAAGGCCATTTCATCAGGCGTGTCAGCATCCAGCAACCATTGCCTAAAATGCCCTCCTACAGGAAGGCGATCATCAACCTATTAATTCAGTGACATCATAAAGTAACCAATTCAATCCTGTTTAAAAACGATGCTTGTCCACAATGGGGAACTACAGAATGTGTTTACCCCTGAGATAAATCCTGATAAAGGAGTGCCAGCCTGAATCCACAGTGGCACAAAACAGTATACAGAATACAGAAATACTAACTATACAATACCAATCAGGAATAATTGTTCCCAGCCACCCATTGCCAAGTCAGCTCTCAAACTGTAGAGGGAATAAATTCACATTAAACAAGGTTACAAAAGACATCCGTAACTGACGTTCTCAGTCACACACCTCAGAGAATTTGCAGTCAGTCCTATTTATCCACCCGGATTACTTCTACAACAAAGATTTAATCTCTGTTACCACCCCTCCTAAGATTGGGGACAGAGTCGATCACACACAGCGTAGCTGTGCGGCAGTATGTCCCAGGCGTGTAAAACAAAGATACAGAGGTTTTGCTGTTGCCTTCAATAAAATTAATGTTCTTTTAAATGAGAACTTTCACCTTCTTTTGTTTTTTCCCCAACACACGTTACGCTTGGGTACTTGAGACTGTAGGCCACATAGAGCTGTTACAGGAATGTATAAAGCTTCATACACATGTACAAGGAATGCCGCTACAGAGGAATCGGGGCTTAAACCCTTGAGCGACAGTGCTTAGTCAAAGCTGTACAGACACATCGCTAGCCTCTCTTGCTATGCGGGGGGGAGGGTGGGGTGACAAAGTACTGCATGAGGAGCATCACAGAGGGGACAGGGTGAGTGAGGAGAACAGGCGATCCACTGGTCTGGTCGTTAGCCAAGGCATGGGGGGGGGGGGAGCGTGCATACACATTTATTCTCCGGAGATTTGTCATCGTTATCGGCCACCTTGGCTAGTTTTGTCTATCATGTGTACTAGCTAGGTAGGAAAATCCATTACTTCTGGTAACTGCACCACAACAATTGCAATTAAAGCAGGGGAAGGTACTCAGTCTGAAGACCCCACTGCCCTTTATTTTCCAGGTACTCACACCAAAATGGCTCGCCAGTTCCGTAACTATCTGACCTTATATGCAAATAATGGGGCCTCTGCAAAAAGGCATCCAGACATCCTGTACTGACTTAACATTGGACAACACTTTCCAACAATCTCTCCAATCCTAGTGGAATGATACACAAAGGCAATAAAAATGGGGCCTGATGCAATTCACTTTTTCTCCTAGGATATCATTTTTCATCTTCTGTTTAAATAACTTTTCAGCACTATGCAATTGAAAAAGTACCAAAAAGTAGGTAACAAATAACTGACAAAACTATTCTAAGTATTTTCTTGCTTGCTGGTGACTTAAAGGACTACTGTAGGGGAGTAGGGGGAAAGGAGGTGATCTTACCCGGGGCTTCTAATGGTCCCCCGCAGACATCCTGTGCCCGCGCAGCCACTCACCGATGCTCCGGTTCACTTCCGGAATTTGCTACGTTAAAGTCGGAAAACCACTGTGCTTGCGCGGCCACGCCCTCCCTCCCGCTGAAGTCACCAGGAGTGCATTGCGCAGGCCCAGTACGGTCTGCGCCTGTGCAATACACTCCTGGTGACGTCAGCGGGAGCGAGGACATAGCCGCGCAGGCACAGTGGTTTTCGGACTTTAAAGTCGGAAATTCCAGAAGGGAGCTGGAGGCGGGGCCGGAGCATCGGTGAGTGGCTGCACAGGATGTCTGCGGGGGACCATTAGAAGCCCCGGGTAAGTTCAACTCTTTTCCCCTACAGTAGTCCTTTAAAAAACATTTTATTAATAAGATGTGAAAAGGTAGGAGAAAACTTAGGAGAAAAAGTGAATTGCATCAGGCCTATGGAATCCCATGTTCTTTGTCTCTCCTATTTCTTCTGCAATTTCTAATTATACTCATCCTGTCCATTACCTTTACCTCCTCATCAATCTAGACCAACATTGGCCTATCCAAACTTTTTTCAACTAAATCTTCCATCAGCATGTTTGCACGTTTATCAAATTCCATCTTGGACCGTAAGAAACAGCCCTTTTTTTATCCTACCTCACAGCGGTGCCATCCAGTTGTCTCCTCTGTATTTATTTTAGACGTTCATGTGCTGACATTTTGTAATAAGGCCACTAATGGAGGCTGCCATCACAAAGACAAAGGGCCTGATGTATTAAACTTCAATAAGACTGTAATAACTAGTGCATAACTTACTGTACATCATTGCACTATGCATAGACTTGATTCACATTTATTATGTGAGCTTTGACCAATGTGAACGTTTATTGTGATGTGAGCCAACACTAGGGGTGGTGCAATTCGATTGGTACCTTTTCCAGCTTCATATATTTGAATAAAACATTTGCATAATCCAGCATCAACTCAGAAATATTTGCATCCATCCCTAGTCAACACCAGCTCATTATCTGATGCGGCTGCCTGAGCCTTCCTTCTAGGCTATCGTAATGTAGGGAACATTTCTAAGTGCAATACATGCTGAACTTTGAGGGAAATAAAAACAAAAAACAGAGTGGCAACTCCCCCTTCAGTGTCACTAGACCCGCCCCCAGTTATAGGAGCTAGTAATAGTGGCAGTGGCTGTATAGTGTACTGGTTAAGGACTCTGACACAGGACACCAGTGTTTGAATCTTGGCTCTTCCTGTTCAGTAAGCCAGCTCCTATTCAGTAGGAGACCTTGGGCAAGACTCCCTAACACTGCTACAGCCTATAGAGCGCACCCTAGTAGCTGCAGCTTTGGCACTTTGAATCCGCTAGGAGAAAAGCGCAATATAAATGTTCTGTGACTTGTCTTGTAATGATCGACAAGTATGGACGGCCATAAGTGGAGGGGGATGTTTTAGTGCTAAGAGGGTCATGAACATGTAGTGCAACAAGCTTATTAAATTACATTAACCCACTGCACTCCACTAAGTTTTAGCTGACAGCTGCCTCTTGTGAGGAAACGCGGAAAAGCCGCCGCGTGTACTCGGAACGGGGCGGCTGATTCCGCGTCCAACGCGGTGGTTTGCACGCATAGGCCTACATCCGGTAACATGGCCGAACGCGGAGGAACCGCCGCATGCCTTGATAGCGGTGCGACGGTTTCCGCGTCCAGCACGGAGGGTGATTTGCAACACATGTCTGGTGTGGCTGGGACTGATAGTCCACACAGGTTCAGAAGGACGCGCGCGCGCGCGCAGAGAGGCAGAACTTTTATGACAGCCAGAAGGGAGTCAGCTGACCAAGCCAGTCAGCTGACGATTCAACCAATTCCCATTGGTCCAGCACTTAGGGGAGGCGCTGGAGAGCGCTTTGCTATATATACTGGGTGCTGGTCATTCTCTGGTTGTCTGCCGTTGCGATCACTACGTGGAAGCACTCAGACCTTTTTGTCAGATTCTCTGTTATATCTCTGTCATACTTCAGACTAGTTCCAGGGTGTTGATGATCAAGGACCTCACACCCAGTTTAGGGACTTTTGTTAACAAACCTGTTATACTTCAGACTAGTTCCAGGGTGTTGATGATCAAGGACCTCACACCCAGATTAGGGACTTGTGTTACCAACCTGTTATACATCAGACTAGTTCCAGGGTGTTGACGATCACGGACCTCACACCCAGATTAGGGACTTGTATTATCATTCTGTTATTCTTCAGACTAGTTCCAGGGTGTTGATGATCACGGAGCTCACACTGAGACTAGGCATTGTATATTATCTGTTATGACCTTCTGCTTTCCTGACCATTCCTCTGCTTTTTGATTCGGTACCACGCATATCTGATATCACGTTGCCAAACCCTGCCTGTCTTGGATACCGAATCAGCCTTCTGTCTTTGTACCTTATCTGTCTGTCTGTTGCCGACCTGGCTAGTCCGACCTCGAGAACAATCTCCTCTGTTTAGAGATAGTTCACAGATCTGTCAGTGACACTCCACCATTGGTGTCACTCACACTCTGGTCCTTCCCACTCTCAGCCTGTCTCCTCCCCTTGGGGAGCTGCATGCCTTGGAAGGAGCCTGTTCTTTAGGCGATATCCCATACTGCCTTGTACCCCCTTTACGGGGCCCTCCTCATAGTATTACTGTTGCACCAAACACTCATATTACTCAGGTGTCCAGAGGTTAGAGATATATCTGATTATCGGTGATACTGCAGATCATCAATAATCGGGTATATATCTGTATTCTCGGTGATACTGCAGATCACCGGTAATTAGATCCTCTCTGTGTTACACCGATCGTTACACCTCTGCATTACATCAGGAATTAAACTGCTCACAAACAGAAACTATTGCTTAAAAGAAAAAATCGATGTAAAATAAAATATAATGAGAAAAATTACTACTGCTTATGAAAAAAGGGGTGCAGGTCATCCACAAGGCAAGTTAGGCAGCTTCCTGGGGCCTGATGGGTATCCAGGGGCCCCAAAGACACATCTTCTGACCACCATTCCCTGTCTTATCTTACTAAAAAAGTCTGGAGGCCAGCAGGGGGAGCCAAAAATATCTCACCTAGGGCCCCATTACCCATTAATCCTTCTCGAGTGATGGGACAATGATTGTTAGGGCGACATTTCCAGGCATGAGCAATGTACAGACATGTTGCTTTGCTTTATTTGGGCTGCACGTGTTGTTTAAGGATGCACTTCTGCTTAAACAAACATACTGTCTTTAAGTTATATTAGTTATGTTGATTAAAATAGATAGGTAATATAATCTCTTACCCACCCTGTTTTAAAAGAACATGCAAATGTTTGTGATTTCATGAGGGCAGCCATCTTTTTGGTTGAAAGGAGGTGACAGGTAGCCTGAGACACAGTTCCAACTTTCCTATGCCCTGATCACTCCTCCCAGCTGCATGCGCTAGGCAACGAGAACAACAACATCAGAAATCCTATCATGCTTTGCACAGCATCAGGGGAAAAATGCCCGGGCAGATTTCTTTGATGGGGCGGGGCTTAGCTTCTGTGCAGCTAAAAATGAGGCTTGGGTAACAGTTTTGATGCTGCAAAACTGTTAAAGAAACATCTTTTCAGTGCTGCTGAGTAGATTTTTAGTCTGGAGGTTCACTTCAATAGAGAGAGGAGGAGTGATGACAAGACGGTGTACAAATGAGCAGCATCCAGCAGGAAAAAGGGGGGGGGGGGGTTATATGTGGCTAAGTAAAGAATGCACTCGTTAATTGCTCGTTGTTAAGTAATCAGTGTGTCAGATCAGGAAAGCAAGTTGTGCTCATCATCTCGAGTCCTTTCTAACATGTTTACAGAGTTCAATAAGATTGTCAGATGACTCATCTGCACATATTTTATACAGGTTACTGGTATTAAAATAATACGCTCATCTATAGTATGTGTTATGAATACCATCTTTAGTGCAGACTTTTCTTTTGTTTTTGTGAAGGAAACATCCAATTTGCTTCTTTTAATGCCCTGCATATAAATGTAGGTAGATCACAAAATGTACTGTTTGTGTAATTAAAGCCTTTGGGTGCCCCATGTCAGGATGATCGGATGTAAGTGTGGCCTGAGTTACCCTCGGGGAAGCGGATACAGTAGCTGTTCAGTGGGGAACATTTATTAATGCATCTGCATTCAATCACAGATACATTTCCAATGCAAATCAGTGGCTACTAGTGTATTTAAGTATGGATGTACTCATTTAGCCAGCGTTTTTGCGATTGATTACTTCTGACTTGGCAAAGGATGCGGTTGCTTGTAGCACACAAGGAGTTCTTGTTAGTGGCGTAGTGAAGGAGCTGTTGGCCCCAGTGCAAACTCCATATTGGCTCCCATCCAGCGCTCTATACATAACAACAGATCTAGTATGGAGGGCGGAGCCAGTACGCCTGACGCTGAATGCGGAAGTACGGGTGAAGTGAGGTGTTGCGAGGTGATCGAGCGGGACGCCGCGAATACACCAAGAGGAGAGGCACACCCGAGCCCAGCAGTCTTACCGCTGTGTCACGCTATCTATTCCCCTATGGGGATTTTGTAAGTACCTAGAGGGCGCGAGAGGAGCAGTGTGGTTTTAAATTCGTTATGCATGTTGCGCAATGAAAGTTTTTACTTTTTATTGAGGAATAAACGGAACTGGTATTTATGGCATTTGGATGTGGATCGTTGAAGTACCCAGTGCACCACATATTGAGCGATCTTTCCACCTGTGAATTGGTGGTTACAATCTGGTGAGCCGCTTTTATACTAGAGGTGGTGGGACCACGAGTGGACACTTGTTATCACCTGCACGCTGGATGTGTGATATAGTTCAACAGGAGTGTCAGTAAAAACAGGATTACACTATGTATAGTTTGTTTTTAGGTATGGAATGCGCGCAGTGGATGACAGTGAATTTAAGATATACCATGGAGCTGCCACGGACAGCCACAGTGTCAGTTTGTCAATGATTACCATTATTCCAAGCACATGTAGAAGGGGTTATTATCAGCACAGCACCAATGAAGAACGAATACAGCAGTTAAAGTGGACCTGCACTCAAAACGTCCTATCTGCTCTAGAAGATAAGCAACTGCATAATAACATTTACAGAAAAAAAAACGTTACCTTGTTACAGCTTATAGAGCTCCTTCAGAGATGCTGCAGTGTGGTTACATCCTGGTTTGCTGGGAGCACAAAAAGGGTTAAACTCCTGTGTTAACATATTAGCTCTCAACTCAGCAGACAGCTGGGAGCTCAAATTACACTAGCTCATTACTTGCTGAGAAGGGAGAATTAGACAAGCTGTTCTCTATAAAACACACAGTGTGGATTTTTCTGTGTTTTTCTTCTCTCCTGTGCCAGAGTTTAATTCTGTTTTAAAGAGAACCCGAGCTAAAGCTGAAGCTACAGAAACAAATACTTTGCTAAGTAGAGTGAAGCCCCTGAATCCTAATGGGGCTTCTCTCTGCATCCTCCGCTGCTCGCAAGCCACATTAGGATCCAAAGGCTCCCCTCTTCTTAGGTAAGTCACAGAACTCTTTTGTACCCGAGCTTTGGCTTGGTTGCACTTTTTATAGGTAGGCCCCTGATGTGCCTCTCTGGTCCCTATTGCTACAGCACTGGTGCTCTGTGAAAGATTTACAATGAATGTGGAGCCAAAAACAGGTGCAGCAATAAGAAGGGATCTGAAGCACCTCTTCTTTTTGCAAAGTGTGTGAAAGGAGCTAAAATACTCAAGAAACAAAATACTCATTGCTGCTCATCTTGGCTGGCAGTCTGGGCTGAGTTCTGGCCTTGTGTGCTCCCTAGGCTGAGTTCTGGCCTTGCTGGCAGTCTGGGCTGAGTTCTGGTCTTGTGTGCCCCCTTGGCTGAGTGCTAGCCTTGCTGGCAGTCTGGGCTGAGTGCTAGCCTTACTGGCAGTCCGGGCTGAGTTCTGGCCTTGTGTGCTCCCTAGGCTGAGTGCTAGCCTTGCTGGCAGTCTGGGCTGAGTGCTAGCCTTACTGGCAGTCCGGGCTGAGTTCTGGCCTTGTGTGCTCCCTAGGCTGAGTGCTAGCCTTGCTGGCAGTCTGGGCTGAGTGCTGGCCTTACTGGCAGTCCGGGCTGAGTTCTGGCCTTGTGTGCTCCCTAGGCTGAGTGCTAGCCTTGCTGGCAGTCTGGGCTGAGTTCTGGCCTTGCTGGCAGTCTGGGCTGAGTTCTGACCTTGTGTGCTCCCTAGGCTGAGTTCTGGCCTTGTGTGCTCCCTAGGCTTAGTTATGGCCTTGCTGGCAGTCTGGGCTTAGTTCTGGCCTTGTGTGCTCCCTAGGGTGAGTTCTGGCCTTGCTGGCAGTCTGGGCTGAGTTCTGGCCTTGTGTGCTCCCTAGGCTGAGTTCTGGCCTTGCTGGCAGTCTGGGCTGAGTGCTAGCCTTACTGGCAGTCCGGGCTGAGTTCTGGCCTTGTGTGCTCCCTAGGCTGAGTGCTAGCCTTGCTGGCAGTCTGGGCTGAGTTCTGGCCTTGCTGGCAGTCTGGGCTGAGTTCTGACCTTGGTGGCAGTCTGGGCTGAGTTCTGGCCTTGCTGGCAGTCTGGGCTGAGTTCTGGCCTTGTGTGCTCCCTAGCCTGGGTTCTGGTCTTGTGTTGTCTGTGTACTCCCTAGGCTGAGTGCTAGCCTTGCTGGCAGTCTGGGCTGAGATCTGGTCTTGTGTTTTCCCTAGGCTGAGTTCTGGCCTTGCTGACAGTCTGGGCTTAGTTATGGCCTTGTGTGCTCCCTAGGCTAAGTTCTAGTCTTGTGTTGTGTGTGTACTCCCTAGGCTGAGTGCTAGCCTTGCTGGCAGTCTGGGCTGAGTTCTGGTCTTGTGTGCTCCCTATGCTGAGTTCTGGTCTTGCTGGCAGTCTGGGCTGAGTTCTAGCCTTGTGTGCTTCCTAGGCTGAGTTCTGGCCTTGCTTACAGTCTGGGCTGAGTTCTGGCCTTCTATGCTCCCTAGGCTAAGTGCTAGCCTTGCTGGCGGTCTGGGCTGAGTTCTGGCCTTGTGTTCTGCCTAGGCTGAGTTCTGGCCTTGCTGGCAGTCTGGGCTGAGTTCTGGCCTTGTGTGCTGCCTAGCCTGAGTTCTGGCCTTGCTGACAGTCTGGGCTGAGTTCTGGTCTTGTGTGCTGCCTAGCCTGAGTTCTAGCTTTGCTGGCAATCTGGGCTGAGTTCTAGCTTTGCTGGCAATCTGGGCTGTGTTCTGGTCTTGTGTGCTCCGTATGCTGAGTCTTGCTGGCTGTCTGGGCTGAGTTCTAAACTTGCTGGTTGTCTGGGCTAAGTTCTGGCATTGTGCAACCTCCTGGGTTGAATTCTGGATGGGCCATTTCCACAATGTTGCCTTGCACGCCTGTGTGACCATTATGTCCTTCCAGTGCTTCCTTATACCTTTCACCATCACCCTTTGTATGGCTAATATGTTCCTCTATCTCCAAATGCTACTCTGTGCCTCTGTGAGGCCAACATGCCACCCCCAATGCTTCCCTGCACCCTTGTGTGGCCGTTATCTCCTACACCAGAGGTACCCATTGCATAGCCGTGATCTACCATTACCGATCTACCTGCGCAAGCTGTTGCATGGTCACTGCATGCCAATCACTGCATATTGAGCAATGCACATTTTCATCTAGCTTAGACACTGTCTGTGCTCGCTTGCTGAAGAAAGAAAGAAATACTCCCAATTGTTGACTGAATTAAGATACAGTACTAAAGTATACTTCATGTGGTTGAGTATGGCCTTTTCTAATATAGTAAACTTCTGATATACTAAACCACTTTTCCTGGTCCCTTGGAGTTTACTATAAAGGGATTCTATTGTATGTGCTTATTTTAACACACTGTAGAATACAGTTGTGGATACAGTGTACACACATATTGTATGCATACACACACATTCTGCCTGCACATATTGTACACTGTGCACTCCCACAAATAAACAAACATTCTACCCACAGTGTACTCACACATACATGCACACACAGTGTACTCACATACATGCACACACAGTGTACTCACATACATGCACACACAGTGTACTCACACATACATGCACACACAGTGTACTCACACATACATGCACACACAATGTAATCACACATATATGCACACACAATGTAATCACACATACATGCACACACACACAATGTACTCACACATACATGCACACACAATGTACTCACACATACATGCACACACAGTGTACTCACACATACATGCACACACAGTGTACTCACACATACATGCACACACAGTGTACTCACACATACATGCACACACAGTGTACTCACACATACATGCACACACAGTGTACTCACACATACATGCACACACAGTGTACTCACACATACATGCACACACAATGTACTCACACATACATGCACACACAGTGTACTCACACATGCATGCACACACAATGTACTCACACATACATGCACACACAATGTACTCACACATACATGCACACACAGTGTACTCACACATACATGCGCACACAGTGTACTCACACATACATGCACACACAATGTACTCACACATACATGCACACACAATGTACTCACACATACATGCGCACACAATGTACTCACATACATGCACACACAATGTACTCACACATACATGCACACACAGTGTACTCACATACATGCACACACAATGTACTCACACATACATGCACACACAATGTACTCACACATACATGCGCACACACAGTGTACTCACATACATGCACGCACAGTGTACTCACACATACATGCACACACAGTGTACTCACACATGCATGCACACACAATGTACTCACACATACATGCACACACAATGTACTCACACATACATGCACACACAATGTACTCACACATACATGCACACAGTGTACTCACACATACATGCACACACAGTGTACTCACACATGCATGCACACACAATGTACTCACACATACATGCACACACAATGTACTCACACATACATGCACACACAATGTACTCACACATACATGCACACACAATGTACTCACACATACATGCACACACAGTGTACTCACATACATGCACACACAATGTACTCACACATACATGCACACACAATGTACTCACACATACATGCACACACAATGTACTCACACATACATGCACACACAGTGTACTCACACATACATGCACACACAATGTACTCACACATACATGCACACACAGTGTACTCACACATACATGCACACACAGTGTACTCATATACATGCACACACAATGTAATCACACATACATGCACACACAATGTAATCACACATACATGCACAAACAATGTAATCACACATACATGCACACACAATGTAATCACACATACATGCACACACAATGTAATCACACATACATGCACACACAGTGTCCTCACACATATATGCACACACAGTGTACTCACACATACATGCACACATTGTGCACACACGCATGCACACCCCATGCACCCCACAACGCTACCTCCCTTCTCAGTGACCCCTGCAGGAGGCGCAGAATGGGAACAAATTGGGATTTCTCTCTTGTTTCTTGTATCGCAGCCACCAGCACAGTGATGGGCTTCAGGCTAAATTACAGCCTACATCAGCGCAGTGCCGAGCCGCTGATATAAATAGAGACATTTCCTGAGAATTGCTGATGTGAGATCGAGGGGAGAAACTGCGTGATAACTGTGTGCAGCTTTGTGTACCTCTGCCTAGTCTGTGCACACTATACACCATCCAGTGCATTCCGCAGGAAAATATAGGCTAAAGGAGAATGTCCACTGCCCAGTGTATCCATAAGGAGCATGAGTACTGTCTAGTGTTTACTGCTGGAGCATATGTATTGTCCAGTATATACTGCAGGAGCATGTACACTGACCAATGTATACTGAAGGAGAAAGCATATCTAAACATATACCTATAGCATAACACAATATAGACAATCCACTGTGTATTACAGGACAATGAATACTGTGGACATTGTTCACTGTATATTGTGAGGTAGTGGTAAACTAGTGATGTATTCTGTGTGAAAATGTTGCAATGAGTTGTGCGCTGCAGGAGAACGTACCACATCCAGTGTATACTGTGAGAGAATGCACATCCTCCAGTGTATACTGCAAGAGAACATATACCATCCAGTGTATACTGTGAGTGAGAGAATGTACAACCTGCAGTGTATACTGCAAGAGAACATACCATCCAGTGTATACTGTGAAAAAATGTACAACCTGCAGTGAAAATGCAAGAGAACTTATACCATCCAATGTATACTGTGAGAGAATTTATACCATTCAGTTGATACTGTGAGAGAATGTACAGCCTCTAGCGTATACTGCAAGAGACCTTTTACCATCCAGTGTATACTGCGATAGATCCTATACCATCCAGTGTACTCTGTGAGAGAATGTACAACCTTCAGTGAATACTGCAAGATAACTTATACCATTCCAGTGAATGCTGTGAGAGAATGTACAGCCTCCAGTGTATACTGCATAAGACCTTATACAATACAGTGTATACTGCAAGAGACCTTATACCATCCAGTGTATACTGTGAGAGAATGTACAGCCTCCAGTGTATACTGCAAGAGACCTTATACAATCCAGTGTATACTGCAAGAGACCTTATACCATCCAGTACTGCAAGAGAACTGTTTGCAGGGCTGTGGAGTTGGTACAAAAATCATCTGACTCCGACTCCTCAGTATATGAAATCACTGACTCCGACTCCAGGTACCCAAAATTGCTCCGATTCCAACTCAATGACTCCAATTCCTTAATCTAATATTTACCAGGGTTGTGGTGTTGGTCCAAAAATCATTTAACTCTGACTCCGCAGATTATGAAACCTACAAATCGAGTTAACCAAAATTGCTCCGACTCCACAGCCCTGTATGTTTGGCCAGACTGTAGTTCCACTTTTTTGAGCTCCGGTCCTCAACTCCTATACCACAATACTATAATTGGCAAATTATGCAGCAGAATTATATGGCTGGATTTGCTGCTGCATAGCTGCAAATCCAAGTAAGCTCCACCCAGAACGTTTTACTTTACAATTAATGTTAATTTTAAAAAGTGGATTAACATACAAATAGCAAGACACAGAGGGAGGTACAAGCAGAACATGCAGCTCCTCCACTGCTTTCTCCACAAGCCCCCTCCCACATGTCCTTCAATATTGGACTTCTTACAAAGGAAGCATTGGGTGGAAACATCCATCTTGAATAGCCCCATGGCCTATGCTGGTTGGCATGAGAGCTTATTGGGCATCCCCCTGGCTTGATGGGTATAATGGGTAATTAGGGGATGGGGGTTAATCCAATAATGGAGTACGGTAATCTGTTTTTTAAGATGAATAAAATAAAACTATATCCTTGGCTCTAGTACAAGTTTAATCCTTTCTGTGTCTCTTGCTTTCTATTATTCCTACTCTGGTATGATTGAATAGTCTTCTGGCTTTGATTGAAGGGCTGTAATCTTCAGCAGTTGTATGCAGCCTCTACTAACCTTGCTTCAAGATCCATGGATCACAGTCGCCTTGATTCAAAGTCCTGTAGCAAGCCTGTCTTCATCAAGGCAGGTAGACTATACATCTTCTTGCTGGAAAATGAAGGATGGGAAGCTTGAGACCTGCAGAAAAAAATTGTACCAGCTACACAGGAAGTAAGAAGGATCTAGAATTAAAGTTGTTGTTAGTATTTTTTTTTTCATTTAAGTTTTAAAACATTCACCATTCACTTTTTAGACTAGGAACTAATGTGTACACAGAATACCATACCCAATGCCAACGGGTATAACGAGAACAGCAGAAGATGTTGTGGTAAAATACTCTCTAGCCAAGTACAAAGTAATATCAGTCTGATTGTTGGAATGACCCATAAACTCTTCTCTGCTTACTGAGCATCTCCAGTGGTCCAAGGGGATGTCTGAAGCGAGCGCCTATACCCAGGCATGTTTTTGGGCACAGCCATTCCAAGCACCATTTAGTAGCCAGGGCGCCATAGGACTCATTCATTTTTTTGCCATTGTTTCTTCAAAATAATAAGCTGCTGAGCAGTGAAGTACACAGGCAGCACAAAAGTCTGTAGCTACACAGCACATATGCGTAGCCCGGCTCCCTTCCTTTCCCGGCAGATGCTGCTTCTTTGAACTCCAGTTCCTGCCATCAGTGTGCTCTCCTCACCCACTGCTCAGGGCCTTGAGGATGTCCCAGATAAACAAGGCAGTGGTAAGAGGAGAGCTGTGTCCCACTGGGATCTTATCTACACAGAGATTGGGACTTTGCTTCTGCTGTTCTCGTTATACCCGTTGGCATTGGGTATGGTATTCTGTGTGTTGCTAATCCCCCCCCCCCCCCAGGCAAATGCAGGTAAAGATTACATCTGCCCAGAATCCCCCCTCAGACCAGGGCTGGTGCAGTGTCAGGGGCAGGCACAAGTTCAGACACTAGTATATCTGCCAGCATCCTGCAGTGCTCAGCACTGCCCCCTTTCTTTCCCTGCTACAATTGACTTTGGCTGGAGCAGCAGTGTGTGTACAGAGCATGGAGCAGCTGTGTGTGTACAGAGCGTGGAGCAGCTCTGGGGAACTAAACAGTGTCAGGTATGAGCACAAGGGCTGTGCTCATACCTGACACTGTTTAGTTCCCCAGAGCTGCCCTGTGTCCTGTTGTGTGAATGCTTCACTTTCCTCTTCATTAGCATGTCAGCTGTCCTCATTATTATCTGTATCCAAACTTCTTCTGATCAATCCTGTTGTTGATCGAGAGCAGACCGGACATTTAAGAAATAATTTGTCAGATCCTGTCAGTCAGACAGGAAATTGCATTGTGTACCCAGCATGATGTCCTACTGTACCATATTATTATACTGTATTGTGCGTGGCTGAGGGAGACCTTTCAGCATTCCCCCCCTTGAAAATCCTGGGTTTGCCCCTGGGCCGCCCTCATACATACTAGCTACCTTCCCAGTTCCTTACAGGCTTAGCGAGATGTTGTTTGAGCTCATCACTTTCAAACACTGTGCCTGGATGTGGGAACTGTCATATCTTGGAAAAGAGCTCCCAATTTTTCATTTTTTTTGTAACAAAGCACTTTAAATTATATATATATATAAAGTGTTTCTAAATGCCAAACACACGGAAAGCGTTGCACAGCATGTTCAGCACCTTGGAAAGCTCCTTCTCTGTGGTAACTGAGCTAATAGGCTCAGACGGCCACATTAGATAAGGGGCGATACGGGAGTGCTCTAGCACCTGCTCACAAGTGCGATTAAACTCATGTTAGTTTAATGAATGAGGCATCCAGGGTGGTGTGATGCACAGCGACAGTAAATGTGCCGAGTACCGCAACCTATCACAGGTGCCGGTATATCATTTGCATGTGACTATACTTAGCAATGGTTTCAATTCAATAACACATTATGGTAGTTTAGATTTTTTTTTCACATTCATTAAGATATTCACACCAGTGGTAATAGTTTAGTAATTTACCGAAAAACTTCATGACAATTCAGTAAGATTTTACATTATGTGGTCTTTTGTTTGGTATTGGATGGGTTATTGCAGTGCATGGAAAATGGATGGAAGATGTGACAAATACTAGAGGCCTGCATTGGGTCGGATACCCGCGGGTTACCATGCAGGTCGAGTTCGTGTACCCGGTTTCCCGTTTTTCATTTTCAGTCGGTACTCTGCAAGTGTGTGTCGGGTTGGAGGCAGAGTGGACAGTAGGGAGTCGCTATAGTTACCTGTCCATCCCTCCATCTGTGGCGGTGTTGCATTCCCAACTTTCTCGGGGGTGCAGTGCCACCCGATGAAAGGAGAAGGGTGATGGAAGGGACCCTTCCATCACCCCTCTTCCACCACGGCAATGCATCGCTGACACCATCCTCTGGGTTGCGATCATGTGATTGGAAGCCAGAAGAGGATGTTGGGAGTGCAGCACCGCCACAGATGGAGGAAGAGGTGCTGATCCAGCATTTGAACAGGTAACCATACCAGCTCCCTGCCACCCGCTCTTCATGGCTGCATTAGACAGCTAAAAAGCATGTCACGGGTCGGATTCCGGAGGCACACGGGTCGGGTGCGGGTAGTGGTTTCCTCAGAAAGCGTGTCACGGGTCGGATTCTGGAGGCACACGGGTCGGGTGTGGGTAGTGGTTTCCTCAGAAAGCGGGTCACGGGTCAGATTCCGGAGGCACACGGGTCGGGTGCGGGTAGTGATTTCCTCAGAAAGCGGGTCATGGGTCGAATGCAGGTTGTAGGTCTAAAAAAGTAGACCTGTGCGGGCCTCTAACACAGACAGCATTTTTTTTTATATACTGACAAGTAAAAAGCAAGTCCAAGCTGCATAACATTACATAAAATTTGAATCAGCTCAAAACAATTAGTATCTTATTAACTATTTTTAATTACCACATAATAATATTTTGAAATGAGGGGAATATGTTTTTTATTATTAACTTTCTAATTTTCCTGAATAGTTTGATCAATTTTAACCTTTTCTCTGCTATCGGTTTCCTCCCTGCTATAACTTTACCGAATACTGTTTTTTAGTTACCGGCAGCTCCAGGCTGGAAATAAATACCAAACTTTTTACTTGGTTTTACTGCATGCTCAATTCTTTGTGAATTGACATTCATTGGGGTACAGTATTTACCTCACAAGACAATCATTTATCTCACTAGTCGGTAAATTCAGGTTTCCAGGCAGTAACAGCTTTGGTGAATTGACATTTCACAATATGTTTTGTAAAGTCACCAATTTTCTGCTTTGCCTAATGTTGTAAGTCCATAGATTAACCTGTAGTATATGTATGTGTACATCTATTCTGGTGTATGGATAAACAGGCTTCTGTAATGTGTGAGTATGCCTGCACTCTAGTGTCTTTCTGATATGTGTTATCAATATATAATTAACAAGTGTTACATAATTGTAATTTCACCATTACCATGCAACATTGTTATGCGAAAATTTCAGGCAAAATCATAATTCATTTCATTTGTAAACGTAATCAGGAACTGTAGTTTCATGTAATTTTTGCGTAATTACGTGCCGATTTTAGCGGTTAATAGCAAAGCCACAACACATGCTATCCTCACCAAAATTGCCACTTATGTTGGGAGGGTGGAAACAAGGCAAACATTTTTCAAAAAGACCTTCTAGTTTTTGAAAAAATCGATTTTAACCACTTCAGGACCACAGTGCTAAACCCCCTTAAAGACCAGGCTGTTTTTTTATTAATTGGCCACTGCAGCTTTAAGGCAAAGCTGCAGGGCCACGCAATACAGCACACGAGTGATCCCCCCCCCTTTTCCCCCCACCAACAGAGCTCTCTGTTGGTGGGGTCTGATCACTTCACAGTTGTTGTTTTTTTTATAAATATTTTTATTTATTTATTTTTGAATAAAAATGCCTTTTTTTAAATTTCTATTCCCCTGCTCCCTCCCTCTTTCCCCCCGCCAGCCAATCAGGGTGATCAGCTGTCATTCCCCTGCTCCCTCCCTCTTTCCCCCCGCCAGCCAATCAGGGTGATCAGCTGTCATAGGCTTCAGCCTATGACAGCCGATCACTATCCAGCCTATGGAGGGGACAGCCGTGTCACACAGCTGTCCCCAGTACAGCGCTGCTGCCGATTGCAGCGCTGTACGTGTAAATAGACTGCGATTACGCCATCTAACAGTCTTCCGAGCGGCGATCCCAGATTGGAGACTGAAGGAGAGGGGGAGCTCCGCCCCTCAAGCAGGAGATGCGCGCGCATCTTGCGCGCGATCTCCTGCAAACTGCAGCCCCAGGACTTGACGCCAATCGGCATTAGGCGGCCGCCGCGGCCACGTCCATGGGCGTGGAGCGGTCTTAAGGTAGTTAAAAATGTAAAAAAATGTTTTTTAAACATTTTTCCAAGTTTAACCAGCCTGGCGGTATGGACGAGCTCAGCTCGTCCATTACCGCCGGAGGCTGCCGCTCAGGCCGATTTCTACCAAATAAAAAGGTGCACACGCAGCCGGCACTTTGCCAGCCGCGTGTGTTACCTGATCGCCGCCGCAGCGCTGCGATCCGTCGTGTGCAGTGGCGAAAGAGGGTCCCCCCAGCCGCCCGAACCCAGCGCAGCCGGACCAAACAGTGGATCGGAGGCGGCTGACATCAGGACGTCGGCTGACGTCCATGACGTCACTCCGCTCGAGGAAAGCGAAACAAGAAAGGCCGCTCGTCGCGGCCTTTCTTGTTACTTCTGATCCCCGGAGGCGATTAGAAGTACGCCTCAGGAGCGCCCTCTAGTGGGCTTTCATGCAGCCAACTTTTAGTTGGCTGCATGCGATAGTTTTTTTTTAATTTAAAAAAAACCTTCCGGTCGCCAGCCTGGCGATCTTAATAGAACGCCAGGCTGGTTAAAAAAAAAAAAAATCCTTTCAATTTTTAAAATCAATTTTATCAAAAACTATGTGGTCTTCTTGAAAAAATTTTTATTTTTTTGCTTTGTTTCCACCCTTCCTATTAATATACCTAGCGATTGTGGTGACAATAGAATGTATGGGGACTTTGCTATTAACCACTAGAACTTCACGAAATTACATGAAAATGACATGCAATTACTAATGGATTACACAAAAACAATATAATGTCCTAAATGTTATTACGTATAGCTGTAATTGGGAAAATTCATGTGAAATTTTATGTAATCGCTATTAGCAGATTACCATCATCACTAATGTGTTCTTTGTCTGCTGCCTGGTTGGTCATCCCTGCCCTCTACACAGGTGTCTGTGCTGTCAGATTCTCCATCAGTTAGTTGATTTTGGTGCATGATAGTTGGATGCTTATGTGTGCATTTAGACTCTTAGTATTGCAGGATCAGCAGTCTCCATCCTATTAGGTGAGTATTGATCGTTGCAGACATCAGGAAGGTCAGGGCAGGCTAGTGTCAAGGTCTCAGAATAGTACTGGGATACTGGTTTGTGATTAGGTAAAAGTATGAAGTTAGTAAAGAGATTTATTGATAATGAAGGGTAAGCAATTGTTTAAAAGGTTCAGCATAGCAATAAATTTAGGTGAAAGGTCAGGGTTAATGGTAGGTATCTGAAAAGGTTAGGGTCAGTTTGCCATATTTACTATTAGGTTCACTTGAGATGAAATGTAATCTCTGAACGATGTGTGTAATTAAGGAGGGGGGTTGGTTTGAGGTTCTGTGGATGTGTACCATGATGCTGAGCACACAGCAGGAAGTGTGTGGTAACATGTAATAGTCCATTGCTGCCCATCCTTTCTCATGTCGGTCCAGCTGATAACCTCCCTGTAGGAAGTGACATCACAGTTGGCAGGTAAGTTATAATCATAGCTTACTAGGAAAGCAAAATGGTATTTACAGCTATTACTGCTCCCTTGCTTTGAGTTTTATTTGTGAATATAATCAGAGTTTGAGTTGGACACAGTGGTAGCCAGAATAGTATAGTGAGAAGGATATGGAGGCTGCCATTTATTTCCTTTTAAACAATACTGGTTTCCTGGCTGCCTTGATGATCTCTTTAACGTCAGTAGTGTCTGAATCCCATACCCGAAACAAGCATGCTGCTAATCTTGTCAGATTTTTGTCAGAAACATCTGAACCGCATGCTTTTTCAGGGGGTTCTATAGCTAAAAGTATTACAGGCAGAGTATCAGCAGGACTGCTAGGCTACTGGTATGGTTTGAAAGGAAATAAATATGGCAGCCTGCATATCCCTCGCACTTCAGGTCCCCTTTAAAGTGAACCTGAAGTGAAAACAAACTTATGAGATAATGAATTGTATGTGAATTATTGATGATAAATATGACATTGTTAGTATAGAGAAGAGCTTCATATTTTTCAGCTTTATGGCTTAAATTTTAAGATTGCATCAAAATGTCACAGCTGCAGTTTAGAATCCACAATCTGCATTGTTAAGCTGAAAAAATGAAGAAGTAATGACCCTTTGAACTTTCCTGCAGCAAAACCTCATTTTCTCATTTAGTTTCTATTTAACCAGTTCACCCCCAAGGGTTTTTATCCTAACGGACCAGAGCAATTTTCAGTTGTCAGTGCTCCTCCCTTTTATTCCCTAATAACTTTATTACTACTTATAACAAGAAAATGATCTATACCTCGTTTTTTTCGCCACCAATTAGGCTTTCTGTGGATAGTACATTTTGCTAAGAATTTTTTTATTCTAAATGCGTTTTAATGAGAAAAACAGAAAAAAAAGAAGAAAAATCATTATTTCTCAGTTTTCAACCATTATAGTTTTAAAATTAAACAATCTCCTGTGGATAAAACAAACGCGTTTTATTTGCCCAGTCGTCCCGATTATTAAACAGTTTAAATTATGTCCCTATCACAATGTATGGCGACAGTATATTATTTTGAAATATAAGTGTTATTTTTCTGTTCTGTTTTTTTTTTTATACTGGCCATAATTACAAGCCCCTATGTAATAAATTAAAATTAATTTCCCCCCATAAAATATAAATTAACAAAGCTGAGTCCCTAAGGCAACTATTTATTTATTTTTTTAGCTGATTTTTTTTTACAAGTGTTTTTTTTTTTGGGGGGGGGGGGGGGGGGTTGGAAGTGTAATTTTATTAAGATCTGTATGTACTTGAAAATGAATGTATTTTGTAGGTGTAATATACTTTTTGGCCACAAGATGGCGCTAGTGAACACTCATAGGAAATGGTCACTTTTTTTTTTTTTTCTTCACTTTATTTAATTGTTACATTTCCTGTTATTGTGAATGGACGTAGCCGCTGTTTGCGGTCACGTCCATTCACTCCAGGCACTGCGATTGGGTAGAGGACCGTTCGGTCCTCTTCCCCAATCACCCAGCACGGAAGCCCGACGGTAATGGCGGCGATAGCGGCGCACACACGGCGGTAGCAGCGGCGGGAACGCGGGACGTATTAAAACGTCATGTTGCTGTTAATAGCGGTAAGCATGACGTTTTAATACGTTAGAATGTCAGTAAATGGTTAAAATGGACTTAATTTGGCAATCTCAGAGAAGCTCATGTGCATAGATAACAACTCAGCTTTTCTAACTGTTGCCTTACTGGAAAACAAAAAGGGAATTCAGATAATTTCTTCGTGGGGCTGGTACCATATGTGTATAGGTTTATCTCATCATGTCACATGACACTTCAGGTATGCTTTAATAACCTCCCAGTATCCTGACCCTTCCTGGTAGTAATAACTGTGCTGGCCAAGTAATAATTATGTCATAAATTGGTGTCTTGGGATCATTTTTTTGAAAAATAACCGCATAGGTAGTAATGCACAGTGTGTGTTTGCTCTGGAATTGACTTGACGTGGTCACCATCTGAAGGGCACTTGTTGGTGCCTACAAGTGTTATATTTGGAGAAACTTGGTCACCATTGTTGAATTCTTAGCATCCTCGCACAAATAAGGTCTTCTTTATATTAACATTAGTGACGTTATTTTTCTAGCAAATTATCACTTAACACCATTTTTATGACTGTGTTAATCCATGGCTTTAAGTGAAATTTGAGGTCTAACATCTCATGTCACGGTTTGATGGACTTTTGTTTCTCACAGTTATTCTTTCCTTACTAAAATGATGACAATGCATCTCTTATAATCAACTGTCTTCTGTGTTTCTCATGTTGCCAGTAAGGATGAATACAGTATACAGTATATACTTGGATGCCATATAATACTCTTGGCTCTGTTTTTGTTCTGATGAAGCAGTTTATATTAAACACTCCTATGGTATTAGATGGCATTGGTGTGATATGGAGTAGCCCCCCACCACCGCCAGCTTATTCACAGATGACGGTCTTTGGTCATTTTGATTTGAGTAAATTATTATTGGCTCTTAAGTGCAGATTTCTTCCAGTCTGATGAGGTTCCCTTGGTGTCATCATTTACCATTCATGGACATGGTCATAAATGAATGGGTAAGAGGTCTTATAAAGACCCCCCTGTACTTACTGACCAGAGGTATCTGTTAGATTGCTCCATTGCAAGTGCAAGTAGCACACAAAAGAGCTCCATGCCCATACGCTGTGTTCCAGAGCCAGCAGAAAAAAAAAAATAGCATCCCATAATGCTCGGGGAGGAGACTGCCGCATAGCTAAACAGTCTAGGATAAGCCTCAGTGGGAGTATACAGCAATATATAGATTTTGGAAGTGTTTCTGAATCTTAAACCAGGATAATTGCTGTAAAAGTGGGTATCCTGAACAATGTGCTGCATTCTACTATATGTCACTACAGTATCTCTTTAAAGGATACCTGACCCGAGACAAAGCTACCTAAGGTAAGCATAGAGGTACTTTCATGCTAGATCCACATACCTCTGGGCATTGTCTGTTCCTCTCCTTGTTCCCCCACTGGCCCCTGTAATCACTCCTTGAAAATTTAGATTTTTGGCTAAAGTCAAATTTTCAGACAGGAAGAGGCAGGCTTGCTGTGGTGTTCCCTCCCATCACCCTTCCATTACCTCCTCCCCGACCCATGTATTCCACTTAATAAGAAGGAATAGGTGGGAACAATGCAGCAATCCTGCTTTTTCCTTTCTGAAAATGTCACTTTAGCCAAAAGTCCGATTTTTCAAGGTATGATCACAGATACCGGGGAGATCAGAAGAGAAATGGACAATACACAGAGGAATGTAGATTCAACATGAACTTACCTCTGTGCTTACCTTACGTAGCCTTACTTCAAGTCAGGTATATACTTCTGACAACTCTGGGAGGCGGAGCTGTTGGGTTGAAAGCAGGATACTGATTACATTAGCTCTTGTACCACTTGGTAATGGGAGGCGTACTTTATCAAATGGGTCCTAAGTTGTTTAGGACCCTAGATTGTGCTACAGGATCAAAGGTGACAGTGTGGAGAAGGTGACACAGTCATAGCAGGAACACATATTGGAGGATCATTTCTTGCCATTGTTACATGGAGTTTGTTTTGGATCAACCAGTGCTGCAGTACGATATGCTTGTTCTCTATTTGTGTCCACAAGGTCAAGGATGATGGTATTGTCTGCAAATTTAAGGACCATAACAGAGTTGTTTGTTGAGATGCAGTTGTTTGCACACAGAGCCATAAGATTGACAGTACACACCCTTAAGGGCACCTATGTTGGTTGTTCTTACTCGAAAGGGGAATCTGCCAAGCTTAACCAGCTGTGTACTGTTGGTGAGAAATTCTTTGATCCACATGGATAGTATGGGGTGTACTCCAAGTTGTATCAGGTTGCTCTGCAGGATGTCTGGGCCAATTGTTGGTAAAGGTGGAACTGAAATCCAGGAAAGGGATCCTGATGTAGATGTCTGGTTATGTTGAGATGTTCTATGATATGCTCCAGACAGATGTTGATGGTGTCGTCTATAGACCTTTTTCCCATATGCAAACTGGAGTGAGTTGATGAGGTCATTGGTAGTGTGGTTCAAGTGGGACAGGACCAGTCTTTTGAAGAACTTAATGATGGTAGATGTTAGAGCAACAGGTCTGAAATTATGAATACAGTGGGATGCCAAAGTTTGGGCAACCTTGTTAATTGTCATAATTTTCCTGTATAAATCATTGGTTGTTTTAATAAAAAAGTCAGTTAAATATATCATATAGAAGACAAAGACAGTGATATTTGAGAAGTGAAATGAAGTTTATTGGATTTACAGAAAGTACACAATTATTGTTTGAATAAAATTAGGCAGGTGCATACATTTGGGCACTGTTGTCATTTTATTGATTCCATAACCCTTAGAAATAATTATTGGAACTCAAATTGGCTTGGTAAGCTCAGTGACCCCTGACCTACATACACAGGTGAATCCAATTATGAGAAAGAGTATTTAAGGGAGTCAATTGTAAGTTTCCCTCCTCTTTTGATTTTCTCTGAAGAGTAGCAACATGGGGATCTCAAAACAACTCTCAAATTACCTGAAGACAAAGATTGTTCACCATCATGGTTTAGGGGAAGGATACAGAAAGCTGTCTCAGAGATTTCAGCTGTCTGTTTCCACAGTTAGAAACATATTGAGGAAATGGAAGACCACAGGCTCAGTTCAAGTTAAGGCTTGAAGTGGCAGACTAAAATCTAGGATAAACAGAAGCGAGGAATGGTGAGAACAGTCAGAGTCAACCCACAGACCAGCACCAAAGACCTACAACGTTATCTTGCTGCAGATGGAGTCACTATGCATCGTTCAACCATTCGGCACTCTTTACACAAGGAGATGCTGTATGTGAGAGTGATGCAGAGAAGCCTTTTCTCCACCCATAGCACAAACAGAGCCGCTTGACATATACTAAAGCACATTTGGACAAGCCAGCTTTATTTTGGAATAAGGTGCTGTGGACTGATGAAACTAAAATTGAGTTATTTGGGCATAACAAGGGGCATTACGCATGGAGAAAGAACAACACAGCATTCCAAGAAAAACACCTGCTACCTACAGTAAAATATGGTGGTGGTTCCATCATGCTGTGGGGCTGTGTGGCCAGTGCAGGGACTGGGAATCTTGTCAAAGTTGAGGGACGCATGGATTCCATTCAGTATCAGCAAATTCTGGAGACCAATGTCCAGGAATCAGTGACAAAGCTGTAGCTGCACTGAGCCTGGATCTTTCAACAAGACAACAACCCTAAACACTGCTCAAAATCCACTAAGGCATTCGTGCAGAGGAACAAGTACAACGTTCTAGAATGGCCATCTCAGTCCCCAGACCTGAATATAATTGAAAAGTAAAAAGAGTTAAAGAGAGATGTCCATGCTCAGAAGCCATCAAACCTGAATGAACTAGAGATGTTTTGTAAAGAGGAAGGGTCCAAGATACCTTCAAGCAGAATCCAGACTCTCATTGGAACCTACAGAAAGCGTTTAGAGGCTGTAATTTCTGCAAAAGGAGGATCTACTAAATATTGATTTCATTTCTTTTTTTGGGTGCCCAAATGTATGCACCTGCCTAATTTTGTTTAAACAATTATTGTACGCTTTCCGTAAATCCAATAAACTTCATTTCACTCCTCAAATATCTCTGTGTGTGTCTCCTATATGATATATTTAACTGACATTTTTTTATCGTAACAACCAACGATTTATACAGAAAAATTAACAAGGTTGCCAAAACTTTCGTATCCCACTGTATATGTAAATCCTTCCTTTTTGGGGATTGAGTTTATTGTGTTTTTTGGTGCAGAA
This sequence comes from Hyperolius riggenbachi, assembly GCF_040937935.1. Classification (NCBI taxonomy): domain Eukaryota; kingdom Metazoa; phylum Chordata; class Amphibia; order Anura; family Hyperoliidae; genus Hyperolius; species Hyperolius riggenbachi. The sequence goes on from NC_090654.1 coordinate 59,503,160, forward strand.
GGGTACCTTGCTTTCTGCTAAGGATTTGGTGAATATGGCAATGAGGACAGGAGCCAGCTGGCTTGCACAACTTCTCAGATAGTTTAATGACACGCCATCTATAATTGAGTTCAGGAGGTGCCTTAAGGGGCCCATACACTGGTCGATTTTAGCTATCGACCGATCGATTGATTCTATAAAATCGATCAGAAATCGATTCTATCAAATTCCCAATTTGATCGATTTGAGGCAGATTTCGATCAATTTGATCTATCTGACAGGATGGAAGATCTAGGTCGATCTGCTGCTGGCAGCAGATCGATGGCCCATAGAGTTGCATTGGATCTAATGGTCCAATAATGCATTTAGATAGATTTTCAATAGATTTTATTCTAAAATCTATTGAAATCTGTTCCTAGTGTGTGGCACACATCAGATAGATTTGTGTAAGATTCAACTTGACAGGCATCTGACAGAAATTTATCTGATGGTCGAATCTGCTGCAAATCTATAAGTGTATGGCCACCTTTAGTATGGACACCTCTTGGACTTCTGCCGGCATGGAGGCAACTGGTACAGTCTGGGAGATTAAATTGAGGGAAACTGTCCTTAGTTTATATGTATGGTCTTGGTGCAGGATGGTTTGATTCTCCAATCTGCAGTAGAACTTGTTTACTTCCTTGGCTAATTCAATACTTATGTAATTATGTAATAGTGATGGTCATGTCTACGAGAACTCATGGAGAAGCATGTGGTCAGTTTGGTCAGGTGATAGATATGTAAGTGTCCGATTTGCTAGTCATTATCACAGCAAATCAGAGCTTTGAAAATGTATCAGCAGTTTGAACAAATCACATGCTTCTCCATGAAATTTCCTAGACATGACCATTACTATTATGTAATCCCAGAGAGCTGTGTCTATGAGCACATGTAACACCAGAGAGCTGTGTCTATGAGCACATGTAATATCAAAGAGCTGTGTCTATGAGCACATGTAACACATAAGAGCTGTGTCTATGAGCACATATAACACCAGAGAGCTGTGTCTATGAGCACATGTAACACCAGAGAGCTGTATCTATAAACACATGTAATATCAAAGATCTGTGTCTATGAGCACATGTAACACCAGAGAGCTGTGTCTATGAGCACATGTAACACCAGAGAGCTGTGTCTATGAGCACATGTAACACATAAGAGCTGTGTCTATGAGCACATGTAACACCAGAGAGCTGTGTCTATGAGCACATGTAACACCAGAGAGCTGTGTCTATGAGCACATGTAACACATAAGAGCTGTGTCTATGAGCACATGTAATATCAAAGAGCTGTGTCTATGAGCACATGTAACACCAGAGAGCTGTGTCTATGAGCACATGTAACACCAGAGAGCTGTGTCTATGAGCACATGTAACACATAAGAGCTGTGTCTATGAGCACATGTAACACCAGAGAGCTGTGTCTATGAGCACATGTAACACCAGAGAGCTGTGTCTTTGAGCACATGTAACACCAGAGAGCTGTGTCTATGAGCACATGTAACACCAGAGAGCTGTGTCTATGAGCACATGTAACACCAGAGAGCTGTGTCTATGAGCACATGTAACAGCAGAGAGCTGTGTCTATGAGCACATGTAACACCAGAGAGCTGTATCTATAAACACATGTAATATCAAAGAGCTGTGTCTATGAGCACATGTAAGACCAGAGAGCTGTGTCTATGAGCACATGTAACACCAGAGAGCTGTGTCTATGAGCACATGTAACAGCAGAGATCTGTATTCATAGCCACATGTAATACCAGAGAGCTGTATCCATAAACGCATGTAATACCAAAGAGCTGTGTCTATGAGCATTGTAATAGCAGAGAGCTGTGTCTATAAACACATGTAACACCAGAGAGCTGTGTCTATGAGCACATGTAACACCAGAGAGCTGTGTCTATGAGCACATGTAACACCAGAGAGCTGTGTCTATGAGCACATGTAACACCAGAGAGCTGTATCTATGAACACATGTAACACCAGAGAGCTGTGTCTATGAGCACATGTAACACCAGAGAGCGGTGTCTATGAGCACATGTAACACCAGCCAGAGAGTTGTGTCTATGAGCACATGTACAGTAATACCAGAGAGTTGTGTCTATGAGCACATTTAACACCAAAGAGTTGTGTCTATGAGCACATGTAATACCAGAGAGCTGTATCCATAAACACATGTAATACCATAGAGCTGTATCTATGAACACATGTAACACCAGAGAGCCATATCCATAAACACATGTAATACCAAATTGAGGGAAACTGTCCTTAGTTTATATGTATGGTCTTGGTGCAGGATGGTTTGATTCTCCAATCTGCAGTAGAACTTGTTTACTTCCTTGGCTAATTCAATACTTATGTAATTATGTAATAGTGATGGTCATGTCTACGAGAACTCATGGAGAAGCATGTGGTCAGTTTGGTCAGGTGATAGATATGTAAGTGTCCGATTTGCTAGTCATTATCACAGCAAATCAGAGCTTTGAAAATGTATCAGCAGTTTGAACAAATCACATGCTTCTCCATGAAATTTCCTAGACATGACCATTACTATTATGTAATCCCAGAGAGCTGTGTCTATGAGCACATGTAACACCAGAGAGCTGTGTCTATGAGCACATATAACACCAGAGAGCTGTGTCTATGAGCACATGTAACACCAGAGAGCTGTATCTATAAACACATGTAATATCAAAGATCTGTGTCTATGAGCACATGTAACACCAGAGAGCTGTGTCTATGAGCACATGTAACACATAAGAGCTGTGTCTATGAGCACATGTAATATCAAAGAGCTGTGTCTATGAGCACATGTAACACCAGAGAGCTGTGTCTATGAGCACATGTAACACCAGAGAGCTGTGTCTATGAGCACATGTAACACATAAGAGCTGTGTCTATGAGCACATGTAACACCAGAGAGCTGTGTCTATGAGCACATGTAACACCAGAGAGCTGTGTCTTTGAGCACATGTAACACCAGAGAGCTGTGTCTATGAGCACATGTAACACCAGAGAGCTGTGTCTATGAGCACATGTAACAGCAGAGAGCTGTATCTATGAGCACATGTAACACCAGAGAGCTGTATCTATAAACACATGTAATATCAAAGAGCTGTGTCTATGAGCACATGTAAGACCAGAGAGCTGTGTCTATGAGCACATGTAACACCAGAGAGCTGTATCTATAAACACATGTAATATCAAAGAGCTGTGTCTATGAGCACATGTAACACCAGAGAGCTGTGTCTATGAGCACATGTAACAGCAGAGATCTGTATTCATAGCCACATGTAACACCAGAGAGCTGTATCTATGAGCACATGTAATACCAGAGAGCTGTATCCATAAACGCATGTAATACCAAAGAGCTGTGTCTATGAGCACATGTAACACCAGAGAGCTGTGTCTATGAGCACATGTAATAGCAGAGAGCTGTGTCTATAAACACATGTAACACCAGAGAGCTGTGTCTATGAGCACATGTAACACCAGAGAGCGGTGTCTATGAGCACATGTAACACCAGCCAGAGAGTTGTGTCTATGAGCACATGTACAGTAATACCAGAGAGTTGTGTCTATGAGCACATATAATACCAAAGAGCTGTATCTATGAGCACATTTAACACCAAAGAGTTGTGTCTATGAGCACATGTAATACCATAGAGCTGTATCTATGAACACATGTAACACCAGAGAGCCATATCCATAAACACATGTAATACCAGAGAGCTGTATCTATAAACACGTAACACCAGAGAGCTGTGTCTATGAGCACATGTAACACCGGAGAGTTGTATCTATAAACACATGTAATACCAGAGAGCTGTGTCTATGAGCACATATAACACCAGAGAGCTGTGTCTATAAGCACATGTAAGACCAGAGAGCTGTGTCTATGAGCACATATAACACCAGAGAGCTGTGTCTATGAGCACATATAACACCAGAGAGCTGTGTCTATGAGCACATATAACACCAGAGAGCTGTGTCTATGAGCACATGTAACAGCAGAGATCTGTGTCTATGAGCACATGTAACACCAGAGAGCTGTATCTATGAACACATGTAACACCAGAGAGCTGTGTCTATGAGCAGCACATATAACACCCGAGAGCTGTGTCTGTGAGTGTGTCTATGAGCACATGTAACACTAGAGAGCTGTGTCTATGAGCACATATAACACCAGACCAGAGAGCTGTGTCTATGAGCAGCACATATAACACCCGAGAGCTGTGTCTATTTCCACATGTATCACAGAGACTGAACAGCACTGTTTCTGTTTGTATGTTACACCACAGAAGAAGCAGTTTGCCTCTGACTGCAGATGATACTGCCATGCTTCTTTACACATGAATGTCACCTCATTATGTTATATTTTTAGAAGTCCGGTATGTTCTCTGGATGTGAGTGTATTTCATGCCTTCCATTTAGGATGCTTTATGTTTTGGAACACATTTTGGGATATGGTTTGTTGAATTCTCTATCCTGGTGGTCAGAATGATGGCTGAGCTATGGCAGATGTAAGGAAATATAACTGGGGTTCCCTATTTCTCCTGGGTGCTATTCTCGGCATCTCTGTTGCACAAGGTTACAAACACCATTAGTCTCTGGCTTAATGCTCCCCGGAGGCATATGTATCTCCGCACTGATTTATTGTTAGCTTCCCGGTCAATAAATTTACTAATCAAGGCTGCTGCCTGCAAGTTTAATGGGAATGCAGCTTGTGTGTTTTACAATGCTGAGATGTAGATATATGCTCATTTCATTAGCACAGTATGCAAGCACTGCATCTTTCCATGAAGCTGGATATGCAGACATTCCAAGGACACTGAGGCCTGGGACCTACTAGGGCGTTTTTGAAGCTTTTTGGAATCACTGACAATCTCGAGCGAAGCGATTTTCAAAAACGCTTTGCCAATCGAAGTGAGTGATGGTTAACCCACTAGTGCGATTGCAATTAGAGGTAATCGCAATTGCGGGACATGCAGCATTTTGTGCGCTCAATGCTGTGTATAGTAGCACTGTAAAATCCCTTTGAAAATGATTTTGCAGTGATTTTGGGGACGAGTGATTGAAAATGTAAATAAAGATACTTATACTCCCCGGGTGTCCGTATTTCCGGCTTCCGTCCATAGCCCCGCCCACTAGCAGATAAGATCACAGGAGCTTCTCTGATTGACCCTTGAGAAGCACCTATGACCTCTTTCTTTAGGGCAGCCTTTCTCAACCTTTCTACCCTGGAGGAACCCTGCAAATAACTTGGGGAGCTCAAGGAACCCCTGCAAACAATATTTTGATCTTGAGGAACCCCTGCATTTATTTTGGAGGAGGCGTGGTCTTTAAAAGTATGTGTGGCTGTTTATTTCACTATGCCACTCATTATACTGTCTCCTGACCCCCCAATTTAGTGCTTCTTGTTGAAGTACCACCTATTATAATGTGCTCTATTATACTTCCCCCACCATGGTCAAATTTGCCAAGGAACCCCTACAGAGTACTCAAGGAACCCTGGTTGAGAAAGCCTGCTTTAGGGGGTCGGGCCACCGACGGAAGCCGGACATCCGACACCTGGTAAGTATAATAAAGTTAACGTAACAAAAAAAACGCTTGTCGTTTGCGCTGTACAGTTTACTGTACAGTGCTTCTAAGCGCCGTGAATCATGAGCGCAATCGCCCTAGGAATTGCTGGATACAGAGCTGTGGCTATTTAAAAGCACTGCAGCGATTCCTAATGGGCCCCAGCCCTAAAGGCTTCTTCTTACCTCACGATTCTTTGCACCATTCTTCTGGCAACTAGCGATTTTTTGAGCAATAAGCGGTAATTTCTACAATCTTGGGAGGTGTGTACAAGTGCCCAATTTGGCGAATGACGCTTAGCGACATGCTGCGGTAACAGCCGTCACATGGGGGATCAAATCGTCATGGGGGATCGGATCATCATGAGGGATTGGATTCCCCGAGGACTCCCGCGCAAAGTGCCCCAACCGTTTGGCCCTTTAAAGTGATTGAACCCGAAGGGGCTCAGGGTAGGAGCAGAGGAGCGCTCCTTATTTGCAGAAAGGAGGCTTAAGTTACTAGCGCTCGATATGCTGCACTAATTGCAGCATAGCGTGCGCTCCTGTGGTTACGTGTGGTACGCGGACAATAGTGCGTGTAGCGTGCAGCCCATTACATTTAAGGTATGCTGTGGGAACAGCACAAGTAACAGGAGGTTACTTGCGCTATTTTTTTTAGTGAATCAACCCCAGTAGCTTTAGTGAATCTACCTTTTTGTCCATTGCAATGCAGTGGTCACAGTGTGTAAGGAGCCCGAAGGTGCATTTGCATCTTCTGTGTTTGCAACCTTAAAGAGGAACGGTTGCGAAATTCTTAAAGTTTAAAACACATAAAAATAAGTATATTTCTCCTAGAGTAAAATGAGCCATAAATTACTTTTCTCCTATGTTGCTGTCACTTATAGTAAGTAGTAGAAATCTGACATTACCGACAGATTTTGGACTAGCCCATCTTCTCCTAGGGGGGTTCTCAGGGTTTTCTTTATTTTTAAAAGCACTTAGTGAATGGCAGTTGCTCCGTCCAACTGCTAAAGTAGTGTGCAGTGAGCAGGGAGGCTGGTCAGCATCTTTGTATAAATCTTTTTCAGGGAATGTCTTTATAAAGAATAAAGGCCATGCTGAGAATCCCCTATAGAGAGATGGACTAGCCCAAAATCTGTTGGTAATGTCAGATTTCTACTACCTATCATAAGTGACAGCAATATAGGAGAAAAATAATTTATGGCTCAATTTACTCTTGGAGAAATGTACTTCTTATTTGTATGTGTTTTAAATTTTAAGATTTTTGCAATGGTTCCTCCTTAAAGGAATACTTAAGTCTAAAATAAAAAAAATGATCTTTACTCACCCGGGGCATCCCTCAGCCCTCCGAAGCTGTATAGTGCCCTCGCAGCCCCGCTCCGATCGTCTTGTCCCCGCCGGCGGCTACTTCCGGGATCGGCAACAGCCGCTGACAGGCTGGGAACGCAGCTGATTTTCCGCGTTCCCAGCCGCTATATCACCCTCTATGCTGCTATAGCGTATAACATATACGCTATAGCAGCATAGAGGGTGATATAGCGCCTGGGAACACGGAAAATCAGCCGCGTTCCCAGCCTGTCGGCGGCTGTCGCCGAACCCGGAAGTAGGCGCCGGCGGGGACAGGACGATCGGAGCGGGGCTGCGAGGGCACTATACAGCTTCAGGGGGCTGAGGGATGCCCCAGGTGAGTAAAGATCATTTTTTTATTTTAGACTTAAGTTTTCCTTTAAGGGATTGTGACTTGAAACAGTATTCCAACCAAGTTCCTTTTCACAAAAATGTGATCAGCTAGTAGCAGTGCAAGGAAGGATTTCCAGGGGAGGGAACATGTGCAGATGAATGCTTCTCATTTCTTTACATGAGGTTTCAGAGAATGCCTGTAAAGCATTGGAGTTTCTAGCAGAGATGATGGATTGGAAATGTATGTAGCGGTGAGCATGGTGACCGCATCACTGGAGTGCTGTGGCGGAGATGCCTGGCATCTCCCGGGTTACACAATCTGGGCATGACGATGGTAAGAGTTCCGTGTTGTTTCTTTCTTCTTTTCCTTCCATCCAAGTCTCACAGGATTCCAGCAGCTATTAATATGTTCCGCATTTAATTATAGAACCCCCAGAGCAAATCACAGCACCCAAATGGCAGCTTCCCTTCCCCTGCTCCTTCTGTGAAGCTGCAGTGGAGGCCTGAAAAGTGTAAAAAGCTACAGATGAGGAGATTCAGAACGACTGGTAGAAAACACTGTATTCTTCGTATTCCTGTACTCTGTGTATATGTACATATGTGGATGACGGCAGGTTTAAAGTCAGGAATTTATAGGCTGTACTCAAAAGCTTTCAACTAAGATTTTGTTCATGCCTCTACTCCTCTGAACGCTTTCCTGTATCTGATAGTTTGCAGCCGGTTGTGGCCTTCTTTGCCAAGAATCTAGTGTGTGCACCGAGACCCCAATGCCTCGCCAAGCTTTCCGGATCATCTCCTTCGAGGGCGTGGCTAGGCTATTGTTATCCTCCTTACCCCTCCCACTCCATGCTGCATTGTGCACCATGCTGTCATCTCTCTCCCCCTCCATAGCAACCTGAAGACGGTCCTCATATGTGTATATGAAGCTTTAACGAGGACCTGCTGTGAAAGTAACATAATGAATGAAATTGCTTTTTTTTTATTTTACAATATTCATTTATGAATTATTTAGTCAGTGTTTTCCCATTGTATAATATTTCTTCTCCCTAATTTACACTATGAAATGTATCACAGCTGGTGACATCTTTAGTTCTGCCAGGTGAACTGTACGGAATGTTCATTACTGAGAGCTCTCTGCACAGAGGGAGATACTGCTTTCTTGGCAGTTGGAAACAGCAGTTATTTTCTACAGTGCAACAAGGTTCACAGACAGCAAACTGTCAGGACCATGGTCATGACATCACACTGTGGAAGGGGTTTCACCACATTAGCCACACAGACCCCCTGATGATCTGGTTGAGAAAAGGTAAAGGTTTCTCGTGGAAAAGGGGATATCAGCTACTGATTAGGATTATTATTATTTATTGTATTTATAAAGCACCAACATATTACGTAGCACTGGACAATAAATATGGATACATACATTGCAACAAGGGGTGACAGACAGAGAGGTAGCAAACGGTTATACAACATAGCACAAGGTTATACATGCAATCAGGGTATAAAATGCATTTCACAGAGACCCAGCAAAACAAGGCCGAGTTAGTCCATGAGATGGGTGTCATTGCTGGGGTAGTAAAATTAAGAAGGACACACTAAGGGAGGGGGGAGGCCTTGCCAAAGGCTTACAATCTAAAGGGTAAGGGAGGGACACATAAGGTAGGACTGTGGAAAAGGTGATTGACTGAGAGAGTTAGAGTGTGGTAGATGTGGAGTAGGCCATTTTAAAGAAATGAAGGTCAATCCTTGGTTAAAGCTCCTATTTACGTACACCCAAGGCAAAATGAAACAAAAAGCAGATAACAATTGATCCTGCAGAGGCTTCCCATTCCTTCCTAGCTCCCACCATTGCCGCGAGCGGATCCCCAGAACATTTCTGACAAGAGCTTGTCAGAAATGTGATGGTTACTGAGCTACCCTTGATGCACAAGTGCGGGCGTGCTGCAATTGGGGGAGTACTGCCATGCCTGCACAGTAAGCCGGAGCGCTCATGCTACTGCGCAGGTGCGGTCGTACTCACGCGGCTTAATACACTCGTGCGAGAAGAGGCGCATGCCTGTGAACATCCAGAGTTTCCCAGACAGCAGCGGTAAGGGCGAGGAGGACTTGGGATGCCACTGGAGGATCCCGTGGCTTCCTTCTACCTAGGTAAGTATCTGTTTCTTGGGGTTTTAGTTCATCTCGGGTTTGTATAGGCAGTAAGATCACATACGGCATCAAAGTACATTATGTGAGCACTCCCTAAATTGCAAAGGGGAAAGAGGCACCCAAGGGTCGATAAAATGTCTTAAAACAATAAAACATGATAATAGGAGGTGTCATACCTCTAGGATGCGATTGGATTATCTGGAAAAAAAAATTTTTTACACTATGGCGACACGTTTCATGAGACAGGAGGCCCACTTCCTCAGGACATTATTAAGTGCCTATCGCAAACAAAAGCTTCAGAACTACTCCCTAAACTATACCTAAATTTATTAAATTTGTACACAGGTAAAAATGAGTTGTCAGAATACATGAGACAATAGGTAAGCTTTCATGTACAGAGGATACGTATTACCAAGACAACCAGACCTACTCCTACCAAACAGCGAGACCGGGAGTATTCTGCAAATAACACCACTCCTTCAATCAAAACACCGCTAATGAGGTCACTGGCCACGTGACCACCAATGTTCAACGTTTTGTATGGCATTCCATTTCCTGCAGTCGCTTTGTGGGTTTTCCCAGAAAGGTTTAATGTATCCTGAAAAACGATTTGATGGATTGCGTCCATCTGAGAAGGACCTAATTAATTTGGCTGAGTCATAAATATCACGTTACCACGTCCCACCATCTGCTCATGTTTGCAAGCGTACCTCACAGCCGCAACGTCATTGCTCCCCATAAGCAGGCCTGGAAATAGTGGGATGGGGTCGCTATGTAAATTGCTCTGTCAGTATATGTGTGTGTGTGTGTGTGTGTGTGTATATATATATATATATATATATATATATATATATACACTGTCTATATAATCACAGACTCACGCACACACACACACATGCTTTGCCCAGTTGTTCTATTATCCTGCAGGTTATTCACTGCCTACATTGTAGTTAATTCTGAGGACACTTCACATAGCGCACAGCGTACTGCACCTGGCTTATACATGTCATTATATAATGTGCTACATGTGCTTCAACAACCCGACCCTTTATGTAAACATAGCAGCCCTGATTTACTGAGGTTGATGAGGTTCTTTACTGTTAGGTGGCAACTTAAAGTGGGCCTGAAATCTCTCCCTGAGCCCTGGTATGTAAATCCCGCCCCCCGCATGTCAAACTCCGTCCTCAGAGCCATTAAATTTGCCCCTCAAGGGATTTCCCCACTTTGCATTATGTTTGACCCACTCTAGGCCACCAGGTAAGCTATATTGGAGGTGAAGCCCTAGATCACCAGGGAAGCCATGTGGGGGAGGTAGGGGGAAATCACTAAACACTAGGAAACTGTAAAGGGGAGGGTGGGGGTCTCTAGACGCCAGGGAACTGTATAGGGGAGGGAGGACTACTAGACACCAGAGAACTTTATAAGGGAGGAAGGTGGCCAGTAGACATTGAGTTTTGGCCCACGACTAGGGTTTTAAATAGGGTCCTAGTAGTACCAAAAATGTTCCAATTCTTAGACATACACTTCACTTTGCTCCTAGGCACTGTTGAAGCCTTTCCATTTTTTTATTCATCTACTGACTTGTGCCTATCCACATATTTATCCCTGAGATCTTTTGACAGTCCCTTGTCACCCATCGTTAATTGTTTGCTTTCAGTTACCCTACCAAGCACTGGATCAATCAAGCTGATTACAATTGATCATAGATGGAAGACTATTAGCTTAATGTTCAAAGTAATTAGTTACATCTGATTGAGTTTACAAATATTTTAGGGGGGGGGGGGGTAATCTTTTTTTTGTTTACTTTTTTTCTGAACTATTGCTATTATACTGTATATTTATAAGTATTCACTGTTGTAAGTTGGATTGCGTTAATATAGCTACAAGTTATTTGGTGTGTCTGTTTCTTCATTTAAAGAGAACCCGAGGTGGGTTTGAAGAATATTATCTGCATACAGAGCATGGATCTGACTATACAGCCCAGCCTCTGTTGCTATCCCAAACCCCCCTAAGGTCCCCCTGAACTCTGCAATCCCTCATAAATCACAGCCACGCTGCTTACAAACAGCTTGTCAGAGATGGCTGTCTTTATCTCTATAGTGTCAGTCTGCTGCTCTCCCCGCCTCCTGCAGAACTCCAGTCCCCGCCTGCATCCCTTCCCTCCCTGCTGATTGGAGGGAAGGGACGGGGGCAGGGACCGGAGCTATGCAGGAGGCGGGGGAGCAGCTGAGACTGACACTACAGATGTAAACACAGCCTCACAGCACGGCTGTGATTTATGAGGGATTGCAGAGTGCAGGGGGACCTTAGTGGGGTTTGGGATAGCAACAGAGGCTGGGCTGTATAGGCAGATCCAGCCTCTGTATGCAGATAACATTCTTTAAACACACCTCAGGTTCTCTTTAAAGCTTTTTCTGGGAAGGGGGATGGAAGGGGAATATTATTTTTTACACTCACTGCAAATGTCACCTTTACTTATGTAGTATAAAGTTCATCATGTGCTGTACAATATTTGATATTTGAAAATTAATTTGGGGAGAATTTGGAAGCAACACTGCTCTGCATCCCCTATTTCTTGCTACTGTAAGCTGGTATCATTTGCATGTCTACTTACATTATACTGGACACAATGCCATTGAGCAATAGGTGCTGCAGATGTGATTTGTCCAGGAAATTAGCAGTCACTAGACATCATTCAGGTGACACCGTAGAAACTGTACAGGCAACGTTATCAAGGTGACAGTGACGAGGTGACCCCTTCCTGCTATGGGAGTGACTGGCTATAAAACAGAGGCAGTAAGAGATGGTCAGCTGAGCACTGGCTGCATGTCATTATTTTTACTTTATTGTCAAAGCCAATCCACTCTCCTCTTCCTCCTGATGCCGCCTTCCTTTGCTGCGTTTTAATAGCGTAGAAGAATTTGTGTGTTTTATTTATAGAGAGGCCTTCACATCCTCTCCCTCATCCACTGTGTTCCCTTATCCAATAAAAGATTGATGGGCAGTGTAAGCTTGCCACGTAATTCAGGCACATCTAAGCTGTCGGACGGATGTCTACTCATCAATATACATGAAGCATCTCATCTAGCGGAGCCCGATGCTGGGGGCTGCAGGCTCTGCTGTATTGTGATGGTAGATAGGAGGACATGACAATGGGTCAGGGGAGCTTTGCCTAGAATCTCTCCTCTCAATTTTCTCTCTTTTTTTTTTTTTTTTTTGCAGTGGAGAGATGAAGATGCTGGTGGCAGCGCTGGAGTTCAGCCTGATGGGATATGCTAAATGGAGAGAATCAGCCTTGCAACCTTGAAAGCAATCCAGCAGCACTCTGGGGACGTTCGCCTGGCCGGAGAGCTCAAACTCTTCCAAGGTATAGGAACTCCAGGTCGGTGGATACGAAACACACCAGAACTCACCGTTTCATGCCGACCGGCCAAACTTCAAACACTGTAAGCAGCAGCTATCCAGCTTCCGGCGTTTCTGGGGATCCCTTGTGCCTGTAAGAGACGAGGTCATGGGGGACATGAGCAATAGTGATTTCTACTCCAAGAACCAAAGAAATGAGGTCAATCATGCAGACGAGTTTGGGTGCACCCTGGACGACCTGCGCTCCCTTATGGAGCTGCGAGGGACTGAGGCAGTGGTTAAAATCAAGGAATGTTATGGGGACACTGACGGCCTGTGCAAGCGGCTAAAGACATCTCCAACTGAAGGTAAGAGCTTTCTCGTTGGGTGTATATTGGGGCCTTCAATTTGTGTCTGTATCAATGATTACATACTGCCATCTAGTGGAGCATGGTAAGGGTGAGATGGGGTAACTGGGACAGGGGAAAGGGTGGGTAGGCTACAAGATGGGAAGAGTAAGCCGTAATTGAACAGTGCAATTTACAAGAGTGCTGCCCCAGTGAAGGAAGTGGTGTAGCTGAGAAGAAGCAGTGATCTGCAAACTTGGCTTTCCAGCTACAAGTCCCATAATGCATTGCACGAGTCTGATAGCCACAGTCATGATTCAGAAAGCCAAATGCATTGTGGGACTTGTAGTTCCCTAACAGCTAGAAAACCAAGTTTGCAGATCACTGACATAGAGCACTCAAACTTGCCAAAGACAGATGCAATGTCAGTGAGGTTTAAGCAGGGTAGGGGTCTGTTAATGGTCACCACTGTTCAAAGCCAATATAGCTGTGGCAATTTCCACCATAGCACCAGTAAGAGGCAATACAGAGGTTGAAGGAGTGTCTTTAGTGGGCAACTTGGTCCAGAGGCATTGGTAAGGTCACAACCTCTGCATCCTCTTGTGCGATGCCCCTGTTTAAAGAGAACCAGAGGTGTGTTTAAAGAATGTTATCTGCATACAGAGGTTGGATCTGCCTATACAGCCCAGCCTCTGTTGCTATCCCAAACCCCACTAAGGTCCCCCTGCACTCTGCAATCCCTCATAAATCACAGCCGTGCTGTGAGGCTGTGTTTACATCTGTAGTGTCAGTCTCAGCTGCTCCCCCGCCTCCTGCATAGCTCCGGTCCCTGCCCCTGTCCCTTCCCTCCAATCAGCAGGGAGGGAAGGGATGCAGGCGGGGACTGGAGTTCTGCAGGAGGCGGGGAGAGCAGCAGACTGACACTATAGAGATAAACACAGCCAGCTCTGACAAGCTGTTTGTCAGCAGCGTGGCGGTGATTTATGAGGGATTGCAGAGTGCAGGGGGACCTTAGGGGGGTTTTGGATAGCAACAGAGGCTGGGCTGTATAGGCAGATCCAGCCTCTGTATGCAGATAATATTCTTCAAACCCACCTCGGGTTCTCTTTAAAGGGAACCAGAGTTGAACAATTCACACAAAATAAACATATCAGTGGATAGCTTGTAAAGAATAAAGAATAAATGCTCTACCTGATAATTTTACCACTCTGGTGTGCCTTTTTGAGTGTTTTTTATCCATTATTGCTCCAGGGAAAATCCAATATGGCCGCTGGCTCATATCCCTTTTGCTTCCAGGTTATGAGCTGTTCTGGATGTGCTGTCTAGACTATGAAACTATAGACAGACAGGGCTGCTGCTGCAGGCTTTTATCTGTGTGCTTTCAACTTTATTATTCTGGTATGCTGTGTGGCTGCCTGTAGGAAGTGTCTCTCATAGCAATGAAACTGCATACAGTAGATAATAATGATGACTGGCTGCACAGTGCACACAGATCACATAGCCACACTTGTCTGTTTCAGAGCTTCTTTCTGCAGCTCCCCCTATCCCCCCCCCCCTCATGTCATCAGCTCTGAGTATGCAAAGCAGGAAAGCTGAGCCAGGAGGGGGCAGTCTTGGGCTTGAAAAGACTCCACAGAAGACTGACTCAGCTATAATGATTGCAGGTCAAACCTAGACTGTCAATCGGGGATTTTTATCACAGCTGATAACAGACAGATTAAGCAGAGAAGAATGAAACTAAAAGCAGAGTACGTGTTTACTGTCATGTTCCCACTGATAAATGTAATAAAATACATGAGGGTGCTTCGTCTCTGGTTCCCTTAAAAGGGAACCTGATATGGAGGCTACCATCTTTAATTCCTTTTAAAAAAGGCCAGTTGTCTGGCTGTCATGCCAATCTTTTGGGTAGTTTTTAGACACACATTTAGAACAAGTTTGTAGCCAATGAAGTTAGACTTAATGCTTTTGTCCAGGAAATCTCTATTTCTGGCAATCTCTTCTGGGTTTACCCCTTTGCACAGATGTACCTGCCCATCTCCCCTGCCCCATTTTACTTACAAATTTGCCTCAAAGTTCCAGTGGTGACATTATACTGGGGCTTCTGGAGAGGGGGAGCCAGTTCACTGCAGCAGCCTGACCGCCCACATTGTCTTATGGGAGGGGGCTTGCTGCACAGGGTACTCATCCTTTCCCTTGGCTGCTGTTGGAGGAGGACATAGCTACTACAACTACTAACCACCCCTCTTATTCCCTCTCTCATTCATCAGAATGGATAGACGCATTACTATGGCATGGCAGGGGTGTGTCCTGCTGGGTTGGAGCATGGACGTTTCTACGTTCACTGTAGGAAATTGGGGGTGGGGCTGGTCCCCCACTCAGCCCATTATTCAGTGGCATTAGGTGTTGGATTATCAGGGGATTTATGTATTGGATTGTCAATGGCACTGGGTATTGGAATATCGGAGGATTTGTGTATTGGATTGTCAGTGGCACTGGGTATTGGATTATCAGGGGATTTGTGTATTGGATTGTCAGTGGCACTGGGTATTGGATTATCAGGGGATTTGTGTATTGGATTGTCAATGGCACTGGGTATTGGATTATCAGGGGATTTATGTATTGGATTGTCAATGGCACTGGGTATTGGAATATCGGAGGATTTGTGTATTGGATTGTCAGTGGCACTGGGTATTGGATTATCAGGGGATTTGTGTATTGGATTGTCAGTGGCACTGGGTATTGGATTATCGGGGGATTTGTGTAATGGATTGTCAGTGGCAGTGGGTATTGGAATATCGGAGGATTTGTGTATTGGATTGTCAGTGGCAGTGGGTATTGGAATATCGGAGGATTTGTGTATTGGATTGTCAGTGGCGCTGGGTATTGGATTATCAGGGGATTTGTGTATTGGATTGTCAGTAGCACTGGGTATTGGATTATCAGGGGATTTGTGTATTGGATTGTCAGTGGCACTGGGTATTGGATTATCGGGGGATTGGTGTATTGGATTGTCAGTGGCACTGGGTATTGGATTATCAGGGGATTTGTGTATTGGATTGAGAGCAGCACTGGGTATTGGATTGTCAGGAGATTTGTGTATTGGATTGTCAGTGGCACTGGGTATTGCATTATCGGGAGATTTGTGTATTGGATTGTCAGTGGCACTGGGTATTGGATTATCAGGGGATTTGTGTATTGGATTGTCAGTGGCACTGAATATTGGATTATCGGGGGATTTGTGTATTGGATTGTCAGTAGCACTGGGTATTGGATTATCAGGGGATTTGTGTATTGGATTGTCAGTGGCACTGAATATTGGATTATCAGGGGATTTGTGTATTGGATTGTCAGTGGCACTGGGTATTGGATTATCAGGGGATTTGTGTATTGGATTGTCAGTAGCACTGAATATTGGATTATCAGGGGATTTGTGTATTGGATTGTCAGTGGCGCTGGGTATTGGATTATCAGGGGATTTGTGTATTGGATTGTCAGTAGCACTGGGTATTGGATTATCAGGGGATTTGTGTATTGGATTGTCAATGGCACTGGGTATTGGAATATCGGAGGATTTGTGTATTGGATTGTCAGTGGCACTGGGTATTGGATTATCAGGGGATTTGTGTATTGGATTGTCAGTGGCGCTGGGTATTGGATTATCAGGGGATTTGTGTATTGGATTGTCAGTAGCACTGGGTATTGGATTATCAGGGGATTTGTGTATTGGATTGTCAATGGCACTGAATATTGGATTATCAGGAGATTTGTGTATTGGATTGTCAGTAGCACTGGGTATTGGATTATCAGGGGATTTGTGTATTGGATTGTCAGTAGCACTGGGTATTGGATTATCAGGGGATTTGTGTATTGGATTGTCAATGGCACTGAATATTGGATTATCGGGGGATTTGTGTATTGGATTGTCAGTGGCACTGGGTATTGGATTATCAGGGATTTGTGTATTGGATTGTCAGTGGCACTGAATATTGGATTATCGGAGGATTTGTGTATTGGATTGTCAGTGGCACTGGGTATTGGATTATCAGGGGATTTGTGTATTGGATTGTTAGTGGCACAGGGTATTGGATTATCAGGGGATTTGTGTATTGGATTGTCAGTAGCACTGGGTATTGGATTATCAGGGGATTTGTGTATTGGATTGTCAGTAGCACTGGGTATTGGATTGCCCGGGGATTTGTGTATTGGATTGTCAGTAGCACTGAATATTGGATTATCGGGGGATTTGTGTATTGGATTGTCAGTAGCACTGAATATTGGATTATCGGGGGATTGGTGTATTGGATTGTCAGTGGCACTGGGTATTGGATTATCAGGGGATTTGTGTATTGGATTGTCAGTGGCACTGAATATTGGATTATCGGGGGATTTGTGTATTGGATTGTCAATGGCACTGGGTATTGAATTATCAGGAGATTTGTGTATTGGATTGTCAGTGGCACAGGGTATTGGATTATCAGGGGATTTGTGTATTGGATTGTCAGTAGCACTGGGTATTGGATTATCAGGGGATTTGTGTATTGGATTGTCAGTAGCACTGGGTATTGGATTGCCCGGGGATTTGTGTATTGGATTGTCAGTAGCACTGAATATTGGATTATCGGGGGATTTGTGTATTGGATTGTCAGTAGCACTGAATATTGGATTATCGGGGGATTGGTGTATTGGATTGTCAGTGGCACTGGGTATTGGATTATCAGGGGATTTGTGTATTGGATTGTCAGTGGCACTGAATATTGGATTATCGGGGGATTTGTGTATTGGATTGTCAATGGCACTGGGTATTGGATTATCAGGGGATTTGTGTATTGGATTGTCAGTGGCACTGGGTATTGCATTAGCAGGGGATTTGTGTACTGGATTGTCAGTGGCACTGGGTATTGGATTGCCCGGGGATTTGTGTATTGGATTGTCAGTGGCACTGGGTATTGGATTATCAGGGGATTTGTGTACTGGATTGTCAATAGCACTGGGTATTGGATTATCGGGGGATTGGTCTATTGGATTGTCAGTGGCACTGGGTATTGGATTATCAGGGGATTTGTGTATTGGATTGTCAGTGGCACTGGGTATTGGATTATCAGGGGATTTGTGTACTGGATTGTCAGTGGCACTGGGTATTGGATTATCAGGGGATTTGTGTACTGGATTGTCAGTGGCACTGGGTATTGGATTATCAGGGGATTTGTGTACTGGATTGTCAGTGGCACTGTGTATTGGATTAACAGGGGATTTGTGTATTGGATTGAGAGCAGCACTGGGTATTGGATTATCGGGGGATTGGTGTATTGGATTGTCAGTGGCACTGGGTATTGGATTATCAGGGGATTTGTGTATTGGATTGTCAGTGGCACTGGGTATTGGATTATCAGGGGATTTGTGTATTGGATTGTCAGTGGCACTGTGTATTGGATTATCGGGGGATTTGTGTATTGGATTGTCAGTGGCACTGAATATTGGATTATCAGGGGATTTGTGTATTGGATTGTCAGTAGCACTGGGTATTGGATTATCAGGGATTTGTGTATTGGATTGTTAGTGGCACTGAATATTGGATTATCGGGGGATTTGTGTATTGGATTGTCAGTGGCACTGGGTATTGGATTATCAGGGATTTGTGTATTGGATTGTCAGTGGCACTGGGTATTGGATTATCAGGGATTTGTGTATTGGATTGTCAGTGGCACTGGGTATTGGATTGCCCGGGGATTTGTGTATTGGATTGTCAGTAGCACTGAATATTGGATTATCAGGGGATTGGTGTATTGGATTGTCAGTGGCACTGGGTATTGGATTATCAGGGGATTTGGGTATTTGATTGTCAGTGGCACTGAATATTGGATTATCGGGGGATTTGTGTATTGGATTGTCAATGGCACTGGGTATTGGATTATCAGGAGATTTGTGTATTGAATTGTCAGTGGCACTGGGTATTGGATTATCAGGGGATTTGTGTATTGGATTGTCAGTGGCACTGGGTATTGGATTATCAGGGGATTTGTGTACTGGATTGTCAGTGGCACTGGGTATTGGATTGCCCGGGGATTTGTGTATTGGATTGTCAGTGGCACTGGGTATTGGATTATCAGGCGATTTGTGTACTGTATTGTCAATAGCACTGGGTATTGGATTATCGGGGGATTTGTGTATTGGATTGTCAGTGGCACTGGGTATTGGATTATCAGGGGATTTGTGTATTGGATTGTCAGTGGCACTGGGTATTGGATTATCAGGGGATTTGTGTACTGGATTGTCAGTGGCACTGGGTATTGGATTATCAGGGGATTTGTGTACTGGATTGTCAGTGGCACTGTGTATTGGATTATCAGGGGATTTGTGTATTGGATTGAGAGCAGCACTGGGTATTGGATTATCGGGGGATTGGTGTATTGGATTGTCAGTGGCACTGGGTATTGGATTATCAGGGGATTTGTGTATTGGATTGTCAGTGGCACTGGGTATTGGATTATCAGGGGATTTGTGTATTGGATTGTCAGTGGCACTGTGTATTGGATTTTCGGGGGATTTGTGTATTGGATTGTCAGTGGCACTGAATATTGGATTATCAGGGGATTTGTGTATCGGATTGTCAGTAGCACTGGGTATTGGATTATCAGGGGATTTGTGTATTGGATTGTTAGTGGCACTGAATATTGGATTATCGGGGGATTTGTGTATTGGATTGTCAGTAGCACTGTGTATTGGATTATCAGGGGATTTGTGTATTGGATTGTCAGTGGCACTGAATATTGGATTATCGGGGGATTTGTGTATTGGATTGTCAGTAACACTGTGTATTGGATTATCAGGGGATTTGTGTATTGGATTGTCAGTGGCACTGGGTATTGGATTGCCCGGGGATTTGTGTATTGGATTGTCAGTAGCACTGTGTATTGGATTATCGGGGGATTTGTGTATTGGATTGTCAGTAGCACTGGGTATTGGAATATCGGAGGATTTGTGTATTGGATTGTCAGTGGCACTGGGTATTGGATTATCAGGGGATTTGTGTATTGGATTGTCAGTGGCACTGGGTATTGGATTATCAGGGGATTTGTGTACTGGATTGTCAATGGCACTGGGTATTGGATTATCGGGGGATTGGTGTATTGGATTGTCAGTGGCACTGGGTATTGGATTATCGGGATTTGTGTATTGGATTGAGAGCAGCACTGGGTATTGGATTATCGGGGGATTGGTGTATTGGATTGTCAGCGGCACTGGGTATTGGATTATTAGGGGATTTGTGTATTGGATTGTCAGTGGCACTGGGTATTGGATTATCAGGGGATTTGTGTATTGGATTGTCAGTGGCACTGGGTATTGGATTATCAGGGGATTTGTGTATTGGATTGTCAGTGGCACTGGGTATTGGATTATCAGGGGATTTGTGTATTGGATTGTCAGTGACACTGGGTATTGCATTATCAGGGGATTTGTGTATTGGATTGTCAGTGGCACTGGGTATTGGATTATCAGGGGATTTGTGTATTGGATTGTCAGTGGCACTGGGTATTGGATTATCAAGGGATTTGTGTATTGGATTGTCAGTGGCACTGGGTATTGGATTATCAGGGGATTTGTGTATTGGATTGTCAGTGACACTGGGTATTGGATTATCAGGAGATTTGTGTATTGGATTGTCAGTGGCACTGGGTATTGGATTATCAGGAGATTTGTGTATTGGATTGTCAGTGGCGCTGGATATTGAATTTCTAGGGGGTCTGTCATTGGATTGTCCGGTAATTTGTGTATTGGATTGTCAGTGGCACTGGGTATTGAATTATCAGGGGATTTGTGTATTGGATTGACATGGTCTCCTTGTATTGATATGTCAAGCTGTGTGTATTGCACTTTTTATTGGATTGTCAAATGCACTGTGTATTAGGGTATCAGATGCACTGAGTATTGGGGTATTAGAGAATCTGTGGGTCTTATAAGCACAGTGTAATGGGATATCAGAGGCCCTGTGTATTGAGGTATTAGAGGATCTGTGTATTGGGGTATCAGAGGATCTGTGTATTGGAGTATCAGAGGCTCTGTGTATTGGGGTATCAGAGGCTCTGTGTATTGGGGTATCAGGGGCTCTGTGTATTGGGGTATCAGAGGCTCTGTGTATTGAGGTATCAGGGGCTCTGTGTATTGGGGTATCAGAGGATCTGTGTATTGGAGTATCAGAGGCTCTGTGTATTGGGGTATCAGAGGCACTGCGTATTGGGGTATTAAAGGCTCTGTGTATTGAGGTATCAGGGGCTCTGTGTATTGGGGTATTAGAGGATCTGTGTATTGGGGTATCGGAGGCTCTGTGTATTGGGGTATCAGGTGCTCTGTGTATTGGGGTATCAGAGGCTCTGTGTATTGGGGTATCAGAGGATCTGTGTATTGGGGTATCAGAGGATCTGTGTATTGGGGTATCAGAGGCTCTGTGTATTGGGGTATCAGGGGCTCTGTGTATTGGGGTATTATAGGATCTGTGTATTGGGGTTTCAGAGGCTCTGTGTATTGGGGTATCAGGGGCTCTGTGTATTGGGGTATCAGGGGCTCGGTGTATTGGGGTATCAGGGGCACTGTGTATTGGGGTATCAGAAGCTCTGTGTATTGAGGTATCAAGGGCTCTGTGTATTGGGGTATCAGAAGCTCTGTGTATTGAGGTATCAGGGGCTCTGTGTATTGAGGTATCAGGGGCTCTGTGTATTGGGGTATCAGAGGCTCTGTGATTTGGGGTATTAGAGGATCTGTGTATTGGGGTATTAGAGGATCTGTGTATTGGGGTATCAGAGGCTCTGTGTATTGGGGTATTAGAGGCTCTGTGTATTGGGGTATCAGAGGCTCTGTGATTTGGGGTATTAGAGGATCTGTGTATTGGGGTATTAGGGGATCTGTGTATTGGGATATCAGAGGCTCTGTGTATTGGGGTATCAGAGGCTCTGTGTATTGGGGTATCAGGGGCTCTGTGTATTGGGGTATCAGAAGCTCTGTGTATTGAGGTATCAGGGGCTCTGTGTATTGGGGTATCAGGGGCTCTGTATATTGAGGTATCAGGGGCTCTGTGTATTGAGGTATCAGGGGCTCTGTGTATTGAAGTATCGGGCTCTGTGTATTGGGGTATCAGGGGCTCTGTGTATTGGGGTATCAGAGGCTCTGTGTATTGAGGTATCAGGGGCTCTGTGTATTGAAGTATCGGGCTCTGTGTATTGGGGTATCAGAGGCTCTGTGTATTGAGGTATCAGGGGCTCTGTGTATTGGGGTATCAGATGCACAGTGTTTTAGGGTATTAGAGGCTCTGTGTTGGGATATCAGATGCACTGTTTATTGGGGTATCAGGGGATCTGCATATTGGGGTGTTGCATTGACAGGGGCTATGTATTAGGAAATTTATCTATTTTGGAGTAAGCAGTACTGTGTGGTGCTGTAGATTGAAAATACAGTACATTTGCATACAGATTTTTTTATGGGTTGGTGAAAGGTGAAGCTCTGTAAGTAAAGCTGTGTTTACTGCAGACACCCAGTAGTGTGCAGTGAATGAGATAAATGGAGCTTATCTGCACATGTTTAGAGGTTTTGCACATCTCTGCTTATGCCTGGTTGTTTATAGTGAATACAACTTAATTTATGTGTACATGAGAAATATTTCCTGTGACTGCAGTTTCAACCTTACTACATCTCTCAAGGGGCCCATACACTGGTCGATTTCAGCCATCGATTGATTGATCGATCGCAAATCGATTATATCGAATCAGCCACTCATCGATTTTGCGGCCGATTTTGATGGATTTAATCGATCTGACTGGCTGGAAAATCTAGGTTGATCTGCTGCTGGCAGCAGATCGATGGCCCAAAGAGTTGCATTGGATCTAATGGTCCAATAATGCATTTAGATTGATTTCCAATAGATTTTATTCTGAAATCTATTGGAAATCTGTTCCTAGTGTGTGGCACACATCAGATAGATTCCTGTCTGGTTCGACTTGACAGGCATCTGACAGAAATCTATCTGATGGTCGAATTTGCTGCAAATCTATAAGTGTATGGCCACCTTTAGAGTACACTTAAACAGAACAAGCCTTTCAAGGAATGTGTACTTAGCCACCATTACTTGGTAGGACAGCAATAACAGTGGTGTTGTATACAGGGACATCAGTGATTGGGGGGAGGGGTGTATACAGAAACAACAGTAATGGGAGGTGTATACAGGGCAGCAGTGATAGGGTGTATACATAGACAGGGGTATACAGGGACATGTGTATACAGGGAGAGCAGTGATGGTAGGTGTACACAAGGGCATTATTGATGGGGGGGTGGGGTATATAGGGACAGCAGAAATAGGGTGTATTCAGGCAGAGCAGTGATTGGAGTATACAGAGATGGCAGTAATGGTGTATACAGGGACATCAGTGATAAGAGGGTGTATGCAAGGAGAGCAGTGATGGGGTGTGTATACAGGGAAAGCAGTGATCAGTGTATACAGGGACATCAGTAATAGGAGGTGTATACAGGGACAGCAGTGATGGGGTGTATATACCTGTAGGAGCAGCAGTGATGGGAGGTGTATACAGTGACAGCAGTGATGAGGTGTATACAGGGACAGCAGTGATGAGGTGTATACAGAGACAGCCGTGATGAGGTGTATACAGGGACAGCAGTGATAGGGGTGTATATACCTGTAGGGGCAGCAGTGATGGGAGGTGTATACAGTGACAGCAGTGATGAGGTGTATACAGGGACAGCAGTGATGAGGTGTATACAGAGACAGCCGTGATGAGGTGTATACAGGGACAGCAGTGATAGGGGTGTATATACCTGTAGGGGCAGCAGTGATGGGAGGTGTATACAGTGACAGCAGTGATGAGGTGTATACAGGGACAGCAGTGATGAGGTGTATACAGAGACAGCCGTGATGAGGTGTATACAGGGACAGCAGTGATAGGGGTGTATATACCTGTAGGGGCAGCAGTGATGGGAGGTGTATACAGTGACAGCAGTGATGAGGTGTATACAGGGACAGCAGTGATGAGGTGTATACAGAGACAGCCGTGATGAGGTGTATACAGGGACAGCAGTGATAGGGGTGTATATACCTGTAGGGGCAGCAGTGATGGGAGGTGTATACAATGACAGCAGTGATGAGGTGTATACAGGGACAGCAGGGAGCAATGATGGGGTGTATATAGGGGCAGCAGTGATAGGAAATGTACACTCACCTAAAGGATTATTAGGAACACCATACTAATACCGTGTTTGACCTCCTTTCACCTTCAGAACTGCCTTAATTCTACGTGGCATTGATTCAACAAGGTGCTGGAAGCATTCTTTAGAAATGTTGGCCCATATTGATAGGATAGCATCTTGCAGTTGATGGAGATTTGTGGGATGCACATCCAGGGCACGAAGCTCCTGTTCCATCACATCCCAAAGATGCTCTATTGGGTTGAGATCTGGTGACTGTGGGGGCCATTTTAGTACAGTGAACTCATTGTCATGTTCAAGAAACCAATCTGAAATGATTTGAGCTTCGTGACATGGTGCATTATCCTGCTGGAAGTAGCCATCAGAGGATGTGTACATGGTGGTCATGAAGGGATGGACATGGTCAGAAATAATGCTCAGGTAGCCTGTGGCATTTTAACTACTTCAAGACCGCTCCACGCCCATGGGCGTGGGCGCATCGGCAGCCCCAGGACCGCCTAACGCCAATTGGCGGCAAGTCCTGGGGCTGCACTTTGCAGGAGATCGCGTGCAAGATGCGTGCGCATCTCCTGCTCCGGGGGCGGAGCTGCGCCCCCTCTTCCGCTCGGAAGACTGTTAGACGGCGTAATTGCTGTCTATTTACATGTACAGCGCTGAGATCGACAGCAGCGCTGTACTGGGGACAGCCGTGTGACACGGCTGTCCCCTCCATAGGCTGGATAGTGATCGGCTGTCATAGGCTGAAGCCTATGACAGCTGATCACCCTGATTGGCTGGTGGTGGGAGGGAGCAGGGGAGCAATTTTTATTCAAAAACAAAGGAAATAAATATTTATATATAAAAAATACAAATGTGGAGCGATCAGACCCCACCAACAGAGAGCTCTGTTGGTGGGGGGAAAAGGGGGGGGATCACTCGTGTGCTATGTTGTGCGGTCCTGCAGCTTGGCCTTAAAGCTGTAGTGGCCAATTAAGGAAAAAACAGGCTGGTGTTTAGGGGGGTTTAACACAGCGGTCCTCATGTGGTCAAACGTTGCCCAATTGACACTAAGGGGCCTAAAGTGTGCCAAGAAAACATCCCCCACACCATTACACCACCACCAGCCTGCACAGTGGTAACAAGGCATGATGGATCCATGTTCTCAATCTGTTTACGACAAATTCTGACTCTATCGAGACTCATCAGACCAGGCAACGTTTTTCCAGTCTTCAACTGTCCAATTTTGGTGAGCTCATGCAAATTGTAGCCTCTTTTTCCTATTTGTAGTGGAGATGAGTGGTGCCCAGTGGGGTCTTCTACTGTTGTAGCCCATCCGCCTTAAAGAGGAACTTCAACCTAAACAAACATACTTTCATTAAGTTACATTGTTTATGCTATTTAAAATAGATAGATAATATAATCTCTTACCCACCCTGTTTTAAAAGAACAGGCAAATGTTTGATTTCATGATGGCAGCCATCTTTTTGGTTGTAATGAGGTGACAGGGAGTACGATACCCAGTTCCAACTGTCCTGTGTCCTGATCACCCCTCCCAGTTGCTAAGCAACGTAAACAACAACATAGCAAATCCCATCATGCTCTGCACAGCATCAGGGGAAAAAGCCCGGGCTTTTTTTCTTTGATGGGTGGAGCTTAGATAAAAATACAGCAAAAAATTATGCTTTGGTAAGAAAAACAAAGTTCTGATGCTGTGAAACTGTTAAAGAAACACCAATCCTTTTCAGTTCTGCTGAGTAGATTTTTAGTCCGGAGGTTCACTTTAAGGTTGTGCGTGTTGTGGCTTCGCAAATGCTTTGCTGCATACCTCGGTTGTAACGCGTGGTTATTTCAGTCAGTCAATGTTGCTCTTCTATCAGCTTGAATCAGTCGGACCATTCTCCTCTGACCTCTAGCATCAACAAGGCATTTTCGCCCACAGGACTGCCGCGTACTGGATGTTTTTCCCTTTTCACACCATTCTTTTTAAACCCTAGAAATGGTTGTGCTTGAAAATCGCAGTAACTGAGCAGATTGTGAAATACTCAGACCTGCCCATCTGGCACCAACAACCATGCCACGCTCAAAATAGCTTAAATCACCTTTCTTTCCCATTCTGACATTCAGTTTGGAGTTCAGGAGATTGTCTTGACCAGGACCACACTCCTAAATGCATTGAAGCAACTGAAATGTGATTGGTTGATTAGATAATTGCATTAATGAGAAATTAAACAGGTGTTCCTAATAATCCTTTGGGTGAGTGTATACAGGGACAGTAATAATGGGGCATGTATACAGCCAGGGGAAGCAGTGATGGGGGTTATACAGGGACAGCAGTGATGAGGTGTATACAGGGGCAGCAGTGATGGGAGGTGTATACAGGGGCAGCAGTGATGGGAGGTGTATACAGGGGCAGCAGTGATGGGAGGTGTATACAGGGGCAGCAGTGATGGGAGGTGTATACAGGGGCAGCAGTGATGGGGGTTATACAGGGACAGCAGTGATGAGGTGTATACAGGGGCAGCAGTGATGGGAGGTGTATACAGGGGCAGCAGTGATGGGAGGTGTATACAGGGACAGCAGTGATGGGGTATATACAGGGGCAGCAGTGATGGGGTATATACAGGGGCAGCAGTGATGGGGGTTATACAGGGGCAGCAGTGATGGGGTATATACAGGGGCAGCAGTGATGGGGGTTATACAGGGGCAGCAGTAATGGAGGTTATACAGGGTTGGTAGTGATAAGGTGTGTGTGTGTGTGTGTGTGTGGGGGGGGGGGGGGGTTATACAGGGGAAGCAGTAATGTGAGGTGTATATAGGAGCAGGATAGTAATTGAGTCAGTGTAACCCAGTTCTGGCTGTATTCACAATGTGCATGTTGCCTCACATACACGTTATAATGTGCCTGTACTGCAGCAGCCACTGTACCTGTTATACCATATATGTTCATTCAAAGCTTGCATGCAGTGAGTTAGGCAGGGTCTACACTTACTAAAATTCCGGTGCATTTTGTGAATGTGTAAAAACACATTCGCTGTACATCTAATGAAAGTCAATGGAGAATCACATCTACTAAAATTTACTAGATCCTATTGAGGCTTCCCTCTGTGCTCTGATGTCACTGGTTGCTGAGCACGACCCCGGAAGATTGGCCAATCATATCAGGGCTGTGCACCTTCTCCTCCATCAGCGTGGCCACGCATGCGCAATAAGCTGGAGCCGCTCGTGTACGCGCAGCTACTGCATGGCCAAGCTCGTCACAAGAGAGGAGTGGAGGGGGGCCGCACTGACTAAGGGGGGACATCAAACGAGGGGAAGCATGAATAGAATCCTGAGACTTCCTTCTGTTTGGGTAACTATCTCTTTTTGAACCCGACCTTCGGCTTGGGTTCCCTTTAAGCAGTTTCAATGGAATTTTAAGAAATTCAAAAACTGCAAGCACGGCATAAATCGTTTTAGGAGATTCCTGAAAAAAAGCAGCTTTCAAGGTCTTGCTTTCTTTCCCGGAACAGGGATGGTAGAAATAAACCAGGATTTAGCGATGGGGTGGGGGTTGGGGAGTGTATATGTATACTGAAAGAGCAGACTGTGCAAGTCGCTGTGGCCCTTGACATCATTAGTTTCTATCTAGTGGTCACATGGATCCTTTCATTCTCTCAGGTTACCCTCATCAATGATTTATGTTTAGGCATACGTACACTTTTGCAGTTTTCGTGTAAATTAGTTAAACAATCAACATTTTCCTGTTATCTATGAGTTACCTGGTCTACCAACCAGTACTAGTAGATAGATAATACTTAAAGCACCACTGAACTGGAAGATCCCACAGAGAAAAAGAGCCATGACAGATTGTGAAAGAGGAGGTCAGGGATGTAGGGAACTCACTAGATTTCCAGCCGATCTGGAATGATCAGTTTCACTAAAGCAAATGTTAAGTGAAAAAGGGAGATAGCAAACCACAGGCTTCAGTAACAGAGCATGCAGATAACATGCACTACATGGAGAGTTTCCTTAGGTGTAATCCATACCATACAGAAGGTGCTTAAATAACCCTCCCCAAGGAAGTGATATCATAATGCATCAAGACTAGTGATATCATTTACGTGCAATATACCAAAATAGGGGAACAACGATTCTAAAGCCTACCTCTAGAAGACTGACAAAATGTTGTGCTCCAAAAACCTGTATATTCTGTTCTAACCTTGCTATGATGATAGTCTCGGGTGATGCAGAGTGATATGTCCTGCAGTCGCATCACCTAGCACTTTATTATGGTCCAGCCGACACACGGGAGATTAGTTAGTAAATACGTGGAGTCTGCAGGACATAGGTGAGCTGGAAGATGAGTGTGGTGACTTTATTGTTTATTTAACCTCCTTGGCGGTTCAATTTTTCCGCCAAGGAGGCTGCATTGCACTTTAAAAAAAAAAAATGTTTTTGTTTCATGTAGCTACCTGAGTGGTAGCTACATAAAACACCACTAGAGGGCGCATGTGTCCCTCTAGTCCGATCGCCGCCGGCCACAAAAGTAAACAGGAGATCGCGTATAGAACGCGATCTACTGTTTGGCTTCTCCTGTCGCCATGGCGACGATCGGAATGACGTCATGGACGTCAGCCGACGTCCTGACGTCAGACCCATCCGATCCAGCCCTTTGCGCTGCCCGGGACTGATTGGTCCGGGCTGCGCAGGGCTCTGGCGGGGGCCTCTTCCACCGCTGCGTGCGGACGATCTCCGCAGAGCGGCGGCGATCGAGCTGGACGCGCAGCTAGCAAAGTGCTGGCTGCGCGTACAGCAATTTACAGGACAGGAATCGCTGAGATATCCTCCGCGGCGGCTTACCCCGAGCTCAGCTCGGGGTTACCGCTAAGGAGGTTAAAGTGGACCCAAATTAAAGAAATAAAATGTATTTCCTAACTTATAATAATAAATAGCAGCCTTTTTTCATTTGCATGATGACGAATATAAAATATTTTACATTTATTGGAGGAACCCTTCCCTTTCTTTCATATTGCCAGGACAGAATCCAGCAGACTGGTGGAGATAAACAACAAAACCCAGGCTGCTACTGATGATGTCACAGGGAAGGTGATCTCAGCTTGTGTGAGATTTCACATACACGATGCCCCTGTGAGGGAGGGTAGCTGATGACAAACACACCCATGATCTAAAACCTCCTACTAAGCTCAGAAATAATGGCTGCCACCTGTATGACCCTAGTTCTGCAAAGAGAAGGGTGAAAAGCATGCACTGAAATGCTCATAGGCTTGAAGGAGTGTTTATTTATCTTTGTATGTGTCACAGTGATGCAACTAAATATTTTGAATTAGAAAAATGTTTGGTTTGGGTCCGCTTTAAGTACCACGGAACAAGAATGATTTTTTTTTGTTTGTGTTTTGGGGGAGCAAACTGCCGAATTGTCTTTTGTGGCCACACTGCCTTATTACTGTATATATTCGAGTATAAGTCTATAAGTATAGGGGTAGACTTATACACAAGTCATGGGCAACAATGAGCACACTGAGTAATGTGTGTATTAATAGTGACATTCCCACTTGCAGCAATTTACCCAGTGGTAAGTGATACTTTGAGGAAAGGAAATGCCAAGAAAACACAGGTCCAAAAGTCCTTGCCACAACAAGTTAACAAGGAAAGGGGCAGGGGGGAAATACTGGGCTGTATAAAAGGCAGTCAATAATTGCAGCACTTGGGGACCTGGAGGATGTATTGGCTGCACTTATGGGACAGAAAGGGTTAATGACTGCAATACTGTATGCAGTGCAGTTAATAACTCCTCCTGAGCCCCAAGTGCAGCCATTAACTTTGCTGGGTAGACTTATACTTGAGTCAAACATTTTTTCCAGCTTAAGACGGTTGCATATTGGAGCCAACATATACACGAGGTCGACTTGTATTCGACTATATATGGTATGTTTTGGGGGATATGCTGCCTAATTATGTTGTCTGCTTTAATTATGTTTTTTGTGTGGACATGCTGCCTAATAATTTTGTTTGGAAGGATGTATTGCCTAATTATGTTGTTTAGGATACATGTTGTTTGTGAGATATGCTGCCTTTTATGTTTTTTTTTTCTGAGGGGGAGGTGGGGCACTCTGCCTATTTTATTTGTGAGAAGTGCATGCATGCTTAATTATGATCTATGATTTTCAAAGTGATTATTGTGGAAAACAGTTCATCACTATCCATGCGTGAGCCCACCGTTCCTGTGCAGTGTCCCTCTGCATATATTCGACAAGAGCATGTGGCCTTGCTCCCCTCCATGTACAAGTGTGTCCTTACTGTGCATGCGAGAGTGCCACTGTGCCTGTGCAGTAAGCCAAAGCTACTCGTTCATAAGCGGCTTTGTGTTACAGCCATACTTGTGCATGCACAATACAACCAAACTCATATACGAAAGGGAGTG
The DNA here is from genome assembly GCF_040937935.1 of Hyperolius riggenbachi. NCBI lineage: Eukaryota > Metazoa > Chordata > Amphibia > Anura > Hyperoliidae > Hyperolius > Hyperolius riggenbachi. Next base: position 59,533,881 of record NC_090654.1, read on the forward strand.
CAGCCATGAACAAGAAGAGGGTCATGGCCATCGGCGGTAGGGTCAAAGAGTACCTGGGAAGCATCGGGACCATCTAGAGCAGTGGTCCTCAAACTAAGGCCCCGCAGGCCGAATGCGGCCCACTGAGGCTTTTTTACTGGCCCTCCTCACAAAATGTATTACTTATAGATGTGGCAGCAGTGCTGGCACCACATTTCCACATGGAAGCCAGCAAGAAGTAATTCGCTGGCTTCCAATCCAATTCCGCATTAGGTGGCACTGCTATCCAATTGTATGGCAGGTTATCACTTGGGTATGCTTCACTGTCTGGTGCGCAAAAACTTTGTGGTAGTGGTGGTGGTGGTGGGGTGGTTAGAGGAAATATAAAAACAGTGTGTGTGTGTGTGTGTGTGTAGGGGTGGATAATTTGCAATCCTTGCAATTACTGGGGAAAGGGAGTTGTTTTGGGGGGACTTTTTAAAATACAGTATGTATTTTGCTTTGCGTGGGGGGGTGGGGGGAGGATTGTGTTTCAGGCGCTGTTTACACTACGTAGGTTCAATGTAATGTTTTTCTACATCATTTTATGTACACTCCGGCCCCCCAGCAGTCTAAAGTAGTTTGAATCGGCCCTTGACTAAAAACGTTTGGGGATCCCTGATCTAGAGGTTTGCCTCTACTAAGATAAATATCTACTGTAACTTTTTTTTTTCGGGGGAGGGGGCATGTTGTTACAAGTTTGCTTTAAAGGATGAAGGTGAGAGCCATTGCATGATGGGTTAGTGTAAGGGCCTTGGCATATAGTCCATTCCTTTACTGTGGAAACACCGCTACTGATAACTCTTACAAAAGTATTTCATATTATAATGCAATGTGTTGCTAGCTACAGAATGGTTTGTTGGTCCATCACTAACAACGAAACGTCAACAGCGTTTCAGCTAGTAGTGAAGCAACATTGCTCCTGTTGCCTGTGACACCATTTACTAAAATGTTAAATGCATTCAAGTGATTCCCTTTAGTCAAGTCATTCCCTTTAGTCAAGTGATTCCCTTTAAACAATGTGTTTCATTGCTCCAAGGGATCCTTCACCTCAACAATATACATATTAACAGGATGCAACTTCATAGCACACGGAAATGCCACAAACTTTGCAGTGGGCACATTCAGTTAAATGGAAAAGAGTGGGTGACTAGGGCGGATCATTCTGTTATATGTATAGTATGAACAAGCCCTAACACTGGCCATAAACCATACAATCCTGTATAGTGATGGATTTGATAATATGCTTGAATTAACTGTAAAACTGTGTTAAGTCCATCTTGATAAAAAAAAAAAAAGTGGGCCTCTACTCGTGCTGCTTCTTTGCACTTGTTGACAAATAGGTACAGTTGGTAACATCTAAGGAAAAAGCACTTCTGCTTACCTAACAAAAGTGATTTCCTCCATGGCTCCCCCCCATGGATTATTCTGTATTTGGATGTTGATTCAGTGGAGAGAGGCCAAGCTGAAGTGCCGTGGTGGCCCCACCTCCCATGTCCCATGTGACCACATTTGCTGCTCTCCAGACATCACTCCTAACCCTCTGATTCATACATTCTCGGCACTTGCCGCATACAATGACATATAGCACATGCAGGGGTACTCAGCTCACTGGGAGATGCAGAGAGGCCATGGAGGCTCCCAGAAGCTGTGTGAATGAGGGAAGGCAGTAGTAAGTGACAGGAAGGCTCTTCAGATGCATGATCATTGTGATCATTATATAACCCACACTACTATATTTTCATTAAAAATATTAAAAGTCCCTCATACCTGAGGTGGGAGTGCAGTAAAATGTAAAAAAAAAAAAAATTGTCCTATAGTCCTCCTTAACCTCCTTGGCGGTAACCCCGATCGCCGCCGCCCCGCGCTCGATCGCCGCTATCCGCGCTGCCGTACAGCCCTCCCCCCCCTAGACCCCTGCGCTGCCTGGCCTATCAGCACCAGGCAGCGCTAAGGGGTGGATCGGGACTCCCTTAGACGTCACGACGTCCATGACGTCGGTGACGTCATCCTGCCCCGTCGCCATGGCGACGGGGGAAGCCCTCCAGGAAATCCCGTTCTTTGAACGTGATTTCCTGATCGCCTATCGCCGGAGGGGCTGGGGGGATGAGGCTGAGCAGCGGCTATCATGTAGCGAGCCCTCGGCTCGCTACATGATTTAAAAAAAAAAACCGGCAGCGCTGCCCCCTGGCGGTTTTTAATATACCGCCAGGGAGGTTAAAGAGACACTGAAGCGAAACAATAATTATGATATAATGATTTGTATGTGTAGTACAGTTAAGAAATAAAACATTAGGAGCAGAGACATACGTCTAATATTGTTTCCAGTACAGGAAGAGTTAAGAAACTCCAGTTGCTATCTATGCAAAAGAGCCATTGAGCTCCACGACTTTCAAAGTCGCAGAGAGCTCTGTCTTCTGAAGCTTGTTATCTCAACTGTCAGTCACTGTATTTTCTTTTTCTCTCCAGAGGACAGTTCAAAAGTTTACTGGCCTGCTCTGTAAAAACATTTAGAATGCTGAGTAGTGTGTAAACTGCAAATTAGAGAATGATGCAGTGTTCTAAAAGAACACTATATAACTGAAAATAAAAATATGAGAATATTTTCTTTGCTAATAATGTTCTACTAATTATCCGTACTACACAACCAACTCATTATATCATCATTTTGTTTTCGCTTCAGTGTCTCTTTAATGTTGCACCTAAATGTTTGATCAGGCTTGTAGCCTGGCATACCAAGAAGCAGTCGTGCAGCTCTCCCTTCTTTTGGTTGCAGAGACTGAGCATGGTTCTCGCAGAAGACTTCTTGGAGACGGTGAGAGGGAGCCTTATAGTCTCTGGATCAATGTAGTGAGGGTGATGGGACCACACTGCTTCATGGGAAAATTTGATCTTTCCACGCATTTTCAGTAGATGTATACATTACATCGTCACTTCATGGGTGGTAGTCTAGTTGAGGGGACCCAGCAGCAAACCTCATAGGACAATTGCCGCTCCCTGCTCGGAGAAATTTGGTTGCAACCACTAATTTGAAAGAAATAGGGGGCCCAGCAGGAAACAAAATACATGGCAACAACCAAATAGGTTTAGTAAAGTTGCATGCCTGAAGGTCATGGTATGCAATTTGGATAGCGTTTCCCGCTGGGCCTCCTATTTCTTACAAATTAGTGGACACGACCAAATTGGTGCGAGCGTGGAGCAGCTATTGACTTATGAGGATTCCCTCTGCGTCCCCTCAACTAGACTAGTTCTTTTTCATGTGGGTTAGTAGAGGGGGACCCTAGCAGGTGAAAATGGTTCTCATTAGGGAGCATATACACTAAACAGCGGTTAAGTTGCCGTGAGTAGAGCGCACACTACAGTTGATATGGGTGATTGGGCAGCTAGACAGCATCCCTGATCACTCCTAAACATGAAAAAGAAGCAGAACAATCTATTTTAAACAAGCCTTTGGCAGCTTATGCTGCCATCAGTTTCTATGTTTTATTTTGACAGCCTTGATGAGGTGGATCTCAGGAATGGTGTCAGTGAAGTGTACAATTTTACTTGGAGTCATGTTGTTTTGTGGCAGTAAAAGGGTTAAAGTAGACCTGTACCCCATTATGTTTTTGTTTGTTTTTTTTAAACCTAAGATCGCATTTTCATATTCAACCAGGCAGTATTATTTAATACATGTTTAATCTAGGCATTGTTTCTCCTATATCAGAAGTTCCTCTTTGTTAAGAGCTCGTCCACAAAGATTTCTTTAAAGGGATACTGTAGGGGGGGTCGGAGGAAAATGAGTTGAACTTACCTGGGGCTTCTAATGTTCCCCCGCAGGCATCCTGTGCCTGCGCAGCTACTCACCGATGCTCCGGCCCCGCCTCTGGTTCACTTCTGGAATTTCAGACTTTAAAGTCTGAAAACCACTGCGCTTGCGTTGCCGTGTCCTCGCTCCCCCTGATGTCACCAGGAGCATACGGCGCAGGCACAGACCATACTGGGTCTGCACAGTATGCTCCTGTTGACATCAGCAGCAGTGAGGACACGGCAACGCAGGCGCAGTGGTTTTCAGACTTTAAAGTCTGAAATTCCAGAAGTGAACCGGAGGCGGGGCCAGAGCATTGGGGAGTGGCTGTGCCAGTACAGGATGTCTGTGGGGGACCATTAGAAGCCCTGGGTAATGGCAGTAATGGCAGTATTTGTATAGCGCCTTTCTCCTGTCGGACTCAAAGCGCTTGCGAGGCAGCCACTAGAGCGCACTCAGTAGGCAGTAGCAGTGTTAGGGAGTCTTGTCCAATGAACTCCTTACTGAATTACTGGCTTACTGAACAGGCAGAGCCGAGATTCGAACCCAGGTCTCCCATGTCAGAGGCAGAGCCCTTAACCAGTACACCATCCAGCCACTTTAACTCATTTTCCCCCAACCCCACTACAGTATCCCTTTAAGAAGTGGTAGTTTCTTCAATTGCATAGGAATGGAGTAATAGAGATTCAGTGTGGCTGCCTACAAACTCTGCTAATGTAAATCTCCCAGTGTGCATCTTAGTAGGCAATATCTTGTTGGCATTATCACATTATCACAAGTCAAATCAGAGGTTTTTGGCTTTTATTAACATAAAAAAGAAAGCACTGAATAACAACTAATATTTCTGCCTTAACACATTTCCTTGTGGTTGCAAGTTGTTTCAATTAGATTCTTGCTACTGCATAAGGACCCCTTGTCTGGGCTCTGGCAGACTGTTTACCTTCTGGAATCCCTATTTGTCTAATAAATTAGGGCCTGTTCATACTTGCTGCGTTTGTAGAACGCGTATAAATTTAAAGAAACGCAAGTTGAAAAACGCATGCGTTTTTCTTGCGTTTGAATGCGTTTTCTATTGCGTTTTGCACAAACACGTGACCCAGGGGGAAAAAAAGAATTATGGGAACCGCAGAGGAAAACGGACGCTAAAAACGCAATAGTACGCGTATTTGATACGCGTCCATAGACTTTCATTGCGTCCGTTTCTATGCGTATCGCACAGAACTGCGTGCAGCAATGCGGATGAGAAACGTATGCGTCTCATACGCATACATGTGAACTACCCCATTAAAAAGCATTACGAGCCGTTTCTATGCGTTTTTGGTACCAGTACGCGTTCCCTGAAAACGGCTAGGAACGCATATAGTCTGAACAGGCCAGTATTTGATTGTCTTCTACATAGCTGGGGCGGACTGGCATAATATGGTTATGTATGTATCTTGGGAGTCAGAGTCGGATTAATTTTTGGGTACATGGAGTCGGGTGTCGGGGGTTTCATAAACTGAGGAGTTGGAGTTGGATGATTTTTGTACCTACCCCATAGCCCTGCAAGGGCTGTGGAGTCGGAGTCGAGGAGTTGGAGCAATTTTTGGGTACTCCAAGTCAGAGTTGGTGGTTTCATAAACTGAGGGGTTGGAGTCGGAATATTTTTGTTCTGATTTCACAGCCCTGCTATTGGAAGGTCTTTTTTCAAGGTGGCTGGAATAATGTAGTTGCTTTACCTTCTTTTTTCTTTTAACTTGAATTTTGCATGATATTTCTCTTTTCTAGATCTGATTGTTAACAAAGTCAGTATATTTTAACAATGTTATATGTTGCAGGGCCGGATTTAGGCCAAGGCCACCTAGGCCATGGCCTAGGGCACCACAGGAGCAAGGACACCAAAGCAGCAGGCTAAACTGGCACAGCATTTGCAAGCTTGCAAATGCTGCAATGCAGGGAAATCAGGTGAGTGCCTGACCGCTGTGCTCTGCTGCTAGCCGCCTATGCAGCGGCCACCTTGCTCTCAGTGCACGTTTGCATTGTGGCCAGTGGCTATGGACTTGGGCAGCATTGGAGATGGAAAGGAAGTGGAAGCTTCTGCACTGGATATAAGTGGAGAAATGAGTGACACTGCTGCGGTGTGAAGGCGAGCTGGCTACCTATACTGAGTCATCAGTCTACCTATACTAGAGGGAAGGGTCATCTGGCTACCTACACTGGAGGGAAGGGGTCATCCCGCTACCTAGACTGAAGGGGGGGGGGGGGTGGCTTCTGCCTGCTTTTGATACATGCAAAAATATGTTCCTTTTCTATTGAGCTTTCCTGAATGCTTTTGACTGATGCCAGACAGATGTCTCTTATTTCAGCTTGAGTCTTCTGCAGCTCCCAGTGTGTGTTTTATCTCTCCTCTGTTGAGGACATCTCATTGCTTCTCTTTTATCATCTAGGTCAGCCTCTGCTTCTAGGACGGTCACTTCCTACCAAGGCCAAGGGATTCTTTGACTTCTGGTAGCCATGTTGCTGGGATCATTGTTACTCATTGTTTTAACTGTTCCTCTTTCTCATTGTTTAGTAATGAACAGGCATCTCTACAGCATGGGGATTGCATGGCCAGGAGCACAGCAACGTGGAAGCACGACATAAGGTGGTGCGTAAGAGGCTGTGATGGTCTGTCACTCTATCTTTCTCCACTTTTGGACTTTAGGGCAAGAAGTGTCCTGGAGAACGGGGGGGCTGTTGAGATTGCTGCTAATGTAGGAAGGAGCACCGGTGTCTACACAGTGGGGGTTGTCACTACCCTCAAAGTTAAACATCTCCATAGATGACTTTGAGTGGGGGTTTAGGAGGCTGGTCCTTCTTCTGTACAGTAGGTTAGGATCAGAGAGCGTTTGCCTCGAAACGTTGGAATTATAGTATCTAGCAGTAAACTGGGATGTATAGCATTTACTGGAGTGCCAACTCCCATTATATTTTGTTTTATTTGTTGAGGTTGTTTATTTATTTTTTAGGTTTTATTGGATATTATATTTTATTCTGACAGGAAATACAAGACCTAACAAGAAATGGAAGAGCTGTTTAATGTTAAGTGCCCATATCCTGACAGGAAATAAAAGAATTGCACAGTGTGGGCAGCTCCATATAGAGGGCTGTCCCATATATAATAATAACTCCAACATTTATAGTGCTTTTCTCCTGTTGGACTCAAAGCACTTGAGAGCTGCAGCCACTACGGGCACACTCAGTAGGCCTCCCAGTGTTAGGGAGTCTTGCCCAAGGACTCCGTATTGAAGAGGTACTGGCTTAATGAACAGTACACTATACCCTGACATGAAAAAGAATAATCGTGCAAGTGGACTGTCCCATATTTTGGCAAGAAACATAGGAACTGCAAAATGTGTGCTGGCCTATATCCAGAAACAGGAAATACAAGAATATGCAAAATGGGTTGTGCAATATCCTTACAGGAAACAGAAGAATTGCACAGTGTGCACAGCACCAGACAGAGGTCCACCACATATCCTAACAAGAAACAAAAGAACTGCAAAATAGTGGGGTTTCCGTATCCTGACAGCACACAAAAGAACTGTTCAGTGTGGGCTGGTCTATATCTTGAGAGGAAACAAAAGATCTGCAACATTTGGGCTGTTCCATATCCTGGCAGGAAATTAAAGAACTGTGCTACACGAGCTCCTCCATATCCTGACAGGAAATAGATCTGTGCCAATGGGCTGTCCCATATCCTGAGAAAAAACAGGAGAACAGTAAAATGTAGGTTGTCCCATATCGTGACCGGAAACAGAAGATCTTTGAAATGTGGGCTGGCCCATTTTTGACAGGAAACAGAATTGTGCTAGTGGGCTGTCCCATATCCTGACAAGAACCCTAAGGACTGTAAAATGTGGGATGTCCCATATCCTGACAGGAAATGGTACGTTGTAGTATGGACTGTCCCATATCCTGACAGGAAGTAGAAAAAAAAACCCTTCTGTGTTAGTTGTCCCATATCCTGACAGGAAACATAAGATCTGTGGAATGTGAGCTGGCTGCCCATATCCTGACAGGAAACAGAATATCTGCGAAATTTGGGTTGCCACATATTCTGACAGACAACAGAAGAATTGTATAATTTGGGCAAAACAGAGGGCTGCCCCATATCCTGACAAGATAGAACTGTAATGTGTGAGCAGCCCCATATTCAGCAGGATATACTGTAAAAGAACTGTGCCTTGTGAAAAGCACCATAATCGAACAGGAGAAAGAAGAGTTGAACAATGTGGACAGCCTGTTACCCTGACAAGAAATGGAAAAGCCGCACAATGTGGGCGAAACAGATCCTAACAGGAGATAGAGGAGTTCCTCAGTGTTTGATGATAGATAAATCTCGTTGGATCTTTATAGAATTTCTTCAACATAATGATCAGAGGTTTCCAGGTGTGATGTACCCAGTTACCTCTGCGCTGTGCACAACCAAGCATGCATATTTTATGTACAGCATGTATCACTGCCATGTATATTTTATGTGTATATCCCTTCCTGTACTGGCCACAAACAGTGAAAAGCAGGAACTGAAAGATGTGAAGATTCAATGGAGTCTATTGAAGGAAATTCTCCTGCTTGGATTACATTCCAGAGAACTGAAGCCAGAACTGGCTGTGCCTTTAATAGGGCGTTGATTGATGGGATAAGTCTGTCCTGACTGCAACCTGATGTTACCGAGACTTAACACCCCGAAGCACAGTCTACAACCATATATACAGCAACAGCTACATGACATTTACATCACAGAGAGTTCACCTGTTTATTCAGCAAAATTGACCCTGCACCCACATGACAGAGCATACACTCATAAATAAAGCAACAACTCAGCATACACCCCTATATACACGGAATATCATAGGAGAGAGGGCTCACAGTATACAGTAGAAGGGGAAGAAGGCCTTGCTACATCATGCTTTTGCTTTTTTGTGTGGGTATGCTGAATAAAGTAGGAGAGGAAGAGGAACCTGCTTGACCATGCTTACAGTTTAAAGTAAACATGAGATGAAGGGGGGGATTATACATACCTGGGGCTTCCTCCAGCCCCCTGATAGGCTTGTCGCTCCCTCGCCGACCTCCTCCGCCTTCTGGATCTTCTGCAATTGGCCCCGGAAAGTCCTCTGGCCCGGGGCGTACCTTGCATGTGTGGCCAGGCTGCATGCTCACCTGTGGCGCTCCGGTCGCCGGGAGCGTTCTGCGCCTGCGCAGGACGGAGGAGCGCTTGCAGCCGGACTGTGGCTGCGCTGGCTGGTCCAATGTGGGGCCAATTGCAGAAGATCCAGGAGGCGGAGAAGGATGGCGAGGGAGGGACAAGCCTGGAGGAGGCTGGAGGAAGCTCCAGGTATGTATAATCCCCCCTCCCCCCCCCCCCCTTTCATCTTAGGTGCGCTTTAAGGGCTGAGCATGGGGTACAGTAGGAGGGAAGGAGGACCAACCTTTCGTCTTCAAACTGACAGTCTAAGAGGTGAGGGTACACTGGATACAGTAGAAAGGAAGGAGTACCCTGATACATTCATAAGCTTTGTACACACAGAAAGACAGATCATGTCGAATGACCAGTGAACGATTGTTCCGCCATCTAGCTTTCAAGATAATTTACATGTGATGTAAAAGACCAGTAACAAACTACAAATGATACAGTAAACAGTCGGATTGTTAAGCGATGGTGGATGCATCCACCATAGACTTCAGGACACATCTTTTGTAATAAACGTTAATAGCTCTGTACACACTGCTGACAGTGAACGATTATCTGCCGAAGTGATCCACCATGACAGTCCTTCGAAGTGCATGAGAATTGTCGTAGATCATTCATCTAAAACTATTGCTTGCTAAAAAATTTTCTCAAAAGATACCGCCATTCATCGTTCGTTTTGTGCGATTTTTGACCCCCATGTGTATGAGCCCTTAGAGAAAACACAGGGTACAGCTGAAGAGGAGGCACAGATTGAAAGCATATGCAGGAGACATGGGACACAACGACTGGCCACATACAGTGTTCAAGCTGCGAGAGGATGAAGGCAGCTGTCTTGTTGTACGGAAGTCGTGGCACATTAACCTCCTCAGAAAGATGATGTGATTTGTTGTGCCAGCATCACTGGCCTTTCTGGCAGTAATGCCCTGGCCTGGCTGCTGTGGAAGACAAAGTCATGTGACTGGTGTGCAGGGGGTCATTTCATCAGGCTTCTGCTTTGACAATCCTCTTCATGCTATTCTATTACATTTATTAATTTATTATTATTATTTATATAGCGCCAACATCTTCTGCAGCGCTGTACAGAGTGTATCGTCTTGTCACTTAACTTTTCCTCAAAGGGGCTCACAATCAATTCCCTACCATAGTCATATTTCTATATCAGCCTTTCTCAACTTTTTTACTCTGGAGGAACCCTACAAATAATTTTGCAATCCCGAGGGAACCCCTGCATTAATTTTGGGATCTCGAGGAACCTCTGCATTCATTTTGCAGGAGGCATGGTTTTTAAAAATAGGTGTGGCTGTTTATAGCACTACCCCCTAATACAGTGTCTCCTTATTCTAGTGCTTTTTATTAATGTGCTCATTATTCTGACCCCCAATCTAGTGCTTCTTTTTTACAATACCCCCTATTATAATGTGCTCTGTTATACTTCCCCCATGATGGGGGAAAATGCCAAGGAACCCCTGCAGAGTACTCAAGGAACCCTGGTTGAGAAAGCCTGCTCTATATTGTGTAGCGTATGCATCGTAGTCTAGGGCCAATTTAGCGGGAAGCCAATTAACTTATCTGTATGTTTTAGGGGTGTGGGAGGAAACCGGAGTGTCCGGAGGAAACCCAGACAGACACGGGGAGAACATACAAACTCCGTGTAGATCTTGCCGCCTGGGATTCAAACCAGGGACCCAGCGATGCAAGGCGAGAGCGATAACCACTATGTACAGTACAGTTTATCCAGCACTGACGGGGATCAGCTGATGCTAGATAAGTGGGGTTTCTGGTTGCTTGAGACTTCATGTTAAAAATAAGCCTAACTAATACAGAATTATACTCCACTCTATATACATACCATGAACTCTTATTAAATGTTAAAATACAGTAATTGAAAACCTTGTGGGAGCTGTGGAACCCAGTCTTTAACTACCTCCCGACCGCGTCACGCCGACGGGCGTGGCCGTGGCGGCAGCCACAGGACCGCCTAACACCAATCGGCGTAAAGTCCTGGGGCTCTGTTTTGCAGGAGATCGCGCGCAGGCTGTTAGATGGCTATTGCCTCTCCTCCCCTCCAAACCAACAGCACTCAGCCCTGAACTATCTGTTGCTTTGGAGAGGGAGGAGAGACAATAGCGTGGCGCACAACGGAGCGGTTTTAAGAGGGCAGGGTGAGTAGTGGAACAGTGAGCTCAGCCTGCCTTCGTCTGAGGTGATTCAGTGGTCCAGCTCTCTGGCTGACGTATTGGGATCACTGAAGATGCTAGGTTCTCAGCTGAGGCGGGCTTGAGCACAAGGCTTAACAGGCAGACATTTAAGAGGAACTGTAGTGAAAATAACGTAATTAATGAAATTGCTTTTTTTTTTTTTCCCTTACAATATTAATTTATATAGAGCCTGTTTCCACTGACGTTTAGGATGCGAGGCTGTGTGGACTCAGATGCATGCTGCGGAAAACTGCAGCATGCTATTCATAAATTCCTCCATGTCGCATCGCGCCGTATCGCGTAGGTAAATTTGCGTCAGTGGAAACAACTCCATTGACGTGAATTGGTTGCAGTTTCTTTGCGTTGCGATGTGGAGCGGTTTCCGCATAGCAACACGTCTAGTGGAAATGTGCCCTAATTATTTAGTCTGCGTTTGCCCATTGTAAAACCTGTCCTCACCCACCTGCTATACATTCTGAAATGTATCACATGGCGACATCTTCAGTCCTGTCAGATGCAGCTCTGCAGAATTTTTGTTTCTGAGAATTCCTGAAGCCAGTTGAAATAATGCCTGGTCACCCGGAATGCTCCGGTACTAGAATTCCGCCTAGCTAAACAATCTAGGCATCACTGGAGATACAGCATTATATGCCCATGGTATAGGAAGGGTTTCTGATGCCTAAACTATGACTGTTACTATAAAAGTGGGTATCCTGAATAATTTACTGCATTGTACTCTTAGGCTACTTTCCCACCAAGACGTTGCGTTTTAGGGGACGTTATGGTCGCATAACGTGCCCCTAACGCAACGCATGGTGGTGTTGAAGTTGGACGTCAGATTGAGCCGCGTTATGCAGCTCTCAAAGCAGCCACTCGAGGTTAGTGATAGGAAGTCCGGATCTTTTTAAGGATTCAGATCATTTGAATCGCATCATTGAAAAGATCCGGATCTTTGAACCGAATCATTTGAATCATTTTACTAGTCACCACAGTGCAGTGAATATTAATTAGCCATGTGGCTGGATGCGGAGGAGGGGAGACCGCCTCCTCCAACATTACTGAGCATGTGCAAACAGTCTAACGTGGCTTAGCCCAGTATAACGTACAGCATGCAGTACTTTGTTTAAACGTGCTGCGTTACTATGTAACACAACATGTGCACTGTGAACAGCACATTGATTTTACAGTGCTGTGAGTTAGGCTGCGTTACTGGCTGCTGTAACGTGGGACTTTAACGTCCCACTGTGAAACCAGCCTTAAAGTGAACCAGAGACGAAACATCATCATGTATTTTACCATATATATCAGTGGGAACATTAGAGAAAACACCTACCCTGATCTCTGTTTCATTCTTAACTGCTCAGCCTGCTTCTAATCAGCCCTTATAAAATCCCCGACTGAGCATTCAGTCTGGCTTTGCTCAGGAATCATTATAGCTGAGTCTGTCTCTGTCTTCTCTGTTGTCTTTTCAAGCCCAAGCCTGCCCCCTTCTGGATCTGCTATAATGACTCAGCTATGATTTCTGAGCAAAGCCAGACTGAATGCTCAGTTGGGGATTTTATCAGGGCTGATAACAAGCAGGCTGAGCAGTGAAGGATGAAGCAGAGAGCAGGGTAGGTGTTTTCTCTAATGTTCCCACTGATATATATGGTAAAATCATGAGGGTGCTTCGTCTCTGGTTCACTTTAAACTGGTTAGAGTTAAAGGGTGTCAGATGCAGGTAATGGCACTCTTAGTATTTACAGAAAGCAAGATGGCAGTCCCCATGACGCAGCAACAATGTACTCTGCAGCTCTGGTCTAAGCTAGTTTAGATGGCAATGGCACATTAATGAAACAGCAATATTTAGGAACATAGAAAATGGCAGATGCAAAACCTAACAAAGTAAACGTTGGTTCAGTAATGACACATATATTTTTTTCTTCTTCTTACTATAAACGGTAGAAACAAATACAAGCAGAGCAATGTGTGTCTTACGTGGTAATTGCATAGCTTGGCTTTAGGTTACCATTTAAGACCTGCAGGAAGCACATCTTTAGTTAGTCCTTTAGTCACGCTGAAGAGAAAGGCACTGCCAGCAGCTGAAAAGCCGTTTTGAAGCATTCAGTCATTATGCATGAGGCCATTTCTGTCAGATTTTGCAGAAATGCATGAATTTATGCACAAAGTTAACATGAAACATTTAAGCGTGTCTAATGCAAGTAAAAAACAAGGTAGTCAGATAAGTGGTAAAAACAAATATAGGATTGTGGGATGATTCCTGGTGGTTATACAAGAAGGTTGAGGGTGAGTATGTGCACCCTATGGAAAGAAACACAGAGACAACGGGAGCCCAGATGGTGCAGTACGTCACAGAGATTGATGAATAAATTAAATGGTGTTGAAATAATACTCACAAAGGCGGGTTGCAGAAGGGCAACCGACTACTGCAGGCAGGTGGAGATGCACAAACCCGACTCCACTCGGAGTACCAGGAGACCTGGCTAAGGTCGCTCTCTTGAAAGAACTCTTACACACTGGCAAACTAGGTAGAGTCAGAGACCACCAGTGGTCAGGTGTAGGAGCACCCCACGGATGGGGTGAGACACAGTAAAAAGGGGTAAAGAGGTGCCCAAGGTGAATAAAATACATTAAAAGCAACTAAAATTTGAGGTGGCTTACCTCAATGATGACACACCCATATAGTAATGGATATTTATTAGTAAAAAAAAAGCACAGGCAACGCGTTTCATGGGAACTCACCCACTTCCTCAGGCCAAATAAAGTGCCACTAAATGCCGGTAGCCGGATTCAAGGCGCCTCTAAACCGGCTACCGGCATTTAGTGGCACTTTATTTAGGCTGAGGAAGTGGGCGAGTTCCCACGAAACATGTTGCCTGTGCTTTTTATTACTAATAAATATCCATTCCTATATGGGTGTGTCATTATTGAGGTTAGCTACCTCATTTATTTATATTTTAGTTGCTTTTCATTTATTTTATTCACCTTTGGCACCTCTTTACCCCTTTTTCCTGGTGGTTATACTTCCAACCGCCCAGGTTTTGTAATGAGAGGGACCAGGAGCAGTATCGTTAGGTAAAGTAGGTTAGGATAGAGTAATGGATTATACTCACAAGGGTAGGTTGCACTCCTGCAACCAAAACCAAAAGTAGTCGTTCCCAGGCTCAACCGCTGGAATTCAGCAACAGGGAGTCAACCAGTACGCACTTGAATCCAGCAAAAGTGCATGGAAGTTCCATAGAAGAAAAAAGATGACTGGGTCTCCACCTGGATTTATGCAATATTAGCTTATGTCTTTAATACACCATAGTAGCAAAAAAACAAAAAAAACACTACTATGGTGTATTACAGGCATGAGCTAATATTGCATAAATCCAGGTGGAGACCCAGTCATCTTTTTTTCTTCTATTGCACTCCTGCAACCACCAGCAGAGCCTACGGGCATACTAACCATTCCCGTTCGGTATCCCAGACTTGCTCGGCAGGTGCTGGTCGGACACGTAGACACGTAGTGTACCATATACTACTCTGAAGGGTATGAACTATAGCTGAGAAAAACCTGTAGGAGGAGGCGCCCAGAATATAACTTAAACTTTATATCATAGAGGATAGAAGTAAATCAGTCTTACCACCATTAATGAACAAACCATAATGGTTGAAATGAATTTAAAGGGGCACTATGGCGAAAAGTTGTACAATTTTAAATTTATGCAAACATATACAAATAAGAAGTACGTTTTTTTTCCAGAGTAAAATGAGCCATAAATGCCTTTTTTCCTATGTTGCTGTCACTTACAGTAGGCAGTAGAAATCTGACAGAAGCAACAGGTTTTGGACTAGTCCATCTCTTCATAGGGGATTCTCAGGGATTTATTTATTTTCAAAAGCACTTAGTGAATGGCAGTTTCTCTGTCCAACTGCCAAAAAACTGTGTAGCGAGCAGGGAAGCTGCCCAGCATCATTGTTTAAATCCTTTTTAGGGAATATCTTTATAAAGAATAAAAGCCTTGCTGAGAATCCCCTATGAAGAGATGAACTACAGTGTAGTCCAAAACCTTCTGTCAAATTTCTACTACCTACTGTGAGTGACAGCAACATAGGAGAAAAGTAATTGATGGCTCATTTTACTCTGGAAAAAAAAGTACTTTTTATTTGTCTATGTTTGTACATATTTTAAATTTTACAATTTTTGGCCATAGTGCCCCTTTAATGATACACAAAAAATAAGACAACGCATTTCACGGGTACTGACCCGCTTCCTCAGGTCAATAACAATGTGCCTACAATAGAAACATATAAAGATATGTTCTAAGAGCCCACTGAAATAAGACTTAGACAATGTTGTGCTTATATGGTCCATATAAACAACATTATAAGCACAACTTTGTCTAAGTCTTATTTCAGTGGGCTATTAGAACATACAGTATCTTTATATATTTCTATTGTAGGGACTTTTGTTATTGACCTGAGGAAGCGGGACAGTACCCATGAAACGCGTTGTCTTATTTTTGTGAATCATTACATTTATTTCAACCCTTATGGTTTGTTTATTGATGGAGGTAAGATCGATTTACTTCTTTAGTCTATGATATATTCTGGGAGCCTCCTACAAGTTTTTCTCAAAAACGAAAATAGAAACCGTGGTAGTGGGAAGTCTCTGGATTGCCCAGAGGCTTCCCGTATCTTCTTACACGCCACTGTTCCAGCACCAGGTCCCTCTAAATATACTGTATTTGACCCAAAAGGTGGAATATGTTTCTTCTGTGTGTGAGCGTGGCAATGGACAAGCGTGCCCATATTGTGCATGTGCAACTACAGACCATGCAGACCCAGTAGAATGAAGGTTCTCGTGGGCCTGCAAGAACTGTACTAGCGCATGTGCAGTATGGCCTCGTCTGTACACTGAAGAGACAGAGGGTCTCAGCACTGGAATGGTTATGGTTGGAAGGAATTCCGAGGCAATGACAACAATCTATGTTTACTCACCTGGGGCTTCTTCCAGCCTCAAGCAGCCGTTTCAGGCCTTTGCCACAACCTTGGTCCTCCTAGGTGTCCTGCCGGCCACCTGTAATGATTGACAACCCACAGGCGGGTCTGCTTTTCAGCGCCTGCGTCATCTGGCGCATACTGTGCCTGCGCACAACTACTGCTCCAGGTGAGTAAACATAGATTGTTGTCGTCGCCTCGGAAGTCCTTTAAGAAGATACATGAAGCTTCTGGACTATCCAGAGGCTTCCCACTACTGAGGTAGATATCCATTTTGTTTAATTTAAACTGACTTTAGGATTGCTTCAAAGATGCTAAGGAAATTGTAGTGTATCAGCCACCTGTTCATGCTACGGCATCTATGGGGTTTCCAGACACAAATGCATGGTGTTCTAGGTGAAGGAGTTACCCTTAAAGTTTAAGAGGTGAGGGCACACAGGATATTGCAGGAGGGAGGGTTCGTAAGTATACAGTAGGACGGGAATAGCAAGAGGATCCCACTTGATCATGCTTGCCAGTGAGGTACAGTAGAGGTATAGTAGAGGGGTCATTATCAGACTTACAGTGTAATTATAGGTAAGGGTACACAAGATACAGTAAGAGGGGAAGAGGACCATGCTTCATCATGCTTACAGTTTAGAGAGGTGAGGGTGCTAAGTGGCTGGATAGTGTACTGGTTAAGGGCTCTGCCTCTGACATGGGAGACCAGGGTTCGAATCTCGGCTCTGCCTGTTCAGTAAGCCAGCACCTTTTCAGCAGGAGACCTTAGGCAAGTCTCCCTAACACTGCTACTGCCTGTAGAGCGCGTCCCAGTGGCTGCAGCTCTGGCGCTTTGAGTCCGCCAGGAGAAAAGCGCTATATAAATGTTTGTCTTTGTCATTTAGATTATCCGATCACATGCCTGGCATGCAAGATGAAGTCTGGCATCCCATCATACATGCTATCCATGTGGCTACCTTACCACAAGCCCAATGTGGAGAATGGCAGTGAATGTTTTTTTTTGTTTTTTTTAGGGGGGGGGGGGGGGGGGGTTATATACTCACAAGCATCTCACCAGCTGTGACATTTCTGTATATTCCAATCTGTGGGGTTACAGATAGATCGACATACAGATAAGACTTACTTGATGTGAGATATTACTCTTAGACAGATACTGTTTCTATGTTCTCTGTTGATGCAATAATTACTGTTCAGTTCAGTACCAATGGCATAACAACAATTCACGGGGCCCCCCAGCAAAACTTTAATGGGGCCCTCCAGTATTCACAACCCTTCCCTTGCCTCCCCTTGATGCCCTTCACAGCCTTGGGGCCCATCTCACAAGGGTCATAAAACAATTGTGGCCATCATGATCTTCACACCTGTAACAAGTGTAGCCACAAAAACACCTGAACTGAAGTATAGCCCCCTGAATTGGAGGAAGGATAGGTGTGTTGTTGGGGCCCCAAAACAGCTCTGAGCCCCCCTGAGCGTCCCCCCTCTAGTTACGTCCCTGTTCAGTGCATTGTATACTGAGATTTGGTAAGGTTAAAGTCTCCTTTCACAAGTCAGGTGTACATGTCCAGCTATGGGAGGCGCAGGTGTTACACAAAAGCACCTATTAGGGTTGCTCTCTTCAAACACAATTCCTTCTCTGTCTTCCATTCTAAGCTTGAAGTGTGGGGGGGGGGGGGGGGGAGCCGGGGAACATTCACACATTCCGGGGGTTTAGCTGTATTTTACGACCTTGATTTTTGTTTTTGATGTTCCCTGCGAAGCTCAGCAGTCAAGCGGCACCTGTTGTTGGCTGAAGCTGCAACAGTGACATCTTCAGGTGCAAAAGCAACATTGCATGACATTGTCAGAGTTGTTCTGGGACTTGACCAAGAAGACTATTGGAAAGTAATACAGCACCAAAGCTGTGGAAAGCTCAGCGCCACCTGTTTGTCTCCCCCATGGAGCTGGCAGGAGTCCTGTTCGTCTGGAATTAGGCTCTGCACACTTACTCCATCAATAGTTGAAGTTATTGTGTTGGAGAGAAATCTATGTCATCTAATGAATTATGGATACATCTGCTTGGCAGCTAATAATACCTCCAGAATGGTGTCTCTTCCGAGAGTGACACAAGAAACCATCAATAACACTGATCCTTCTACAGCCCTGTGATTACTCAACTTGAGAAAAACATCTTCACAGAGACTAATCGGGAGAACACAACTGATCCTGCAAATGTGGCCTGGATTTATTTTTAAAAAAATCATGTTATCGAGAGGCAGAACTGGATCATATTGCATGTAAACGAGTTGCTGAAACATAATACTGGCTATTTAATTTCATTTAAAGACTACCTTAAGATTACAAAGTCTGTCAATGAGGACAGATGGGGGGAGGGGGCCACAGGGTAAAATACTTACCTGTCCTGATGTCTTCAGGTCACAGGTGATGCTCTGACCCCCTCCTTGACTGTGCAGTTGTGGCATTGTCTCCAAAGACTGCTGAAGAACAAACAAATCAAACATAAAGAGCCTTCCAATAAATAAAATAACTATATTTGCCATTAGAATAAATGCATAAAATCAAAAATCTATAAAGAAAGACATCCCTGGCATAATAATCAAGCTCAAATACCATATCTCCAATAAATAACAAAATTCATTCGACAGCGCAGCGGTCCGGCGATATCAGCGCGGGGTCCAGCGTGGTTCACACTACTTGTGGGTAAGGTACTCTCTCTTTTTTCACCCAGACTATCCTTGTCCTTCTACCTTGAATTGCTATTTATTGGTACCATTCATAGGCATAGGATTTATTGATATTATACACTTGTGTACCGGTCTACCTTTTGGATTTTGCTACTGTCTTTACATATGGATATTATTATCTGATACCCGCTGCATGCTATCCCCTGATGACGGCGGAAGGCCGAAACTAGTCGGGACGAGAGCTGCTATCCCCTGATGACGGCGGAAGGCCGAAACTAGTCGGGACGAGAGCTGCTATCCCCTGATGATGGCGGAAGGCTGAAACTAGTCGGGACGAGAGCTGCTATCCCCTGATGATGGCGGAAGGCCGAAACTAGTCGGGACGAGAGCGGGCAACGCTGCATACCTGATCACAGGCATCTTTGCTAAAGTACCACACGGAGTGGGAAGCGATTATTGCCAAGAGGGTCTACTGGAGTAGGACCCTCTCAATGTGAGTTTTATTTGATGTAATTCTGGAGATTTTTTTACTCAAATAAATTGTGTCTTCTGAAATTTCCACTGAGAGAATCCCTTATCTCCTTTTTTCTGGTGCACTGAGTTGCACATTTAGGAGCGAAAGAGGCACATCTGGGATCTCTGGAGGTGGAATAAATGCATGGTAGCATTCTGACGTTGATCATACAGCGCTACTGTTTGTATCAGAGACCCACTGCACGCTGCTTGTTTTTTTAGTTGGTTTTATCATCTTGGGATAAGTCCCTAATAAATGTACTGTAATTTATTGGAGATATGGTATGTCTTTCTTTATAGTTTTCCAAAGACTGCTGAAGCTCTTCGGAAAACCTTGGCTGCATCACCGTGGCCCGCCCCAAGCTCGGCAGTCAGCAGTTAGGCCGCGGTTGCCAAGCTGGGGGCTCTTGGCAATGCAGATAGACGTGACCAGAGCTTCAGCAGTGATTTTGAAAAAGAAAATTGCCAGGGTCCATCCTGTGAGGAAGGCGGAGCGATCACCTGCCTGGAGAGAGGATGCCAGAGCTGGTAAGTATTTAAGCCTGCAATACCCACCCTCCTCTCTTCCATTGTTTTGTCAGTTTTAGCTTATATACTCTTTTTGCACCAGGTATAAGAATTAATTTTTTTTTATAATAAATGCAGTTGTTGTTTGGGCTTTATATGGAAAAAGTCCCTGCGGATGGTCGATGGGTACAGCTGCAGGTACACCACCTCTGTTTCATTCACCTATCAGGTCGTTTTTGCCCGGGGCTCTATTGTGGCTGGAACCCACCCGGTCTTATGCTTTCAGATACTGGCCCAGAATGAACATGCAGATCAGATACTATTATTCTCGTCTGACTCCCCTGGCTGCATGCTTGTTGGAGGTTTGTGACTCAAACAACTAAAAACAAAAGCTCAGCATGACAGCCAGGCAACTGGCATTGTTTATAAGGGAATGAAGATGACAGCCTCTGTATTCCTCTCATTCAAAATCCCTTTCACAAATGCCCTATAGTTGTTTTCATTAATTCCTAATACAGTAACTCCTAATCAGATATTCTCTACATTTATGATCTGGTGATCAGAAACTAATCCTGTCTTGTGCTACATTCTGTTTAAAGATAACAGGTCTAATAGGTGTCCTCTACATCAGGGGCATTGCTAGCCGCAAAGATCAGTGGCACCTGCCCCGGATCTATTCTGGGGTGCCCCGGATGTCCCCCAGGCAGAGTCAGCTGTGGTGCCTTAATGGTGGGCATGCTGGGAGCTGTGGTGCATCAATCGGGGGCATACTGGGTGCTGTGGTGCCATGCTGGGCGCTGTGGTGCCTTAATGAGGAAATGCAGGGAGCCGTGGTTCTTCTATGGAGGCATACTTGTAGTTGTGGTACCTCAATGGGAGGCCCGTGGAATCATGGGAGGAGGTCCACTAGAAGGTCAGGGAAAGCTATGGGGGGACAGCCTGGCAGCAGGCCAGCCAGCCCAGCAGAAAGCCAGACCAGCCAGCACAGAAGCCTGGTAACTCTGCCTAGTTATGTTTGTGACTTCCTATTTATGTTATATGCTGCATTTTGGGTTTTAAGAGGGGGCTTCATCCAACATTTTGATGGGCAGTCCTTAGACTGCTGTTAAGTTCATGCAAATTTGGCTCCACTTATGGCCACACCTACATTATGATGCGTGGTCACACCCATTTTCCGACTGGAGTGCCCAAAATTGCCCCGGATCTCTTAGGAGCCTAGCAACGCCCCTCCTCTACATTGTGTCTAATATGTGGCTTGTCTGTGGCCTAAGCTAGAGAGGTGTCAAACTCAACCCTACAAGGGGCCAAAATGTAAAACATAGTCTAAGTTACAGGCCAAATTGTTTATTACGATTCAACATTTACTGAACAATCTCAAATAAAGTGGTATTACTATAGCGACTTCAGGGGGGCCGTCCTGGATCCCAGCTCCTCCCCCTTCTGCAGAGTAACACAATGGAGCAGTTTATGCACTTGCTCCAATCGTCCTGACAGACAAAGGCTCTATGCTGCATACCTCTAGCTCTGGATGCATGTCACATGATCGGGAGCTGGAGATATGGAGAGTGTGCAGCTGGCAAAAAGAACAGAAGAGATATGACACATCGCTGAAGCAGGTAAATATTACAGTGGAGAGGGTGCTGAGGGAACGGTGTTTGCGTTTTATCAGCCAAGGGGGGATTTGGATCCAAGGAGGGGGCCTCATGCTAATTTTACAAGGAGCCCCAGGCTCAAACTGGCAATGTTTATCCAGAAACACTGTTGTCCTCTGGATGGGAAGTGTAATGTTATTCTTTTACTGTTTGCAATCATGCACATATGAAGCTCTGGAAGGCCACATACAATGGCAAGGAGGGCCGTATTCAGCCCGTGGGCCTTGTGTGTGGCACCTGTGGCCTAAGCAGATGATTACATCTCATCTTTGTCCCCGTGCCGTTTTACCAAAACATCAATAATAATCAACCAACGTCTTTATTTGATTGGTTTTTCATGGCTGTATAGAGGAATTTGTTTGGCTTCATGTCCTCATTTTTCGCTGCTTTGTGAAAGGATTTCTGAGTCAGTACAGCCACCTGCCGAGTGAATTATTTGAAGTCTAAAGTCAGCAAGTTTTAGAGTTCTCTGATAAACAAGGGCTCTTGTATATCGTGCAGCTCCTGCTGTATGCTTTCAATAGATTTCACCATGCGGTCTGCCTTTCATTCCTCCGGAACATTTCGGGAAAGGTTCCCGCAAGTAAAAATCATTATTATTCCTCCTACCTGAAGAGTCGACACCTTCATTTTGCAGATTGCCGTTTATTGTGTGCAGCAAGTGGAGCTCTCTGGGTTTATGTTTAAAAATAGCCGAGCCCTTTCTTCACAAAGGTTAGAAAAGGCAAATCCTTGATTACAAGTGGTTCAAAGACAGGAATGTATGACGAGCTTACAATAAGAGCAGATTTGTGATTATGTTTTCAGAATAATACATTATACTTTTCTGAACCTGAAAGACAACATGAGAGATCGTTTGTGATATGGCAGGAAGGAAGATTCTTTCAAAACTGTGGCACAAAAGTGGGTGAGGAACGCTAGACCTGCATTAGGAGAGAGTATGAAGATACTTTGTGTTGGGAGACATAATGCAGTATTACCAGCAGGGCTGTGGAGTCTGAGTCGGTGCAATTTTGGGCACCCAGAGTCGGAGTCGTGGTTTCATAAACTGAGGAGTCGGAGTCGGAAGATTTTTGTACCGACTCCACAGCCCTGATTACCAGGACCTGAGACGTGAGGCAACCTACGGAACCACCAGAGATATGATTGTGGATAATGACCCATCTGACTTGTTAAAGCGGCCCTCTGGTGTAAAAATAAAACTCACACTATCATAACAGGCAGGAACAGTTATAACAGCAGGACCATTTGTGCCATAAAATCCAGGTTTTGTTGTTATCCACGCCCCCTTTCAGGAAAACTTCCATGGCACCTTTGCAAAGACTGCTAAGAGATTGTTTTATCTGTGATCAGGAAGTGCCTCACGGTGTGGCATGTGGGGTACCCTGCTACTTCCTGTGCCACTGAGCCAGCCTATCTCTGACAAGTGAGAAGAGAAGTAGTGTTGTGCCATGCCACAGTATGTTGTATTCCAGAGCTGCCACAATGTTTACCTGCAGCTCAATGAAATAGTCAGCTGTTGCTACAATAGGTAAAACAAAGACGGAACAGTCATAGTAGGTGTCATTCTTGCTCTGTTTCGCTTTGGAATTGACAGTGGAGGTACATGAGACAATAAACAACCAAAAGATACATACAATACAATAACATTTGTTAAAGAGGAATCTTAACATTAAAAACACATACAAATAAGAAGTATGTTTCTATGTTGCTGACATTTACAGTAGGTAGTAGAAATCTGACATTACCAACAGGTTTTGGGCTAGTCCATCTCTCCATAGGGGATTCTCAGCATGGCCTTTATTCTTTATAAAGACATTCCATGAAAAAAGATGTATACACTGATGCTGGCCAGCCTCCCTGCTCACCGTACACATTTTTGGCAATTGGAAGGAGCAACAGCCATTCACTAAATGCATTTTGAAAATAAAGAAATCACTGTGAACCCCCCATCAGGAGATGGCTAGTCCAAAGCCTGTCGGTTCTGTCCGATTTCTACTACCTACTGTAAGTGACAGCAAAATAAGAGAAAAGCAATTTATGGCTCATTTTACTCTGGAAGAAACGTACTTCTTAATTGTATATGTTTACGTGGCAGAGGTCATTTAAAGGGAACCAGAGATGAACGTTTCACACAAAATAAACATATCAGTCGATAGCTTGTAAAGAATAAATGCTCTACCTGATCATTTCGCCGCTCTGGTGTGCCTTTTTTTAGTGTTTTTTATCCATTATCGCTCCAGGAAAAATCCAATATGGCCGCCAGCTCATATCCTTTCTACTTCCGGGTTATGAGTTGTTCTGGATGTGCTGTCTAGGCTATATGAGAAAGGCTGCTTCAGCCTTTCATCTGTGTGCTTTCATTTTGGTATAATGTGCAGCTGCCTGTAGGAAGTGTCTCTCATAGGAATGAAACTGCAGTCATCATCATTATCTATGCAGAGTGCACACAGAGCACACAGATCATATTGCAGCCACACTTGTCTGTTTCAGAGCTTCTCTCTCAGCAGCAGCAGCCCCTCCCATGTCATCAGAGCTCTCAGTATGCAAAGCAGCAAAGCTGAGCCAGGAGGGGGCAGGCTTGGGCTTGAAAAGACTCCACAGAAGAGTGACTCAGCTATAATGTTTCCAGGTCAAACCTAGACTGAATGCTCAATCTGGTATTCTTATCACAGCTGATAACAGACTAATTAAGCAGATAAGAATGAAACTAAAAGCAGGGTAGGTGTTTACTGTCATGTTCCCACTGATAAATGTAGTAAAATACATGAGGGTGCTTCGTCTCTGGTTCTCTTTAAGGACTTTTCTCCCATAGGACTCAAAGCACATAGATATGTCTCAGATCAATACATGGTCGCAGGATGGCCTTACAGAGGAAATAGTGTTTCCTCTGTAGGTGTTTGTAAATACCAGGTTAAACAGGTGGCTTTTCAGTTTGGAATTAAATTCTTCCTGGAATGCAGATGTCCTGATTGGGTGTGGCAGGGAGTTCTAAAGTATAGGGGCAGCATGACAGAAGACTCTGGTTTTGAGATGGACTCTAGGGGTGACCAAGTTATTAGGTCCTTTTGATCTAAGATTGTGGGGGGTGTGATGCAGTTGCAACAAGTCCTTCAGGTATCCAGGGCCCAGATTGTGCAAGGATTTAAATGTCAATAAGCCAATCTTAAATAGAAGTCTCCATTGTATGGGTAGCCATCAGAGTGGCTACCAGCAGAGTGGCTACCATCAGAGTGGCTACCATCAGAGTAGCTACCAGCAGAGTGGCTACCCGCAGAGTGGCTACCAGCTAGCCAGTGAAATGGCGTACATGAAAAAATAGAAGATGAAAAACCACCAGAACAAAATAAACCTTACTTGAAAAGTAACAAACTATTCTTATAATCAGCAATAGATAAAATCCATGATATGTTTATATGTTGCTAAAAGGTAAACAAGTTGGCTCATTTGCCCATCAATGTTGGTGAACCACAAAGAGTGTATGTCCTTGAGAAAATCGATGTGAATAGAACTAGTTCAGTGAAGCTGACTCCTCTACAATCACCACAAATAAAAATCCCATCATGATTGGTTTGTGCTACATTTGTGCCCATTTGTGCTGCAAAAATTAAGATTTGTGCTGCTTTCATTTTGAAGATAATAGCAATTATTATTCCCAAAACAATACCATCACACGGCCCCCATACAGCAACCTACAGACATGAAACTGGTATGGTGGGTAGTGTTGTGCATGTGCTCATTTGTGCTGCAAAAATTATCTTTTATAGTTTTTGAGATATTCATGTTTTTATAAATGTCAAAAGTTTATAGGGTTCTGTAATCTGCATAGCATGGGGCTCTATGGGCTGAGGTTTGAATCTGTACTACAGAGTATCCAAGTAGCTCCTGACGACCCAGAACTACTAGAAGAGTAGATAAGGGGGCGTCTGACGCGGCGGTTTGTACGCATAGGACTGCTTCTCACAGTAAGGCGGGATGCGGAGGAAACGCCGCACGCTCAGACAGCGTGGCGGCGGATTCCGCATCCCATACAGCAACAACATTACAACACATGACTGGTGTGGCTGGGACTGATAGTCCACACTGGTTTAGGAGGACGCGTGCGCGCGCGGAAAGGCAGGGCCTTTATGGCAGTCAGAGGAGGGTCAGCTGACCAGGCCGGTCAGCTGACAATTGCAACAACTTTCATTGGTCCAACACTTAAGGGAGGTGCTGGAGAGCACTGGTGTATATATACTGGGTGCTGGGCATTCCTCTGGTGTCTGGCGTTGCGATCACTACGTGGTAGCACTCAGGCCTTGTCTGTATCTGTGTTCTAGCATAGTTTCCAAAGGTGTTGACGATCACGGACCTCACACCTTAGCGTTAGAAATATTGAACTGTATTATTTGTTATGACCTTCTGCCTGCCTGACTATCCTCCTGAACTCTGATTCTGTACCTTGCTATTTCTGATATCCTGTTGCCAAACTCTGCTCGTTCCTGGACTCTGTATTTGCCTCCTGACTCTGTACCCTGCTATTCTGATTCTCCGTTGCCAAACTCTGCCTGTTCATTCGATTCCGTATCTGTCTCCTGATTCTGTACTTTATCTGTCTGTGTGTTTACAACCTGGCTTGCCCGACCTCGAGAACTAGCCTTACTGTCAGAGGCAGTTCCCAGATCTGTTAGTGACACCCTCCCTCAGGTGTCACTCACACTCTGTCCTTCCTACCTTCAGCCTAGCTCCTCCCCCCGGGAGAGTCTAGGCCTACGGAAGGAACATTCCTTTGTGTACTCAAAGTATTACTGTTGCATTAACACTCCCTCGTTACTCAGGTGTCCAGAGGTTAGAATATATATCTGATTATCGGTGATACTGCAGATCACCAATAATCGAGTATATTCTGCATTTTCGGTGATACTGCAGTTCACCGGTAATCAGACCCTCTCTGTGTTACACCGATCGTTACACTCTGTTATTCGCATGTTTGTCCACCCTTGGTGGAGGGGTGTTACCTCCTATCCTCCTATCTACAGAGAGCAACTTCTTAACCGAAGTGGGATTGGGTCTAATCCCCCACCCGCCTTTACTGTGGTTACCTTAGGGGCAACCCATCTTTGTGAGTATCGTTACACATCTATTTGATTGTATGTATTTGGTTCCCATTAGACTACACTATTGGGGTCTCTCAATTTCCTTTGTTTTTACCCCTAAAAAACTTGTATTGTATTGGAGTGCTGCTAGAGAGCCTTTGTGAATCTGAAGTGAGAGGGATATGGAAGCTGCCATATGTATTTCCCTTTAAACTATACTGGTTGCCTGGTAATTGTACTGACCTCTTTGGCTGCCGAAGTGCTTTAATCACACAAGCATGCAGCTAAACAAGTCAGACTTGGGTCAAAAAAATCTGATCTGCATGCTTGCTCTATGGGCTGGTTCACATAGGCGATTTCGGGCTGTTTCCTCACAACGTCGTTAAAGTGCTGCCATTTAAGTGAATGAGCAGCACCTGCACAAACTCTGCATTCCGAACTTGATTTTTCCCAATGTTTCAACCAGCTCTGGAAACAGCAGCATGCTTCCAGAGTCACTTACCAACCCATCCGGGTCCCCCTGTGGGGAAGAAAACCACAGCCGCTGAAAGCCATGGGAAGATGGCAAATGCTTTTGTGCATGTTTGCATAGGAGTATTTGGCTGACACCCCGGCAGACTCTCGTGTTAACTGGCCCAAAGGCTATAAGTATTAGAGGCAGAGGATTAGCAGGACAGCCAGGAAATGTGCATTGTTTAAAAGGAAATAAATGTCAGCCTCCATATTCCTCTTCGGATCCCCTTAATGCAGGGGTGTCGAACTCAAATACAAAGTGGGCCGAAATTGAGCTTCGGGACCAAGTCGTGGGCTGACCTCAATGTCTAGTGACCATCTCTCTCCCTTGTAAAGTTCCCTGGTGTCTTAATAGCCCTCATCCATCCTCTATTCAGGTCCCTACTGTTTATTGGTCCTCCCTCATCTATACAATCCCCTGATGTTTAGTGGTCCTCCCTCCCCTATACAGTTCCCTGCTGTCTAGTGGCCCCCTTCCCTCTCCTATAAAGTTCCCTGGTATCTAGTGCTGTCAGCAATCCCATATGGCTTCCCTGGTGATCTAGGGTTTCATCTTCAATATACAGTAGTTTCTATGGTGGTCTAGAGTGGGCCAAATATAATGCAAAGTGAGGAAACCACCTGAGGGCCAAATCTGATGGCTCCGAAGGCCAGATCTGCAGTTTGACATGTATGCCTTAATGAGTCATAGCGACATTCATACCGTATTTACTTTGTGGCAAGGTGAGCCAGCATTCCAAAGAAATGTCCCATAGTGCTTTGCAAGAATTTCTTCTCACCTCACCATTGTAGAGCTCTGTACTGATCTTATCATAGCCCTTTTCTCACCTCCCTCTTCAGGGCTTCAAGTGTTGGTGTAATGTGTGCAAGGAGTGTATTATTATTGTATGGTTCTAAGGCCAGAGGTGTCATCCTTTTGATGCGTTTATTTACTTTCACTATTGTGCTTCTTCCCTCTTGAGAAGTAACAGCCATAACGTCCAAATATCTGTTGTTCTACATACACAATACAAGTCTGTTCAGTGGACACAATGTACAGATCCTCCAGGTATTAAGCAAGAGAAAGTTGTGGGCACAGTGACACAGTCTCAGCAGCTGGGAAATCGGATCGTGCTAAATTCTTTAGGAGTTAAAGGCATGGGGGAATCTTAGATAAATTCCTAAAACCTTTAATCTGTGTTACAAATCCTGTTGAGTGCTCTACACTGCAACTTAGCTGGCAGGAAGAAAAGCAGGATTATCGTCTATTATCTCACCAGAATGATGACTATATAGGTCAGGTCCTTATAGACCAGAGGTGTCAAACTCTAATAAAAAGTGGGCTGAAATTGAACAGGGGAAAAAGTCTCATTCCAACCTCAATGTATAGTGGCCACCTCCCTAAATTATAAAGTTCCCTGGTGTGTAGATGCCCCTCCTTCCTCCCCTATACAGTTCTCTGGTTTCTAGTGGCCCTCCTCCCTCTTGCATACAGTTCCTGGTTTTTAGTGGTCCCTCCTCCTCCCCTATACAGTTCCCTTGTGTTAAGTGGTTCTCCATCCCTCTTCAATACAGTTTCCTGGTTCCTAGTGGCCCTCCTTCCTCCCCTAGACAGTTCCATGGTGTCCAGTGGCCCCCTCCCCTAGGCAGTTCCATGGGATCTATTGGTCCATTCCTCCCCTATACAGCTCCCTAGACAGTGCCCCCCCCCCACCCTCACACCCCTAAGGAGCACCTCATTTGGGCTTATATAGTGGATCTGCGCTACAATTGGTCTGAGGAAGTGGGCTTAGATCCATGAAATGAGTTACCTGTGCAAAATAACATCTTTTTCAGCTCTATTTTATTGTTTTTTACTTTAATTTTATATATCCTGGATGCCGCTTCTTCCCTTCTGTGCAATTACCCTCCATTTGGAGGGTCTGTGGTCCATAGTGGTTTGGCCACGACCAGTAAAAGTACCTTTTCAAGAGAGTGATCACCCCCAACACGCCACTTTTGGGACACCTGAGTGGAGACCGGTTTATGAATCTCTATCTACCTGATGCTGTTGGTTGCCCCTTTATGCAACCAACCTTTGTGAGTACCGCTCCATCTTTTTAATTTCCAACTTAATTGACATATAGTGCTATTGAGCTCCCGTTGTCTCTGTGTTCTTTTCTTTAAGGTGCAACCTCATCCCTTCTTCCATATCAGTAGTGACTTGTAATTATTCATCAAAGCATCCAAAATATGAATTGTGTGATGATGGAAGTTATCCTTCCTAATAGTAGAACCACCCAGGCCCTGACTAAACAGTCTTATGGACCACGCCCATGGCAGATGTAGTATGTTTGGACTTACTGCAGTAGAGATGAGATTCTTGTCAGAGACCGTACTCCAACCCAGACATTAGAACTTGTAGATTCATAATGTCTCCAGCCACTTCATGAGCTAGAAGTTTCCTCAAAACAAGTAAGGTTTCACCCCTAAGATTGATTGCCCAAGGAGGAAGAGCATGTAAGTAGTCCATCCCACATTCTACTCCTATAAGGCAAGAACCTTGAAACTTAAATTGTAGTTTGAAATATTGTCTGGAGCTTGTTCAAAACAAGATGGTTACCGTCATCTCCTAAAGTACCCTACAATGGGTACAGGAACAGGGATAGCTTCCCAGATGGTGCAATCGGGCAATTCCTAAGTGGTCTCAGGCAGCTCTAGAATCCACAGGTACAACTAGAAAATCAATAAAAAGAGCACTCTGAGGAGAGACATAAATACAAGCAGCTCCAGCCAAATGCGCATGTGTCCCCTTAAGACCCGGGAACAGGCGCTCTGGGGCAATAGAGAGGGACATCAGCTGTTGAAGTCATTGGAAGCAGCGGTAGCAGCAGCGGACAGCATGAGAGCAGCGCCTGTGAGTCACAGTTCTGCCGCACGCTGAGATGGAGATGCAGACAAACGTCTAGGTTGAGCCAGGAAACCCAGCCACACGTAATGAGGGACTGAACAGGAGTGGTATAAATAAAAAAGGGGGTTTTATTGGAATAAAAGGTGACGCGTTTCACAAGAGAACATCTCTCGTTTCTTCAGAGTTAAATACAATATACTCACATGCCTCCATCCAGCATCTCAGGGAGGATTCTTATTGGTTCACTAAGTAGTGGACTAAGGAAAATCCTCCCAGGGGACGGACGATTCCCATTGGTCTATTGTACAGAAGCTTGAGATGCTTCTGCTGGGGTTCTGGGATCGGTATACCAACGTTTTCAGCATGCAGGTACCCAAATGCAAGGATGGCAGCATTGGTGAGGTAATGCGGTGACAGGAGCCGAGTTGGCAGAGAACGAAACGGATCAGAAAACTGGTTGAAAAACTGATGCACAATGTAAGACACTAATCCAACAGAAAACTAATATGTTTTTACAGGATCCGTTTCATCTGGTATAATGTGCATCCACCCTAATAGGGAACATGAAGGATGAGGGTCCTGTGCGATTAAACAGAGAACATAAGGTCTGAAGGTCCTGTTCATTATGACTTTCAGTCTAATAGTGTGAGAGAACGCGGAAAAGCCGCCGCGTCTGTTAGTGAGGAGGCGGCTGTTTCCGCGTCCAATGCGGCGGTTTGCACGCGGACGCGTGCGTCTGGTGGCAGGGCAGAACACGGAGGAGCCGTCGCTTGTGACAGCGGTAAGGCGGCTGCTTCCGCGTCCAGCGCGGTGGTTTGTGCGGAGCAGCGTGGGTCTGGTGTGGCTGAGTCTCTTAGTGCACACAGGCTTAGGAACACGCGCGCGCGCTGAGAGGCAGAACTCTTATGCTAAACAGGAGAAGGTCAGCTGATCGCGCTGATCAGCTGACGCCAGGGCAAGATTCTATTGGTTGATCATTTAGGGGTGGTGCTGGAGAGCACTGCTCCATATATACTTGCTGCTGGCCAGTCTCAAGTTGTCTGCCGTTGCGATCACTACGTGGAAGCACTCAGATCCCACAGTGTGTTTGAACCAGGAGGACCTGGGAATTCACACTGAGCCAGAAATTTTGTATCATTATTCTGTGTTATACTCCAGACTAGTTCCAGGGTGCTGAGACCACAGTCCTCGCACCCAAGATTAGGGAACTATGTTGTCATCTGTGTTATACTCCAGACTAGTTCCAGGGTGCTGAGACCACGGACCTCGCACCCAAGATTAGGGAACTGTACTGTCATCTGTGTTATACTCCAGACTAGTTCCAGGGTGCTGAGACCATGGACCTCGCACCTAAGTCTAGGGAACTTGTGCAAATCATTCTGTTATGCTTTAGACTAGTTCCGGAGTGTAGAGACCAAGGACCTCACACCCAGACTAGGCATTGTTTGATATCTGTTATGACTTATTGCTTTTTCTGACTACTCCTCTGTCATCTGATTCGGTACCTCGCATATCTGATACTCTGTTGCCAAACCCTGTTAGCCTTGGATACCGAATCAGCCTTCTGTTTATGTACTTTATCTGACCGTGTGTTGCCGACCTGGCTTGCCCGACCTCGAGAGCTATCTCTCCCATTAAGAAATAGTCTCCAGATCAGATAGTGACATCCATCATCAGGTGACACTCACTTTCTGATCCTTCCGACCTTCAGCCTGACTCCACCCCTTGGGGAGCTTCAGGCTGCTGGAAGGCTCTGTGTTCTTCAGAGCAGTATTCCATCACTGCTTATGATCACCTGTTCAGCAGGTGCACTACTCAAAGTATTACTGTTACACCAAACACTCACATACCTTAGGTGTCCAGAGGTTAGCAATATATCTGTATTATCGGTGATTCTGCAGATCATCAATAATCGGGTATATATCTGCATTCTTGGTGATACTGCAGATCACCAATAATCAGATTCTCTCTGCGTGCTGACACCAATCGTTACAAATAGGGAGCAGGACCTATCAGAAGGTATACTGTATTTTAGGATGTAGAACTATGGATAGAGAAATGGCGGCATATTGCCTTGCTCACTGCAGTGTACCTGCCTGTTTGTCTCCTCTGAAGGTTTTACATGTGTCCCTGGTGTGCAGAGACCGTCCTGCAAGATGAATTTTGTGTCACCTGATCCCCTGAAAATTGTGCCTGGCTCAGTAATCGTGGCTGTGAGCTCATTCAAGGACACATCAAGGGTGCCGCTGGCACAAGCTGGATGATAAATGGAAAGAAGCAGCGGCTGCGTGAAGCTCACAGAGAACCTTCCTGTTCTGCATATATCAGGGGAGGGATCTGTGTACAATCATTCCCGCTACCATGTCATGTCAGACAGATCATCAAAGAGTTCTGGGAATTTACTATCTTTCTATGGCAAGCTAGCCTCACAATTTATGGGGATAAATGGAGTACGACGGCCTCTCGGCTCCTTTTTACTGATTGGATCTATTAGTGTAATGGGCTGTTACCGCCTGGGATTCGAAACAAATAATTTGGTCTGTCATTATATTTCACATATCAGCCAGTCCTAGTTTGGTGGAGAGCAGCTCGGAGTAGCTGCCAGCAAATCTGTGAGCTCTTTACGGTTGTCTGTTTTAACCACAGGGAGAAGTGGAAATAGAATCCACACACTTCTGGAGATAAATATCCAATGTTTTATTTTAGCAACAATATGGCAGTAAAACGGCTAACATGTTTCAGACAGACAAGGTACAGGAGAAGTAGAATTGGGTACCTGTGAGTTAATGCTTCAGTTCTTTTATTCCTTACCATACATCAGTTACAGTGAGGGTGTGAGGAGCGGCACACAGGTATTACCTGCTATATCAGAGGCCAAAGGTCAAACAAGCAGGGAGACCCCCCCATATATAAGTGAGAGAATACATCATTTGTTACCTTAGGAACTCTGCTTTTTAAATATGTGTGCCATGAGGATATATAACTGTTATTTTTTGCTTGTAATTATTGATAGAGTTATACACCTTTATTTCCAAATAATATATTGTCCCCATACATTGTACTAGGAACATAATTTACATTTGTGATAACCAGGACAAATGGGCAAATAAAATGTGTGAGTTTTATCTACAGTACCGGTGTTTATTTTAAAACTGTAGTGGTTGGAAATGGAGAAAAATAGTATTTGTTTTTTTATTTTCCCTTGTTTTTCCCATAAAATGCATAGAAAATAAAGTAATTCAGAGGGGCTCAAACTCGAATCCCTCCCATAGTTATATGTCTATCGTGTAGTGTATGTATCGTAGTCTAGAGCTAATTTTTGAGAGAAGCCAATAAACTATGGAAGGAAATCAGAGTGCCTGGAGAAAACCCACAGACAAGACAAATAACATTTATATTGAACTTTTCTCCTGGTAGACTCAAAGTGCTTGAGCTGCAGCCACTAGGTGCACTCAGAAGGCAGTAGTGTAACGAGTGGTGTCAGCAAGTAACAGAATTCTGATTATTAGGTGATCTGCAGTATCACCTATAATGCAGATATATACCTGATTATATGATGATCTGCAGAATCACCTATAATACTGGTATATAACAGCGGATGTGACAACCAATAGCAAATGAGTGATAGGTAAGGTATAGTGCTTGGTGCAACAGTAGTACTGATAGGTTTAGCTATGCCACACCAGAGGAGCTGGAGGGCACTAACAGTACCAGAACCCCTCACCAGAGACTAGGGCCCTCTGGTGAGAGTAGAGAGGTCATGCTAGCAGAATTGGCAACAGGCTGGCAGATACAGAACAAAGTCAGAAGGCAAAGGCAGGAAGGTTATAACAGGCTGAGTTGGCAACGAGATCAGATGGGCAGAAGTACAGAATCACTGAGAGTAAGAATAGTCAGAACGAGCAAGAGTCATAAACAGATAATACAATATTCAATTATATTTATGGCTATCAAATATTCCTATCATTGTGTGAAATCCCCGGTTACCTCCCGGATCAAAGCACACCGGATCTATCTAAGGTCTGAGCGCTAACACGAAGTATTCGCAACAGCAGACAAAGAGCAACTGACAGCTCTCTGCTTTATGCTGCCACAGACTCCCCGAGCCCTGCCCAACTAGCCAGACCAATCAGCGGCAAGCAGCGCTCCCTGTGACGTCAGCCGACCCGCAGGTCAGCTGACACGCCTTCGGGAAGCATAAAGGTCCCGCCGCTGGGAGCGCGCACGCGTAGCTCTGAGCCTGTGTGTCAGTGTGCTCAGCGTGCGACCCAGCTGAGCGGCGGGGATGCGGCGGCGGTCACGCTGCTCTCTGCGATCGCCGCTTCCCTGCCACTCATTACAAGTAGCAGTGTTAGGGAGTCTAGCCCAAGAACACCTTGCTTGCTTACTGAACAGGAAGAGCTGAGATTGAAATGTCATGTCTCCTGTTAACCAGTACACTATCCATCAACAGGGAGAACATACAAACAAATAGTGCCCTGGCTGGGATTTGAACCAGGGACTTCAAGGTGAGAGTACTACGCCACTGTTCTGTCCATGAATAATCACCAGCGTCGGCGTGATTATATGCTATTCTGAAGAGGTGACTTTTGAGGTTACATTAAAACATGAGGGCCTTGATTCACTAACCGGCACTAAGCCGTTTAGTGTGCCTTATCACTTAGTGGGCACAAACTACAGCGCTAACCTTATCTGAGGTTAGTGTGCCTTATCTGAGGTTAGTGTGCCTTATCTGAGTTAGTGTGCCTTATCTAAGGTTACTTATCTGAGGTTAGTGTGCCTTATCTGAGTTAGTGTGCCTTATCTAAGGTTACTTATCTGAGGTTAATGTGCCTTATCTGAACTTAGTGCCCCTTAAGTAGCTTTGTGCACACTAAAAGATGCACAAAGCTACATCGCACACTGCACCGATCGCGCACTGCGAAGATCACATCGCACCCGCTATACTGTACATGATGCAACCTTAAGGTCGCTGTGCACGGTGCAGTGCGCGATGTAGCTTTGTGCATCTTTTAGTGTGCACAGAGCTACTTAAGGGGCACTAAGTTCAGATAAGGCACACTTACCTCAGATAAGGCACACTAACTCAGATAAGGCACACTAACTCAGATAAGGCACACTAACCTCAAATAAGGCACACTAACCGGCTTAGCGCCGGAAAACTCTTTTTTTACTCCGACGCTAACACTTTGCGCCGGTTAGTGAATCAAGCCCGAGAAATCTTGGAAGTGCCCTACAGGATACGTGAAGCTTGTGAGAAGTCATGATTATGCTATTTCAACTGTCCAAGAGTTTTGATACTTAGGAGTTCTAATGACTAATTCTTACCTAGATTCTTTGTCTTGCAGTAGGCTTTCTTTATTAGAAATTGCAATTTCAACTTTCAAAGCCTGGGCTAGGCATCCTATATCAATAGCAGGCAGAATAAACTTATTTAAAACTAGCTGATGGCCCGACGTTGTCCGGTTATGTATTTGGCTGGTGTTGGCTCCACCCACTTTTCCTAACCCTAACATACAATTAGTCAATGACCTAGTTTGTGAGCTTTGCTGTCTTTCGGTGGGCTGCGCCGAGGTCATCCAGCAACTCAGCGGACCCACACAGCCACCCACGTGGAGAGTCTGGACAGCTTGAGCGGGCAAAACTTCGGGATCTCTCAGCAACAACATCGCTCCGCTCCTGCAACCCGGCAACGCAGCAGACCGCGGACCCAGACAGCCATCCAAGTGGAGAGTCTGGCAAGCTTAAGCTTGTGCGGCCAAATACTCCGGGCAGCTCTCAGCAAAACACCGCTCCGCTCCTGCAACCCGGCGGGAGACATCCGGCTCTCAGTGCTGGCAACAGATGCGCACATGTTCAAGGCATCCAGACACGCCAGAACCACAGCACCGACTCCACGGCTCCCTGCTCCGGACCAGGCTCCTGACTCCACGCCGCTGCTTCAACCCAGCGATCACCTGATCTCAGCCTCCAGCGGCTGCCCTCACGAATCCCAGAGACTTCTCCAGTGCCCCTGCCATAGTCCTAGGCAGGCCCGGCTGGTTCCCACAGGCCCCAGAGACTGACCATCGGCAGGTCCTGCTGGCCACCAGTGCCTCTCCCAGCGCTCCTGCCTAAGACCCGGGCGGGCCTCACACAGACTGCAGCGAACCGACCTCGAGGGCCCTGCCTGCTCCCCGCAGTCTCCAGCTTTTCCTCCTCTTCAGACTCCTCCATCAGTGCTGGAATCGGCAATACAGGTACAAACCGCTCCCCCACATGCCCCACGGTTACCATACCCAGCCACTCTGCCCTGCTACTTCTGGCGTTACCTGCCGCTGCGCCCTGCTGCTCCTGGGTTGCTTGCCCCGGTTGCTCTGCAGGTCTGCCCGGTGTGCCAACCAACAACCACTGCTCTGCTTGACGCTATCCTGCTCTGCTGTACTGCCTGGGCTGCTCTGCCATGAACTAGTTTGCTGAACTAGTAGGCAAGCTCCCAACACAAGCCTGCTACTCTGCACTTATCAGCCTATATGCCTTTCTATGCTGCTGTATGTTCCGAACTTTTTAGACCCTGTATGCTGCTTCCTGTAATGCTGTATGATGCTTCCTGAAACGTGCAGTCAGCCCTTGCCTGCTACCTCCAAGCCCAGCACCATGACCACAATCACGGGTACCCCCACGCCATTGGTAACCCTCACATCGCATACTCAAGGGTGCAACTCATCCAGTGGGAATTCTGCAGGGCTCCACAGCCAGAGGACGAGCACCTATTTAACTCAGTCTGGAGTCACATCCAGCAAATTACCAGGGGCTAGGGTGGTCCAGCGACGACGGGGCTGTCGGGTGGGTGCTCAAGTTAGGCTGAGAAAAAAGGGCCTGAGATCAGCCATCCCCTCGGCCCTCCTAGGGCTTGTCCGCTCCCTGCCAAATAAACTGGATGAACTCCGTCTCCTCAGCGAAAAGCGGGAGATCGGTAGCAACACCCCTGTACTCTGCTTCACAGAGACTTGGCTGCATGAGGATATTCCAGACAGTGCCCTATCCCTCACGGGTTTCAACCTCATCCGGGCAGACCGCGACCGCTCCCTCTCAGGCAAAAGGAAGGGTGGGGGGGTCTGCTTTTACATCAACTCCTCATGGTGTCCGAACGCGTCGCTTCTAACCAGGAAGTGTACCCCTGACCTGGAGCTCCTACTTCTCAACTGTAGGCCGGTCTACTCACCCAGAGAGTTCTCATCCTAAGTCCTTATGGGGGTCTACATCCCGCCTGATGCAGATGTCAAGCTGGCCGAACAGGATCTGAGTGATATCATCACACAGTGGGAGACGTCCCTACCAGACTCTTTGTTTATTGTAATGGGCGATTTCAACAAAGCCAACCTCCGCCGGGAGCTGCCACGCTACCATCAGCACGTTACCTGCCCCACCAGGAGTGACAGCACACTGGATCACTGTTACACAATCCTGAAAGACCTCTACAAAGTAATCTCATGGGCAGCACTGGGTTCATCCGACCACAAGCTCATCCACCTTATCCCGACCTATAGAAGACGTCTGGAAGCAGCAAAACCAGTTCTCAAATCCGCAAAAGTGTGGTCAAACGAGGCAAAATAACAACTTCAGACCTGTTTCGACAACACAGATTGGAGGGCCATGGAATCACCTAACCTGGATGAATGGGCTGACACTGTCACTTCCTACATAAGATTCTGTGAGGAAACCTGCATTCCCTCAAAGTCCTTCAGGGTCTATCCGAACAATAAACCCTGGTTCTCCAACAAGTTACGTAAGCTGCGGAAGCAAAAAGAAGCTGCACATAAGTCCAGCTCCATAGAGGACTTCAGGATAGCAAGGAACTTCCTCAACAAAGAACTGAGAGTGGCTAAAAGGGAATATGCAGATAAGATGAGGAAGAACCTAAGCTCAAACGACCCACAGGCTGTTTGGAGGGGGCTCAAGGTGGCCACAAACTACAAGCCTCCCCCTCTCCATGCAACACCAAGCACTGAGCTAGTTGAGGAACTGAGCAGCTTCTATTGCAGGTTCGAGGACCTGACAGACCGACAGAAGTACCACCGCCCCCCCCCCCCACCTCCCTCTCTCAAAGCCCGAGCTCTCCCTCCCCAGTAGTGAGCGAGGCGGAGGTTCTGCGTCACCTGTCCTCACTGAACGCCAGTAAAGCCTCAGGACCGGATGGGGTGTCCCCAGCCTGCCTGAAAACCTGCTCATGGCAGCTGGCCCCCATCCTCACTTCTATATACTCCAAGTCCCTGAGAGATGGCAAGGTACCTGCATGCTTTAAAAAGTCCACCATTATCCCTGTCCCAAAAAAACAAGGAGTCTCAGACCTTAACAATTTTAGACCTGTGGCCCTCACTTCAGTTGCTATGAAAACCTTTGAGAAAGTGATCCTATCCCTCCTTAAGAACTCCACACTGCACTGTCTGGATCCGTTCCAATTTGCATACAGGTCAAATAGATCCACCGACAACGCTATCAATATATGCCTGAAGTACATCACCGGCCACCTGGACACCCCGGACTCATATGCCAGGATGCTCCTCCGGGACTTTAGTTCGGCTTTCAACACCATCTGTCCCCATATACTGCATGACAACTTAGAGGAACTCGGTGTCCACCCCTTCGTCCGCTGCTGGATCACGGACTTCCTTACGAACAGGTCCCAAGTAGTTAAGCTGGGCGACATCTCGTCCAGGCCAAGGATTACCAACACTGGAGCCCCTCAGGGATGTGTTTTGTCACCGTTCCTGTTCTCACTCTATACCAACAACTGCACGTCTAAGGATAACTCTGTTAAGGTCATCAAATTTGCCAACGATACCACCATTGTTGGCCTCGTAAGCAAGGGAAATGAACAGGCCTACCGAGACGAGGTGGATAGAATCTGCCACTGGTGTGGAGCAAACAAGCTGGTGCTCAATACCACCAAAACTGTGGAGATGGTCATTGACTTCAGAAGGCAGAGGACGACCCCCCGCCCAATTCTCATTGACGGGGCTGAAGTTGAAATCGTTTCCAGCGTTCGACTCCTGGGCACAACCATATCTGATGACCTGAGCTGGATGAACAACACCATCACAACCCAAAAGAAGGCCCAGCAGAGACTCTTCTTCCTGCGCCAACTAAAGAAGTTTGGTATGGCCCAAGAACTCCTCAAATCCTTCTACTCCGCCACCATAGAGTCTGTCCTTTGCACCTCGATACTCGTATGATACGCTGGCGCCACCGCCAGCGACAGATACAAAATTCAGAGAGTCATCAGATCTGCAGAGAAAATAATTGGGAAACCCCTCCCCCCTCTGGAGCTCATCCACAACTCTAGGTTGTGCTCTAGAGCAGCAAAGATTGCCAATGACCCATCACACCCAGGTCATTGTTTCTTCCGACAGCTCTCATTGGGTCGGAGGTTACGGGCCATCCCCACCAAGACATCTAGGCACAGAGACACTTTCTTCCCCGCAGCGGTGAGACTATTGAACTCCCTATAAATCTCATGGTGCCCCCCTCACACTCATTCTTAGCTGTCACCACCCATGGTGTACGTTGGGCTGCTTCTTGCTGTGATACTGCCTCGGTTTTCCTTGCATTGTATATTTCTGCTGTAACTTAATGTTGTGCACTGTTCTTATGTTATGTCTCTACTGTAACTTATCTTTGTGAGCTGCCCTGTGATGCTAAAACCAATTCCGGGCATGACCCAGTCATGCTTGGCGAAATAAACGATTCTGATTGAAATGAAACAAATCTGATTGGCTCTTTTGTGGCTCCACCCCTTTTCTGAATTTGAACTCTAGTCACCCGAAGACCAGCTGTACCAGGTTTGAGGCTTGTGCTATTAACAGTGCAAGAATTTCAGCAATTAAATATTCCCCTTGAAAATCAATAGGTGAATTTTGATTGGCTTTTGTAGGCTCCCCCCACTTTTCTGAATATTGATTCTAGTCACCCAGTGACCAACTGTGCAAAGTTTGAGAACCCTACCATTAACAGTGTAAGAATGGCTGCAGTTTACATTTTCCCAGTGAAATTTGTATTTATCTCTGACCACTTTTTGGTTGTGGGGATAAAAAGTATTGTATATGTTATTCCAGGTAATGTACTATGTGTGTGCCAAATTTCATTCAGATCTGTTCAGCCATTGTTACGTGATCGAGTAACAAACATCCAAACTTTCTCATTTATAATATTAGTGAGATGATAAATATCTCAAATATTTGGAATGCATTGCTATAAATATCCGTGAAAAGCTCTGTAAAGGAGTATGCTGGATGTATGCAGGAGGCCCCCCCCCCAATTTACTATCAAGGTTTAGAAAAATAATACAAATTCTCACTCCAAAGGAGTCGGTAGTAATGGTACTAACAGATTTCCAAATCTATATATATATAAAATCGGATGTATGTGTAACGATCGGTGTCAGCACACAGAGAGAATCTGATTATTGGTGATCTGCAGTATCACCAAGAATACAGATATATACCCGATTATTGATGATCTGCAGAATCACCAATAATACAGATATAGTACTATCCTCTGGACACCTGTATATATCGTGAGTGTTTGGTGCAACAGTAATGACTTTGAGTAAACCACCTGATGAGCAGGTGATCCTTGGCAGTATGGGAAATACTGCTCTTTAGAGAAGCACAAGAACCTTCCAGCAGCCTGAGACCTTCCAAGGGGTGGAGTCTTAGGCTGAAGGTAGGAAGGGCCAGTGAGTGAGTGACACCTGAAGGTGGATGTCACTAGCTGATCTGGAGACTATCTCCTAAAGGGTAGAGATAGCTCTCGAGGTCGGGCAAGCCAGGTCGGCAACACACGGACAGATAAAGTACAAAGACAGAAGGCTGATTCGGTATCCAAGGCAGACAGGGTTGGCAACGGATAATCAGATGTGCGTGGTACCAAATCAGAGAGCGGAGGGATAGTCAGGAAAGCAATAGGTCATAACAGATATCAAACAATGCCTAGTCTTGGGTGTGAGGTCCGTGGTCTCTACACCCTGGAACTAGTCTGAAGTAACACAGAATGATAACACAAGTTCCTTAATCTTGGGTGTGAGGTCAGCCGCCTTGCTATCAGTGCACGCGGCGGCTTTTCCACGTTTCCTTACAGTACCCCCCCCCCCCCCCGAGGAGTGGACTCCGGACACTTCCCACCAGGCTTTCCAGGGTGCAAGTTGTGGAATTCCTTCTTTAATTCCTCTGCGTGCATACGACAGTCTGGCACCCAAGTTCCCTCCTCTATGCCATACCCCTTCCAGTGAACCAAATACTGCACGGAGTTCTGCACAAGCCGTGAGTCCAGAATCTTTTCAATTTCATACTCCGGTTGGTCATCAATCAACACGGGGGGAGCGGAATCCACGTATACTGCCGGCTTGATCAAGGACACATGAAATGACCTCACACCTCGCATGCTGGTAGGGAGATCAATGGCATAAGTGACATTATTGATTTTTCTGGTCACTGGAAAAGGACCCACAAATCTGGGACCTAACTTGGGTGACAGTTGCTTTAGAGCCAAATGTCGTGTGGACACCCAGACCAAGTCTCCTGGAAGAAATTCTCATTCTATGGAACGTCTCCTGTCAGCCTGTTTCTTCTGGTTCTGAAAAGCCCACCCCAGATTTCTTTTAACCATTCCCCAAATCTGTTTCAAAGACCTCTGCCAATTCTCCAGGGCTGGAAACGGAGTAGAAGCCACTGGCAATGGGGTGAACTTAGGTGACCTTCCTGTCACCACCTGAAATGGGGAAAATCCTGAAGAGGAACTTTTCAGGTTGTTGTGTGAAAATTCTGCAAACGGCAAAAATTTGACCCAGTCGGTTTGTGCATCTGCAACATAACATCTCAGAAACTGTTCCAGGGACTGATTGATTCTTTCGGTCTGGCCATTGGTCTGTGGGTGGTAGCCTGATGAAAAAGAAAGCTCCATGTCTAACTGATGGCAGAATGCCCTCCAAAACTTGGATACAAATTGGACTCCCCGATCTGACACTATATTTTCCGGAATGCCATGCAGCCGGAAAATGTGCTGGATGAAGAGATCGGCCAATTCCTGGGCCTAGGGGAGTCCTTTCTGGGGGACAAAATTAGCCATCTTACTGAATCGATCGACTACCACCCAAATGACCATCATGCCCTCAGACCTGGTACCAAATCAGAGAGCGGAGGGATAGTCAGGAAAGCAATAGGTCATAACAGATATCAAACAATGCCTAGTCTTGGGTGTGAGGTCCGTGGTCTCTACACCCTGGAACTAGTCTGAAGTAACACAGAATGATAACACAAGTTCCCTAATCTTGGGTGTGAGGTCCGTGGTCTCTACACCCTGGAACTAGTCTGAAGTATAACAGAATGATAACACAAATAATCTGGCTCAGTGTGAATTCCCAGGTCCTCCTGGTTCAAACACACTGTCGGATCTGACTAAATTCTGAGTGCTTCCACGTAGTGTTCGCAACGGCAGACAACTTGTGACTGGCCAGCATACTATATATAGAGCAGCGCTCTCTGGCGCCACCCTTAAGTGATTGACCAATAGTTACTTGCTCTGAGGTCAGCCCCCCCCCCCCTGCTCAACTGGGCAAAGCTACAAATAGCAAATCGAATTCCACCCATTCATGTCAATGGAAAAGGCTGCCATTCTCACAGTAATCAAGCCAGAGTCCCCACACTTGGCACAGTTGGTCACTTGGTGACTGAGGTTACAAATTCAGGAAAAGTGGGTGGAGCATAAAACAGCCAATCAAATTTCAGCCATTCAATTTTAATGGAAAAATGTAAACTGCAGCCATTCTTAGACTGTTAATCACAGGGTTCTCAAACTTGACACAGTTGGTAACTGGTTGAATGAGATTAAGATTCAGGAAAGTGGGTGGAGCTTTGAACAGCCAATCAAAATTCACCTATTGATTTTCAAGGGGAATATTTAAACTGCTGCTATTCTTACACTGTTTATGGCAGAGGCTTCAAACTTGCTGCAGTTGGTCATTGGGTCACTGGAGTCCAAATTCGCTAAAGGAACAGGGCCACAAACATCCAATCAGATTTCCTTGGTGGATAAACTGCTTATATTCACACATTTTTGATGCTAGGAACCTGAAAGCTCACAAACTTGGTCGTTGAGTGACTGTGTGTCAAGGTTACAAAAAGTGGGCGAAGCCAAAAACAAATTTTACTGGGAAAATAATAAAATAAACTGCAGCCATTCGTACACTGTTAATGGCAGGGTTCTCAAACTTTGCACAGTTGGTCACTGGATGACTGGAATTAATATTCAGGAAAATGAGCGGAGTCTACAACAGCCAA
This sequence comes from Hyperolius riggenbachi, assembly GCF_040937935.1. NCBI lineage: Eukaryota > Metazoa > Chordata > Amphibia > Anura > Hyperoliidae > Hyperolius > Hyperolius riggenbachi. The sequence goes on from NC_090654.1 coordinate 59,577,208, forward strand.
TCAAAATTGACCTGTTGATTTTCAAGGGGAATATTTAAATTGCTACCATTCTTACATTGTTAATAGCAGATGCCTCAAACCTGGTATGGTTGGTCACTGGGTGACTGAGGTCCAAATTAAAAAAGGGGGCGGGGCCACAAATAGCCAATAATATTTTTTTAATTTCAATGGGAATATACAAATTATTGATACTAAGGACCCCAAAGCTCATAAACTTGGTAATTGAGTGACTGTATGTCAAGGTTAGAAAAAGTGGGCAGCGCCAACAACTACATTTTTTTACATGCCGAAATATAAACTGCAGCCATTCTTACACTTTTAATGGCAGGGTTCCCAAACTTCACACAGTTGGCCACTGGATGACTGGGACTAATATGCAGAAAGTGGTGGAGCCTACAACAGCCAATCAAAATTCACCTATTAATTTTCAAGGGGAATATTTACATTGCTACCATTCTTACACTGTTAATGGCAGAGGCCTCAAACCTGATACAGTCAGTCATTGGGTGATTGGGGTCATAATTCACTAAAGGGGGTGGAGCCACAAATAGCCAATTAGATTTTTTATATTGGTTCCAGCCATTCTGTTATTGGCAGGGTTCTCAAACTTGACACAGTTGTCACTGGATGGCGGGGATTAATATTCAGGAAAGTGGGTACAGCAGCCAATCAAAATTCATCTATTGATTTTCAAGGGGAATATTTACATTGCTGCCTTTCTTACACTCTTAATGGCAGAGGCCTCAAATCTACTACAGTCAGTCACTGGGAGACTGGGGTTTAAATTCTGAAAAGGGGGCGGGATACAAACAGCCAATCAGATTTGTTTAATTTCAATGGGAGAATGCAACTAATTGATGCCAAGGACCCCAAAGTTCATAAACTTTTTACATGGGAAAAATATAAACTGCAGCCATTCTTACACTGTTAATGGCAGGGTTCTCAGACTTGACACAGTACATCATTTGGTGACTGGGATTAATATTCAGAAAAGTGGGTGGAGCCTACAACAGCCAATCAAAATGCACCTATTGATTTTCAAGGGGAATATTGAAACTGCTGCCATTCTTACACTGTTAATGGCAGAGGCCTCAAACCTGCTACAGTCGGTCATTAAGTGACTGGGTTTTTAATTCACTAAAGGGGCAGAGCCACAAACAGCCAATCAGGTTTCTTTGCTGGATAAACTGCTTCCATTCACACAATTTTTGTGCCAGGAACCCAAAAGCTTACAAACTTGGTCACTGAGTGACTGTGTGTCAAGGTTTCAAAAACTGGGTGGAGTCAAAAACAGATTTTCCTGGGAAAATGTAAACTGCAGCCGTTCTTCACTTTTAATGGCAGGACTCTCAAACTTTGCACAGTTGGTTACTGGGTAATATTCAGAAAAGTGGGTGGAGCCTAAAAAAGCATATCAAAATTCATCTGTTGACTTTCAAGGGGAATATTAAAATTGCTGCCATTCTTGCACTGTTTATGGCACTGTTTATGGCACAAGCTTCAAACCTGGTACAGTTGGTCATTGCGTCACTGGGGTTCAAATTCAGAAAAGGGGGCGGAGCCACAAACAGCCAATCAGATTTGTTTAATTTCACTGGGAAAATGCAAATTATTGATGCCAAGGACCCCAAAGCTCACAAACTTGGTCATTGAGTGTTTGTGTGTTAGGGTTAGAAAAAGTGGGCAATGCCCACGTATTTGACCTGAGGAAGCGGCTTACGCCGAGAAACGCGTTGTCAATGGGCTCTATGTATCGTTTATAATAAATTTGTAAATCTGTTAGTACCATTACTACCGACTCCTTTGGAGTGAGAATTTTATTATTTTTCTAACCCTTGATACAAAAAAAAGGGGGGGCCTCCTACACACATCCAGCATTTTCCCATATCCCCACCCACTGCCGGTCCGTTTGCAGTTTTCCAACGGGCCGCGGCGGGTCTAGCCTCTCGCCCCTCCCCCCGTGGCTGCCGCTCCTGTTACCTTATGAGCGGGCGGCCGCTTCCTCTCTTATAGTCCCCCAGGAGCCGCTCTCCTCTTATCAGCATCTCCTATTACAGCAGCGCGTCTTGCCGCTGCTGTAAGGAGGGAAGGAAGGACAGCGGTTCCCATGGTAACGGCGATCGCCGCTACAGGAAGCCGCTGCCCTGCTTCCTTCCCTCCTTACAGCAGCCGCAAGACGCGCTGCTGTAATAGGAGATGCTGATAAGAGGAGAGCGGCGCCTGGTGGACTATAAGAAAGGAAGCGCTCATAAGGTAACAGGAGCGGCGCCCGCGGGGGGGATGGGGGGAATCGGGCACTACCTACCTACCCACCCACCCATACTAGGGCGCTATACTAGCTATACTGGGCACTATACTAGCCATACTGGGGCACTATACTAGCTATACTGGGCACTATACTAGCTATACTGGGCACTACCTACCCATACTGGGGCTATACTAGGCACTGCCTACCCATACTGGGACTATACTAGCTATACTGGGCATTATACTAGCCATACTGGGGCACTATACTAGCTATACTGAGCAATATACTAGCTATACTGGGTACTATACTAGCCATACTGGGAACTATACTGGCTATACTGGGGCACTATACTGGCTATACTGGGCACTATACTAGCTATACTGGGGCACTATACTAGCTATACTGGGCACTATACTAGCTATACTGGACACTATGCTAGGTATACTGGGCCTATACTAGCTATACTGGGCACTACCTACCCATACTGGGACTATACTAGCTATACTGGTCACTATACTAGCTATACTGGGGCACTATACTAGCTATACTGGGGTAACTATACAAGCCATACTGGACCAGGGAACGAGGGAGCCCACCAAGTACAGTGAGCTGGAGGAAGCCCCGGGTAACAAATCCTTAAAGCGGAATATAACCCTGCATTTCAACTTTGCTCTAAAATATTATTTACAGCATATTATATGCAAAAAGCATTTTTTTTACTAGACCAGCATTGGAAGGGTTAAACACAGAGGAGTTCCGTGGAGAGATATGCAGAAGTTCAGATTGCTACATTCTATTTAGTTGAATGTATCTATTGATAAATGTTACACACTCTTTGGCTGTCCTCCAAGCTCCTTCTCAGTCAGAGAGATGAGTCACATTCAACACTTAGATACATTTATGTAAACAAAATGTATCTATTTCAGCTTCGGATGCGTCTGCAGAAATCTCCAGGAACTTTAAAGCCCTGTGTAACCCTTCCAATGCTGGTCTAGTAAAAAAAAAAATGCTGGTTGCATATAATATACTGTAAATAATGTTTTAGAGCAAAGTTGAAATGCAGGGTTATATTCCGCTTTAAGTTTGATTTGTCTCAAGTACACTTTAAACTTTGAAAATCTCTGTAGAACAAATGTACTTGAAAGTTTGTGAAACCTCTAAACTTTTCTATATGTACATATAAATGTGGCCTAAAACGTTATCTGATTTTCAAAGTCCTAAAAGTAGATAAAGAAAACCTAGTTATCACACTATACCATTATTATGTTTGGTTATGTCGTTTTTGTAAAAATTATCCAACTATGTATTGTCTTTTAAGAAAGTCACCATTTGTATAACCACAGGGATGTAAAATTAAACGTATATATATTCGACAACAGTGGTATGACAACAATGGTACAGTATAATCTTGTTATAGTAAACTCTGATATAGTAAACTTTCAAGTATAGTAAACTAATGTCCCGTTATCGGCAAAGCACCCTTATAAGTATACAGGTATGTTATAGTAAACCTGTTTTTTGACCCCGGTGGTATTCTGTATCTGCCTATAATGGAAAGTGGGCGGGCACATGCCTCATATGTCAGTAAGAGAACAATGAACCATGGTAAGTGGGCAGGCTGGCAGCAAATTGTAGCCTACTCAATATATGCACGTTACTCTGGGCCTGTGTGGATTACCTCAAAAGCACCAGCCAGTGAAACCTAAGCTTTCTGTGTAAATTGCTGCCTGATTACTGAGGGAATCATCTGTGACAAGCTTGTGCATGGCTTCAATGCTACAGCATCATCCAGGCTGCACAGAAATGTGGACAGAGGAGCACATTTATAAGTATTATAACTGGATTATAATATTGGTGAGACCTATGCTTCCTGTGCAAGCTGTTGTATGCAAATCCCTGCATAGTTGAAGACTGTGCATTTTGGCCTATTTTAGACACTTGTCTGTGTTTGCTTGCTGAAGCATTGAAAAGAAAAAATGACTCCCAATTGTTGACCGAATTAAAGAGACTCTGAAGCGAGTCATAATCCACGTTTTTAACTTCTATTTATGTTAAGCACTCAAAACGAGGGGGTTTATACCCCCCAAATCCCCTGTGCAAAATCCATGACTCTCTTGGTCGTGGATTTTGCTGCCCGGGGAGGCAGAGCTTTGAGCTGCAGCTCTGCCTCCATGCGCGTCAATCTGCTCGTGGATTTCCTCCTCTTCCCCGCCCCTCTCAGTAAAGGAAGATTGAAAGGGGAGGGAGAGGCGGGGATTGATGCACGAAGAGGCAGAGCTACAGCCCTAAGCTCTGCCTCAATCAGGAAGTGCTCCCTGCACTTAGCACAGGAGATTTGGGGGGTATAGACTCCTTGTTTTGCCGCGGGGATGCTGCGTTTTAGCACTAGCTATAGTGCTATAGTGCTTAAAGGAACCTTAACTGAGCGGGATATGGAGGTTTGCTTTTAAATAATACCAGTTGCCTGGTAGCACTGCTGGTCTCTTTGGCTGAATCACACACCCGAAACAAGCATGCAGCTAATCCAGCCTGACTTCAGTCAGAGCACCTGATATGCATGCTTGTTGAGGGGCTGTGGCTAAAAGTATTAGACACAGGAGAAGCAGGAGAGTCAGGCAACTGGTGTTATTTTAAAAGGAAAAATCCATACCCTTCTCAGTTTAGGTTCCCTTTAACATACAGTGGTGTGAAAAACTATTTGCCCCCTTGTCACACTTAAATGTTTCTGCTCATCAAAAACCGTTAACTATTAGTCAAAGATAACATAATTGAACACAAAATGCAGTTTTAAATGATGGTTTTTATTATTTAGTGAAAAAAAAAACTCCAAATCTACATGGCCCTGTGTGAAAAAGTGATTGCCCCCCCTTGTTAAAAAATAACTTAACTGTGGTTTATCACACCTGAGTTCAATTTCTGTAGTCACCCCCAGGCCTGATTACTGCCACACCTGTTTCAATCAAGAAATCACTTAAATAGGAGCTATCTGATACAGAGAAGTAGGCCAAAAGCACCTCAACAGCTAGACATCATGCCAAGATCCAAAGAAATTCAGGAACAAATGAGAACAAAAGTATTGTAACTGAGATCTATCAGTCTGGTAAAGGTTATAAAGCCATTTCTAAAGCTTTGGGACTCCAGCGAACCACAGTGAGAGCCATTATCCACAAATGGCAAAAACATGGAACAGTGATGAACCTTCCCAGGAGTGGCCGGCCAACCAAAATTACCCCAAGAGCGCAGAGAAAACTCATCCGAGAGGTCACAAAAGACCCCAGGACAACAGCTAAAGAACTGCAGGCCTCACTTGCCTTAATTAAGGTCAGTGTTCGCGACTCCACCATAAGAAAGAGACTGGGCAAAAACGGCCTGCATGGCAGATATCCAAGGCGTAAACCACTTTTAAGCAAAAAGAACATTAAGACTCGTCTCAATTTTGCTAAAAAAACATCTCAATGATTGCCAAGACTTTGGGGAAAATACCTTGTGGACCGACGAGACAACAGTTGAACTTTTTGGAAGGTGTGTGTCCCGTTACATCTGGCATAGAAACAGGGGCGTAACTAGGCCCCACCGGGCCCCCCTGCAGATTTTCTGAGCGGGCCCCCCCCCCCCCCCCGGGCCCGCTCGCGGCCGTTTTGTGGGTGCTGGAGGGGTGGCAGCATGAGGGGAAAGCCTTGCCCACAGTCGGCGGGGAGAGGGGTAGTTCCCCCCTCTCCCTCACCTCGGGGCTCTCCCCTCTGCGCTCCCCTCCAGCTCGTAAGTGTCTGTGGGGCTGTGGTGGGCAGCGAGCGGCGGGCAGATACATACCTGCTTCCGTGCGTTCCATCGGAGACTTCTCCCTCTAGCGGCTGACGTCACGTCAGCCGCTAGAGGGAGAAGTCTCCGATGGAACGCACGGAAGCAGGTATGTATCTGCCCGCCGCTCGCTGCCCACCACAGCCCCACAGACACTTACGAGCTGGAGGGGAGCGCAGAGGGGAGAGCCCCGAGGTGAGGGAGAGGGGGGAACTACCCCTCTCCCCGCCGACTGTGGGCAAGGCTTTCCCCTCATGCTGCCACCCCTCCAGCACCCACAAAACGGCCCCGAGCGGGCCCCAGGGGGGGGGCCGGGCCCCCCCGCGGGCGCAGGGGCTGCAGGGCCTATTCCTACGCCCCTGCATAGAAATAACACAGCATTTCAGCAAAAGAACATCATACCAACAGTAAAATATGGTGGTGGTAGTGTGATGGTCTGAGGTTGTTTTGCTGCTTCAGGACCTGCAAGGCTTGCTGTGATAGATGGAACCATGAATTCTACTGTCTACCAAAAAATCCTGAAGGAGAATGTCTGGCCATCTGTTCGTCAACTCAAGTTGAAGCGATCTTGGGTGCTGCAGCAAGACAATGACCCAAAACACACCAGCAAATCCACCTCTGAATGGCTGAAGAAAAACAAAATGAAGACTTTGGAGTGGCCTAGTCAAAGTCCTGACCTGAATCCTATTGAGATGTTGTGGCATGACCTTAAAAAGGCGGTTCATGCTTGAAAACCCTCAAATAAAGCTGAATTACAACAATTCTGCAAAGATGAGTGGGCCAAAATTCCTCCAGAGCACATTAAAAGACTCGTTGCAAGTTATCGCAAACACTTGATTGCAGTTATTGCTGCTAAGGGTGGCCCAACCAGTTATTAGGTTCAGGGGGCAATTTCTTTTTCACACAGGGCCATGTAGGTTTGGAGGTTTTTTTCTCACTAAATAATAAAAACCATCATTTAAAACTGCATTTTGTGTTCAATTATGTTATCTTTGACTAATAGTTAACGGTTTTTGATGAGCAGAAACATTTAAGTGTGACAAACATGCAAAAGAATAAGAAATCAGGAAGGGGGCAAATAGTTTTTCACACCACTGTAAATAGAAGTTAAAATGTGGATTTTGACTCGCTTCAGAGTCTCTTTAATATACAGTACCATAGTATACTGCGGTAATACTATTAGTATATTAGTGATTCTTTCAGTGGTCACTGTGGATGACCTTTTGCAAAGTGTGCACTATAATCTGGCTGTTCTTCAGTAAATCTGTTTTATGATCTGGTATCTTGGCTTTGTGAAAAATTAGTGAAATACAGATTTGCAGAAATATCAGTGGTATTTTAAGTCTGCTTAAAGTGACACTGAAGTGAAAATAAACTTATGAGATAATTAATTGTATGTGTAGTATGAATAATTAATAGAACAGTGATAGCACAGAAAAGTCTCATATTTTTATTTTCAGTGATATAGCTTTATTTATAACATTGCATAATTCTGTCATATTTGCAATTTAGTAACTACACTCTCTAGTTTAAGCTGTAAAACTGAGCAGAGCTAATGACTCCTTGAACTTTCCTCCAGTAAAATCTTATCTCAAGCTGTCTCTCAAGCCCTCTCTCTTATCTAAAGCTGTCTCTCACTATTTCTTGGCTGTTTAAGCTATTAGAAAAACAGGACTGAGTTCAACCAAGTTGGTTGAAATAGCTTTTTTGCATAGATAACAACTCAAGTGTTTTAACTCTTCCTATATTGTAAAACAGCATGATACTTAAAATACCCTACCAGCTTCAAATGTGTACCAGTCATAGACAGTGTGCTGTTGTGGCCAAATGTATACTTTTTCTGTATACTTTCTGTATACTTTTTTCTGCGACTTTCTTGAGGCTCCCCTTTCATGTGCAGCAGCCCCCTACCGTTCCATGTGTGGGACATGTGCCCTGTCTGCAGTTTCCCTTTTCTATTTGCAGTCTCCTCTTTCACGCTCACCCACTACCTTGGGAATGTCCTAGGCCAAGCAAATTTTTTCAGAGCTTTCACTCCGGTTTTTTTTTTCTCATAATTGGGAAAAAAATGATCAGTGCATGAAACATTGGTCAGATGTTTCAAATGTTGCAATCAATCAGAAACATTGATTTTACTTCTTGTATTATTATTAATGATTTATACAGCTCCAACATAGTCCAAGGCGCTGTACAATGTAAGAAACCAGACGTGGGGGAAATAATAATACAGACAATGGTATACACCAATATACGAAATACTGAGTTGGTACAAAATGCAGATTTGGTACAAAATACAGATTTGGTACAAAATACAGAATTGGTAACGTTTAAAGATTTCAAAGGTTGGAGAGTGACGGATGTGTTGTGGCGGGGATTCCAGAGAAGGGGTGAAGCATGTGAGAAATCTTGTATAGGTGAATGTGAGGAGGTGATTCTAAAGGAGGACAAAATGTCATGTGCAGATCTGAGATTGAAAAGAAATATATAAAAAAAAATATTAAGTTTGGCCACCTTTAGTGAGACAGATGCAAGATGTGGGATTACTGTACAGTGCATGAATAATACATAGGGTGATTTACTAAAAGAATTTGCAGTGTGAAATTGGGTAACACTAGGTAGATCAAGGTTGTAAGGTGTGACACATCCCATCTAGTGAGTCAAGATCACAGGTAACACCCTCACTGTCCAGTGGAACTGCACTTCCAAACTGGAGCTAACTGTCACTGGACGTGTGCTCCGCTAACAACAAGAAGGAACAGTTCAAAAATTAGCTTAACATCTTGCCGCCCGTGTCACGCCAATGGGCGTGGCCGCGGCGGCAGCCCCAGGACCGCCTAACGCCGATTGGCGTAAAGTCCTGGGGCTCTGTTTTGCAAGAGATCGCGCGCAGGCTGCACGCGCATCTCCTGCTTGGGGGGCGGAGTTCCACCCCGCCTTCAGTCTCCCAGCGGCTATCGCCGCTCGGGAGACTGTTAGCCGGCATGATCGCCGTCTGTTTAGCCTGTGCAGCGCTGCGATCAGCAGCATCGCTGCACTGGGGACAGCCGTGTGACATGGCTGTCCCCCTGGGGGACAAGAGAGTGATCGGCTCTCATAGGCAGAAGCCTATGACAGCCGATCGCCGTAATTGGCTGGCTGTGGGGAGGGAGGGGGGGAGGGATGGGGTTTAAAGAAACAGCCTTTTTTTAAAAAAAAAACACAAACGAAAATATTGATGGGAAAAAAAATAAACATGGGGGGAGCGATCAGACCCAACCAACAGGGAGCTCTGTTGGTGGGGAGAAAAGGGGGGGGGATCACTTGTGTGCAGTGTTGTGCGGCCCTGCAGCTTGGCCTTAAAGCTGCAGTGGCCAATTTTACTCAAAATGGCCTGGTCACTAGGGGGTTTAGCCCTGCAGTCCTCAAGAGGTTAAAGAAAACAAGAGCGTGCACCTTCCGTCCAAGGCTTTATTTCCATAGAGTGACAGCATTACAGTCCATATGCACATAACAGCGCATCAGTGTGCAAAGTCCAACGCTATAAGTGAACAATGATATTTGGCTTACGTGTCCATCTATGTGACTGGTCAGTGGGAAGGAGGTGGGTGAAAGGCACAGAGGTGGCGAGCGACGGCCGTTTCGCGGCCACTGACGCTTGGTCACGCTACGTCTCCTGACGCTTGGTCACGCTACGTAGCGTGACCAAGCGTCAGGAGACGCGAAACGGCCGTCGCTCGCCACCTCTGTGCCTTTCACCCACCTCCTTCCCACTGACCAGTCACATAGATGGACACGTAAGCCAAATATCATTGTTCACTTATAGCGTTGGACTTTGCACACTGATGCGCTGTTATGTGCATATGGACTGTAATGCTGTCACTCTATGAAATTGGGTAACAACATTGCATTTTGTCTAATACAAATACAAGAACTATCTCAGTAGTATATCTAGATTACTAAAGATACATTCTACTATATATAGGATGCAACTTTTGGGCCATAGCAGGGTGTCTCTTAGGCCCCAGGCTCCAAAAGGAATCGCTCCTAGTTAACCTCAGATTATGCATAATTGCTCCTACTCAATATACTACTCAAATATGATAAAAAACCTGATATCCAAATGTCCATGGCTACTTAAAGTGAACCTCCAGACTAAAAATCTACTCAGCAGAATTGAAAAGGCTTGGTGTTTCTTTAACAGTTTCACAGCATCAGAACTTTGTTTTTCTTATAGAAGTCTCATTTTTGGCTGCATTTTTAGCTAAGCTCCGCCCCATCAAATAAAACTGCCCGGGCTTTTTTCCCCTGATGCTGTGCTAAGCATGATGGGATTTTCTATGTTGTTGTTGTTCACGTTGCCTAGCAACTGGGAGGGGTGATCAGGACACAGGACAGTTGGAACTGTGTCTAATGCTCCCTGTCACCTTCTTTCAACCAAAATGATGTCTGCCCCATGAAATCACAAACATTTGCCTATTCTTTTAAAACAGGGTGGGTAAGAGATTATATTACCTATCTATTTTAATTAACATAACTAATGTAACTTAAAGCGGAATCTAACCCTGCATTTCAACTTTGCTCTAAAACATTATTTACAGTATATTATATGCAACCAGCATTTTTTTTTACTAGACCAGCATTGGAAGGGTTACACAGGGCTTTAAAGTCCCTAGAGATTTCTGCAGACGCATCCGAACTTGAGTTAGATACTTTTTGTTTACAAATATGTATCTAGGTGTTTATTGTGACTCATCTCTCTCACTGAGAAGGAGCTTGGAGGACAGCCAAAGAGTGTGTAACTGTTTATCAATAGATACATCTAACTAAATAGAATGTAACTATCTGAACGTCTGCACGGAACTTAACCACTTCACCACTGAGGGGTTTTACCCCCTGAGCACCAGAGCAATTTTCACCTTTCAGCGCTCCTTCCATTCATTCGTCTATAACTTTATTATTACGTATCGCAATGAAATGAACTATATCTTGTTTTTTTCGCCACCAATTAGGCTTTCTTTAGGTGGGACATTATGCCAAGAATTATTTTTTTCTAAATGTGTTTTAATGGGAAAATAGGAAAAATGTGGGGAAAAAAATAATTATTTTTCAGTTTTCGGCCATTATAGTTTTTAAATAATGCATGCTACTGTAATTAAAACCCATGAAACGTATTTGCCCTTTTGTCCCGGTTATAAAACCATTTAAATTATGTCCCTATCACAATGTTTGGCGCCAATATTTTATTTGGAAATAAAGGTGCATTTTTTTTCAGTTTTGCGTCCATCCCTAATTACAAGCCCATAGTTTATAAAGTAACAGTGTTATACCCTCTTGACATAAATATTTAAAAAGTTCAGTCCCTAAGGTAACTATTTATGTATTTTTTTTAATTGTAAATTTTTTAAATTTTTTTTTAATTACAAAAAAAAAAAATGGGGAGTGTGGGAGGTAATGAGTTAATTTTATGTGTAAAAGTCATTTATTTGTATGTGAAAAATGTGTAGGGTGTAGTTTACTATTTGGCCACAAGATGGCCACAGTAACTTTTTGTTTTAATGCGACCTCCAAGCTTCCTTCCGGAAGCTTGGAGGAAGAATAAGGAGGCTGGACACGTGAGTTTTTTCTCACAATGATCGCGCTGCCCATAGGAGAGCAGCTGATCATTGCGGGGCTTAGATCAACGAACGGGAATGGATTTTCCCGTTCATTGATCTCTGGGCGAGCGGGCGGCGGCGGTTTTATTAGCGGCGGGCGGCGTGTTTACGAGCGGGAGCGCGGGCAGCGTCGGGAACGCGGAAAGTACGTGTTTCTCCGTCCCTGGTTTTTAAAGGATGGAAAAAGGGGCGGAGAAATACGTACGCGCGGGGGTAAAGTGGTTAAAACCTCTGTGTTTAACCCTTCCAATGCTGGTCTAGTAAAAAAAAATGCTTTTTGCATATAATATGCTGTAAATAATGTTTTAGAGCAAAGTTGAAATGCAGGGTTATATTCCGCTTTAATGACGGTATGTTTGTTTAGGCTGAAGTTTCTCTTTATTCTTGGTCCATTATATGGAAAGATCACAAGCTTTAATGTATACAATTTGACTTATGAATATAACGATTACTTGTTATTTCTTTTTCTCAAAAGCCCAATAAAAATGATTGAAACACAAAAGAATTTGCAGTGATCCCACACCGTGTTCACCATAAATATCCAATCATGTGCAAAGAAATGCCGATTATATTTAATCCTCTGTTAATGCCTGGATTTCTGTTAAGTAACTGTACTTCACTATGTTGCTCCTTTAATTAGCCCGTCTGTTCAATACAGCACAGGAGTGCAGGCGTCCAGCCTGTCGGCCTTGTGGGGTTTTGTATGGCATGTAAAATGAATGGAGAGGTTTATTTATTTATGTATCTAGTATTTATATATCTCTGACATTGTCCACACTCCACAGCACTTTACAGAGTTATATAGACTTGTCATCATTTATTGGATTGGGTTTAAACGATGTCAAGAGGAGAAAAGGCAAGTAGCGTTCCTCCACCCCCATTACATTGCAGTGTGCATTGGGCATTAAAAATGCATACATGAAATAAAGGCGTTTGGAAAAAAGGGTGCAAGGGATTGCCCCTAGTAGAATATCGCTACTATTAGCAATATTCTACTGCTAGATTCCATAGTAACATTTACCAATATTTTACTATAGCTAAACCTGACCCTACTCTCACACAGAACCCTCCCTCTACCGACGCATAACCCCAACCTCCACTGGTGGTGCCTAAACCTAGGACCCCCCATGGTGGTGCGTAAACCTAAGACTCCCTCTGTGCCTAACCCCAAGACCAACGATGCTATCTGGTGCCGAAATGTACTGTCATAGCCACTAAAATTTACCTTCCTTGCCCGAATTTCACGGCCATCATAAAAGTCTAGATTTGCGGCAAAGAAGGTACATTTCAGCGTCAGGAGGTGCCCGATAGCAGCTTTTACACTAGGCGCCTATGGCAGTGCCGCTTTTTCCATAAGGGCTCTTGTGCCATTTAACCTGATTAGTGGACAACTGTCTGTTGTAAACACTGAGGAGCTGTGATGTGTAAATATGTTTTGCTTCTGTAACCTGCCACTGCTGAAGACATATCATTGTTTCTCTTTCTTTAGGATTACCTGGAACACTAATTGATCTAGAAAAGAGACGGCAGGTGTTTGGGAAAAACTTCATACCTCCAAAGAAGCCAAAAACTTTCTTACAGCTAGTATGGGAGGCGCTACAAGACGTAACGCTCATCATCCTGGAAATTGCAGCCATTATATCACTGGGCCTGTCGTTTTACCGGCCGCCTGGAGGAGACAACACAGGTGAGTGATAGTAATTATGTTTCTGATAATGCACTGAATCTCAAGCTAACTTCTCACAGACTGACTTATGCCCAGTGGTTCTCAACCTTTTCAGCACATGTACCCCTTTGTGGGTCATCCCTAAGCAAATGAACCCCCTACCGGCACACGCCGAAAAAGTGGGTGTGGCCATGATGTGGGTGGAGCCAAATACTAGCAAAATACAGGTGCACTAGTCACGCAGAATAACAGCATACACAATGTAAATCTATGGGCCTCAGCAAGGAAAAAGATTGGGAAAAAAAGAACGTTTTTTTTTCCACCACCAGCCTACCTATCCACTTCACTATTAACACCCCTCCTTCTCCTAATAATAGCTTTTATAAAAGCTTTTGGGATTAGTATTTTTTGTTAGTGATACACAGTGAGAGCTCCCCCTCACACGTCCTGCCACATGCAGCACAGTCTGCAAATGGCGCTGGACGAAAGAGCTTCCGCCTCTTCCTTTGCCTTCCCCTCCCCTTCCCATGGCCTGCTCCTCTGCTCAACCATCCCCACCCCGAAAAACGACTGTATATTTTCCATATACAATATACATACTGTGTCTGCAGCACAGTTCAGAAATGATTATCCACTGTTAAATCTCCCGTAGCGCTGCTATGCTCCATACACAGACGCTCATGGGGAGATGTGTAGTAGCCTAGCTAGCTCTCTGATTGGCCCAAATGCTGCCTGTCACAGCAGCGGCTCTGATTGGCCGCAATGGTGGCGGGCGCACGCGCTGCTGTGACAGGCAGCATTTGGGCCAGTCAGAGAGCTGCTAGGCTACTACACATCTCCCCATGAGCGCCTGTGAACGGAGCATAGCGGCACTACGGGGAGATTTAAGAGCGGATAATCATTTCTAAACTGTGCAGTGGTTCTCTGCCATTTTGTCCACGGCCCCTGATGTACCCTCCGGGGTCTGCAGACCCCAGGTTGAGAACCACTGCTGTAGCCTACCTATGTTAAGAGAACAGAGCTGCTCTCTAAGTGGCTGCTTCAGATAAGCAATTACCAAAGATTCTCATATTAAAGGGATCCCACCTCTTTCTTGACTTAAATGGGCTTGTAACTCCCAAAAATAAAAAATTGCCAAAAATGTGTTAGTGCCCCAAAAATATATGTTAACCCCTTTTTTCTAAATATGTCCCTATTATGTCCCCCCTCTTTTTTTATTTTTACCTTATCTGGGTGCCTTTGCCTAACTGCAGGAACTGTGCAGTGCTAGTAGGCTTGTGTGTGTGTTAACTATATTAACAAGTCCATCTCAACATGCAAATAAAGAAAGCTTCCTATGTTGGATAAGATAAGGACACTATACCCAACAAAAGGTGATTGAATCTTCCCTTGTAAGCCTGTTGTCTAGGTGATGTTTGCTGTGGGAGGCACAGTAAGCAGTGGTGGTAAGGATGGAAAATTAACATTGAGCTGGGTTGAAAAAAAAAAAAGAAAAGGGCAGAAGTGATGTCACTTTTGGCATCACGGAGAAAAAATAAAGATGAAAACCACCAGAAATATGAAAGTGAACACTAACAACAACAGGATAGGTAAGTTAAATAATTCTTATTTAATGATCTTTTTTTTCTTTAGTTGATAAGTAGTTTTAGCTCACTTTAAATACAAATGAAAAAAATGGGACTTTGATTGGAAGGGATTCCATTGATCCCTCTTTGAAACACACACCTTGCTGTATACCCTGTGACGCATGTCATGCTTCACTATGCAGAGGGTCTGGGGAGCGTGTTGCATGTCTCCTGTGTACAGTGCGCAATTCTATGTCAGAAAGTAGGGTCTTCCCTGATCTGACTAAAACAGTACATTTCGCTTTACAGGAGTGAAGAATGTGACAGGGGATTAAATCAGTTCCTCGGGTGCTTGTAAGCCTTTAAGTGGATGGATAATGTGACAGAAAGTGTCACCCTTCCTCTACATTGGACATGACCTCCATCCGTCATTACCATTAGTATGACTTCTGGACAGGTCCTCTTAGAACACAGCCCATGAGAGCAGATATGGGATAGAAAAGAGACAGCAGTACACAGAGCTCAGTACCCATCCACATCAGCAGGAATTCAATGATGGGTCAGATTATCATCTACATATAAGAAGACTATAAGTAAGCATAGAAGTTAAGTATACACCCTTTTTTGCAGCTTTCATCCCACAACAACAGGTTAATGAGAAATGTAACAGTTGCCTGTATCATCCCATAGAATACTCATCATTTGTTTCCACTAACCTTTACAGTGTGGAACGACACTTCCAGCCATGAGTCTCCACCACACAAAGGGGTGTACGCAGTAAACTGCATTAAGCAGAATCATGTGTGTAATGTCTTTCCGCATGATGAGCAGAGCAGAATGCAATACATGGATACAGTGCATTACCCTCTACTCATTGTGCGGTAAAACTTTACGCATGTATTTCTGCAAGAGCATCTGTATGGAAGATACTGTATCATTATTCTGTAATCTACTCCTTTAAATGACTTTTAATTTAGAGCTGAAAGGGAAGGAAAGGGTCCCACTGCTGGATCCCTTGTATTGAGGAGGAAGAGTAAGCCTATTTAGGATCCAGAGGCCTCCCGAGGTTAGAACCCCCCCCCCCCCCCCCCCCCTCCCCAGGGGCTCTTTTTTTTTTTTTTTCAGATTCCCTTTAACCCTAACTGACAATTAGACCGCCAACTAATTTTTAAACAGCTTCTCGCCTGTTCCAGCTATTTTGACATGTTGGTGACTGAATGTTTTGACAAGCGCTACATGTTCTATAGTCCACATTACTCAGTAGGGATTGTGTTTGGGGGCAAATAATTGAGATTTGATACAGAACTCTGGAAATGATGATGAAAATCTTTGTATCTTATATGAGCTAATCGAATCTTGGAAGCACGGGATTGGTCTATTTTCAAGCTGCACAGATTTTCATCAACATTTTCATAATTTTGCATTAAACTTATTTGCATATCTCTAGCCAATTTAGTTGAAAACGAAAAAGGAAAAACTTTCATGGAAACTGCTGTTACCCTCTTAACTGAGGACCTCCAGGCATCTTCCATCTTCTCCTAGGTCTTGATTGAAGAGTCTTTGGTTTGGTCATTTGGGGCTTGGGCAATTTCCTCTTGTAGCACATGTGCATGTATACAGTTATCCCAGACAGTATGCACATAAATACGTATTATAATGCATGTGTTTTCATCAACAGCACAATCTAATTAAAAGGAAAAACATATGAAGTTCACACTAGGGGCGTTTTTGCCCTTTTTTCAAGCGCAAGCCATTTTCAAAATCACCTCCAAAACGATTGTGTAATGAATCTCTATCACAAGATTCATATCAGCGCGGTTCGTGCACTGTGCGTTCAGCAAGGACCATTTTGGGGGTGATTTTGCTTTAATGGAAGGTATAGGAAGAGAGCTAAACGCTCACAAAATCGCTTTGTGGGACGATTGCATTTGTGTACATTGTATTTATCCTTTTCTGGGTCAAAGAGTTAACTTCCTGACTTGAATCAGGGAGTGAATTAAAAAAACGCTCAGGAAAAGCTCTTAGAAAAGCGCTTTTCACAAAAATGGAACGCCCACCCAAGCGCCGGAAATCCCCCCAAAATATTGTGCCAAAAAACCCCAACGCTAACGCAAATGGAACACAATATGAGCGAGCCTGAACAGTCCGTTGGGTGGAAAAAGAGAAAGCTGCAAGTTTTCTTTTCCCCTATTGAAAACGCATTAGATGTGAACAAACCATTGACTAACATGGACTTTCAGGTAGAATCTATTTTTGAGTGTGAAAAAATAAAAGAATTAAAAAAAACACATCTAGTGGAGACAAAGCTAAAGACTGCCGATGTCCGTGACTTGCTGGAAGCTCTGCTGGCACTTGAATGAAGATCTGCTGCAAAGTCCTCATCTTCTTGGTTCGGATTTCCTGCCAAAACGAACGGATCCCTGCCAGCTGCAGCTCTTGCAGGAAATTTTAATCAAGGCCGGGCAGAGCTTAATTCAAGTGCTGACAGATCTTCAAACAAATCATGGAGATCTCTACTGTTCAAGCCAGCCACTCTACCGTAAAAACGCCAGAGAAGATAGAGGTGTCTGCAGGGTCTGGGAGAAGAGCCGTAAAGTCTTCTGTTAAGAGGAATATGAAACACTTACAGCCACTGGGTTTGGGATCGGGGAAAATACTAAACACATTGGATTGGCGAAGTTGAAAATCTGATTGTTTCCTTATCAAAACAATCAGCATATATACTCTGTCTGTATCTACTAGACATTACTGGGCAAGAACAATAGAGGACCATCTGTGAGGGAGCGGTGGATTTGCTGCACCCCTCCCTTGGAAGGCAAGCCAGTGTTCACAGGCATAGAGCATATGGTGACCCACACACTGGGCAGGGTGTATTCTTACCTGCCACCAGCTCCATGGAATGGAAGCGGATAGTGCTTGGGAGGGACATCCCTTGTTGCTGTTTTTTTTTAAAGAGGACCTTTAACCCAGGATTGAACTTCATCCCAATCAGTATCCAATACCCCCTTTTTCACAAGAAATCTTTACTTTTTCTTTAAGAGTGTATCAGGGACATCTGTGTGGCTGATATTGTAGTGAAACCACTCCCACATCGTGATTCCTGTCTGTGAACCTTTTTGCATTGTAGGAAATAATGGCTGTTTCCAACTGCCTTGCAAGCAGTACCTTCCTCTGTGCATTTATATACTGTATATACCAGCATATAAGCCGACTCATGTATAAGCCTCCTCCCCAGTATAGCCCCCTCCACAGTAGCCAGATGTGCACCAAGGATGATACAGCTGTATCTCAAGACGCCACTAGATGGGGGTCAATGGGGTCATAGATAATAGACACAGCGAATGCCACACACGAAGTATACCTGATCATTGCAAAACTGACATTTTGGTTGCTTGCTCTGCTCCACAAGCCAGAGGACAGAGGTAGTTTGAGCAGTGCACTCTGCACACCATGTTGCAGGGGATGCGGGGCACAGCAGGGAGCCAGCTAGCAAGAGCAGGTTCACCACTGCACAATCCTAATGTTCCCCAGCCAGTAAGAAAAACCTGCACCACCATTAACAAAAACCTGCACCACCAGTAACAAAACCTGCACCACCATCCATTCTGCTCCACTGACTCGCATATAACCCAAGGGGTACCTTGTCAGCACATTTTTGTGCTTAAAAATTAAGCTTATACACGAGTATATAAGGTATTAAAAAAACAACCTTTTTTAGCATATTACATTGTTGGTGCGTGAGCTTATAGATGATGGCAGTTAGTGCTGTCCATTTTCCCTCATGCCTGTCGACAGTAAAGATGCTAACCTGCAGGCTCACGCAGGATCAAGCAACATGAATAAATTAAACAGCAGGTGTTAATTGTTTTATTAATTATCTCGCTTTTCAATGTCTTGATTTATTTTTCTCCCTTACTACTATCTTTTGCTAAAGTTCCTCTAACTTTACCTACAAATTAAAAAAACAAAAACTTTTTACTGTGCAGAACACACCATGACAGCTGTGCACCTTGTTTATCACCTTACACAGCTTCTCCCCTGAGGTAACAGAGAAGACAGGCTCTAGCATTCACATCACATAACAAGCGGTTCAGGTTGTTCTTGTTTACACTCACACATGAGATAAATCTCTCTCAAAATAAGCATCCAGTTAGGTGTAATAAGTAGCATTGATCCATGTGAAAGTTAAAGCATCCTTCTTGAATTATAATGCTTCAACCTCTCTGCGTACCACCAGGAGGAGGCAATGGAGATTCAGCAGGCAGAGTTTATACTGGCTAAATTCTTTCACGTTTTCTCGCATAGTATGATTAGTATGATTTTGAGCCTTATTAACCCTTTAGCAGCCAATTTATTTAGAGGCTTGCAAGTATATTTTAGCAAAAAAAAATGTATTTGTTATATTTGTTTGCTACTAAATAGTACTGCTTTAATGTGTATGTATGTCCACTTGTCACTAGGGGGCAGTGTGGGGCAATAATAGAGGACTTCTGCTTTCAGTTTCTGTATTTTCTGTTAGCAGGGAGAGATCAAAGCATTCAAAGAATTTACAGTACAAGGAGTTCTGCTGACTGAGGTCAAAAGCAGTGCATTTACCTCAAACCAGATAACTCTATTGAAGCTGCTAATGGGTTAATAAGAAAATGTTTCTGCTCACATGAAGAGAAAAGGAACTACAACAACAATAAGTTGTCTAGAAACTAAAGGGAAACCACCAGGCCTGTGTCACCAGGTTTGCAAAATTACCTTTGCCTAATGCTAATTAAACCTACATGTATGCAGGCAAGCAAAAACCCTAGGATCCCATTAGGTTGCTGTTCATACCTCTAGAAAATTGTAGGAAACAGAGGAGTACCACAAAAGATAAAGTGGTGTGCTTCAACCTCAACCCCTGTTTCCCAAGGGTGACACAAAGTCCACTCTAATACAGAAAGGTCGACACCACCTGGGAGTCTCCCAGCTCTTTTATTACATAGGTTTAAAAGCTGCTTATGCAGTATGAGAAGGGGCTTTATAGCCCGAAACAGTGGTCGGTTACTGCAGCTTTTAAAGCTATGTAATCAAAGAGCTTGAAGACTCCCTGGTGGTGCCAACCTTTCTGTTTTAGACTGTTCATGCTTATGGCACCTATCCTACACTTACAAGTATATAAGTAGTACCGTGTTTCCCCAAAAATAAGACATTGTCTTGTATTGTTGGCACCCTTTGACCCGGTTGCACATGCGCTGTATGCTGGGTCGGTTCCGTGACCGCGCTACCCTCTTGTCATAACCAATGTGCGCCGGGGAGACATCAGCGCACGCACATTGATTGTAGTGAGAGGGGAACCTGAAGCCAACACAGCATACAGTGCATGTGTGGTGACTGGGTCAAACCATGTTAGGAGACTGGAGCCATTTAGAGGTTAACGTAGGTGGATGCAGCCACAAGGGAGGTGCGTTAAGACACTGCACACCTCCACATACACTAGCATAGCATCCAATTATCTACCGGTATACAGCTAGGGCTTTTATTCGCGACGGGGGTTATTTTCAGGGAAACACAGTAGCATGCTGCACCGGATACACGTGACTGCCACCCACTTAGGATGTTTCCTTGGACCACCCACTCTGCTATGGTGTTGGGACAAAGCACAGTTCTGAGTTGTACTTTCCTGCAGAAGAAATTAGTTGTTCCAAATTAACTGTGTACCTCGCTGTCTCACCGTCTGTCAATTTCGAATGAAATACTGCACAATTCCTTAAAATACCAAGTTAAAGGCTGCATGAGGTAAAAAGCTTAGTAAATGGTCATGCTGTTTTTGGTGACTTACTAAACTACTACCACAGGTGTAAAAATCTTGGTGAATTCAGGAAAACAAAGTGTAAAAGACGGCATGAGGTAAATTACCGAACATTACATTTTTACTGGACGTGTCTTAGTGATTTGAAGCCATAGTATTACTTTTGTTACCTCACTTTTTAGCACTTTTTTGCATTTTCTAGATGCTGGAAATGAATTTCGGTAGATAAGATGAGAAAACATCTTATGTGAGAACACGCCAGTGAAAATCTTATTGAATCCAGTAGTCAGAACTCACATCGTTTTATCAGTTTAGTGTTTCTAGTAGTCGTCTTGCTCATCTTAAACATGTGACATGATGAGATAAACATGTGTATGTACAGTGCAAAACTTGTTTTCAAAAGCTTCTATCTTGTCATTACCTTGTCAGGGATATAGTAAGCATCACTGATAAGCAAATTACAGCCATAAAACTTTTCCTGGCAAAATTCAACTTCTGAGGGCAGGGGAGAGATAGAAAAAGGTCACTAGTTCATGTATTTTAACTCTGGCACAGTTGGAACACTTATTAGACTGCCACTGAGCAAAGACGACAAAACATTCAATCTACTTTGTAAATGTTTAAATCTAAAATAAAACCATGGGATATATTTAAAGAAAAGTCATTTTTAGGAGCATGAACACAGATCCAATTGTTTATTTCATGAGTTTAGTTTCACCTCTAGTTCACTTTAAGTCCTGGATAACCAAGAGCTTAGAGCAATCCGACACTCTGGACACTTCCATGCCATCTTCATGGCGTGCGTCTAGCACTTTTTTCACCGGTATAATTTATGCTGATGTTTTTCTACTGTAGGAAGTGACTATCCTTGCTGACTCTCTGGCTAGGGAAATAAGACAGTAGCATTCCATGTACTGTACCGCCGGTGACACCGCTGCATTTGTCCAGGGTGACCTTGAAGGAGGACAGTTTGTTGGTGCAAACCTGCACAACCTGGGCGAGGTGCAGAGACTAGCTGTCAGGGAATTACAGGGCAAAACAGCAGAAAAAATGTCATTAATGATTTCATCTGGTCTATTTCCAGCTGCCTCCCTTGTGGATTGTGTCATCACAGGTGCTGTTATAACGGAGGAGACTGCTGTCTGTAGACTGTCAGCGTTATTGTCTGATTAATTCACCCATTTCCCATCATCCAGGCAGACACACTGTCACATGCTCTTCCAGGGAAGATAATGCAAAACACTGGAGCAGGACACAGGACTCATGATAGCAGATAGGTGCATCTAGACCTGCATGCACCAGAGAGAATGATGTGGAACACAGAATAACAGGAATAAAGCGGACCTGAACTCAGAACCTCCTCTCTGCTCTAAAAGATACACAACAGCATAATAACCTTTAAACAAAAAACATGTATTTGCTACAACTGATACAAATCCTAAAATATATCTGCAGTGTTTCTACGTCCTGATTCATGAAAGCAGACATGTTGTTATCAACCTGTGCTTTCAAATGAGCTTTTCTGCCATGGCAGTCAGGTGACACGGGGGAGAGATCCAATTACACAAATGAGGGGGAATTAAACAGGCTAAACTCTCTAAATACATATAGGGTACATTTCTCTCTGTTCTTCTTTTGTCCTGAGCAAGAGTACAGGTCCACTTTAAAGAGGCACTGCAGATTACAGTACATTTCAGAGAGACTGTTAGGTGGCCAAACTATCAAAATTAAACACAATTTTTGCTGATTGCCGTTAGGTACACTATGCCTGTGACATATTGTTAAATAAAACATTTCCATGGGAAATAACTCATACACCGTGTGTAGTTAGCACAGTGGCAGCTGCTAATCAGTGGCTGTTACTGTTGCTGGCACAGTGGCAGCTGCCAATCAGTGGCTTCTGGCCCCCTGCATGTGGCACTGCAGCTACAGCCATGGAATCAACAACTGTAGAGAGCTTTGGGGGCCACCAGAAATGGTTCGGCGGGCCGCATTAGGCCCCCTGGCCAGACTTTGGACATGCCTGGAATTAACTATGTTTTTTGGTTTATGTGCTCTTAAAGTATTAAACTATGTACAGTTTATATAATACTGTAACTTTTAACAACAAAAATATGTAATACAAATGCAGTATTGTATTGTAAGGATCCCTCCTGCCGGTTGCAGCGGAGCTGCAGCCGAGCAGTTTTGATTTCTCTGCCTGCATTTGGTTGCTTGGTTTTGTTTGCAATTGCCATGGGAGTCTTTGGTATTTGCAATCATACCGCAGTTCAGAGTAGCTCAGGATGTTGTCATGAATCCACCTACAGCTTACTGCAGTATAACTGCAGTCAGACAGCTGTGCATTTCTTACATGCATGTGGTTGCATAATCTGGGATGCATTTGTAATGAAGATCCCTTCCATTCACACACAGCTTATAGCCTTCAATCAGTTTAGCACAGGATTGCATGATTACCATTCAGCTGTGTGGGAATTTGCATGTCTCTTCCCATTGGCTGATGTTCATATAAAAGCCTACCACTCATTCCAGACCTCGCCCGACATAGCGTACTGCTTACCTGAGTAGTTGCTGGGTCCATGCTTTGAATGTGTATTTTGTATTGCTTTGCTTTCCATTACCTTGCCTGCCTGGACAGTCACTGCACCCGCAGGGGTGCAGTGGAGTCTTACCACCCTGCTAGCCAGTGACTGCCTTCACTACGTTGGTGACTGGTAGCTATCCTGCTTGCTCTGTTCCTGAGGACGTGACTAAAGCAGTGGTTGCTATTAGTTACGCTCCAACCTGTCTGTCTTGTTTTGTATCAGTGTGGATGTTTGCTACTGCTAGGCAAACATTCCTTTTGTCTGTCTGTTCCTGCTAGACCTATTTCCTGTGTATGTAACTATAGGCTGCGGTTGCTATTAGTTACGCTCTTACTTGTCTGTCTTGTTCAAGTCAGTGTGGATGCTTGCTATCACTAGGGCAGCGATTAGACTTGCAAGCAATCCGTCTGTCTCTCTGTTGTCTGTCTTGTTACTCAGATCAGAGGCTCAGTGCGGCATCGCACTGAGCAACCATTGTGTCTTGTTATTTGTGGCGGTATCGGAAGCCCAGAGCTGCGGTTGCTCTGGGCAATCTTGCTACCTTGTTCATTACTACTGTGATAATCTGTGTAGCCTCTTCCATCACCCAGCTACATAGTCTTGTTTGTCTGGTGGTACTCTGGCTTACTTGCCCTCAGCTGCTATACCTTGCACCTCCAAGGCCTGGATATAACCGAAGTTGGGCAGGTGTTGTCTCTTCACCTCCTGTTCAAGCGGGGACGCGCCACATAGGGCGAAGAAGGTGGTGATAGATTGGGGCATAGCAGCTGAAAAGAAAGCAGGAGATCTGCCAGGCATTACATGTATATTTTGTACATGAAGACAACTTTGTTTGTATTGCTGAAAAGTTGTAACTCAAGTCATTTGTAATTATGGGACGGTCTGTATTCAGGAAACCCACCTTTACAGTTAATTTCTTGACTTCAGCAGCAGAAACTCTTTCTAAAGCACTGTGCATTGAATGTAGTCCGGCCCTCCCGGTGATGTTTAACCTAGGCCAGAGCTGTCAACCTCCAGTCCTCAGGGACCAAGTTTCAGAGCCGGGACAAGGTCCTCCAGCACCCTAATCTGAGACGCCAAAGTGCGCCACTCCATCCCTCCCACCACAGCCATCACACACTGATTGCTATTAGACTAAGAGGCGCCCCAGGGCCCCCAACACCTTAATCTCTAGTTATCTGGCTTGCAGTCACTGCCATGTATCCCCCTTTCTTATTTCTCTCAGCTTCAAACACAGTAGGGGAATGATAGCTGAGTGAGTTATGCGCCCCCTCCTACACTGCGCCCTGAGGCTGGAGCCTCTCTCCCCTCTGCCTCAGCCTGGCCCTGCCAAGGTTCCTCACACATTTTTGGAACAGCTCAAATGAATTGATGGGACTGAATCAGGAAAGGTGCGGGTCATCAAATAAAATACATTTCTCAGTCCATCCTAAAGATGGCATGGATATGGCCCTCGAGTACTAGAGTTGGACATGCCCAGCCTAAGCTGATTAGCTATGCGTAATTCGTCCTCCCCACCCCCGAGCATTCTGGTAGATAGATTTTGTACTGGCTTTGGAATCCTCAGAAACAAACATTCTGCAGTGATCTACCCGACAGGACTAACAATGCTGCTACCTGTGATAAATTTCAGAATGTAATTCACTGGGAAGGAATGATTTTACAATGGGTAAGCACTGACTCAAAAATGTATAATGAGTATTGTAAAAAAAATAGAATTTTTTTTTATTATGTTGTTTTCACTACAGTTCCTCTTTAACCACTTAAGTACCAGCAGTCTCTGCCCCATTAAGGACCAGAGGCCGCTGGTACAATAATGACAGAATACCGACGAATCACTGCATATGCCCGCCATCACCGCCGCACGTGGGGAACCTGGGCCACCCACTCTGCCATCTCTATGATGGCAGAGCACTGTGAGCCGGTCAGGAGGTGCTTTTATTGGCTCCTGACCGTGTCTATCAATGTAAGCCTATGGGAGTTGCTTACATTGATAGACATGGCCAGGAGCCAATGAAATTGGCTCCTGACCGGCTCAGAGTGCTCTGCCGTCATAGAGACAGGCAGAGCAAGCGAGCTGCGATGGAACACGGAGGGGATTCAGTGGCAGGACCGCCGAAAACGGCAGATGCACGCTGCGGCGGTGATTGAAATCTACGCCCTGCCAGCTAGGTAACCACCAAAACAGGGAGTAGATTTCAATCACCTCGGTCCTGAAGTAGTTAAAGATGCTACTTTGAAGACAGAAAGCTACAAATGTGATCCTATTACACATTCGGCAATATGTGTTCTGCTTTGTATCTATCCCTTACAGGTTGTGGCGGGGTAGCGGCTGGGGCAGAAGACGAAGGCGAAGCTGAAGCAGGTTGGATTGAAGGTGCTGCCATCCTCTTGTCTGTGGTCTGTGTCGTACTTGTCACTGCCTTCAATGACTGGAGCAAAGAGAAGCAGTTCCGAGGCCTTCAGAGCCGCATAGAACAAGAGCAGAAGTTCAGTGTGGTCCGCGGAAGTCAAGTCATTCAGATTCCTGTAGCGGAGCTCGTAGTTGGAGACATAGCACAGGTTAAATATGGTATGTCTGACCTTTCCTTCTCCAAGTGTGGTGGAAGTAATGACTGCCCATAGGTATCCTCTGCTGACTGAGCCACTGTCTGTGTTTATCAGGTGACCTTCTTCCAACAGACGGTTTGTTCATTCAAGGAAACGACCTGAAAATTGATGAAAGTTCTTTAACTGGAGAATCTGATCAGGTCCGCAAATCTGTAGATAAAGATCCAATGCTGCTGTCAGGTAATGTCTGAGGAACTCTTCTCACCTTCGTTTATTGGTCTTTGCTTTTTTTCTGGACCTTGTTTTAAAAATAAAACCTTTCAATGTGTTCAGAGATGTCTATATTCCTTTTTCTTTGACTTTGTGTTCGTATTTTCCATCTAATGCTAGTGGGGTAGATTTCTTATAGAGGGTATGTGTATTGGACGCCAATATCTCAGCATTGTTTCATTGTATGCTGGCAGAAGTATAACTACTGGGGGAGCAGCTCCTGCAGCTACTGGGGGCCCGTGACCATGGGGGCTTCAATGTCTTACCCTCCCTGCCTCCAGTAGAGGGCCACTGAGAGCAAGTTTTGCTGCGTCATCATGAGTGAAGAGTTATAGTGGCTGCACTGTTATTAAGGTAGGGGGTCAGTGTGGCCACACCCTGGAATTTGGCCCCCTAACCTTGGAGGCCAAAACAGGTAAAGTGGGTGCTATTGTAGTTGGAGATTCAAGGTTATTCCTGGTGGTTGAGATTCCAACGGCCAAGATTCTGCAATGAGAGAGACCAGGAGCCCAAGCTAGGCTAGAGAGGTGCCCACACCCATGACTGCTGCAAAGTTAGGCACTTGTTATTGAGGAAGCGGGCTAGCACCCGTGAAATGCGTTGTCTAAGTGTGCATCATTAAATCGTTATATTTACCCATGTGGTTTATTTTATGGAGGTAAGATTTATCTACTCCTATACAGTATAATCTTGAGATTAGAATATATTTTTGGGTGCCTCCAACAGTTTGTTTAAGCATTGTAGTTGGGGACCCATCTAAGTGCTGGAGGCCCATGATTTGTAGTTGCAACCATGGGTTCAGAGTATTGAATTCAATAGAAGTAGCCCAGTACTATTAGTTTGTGAGTCCTTGCACAACCTGTTGTGTTACCCTAACTTCCCATCTAACCTATTCCTACCGTCATCAGCAAACCTTTCACCTTTACCTCACCTTAAAGTACAACTCTGCTGTTGCTGAGCAAAGGGAGTCTTCAGTTCCACTCTACATTAAAGGAATTAAAGGGACACTTAAGTCAAACAAAAAAAATGAGTTTTACTCACCTGGGGCTTCCAATAGCCCGCTGCAACTGTCCGGTGCCCTCGCAGTCTCCCTCCGATCCTCCTGGCCCCGCCGGCAGCCACTTCCTGTTTCGGTGACAGGAGCTGACAGGCTGGGGACGCGAGTGATTCTTCGCGTTCCTGGCCACAATAGCGCCATCTATGCTGCTATAGCATATATCATATACCATATAGCAGCATAGAGGGTGCTAATGTGTCTGAGAACGCTAAGAATCACTCGCGTCCCAGCCTGTCAGCTACTGTCACCGAAACAGGAAGTGGCTGCTGGCGGGGCGAGGAGGATCGGAGGGAGACTGCGAGGGCACCGGACAGCTGCAGGGGGCTATTGGAAGCCCTAGGTGAGTAAAACTCATTTTTTTTTTGTTTGACTTAAGTGTCCCTTTAATGGCAGACCTAATTTCAGCTTGCTTTCATGTGTTAATGTAAAATGTGCAAGTATAACACAGTTATTTCACAGGGTTCCTATTAGAGATCTACCTCCATACCACGGATCTCTGCACCACCACCCTGGAGGCTCAACCATCTCAAGTTAAACCTGAACAAAACAGAACCCCTATTTTTACCACCCCGTGCTGTCTTACCCCCCATGGACATTTGGGTCACTGTCAATGGTACAATCATCCGCCCAACCGCACAAGCCTGCTGCCTGGTAGTCACCCTGAACTCGGCGTCCTCCTTCACTCCCCACATCCAAACTCCCTGCCTAAGTCTCATCCCAGCATATAATAAGTGATGCACATCCACTCACTATTTCCAGTCACCAGGATTAATTTTAAGCTTGCAGGTCAGTCTAATGTCTTTGATGCCCTGCAGTGACACACGTAATGTGAGGCGCCATTAACCTCCTGGGGGATACAATTATATCGCCCAGGAGGTGGCGCAGCACTATTTTTAAAAAATTTTTATTTTTTAAATCATGTAGCGAGCCCAGGGCTCGCTACATGATAGCCGCTGTGCAGCGGCATCCCCCCACCCCCTCCGATCGCCTCCGGCATACAAAGCAAACAGGAAATCCCGTTCAGAACGGGATTTCCTGTTTGGCTTCCCCCGTCGCCATGGCGACGATCGGGATGACGTCAACGACGTCGTGACGTCAGAGGGAGTCTCGATCCACCCCTCAGCGCTGCCTGGCACTGATTGGCCAGGCTGCGCAGGGGGTCTTGGGGGGGGGGAGCGGCACGGCACGGCGAGTAGCGACGAATCAGCGCGGAGCGGCGGCGATCGGTATATACACGCAGCTAGCAAAGTGCTAGCTGCGTGCAACAAAAAAAAAATTATGCAAATCGGCCCACCAGGGCCTGAGAAAACCTCTGTGGCGGCTTACCCCGAGCTCAGCTCGGGATTATCCCCCAGAGGGTTAAAGGGCGTCATAGAAGTGAGACTGACATGCAAGCTAATGATAAATCCTGGCGACAGAAACATGCCAGGGGACACTCGTGGAGCAACAAACTGACCATACCACTCCAGCGGTGGGGGGGGGGGGGGGCATATGCGTAGGGGAGTAATAACGCTCAGCTTAAGCATGACTCAAGTATAAGCAAAGACCCCCTTTTCTGGGCCACTTTTTGGTCCCAAAAACTCGGCTTATACTTGAGTACATACAGTATTTACACCTCACTGAAGCTAGCTGTTATAATTGCCAGCTGTAGGACAAATTACCAGATTGACTCCTAATGAAGTAAGCAAGTAAAGGGAAAAAACAGAAACTTTTCTACCTTGTTTACACGGTTTATTACACTTCCAAAACAATCAGATAATGCTGGTAGGCAAAGGCAAGCTTATCAATTAGCGCTTTCAGTACCTTGAAAAAAAAGTAAAATGGTTTTAGCTGTTAATTTTATACTGTGTTTAATGCTTTAGAGCCAAGGTTCTCAATGTGTGATACGCGTACCCCAGGGGGTACTCCTCATGGTTCCAGGGGGTACTCGGGCTTGATATACTTAACCAAGAATAACAAAGTTAGAGTTTTAGAAAATGATAAATCTTATTTAAACAACGCCAAATTACCGTATATTCCGGCGTATAAGATGACTTTTTGAACTCTGAAAATCTTCTGCAAAGTGGGGGGTCGTCTTATACGCCGGGTGTCAGGTGCTGGGTGTCAGTATTGTGCCAGGCAGAGCTTACCGGTTGCAGCAGCCTAGGCGGAAAGGTCCCTCGTGTCCTGGGTCCTTCTATGTCCTCTACTGTCCCCCTGCATCATTCATGTCCATGTCCCTGGCACACATACTGACACCCCGCACCTGACACTAAGTTCTTAAAAATCACAGCCTGATCTCTTTTCCCTCCCCTGGATGACTGCGGCAGCCAGTATTATGCAAAGGTGTATACAGGGGTGGGCCAGGAGGATGGAGGAGGCATGTTGTGAAGAGGGGTAGTCTTAAACGGCGAGTATATGCCAAACTCTTTATTTTAACTGGAAAAGTTGGGGGGTCGTTTTATACGCCGGGTCGTCTTATATGCCGGCATATACAGTAGTATTTTAGCTAATTACAAGCAATAGTAAATGCTTGGAAATTGTTTAGAACTAATTATCATGTACTATGATTAAATATTTATTTATCAAGGGGTACTTGTGATAATGTTTATTATGCTGGGTGTACTTGGTGAGTACAGGGTTTTAAAAGGGGTACATACCAATAAAATGTTGAAAAACACTGCTTTAGACCATAGATGAAATTTGAGTATAATACCATTTTAACACACTGACAGCATTGATTAATTCAAAACCATACTGTCCTGTCTTACCGACACCGATTTATTCTTGTCTAGGGACTCATGTGATGGAGGGTTCAGGAAGAATGCTTGTCACGGCCGTGGGGGTGAATTCCCAGACCGGAATAATCTTCACCCTGTTAGGGGCAAGCGAAATGGAGGATGAAAAGAAGGACAAGAAAGGTTTGTGCTTCGTGCAGAGACTTGATGTTGCACTGTTACGTCTCACCGAGTTGTTGTCTTGTGTGTAACACCGTGGGAATCCCTCCATCAGTGCTAGACAGTAGTAGGTGACATACAGGGGGATGAGTCACCATTCAATCACCTTCATCTCTTATTTGCTGCCATTGTGTCACCACTGATTGTCATGAAACATCTCTGCATGTTTAACATCTCCTTCTTGTTTTGTTTTAATCATCATCATACAGGAATGAACAAGCAGGATGGAGCCAGTCTACCAGGTACATATATGGACATTCCACCGCTCCGTAGACTAGCATTCAGGATGTGCGTAGAGATGTATAGGGGTTGGTTTGATAAGGTTGGGGAACACTGGAGATAGATGAGGGATCCAGCAAACCCGAACTGGGTTGTAGAAATGTGGCTGCTGTTAGGTGAGTTTGTGTCATTTGTATCAAAATACAGGATTGCTAACAGCATAGTGAATTAGAGGTTTCACTACTGAAGCTATTGGCACACAACAGTAGCAGGAACTTATCTTTTATGGAAGGATCACACTTGTGTGTGCGGAACTGTAGAAGATTCCCCGCAAGCATTTTTCAATACAATTGAGTGTTTAAAGTGCGTTTTTATCGCTTCCTTTTTTTCCCAGTAGCCTGTGATATCAATGAGAACGGAAACACACACACACACACACACATACACACACACACATGTATACACACGCACGCACACACACACACACACATATACACCGTATGTAGTTTGCAGATGCCTCCTGAAAACGCAGGGGCACCACACACGACTATTACAATCATTACACGCGTTTCCGCAAACATTTTTGGAATGCAGAAAAACGCTGCAGTTTTTCTCTAGTGTGACTCCCGCCTTAGGGGGCAAAAAATTGTGCTTGCTGCACATGTTATCTATTTCAGTAGCATCGTCATTTTTTTCTGCATCTTCCTGCTTTTTTCCTGCGCTTTGTGATCTTTCACAATTTAAAAAATCACACAGCAGATCTTTTTTGTCCGTGTGCAATTCGCAATTCACATTTAATATTAGTCAATGATAAGAAGTGAATGAGATACATTTTCATGTAAATTAACTTCATTGGTACGCACAGAAAAATCACAAGTGGAAAATTTGCATACAAACCCACACAAAAACCCAGATAAAATTTAATTTCAAAAATATTCAAAAGAAATTGCAAACGCAGATTGATGCCTGCGGGAAATCCGATGCAGAATTTGCATTGATAAGGGTGAATGGTCCCTAATAAATCCAGAACAGACTGGATTTATTAAAAATTCTCATTAAAAGTCCTCACTGTGGTGTAGTTATATTTCTGCAGATGCCTAACCACTAATTCATTAACTCTCAGCAACCCCACTGTATTCTGATATGAACCACATGAGTGATGCAAACTCAGGCTACCTAATTTAAAAAAAGTAAGAGTAAAAAAAATGAAAAGTCGAGTGTAGGTGATCTGGATCACTTATGTCTTCCAGTGTATTCTGTTATTCGACAATTTTAGTAAATCTACTCCATAGTGTGCATTATTAAATCCACACCCTCCTCAGGCTGATCCGCACAACTAACATACATCATTCTCTATATTTTTATGGGTCCACATCAGAATGCAAAAGGTCGCAAAAACACTGAATAAAATCAACCCCGCTTTACTGATTAGACAAACATGCCAAAAGTAACTGACGCCTCTCTCTCTATGGTCTTAAGTTGTAGTTAAACTTTCACACTACTACAAAGTTGTTTTTTTTAACTTCCTCTGCATTGATGAGTCAGTTACAAGAAAATAGAAAAGGCCTAGAAAATCAGAACTGGAGTGACCTAAACATGAGTTAACGCCACCGTTGAGGGAAAACGAATGCTTAAAAAAAAGTGAAGTCATCAAAATATTATAAATGATTTCTTATGTACCATGGTTCTCCGTGGCTCTGTAAAATAATAAACTTATATTCAGAGCTGTCGTCCAGGTAACTATACAGAAATATGACATCCCATCTAAAACTGAGACTTCCATGCTGTTGAGCGCCTATACTGAATGTCTAATAAACCTCTGGCCCCAAACTTTGCCTTTGTAGATCACCACCCTTCCTCTTTTAAAAAAAAACACCCTTTCTATGGCACGGAATGCCAGTTTCCTACATGCACATGCAGGAAGTGCCACTACCCCCAAAGTTGAATACATATAGTCGTGTATCCTATATATTGTTTGTTACATATATTACAGTGAATAACATAAAGCCCAATTCTGGTATTACAGTTTATATATTGGCATCCTGGAAATTCCTGGGATGTGACTAAAAAAGTATGGACTAAGAAATAGTTGGAAACTTACAGCACCAACAGAAAATAGTTCTAAATTTAAATGAAGAGGTATTTTTAAACACCAAGTGGAAAAAGGAAGGCTGCTCGAATCATGAAATAAGCTTGGGTACACAGCTTACTTCCCAACCAAAAGTTCTGTAGCTAAAGTAACATTGGCCACCTTCCAAAATATTAAGCAATTTTTAACAACCTCCACAGCCTTTGCGATATCTTGACTGTAAGAAATCAAAAAGATAGAAATATTAGAGCTCCTAATTTTTCTCTCCAAGGTAATAAGGGATCTGCAGTCTCGAAGGACTGGCCCCATCTCTAGCTGTGTTAAGGGTGTTAACAATTTCTTCAACTTGACTCCACTGCTCCAGTCTTCTGGCAAAGTGTGGCTGGATTAGAACAATTTCTTCTTATTTTTTGTAAACTAACTAATAGAATACCTTGTCTAGGACACCTGGAGGGCAGCGAGAAAGATCACCAGTCAGAACTATATTCAAAACACAATAATTATAGGATCTGAATCCATAGAGAAATGAAGATTAAAAAAATTGGAATGAAGAAAAGTCAAAAATTCAGAATGCAGAGCAGGAGGTCCATTCCATATTAACAAAAAACAGTTGATAGAACACTTATACTATGGCTGTCCATCGCCAGTTCTCGAGGACCATACCCCATCCCAGTGTTCAGACTGGACTGAAAAATGACGAAATGTGTTCTAAGTGGACCACACATTTTCTGATTCAGTCCCATCAATGAATTTGAGTTGGACAATTGGAAAAACAATTTGACAGCTAGGAGATATTTAAACAATCTAAGCAGCTTCTAGTTTCAGCACAGCATTATTTTATTTTTGTATCTCAAGATCATAATTTAGTACCAATACTGTCAGTAGCCTGTGGTCTAATGTAAAAACATCCTGAACAGTGACTTCCATGTCTCGTCGTTGACATCTGGGGTCACTGTGGGTCTCTTGAACAATTCTAGTGTACACAGATTTCTTTTCACACCGTGTGGTCATGTTTTCATGCTTTCTTTTTCGTTATTTTTCATTCTTTATCACAGTCGGTTCCACCCTTCCATCCAGTCATCCTCCTGCAGCTACAGATGGGGCGGCAGGGGCAAACGTCACTGATAATGCAAATGCCAACTTAGTGAATGGTACGTCAAATCACGGTTTTCCCACCATCCATTCCTAGGAGCCTTCTGCTTTTTGTATTTTGTCTGTCATGTTAGGTGAAGCTGGGTACATGTCCATGTTCACCGTGGTCAAGGTGCATTACCTGGAAGATAAGTAAGGTCTAAGTATTACGCCCATAGACATCGAAAGGGACTTTATGCAGATAAATCATTTATGGTGAGCACATGTGTCAGCATCAGCAGATTTGTCTGTGGTTGGAGGAGTCAGGAACAGTAGCAATTAAATTGGACAAGATTCAAGATATTCCAGGAAAATTATGCTAGAAAATGACTGATTTGTGAAAGATTTCCTACCATTGTTAATGAGCCTATTCATCAGGTTGACACAAATGAAATTTACAAAGTATACTTTATTTGCCAGAAATGTCTCTTTAACAGACTTCCCTCTTTTTAAAAACATAGTTTCCCTGCCTCCATTCAGTACCATTGGGTTTGCTTCGTACACCTTTTGGCATATGCCCAATTGGGGATGTCGGGTGCTCAGACAGACGGAACTTGACATACCTGTACATTCACAATGTGTTAGCAAGAATTGTCGGCATTTCAAATGTAAAGCCTATAACCAAAACTTTATTGATGCTGCTCAAAATCCAACGTTTCGAAACAGCTATTGTTTCTTTTTCAACCTATAAGCAAAAAATAGTCACCTCCGTGCACTCCTGGACACGTTGTGCACAGATTATTTGTTGGGTTTCTTTTTCCTTTGTATCTTGAAAAAGAGACACTAGCAGCATTAATATAGTCTTAATTACAGAATTTAATTTGGAATGCCAACAATCCTTGCTAACACATTCTGGTCCATATGCAGTTAACGTTTTCACCTAGGAGATAACTCTAATCTTATCTTTAAGTTAACTTTTTTGCATTTTACAATTGAAATAGTACTCAAAAAAGGATGAAAAAGTGCTATCAAATTTATTTTGAGTGTTTTCTTACTTGCAGGTGGCTCAACAGGCATTTTATGACAGGTATTGAAAATATAACTTAGGGGAAAACTCAGGAGAAAAAGTGAATTGCATATGGGCCAGCATGTCCTCCTGAGTACAGTGTTGTCAGGCTGGGTGAGAGCGCAGAAGCTCAGTATTTTCTCATTGCTTTTAGAAGAGAAGTCACTTTCCATTGATGAAGCTTAAGGCTCGTACACATGTCGGATTTTCCCAAACGACCGGTTGTTTGAACGTCCGGCCGTTTGGACGTCAAATCGGGCTTGTGTCCGGTCGTTCGTTCAGCTGATAAGACGGGTTTTGACTGATCCGCTTGGTGGATCATTCAAGACGGGTTCTGACTGATCCGCTTGGCGGATGACACAACGGGTGGTTTGGAAAAATCCAACGTGTGTATGTACCTTTAGATAGGAAACTGATGATGAAAAGAAGCAGTTATGATGTCCTGGAATGGGTTCAGAGGCCCATACGCAATTAACCTTTTCTGCTGCATTTTCTCCTAAGTGGTATTTTCAAACTTGTTAATGAAATTCCTTTATAATCTCCAGCAAGCAAGAAAATACTTTAAATAGTTTTAATTGTACTCTTCCACCTACTTTTTGGTACTTTTTAAATTGCAAATTCCTGAAGAGTTATTCTAAATAGAAGATTAAAAATTATCTCCTAGGAGAAAACTCAGGAGAAAAAGTTAATTGCATATGGGCCAAATGTGTCCATAGTCAACATCCTTCTGTAGAGGTCATCTTTCCACAGAGGCCATTTTTTGGCAGATAAAGTATATTCTGAAATACCTATAAAGTGTGATGTCACCATCAGTAGGTTCTCTCTTTCAAAACCACCGTAGCTGTAAAGCTAAAGATGTAATGGAATAAGTGCTGTAGTGGGGAAGTGTCAACCTTCTGTGTGTCTATGCAGTGTATACTGGTATTGCTTCATCTGTCGTCTCCTCTGTCTGGTCTCATGTCTCATGTTATGTTCTCTGTTATCTGTTCAACTTTTACTGTGTAGGCAAAATGCAAGATGGAAATGTGGACAGCATCCAGAACAAAGGTAAATGACTGCACACATAACAGAGGCGTACACAACACCACACACATGCCAAGCATTTCTTCTAGCTCTCTATCTATCTCTTATGTATTACTCTATTTATCTTTTAGTCTATTTATCTACTAGAGTATGGTTAAGGAAAACACCTGTGTATTTCTTTCCCAGTAAGATAAACAGCACAGTGTGGACGGCCTGACAGCTGTTTCAGAGACCACGGATAAGGTCCCTTTATCTCCGGCCTCTGATGAAGCTGGTGACACCTGCAAAACGGCTTCCATTCACACTGTGCTGTCTGTCTATGTTACTAGGGAGAAAATAAACAGGTGTTTTGCTTTTGAGGCTGGCCTGGTGCGCCCAGAACCTTCCTTTACCTTTACTCTATTGCATTGAATCGTTGAATTGCCAGAGGCACAGCTGTACAGCGGATCCCTCAGCTCCTGACCAATCAAGTGTCTAGTGCCAACTGCTTTGCTGTTCTCGCCTTGATGGTATCTTTCTGTCTACTGTCTACCCATCATCTATCTGTATGTCTAATATTTATCTATGAGATAACGAGAGGTAGTGCACATTAAGATTACCACGATTTATGCAGTATATATAGCATAACTCACTATATACAAGCCTCACTTGCCTGTTAGTGTATATAAGCGTTGTGTGTTTAAAGCAAGTTATGCAATTTGCCTAACTCACTACGTAAATTGCATAAACCCTGGTGTTCTTAATATGGGCTGTCTGCACACATTAAGATTACCATACTTTTGTGAATTTTAACCTGCCTATTGAATGCCCCTCATATCTTTTGTCTACTATTCATCCTCTAAATATCTATCTATCCCACCCCCCAACCCCAGTCTGTTTCTCCCCTCCCCCCCCCCCTTTTTTTATCACTTCCCGTTCCTCTATCGGTTTCTCTGTCTCCCTATCCCTCTCTCTCTCCTCATCTCCTGTCTCTCTACATGTTCCTTTCCATGTTTCTCTCTCTGCATGTTCCGCTCTCACCATGCTCCCCTCTCTCTGCTCTCTCTCTCTGTCCATGTTCCTCTCTTTGCACTTTCTCTCTCTGTCCCCTCCTCTCTCTCCGTGCTTCCCTCTCTCTATGTTCCTTTCTTTCTCTCTCTCTCTCTCTCTCTCTCTCATTGCTCTCCAAATCCAAAAAGCTTTATTGCCAGGACCAAATACATTTAGCATTGCCAAAGCAAGACAAAACATTAACATGGGGGGGGGGGTTGTGGGAATAAAGGAAGGATATAGGTATACAGTCCATAGGAGTGTGGAGGATGTAAGGGACGGTATGGGGTATGGGGGGATGAGATATATAGTCCATAGGGAAGGGGGGGCTCTCTCTCTCTCACACACATTGTTCTCTCTCTCTCTGTGCCTCTATATTTCTCTCTCTCGCTTTTCCTTCCTCTCTCTCACTGCCTCTCTATTTGTCCCCTTATCTCGCTCTCTCTCTCTCTCTCTCCTGTTTGGATCTCTGAATACAAATCACTACACATCCTTCATGTGAAGGACTAACAGGTTCTAAGTGGCTTTGGTAACTTTCTTTCTTTACATAACATTGAAGGAGTGTGAGGAATATTCATACAATAAGTGGATAATATAATTACAAGTGATGGCAGCTATTTTAAATTAGAATTGATTTTGCTGAATATTATGCAAGTAAATCAGTTAGATGCAGCGAATGTTTGCTGGTAATAAGACGTTTCACTGATAATGAATGGTTTATCACCCCAGCGATGAGACATCTGTGATGTGGCAGGATCTCAGTCAGTGTTGTATGAATTGTGGGGATTCCAGTGCTGCTTGTCAGAGGAAAGGCTGGGCCTGGTCTTCTGCTTCTTTCTGGCATCAACCACTCCTTTCTCTTTTACAGTCAAACAGCAGGATGGGGCAGCTGCCATGGAGATGCTACCTTTAAAAAGTGCTGAAGGGGGCGACGGAGAGGAGAAAGAGAAGAAGAAATCACATTCGCACAAGAAGGAGAAGTCTGTCCTCCAGGGCAAATTGACCAAACTGGCAGTGCAAATAGGGAAAGCAGGTCAGTGACCAAACCTCTTGTTATACTGTGCATCTGTGTTAGGGCCGGTTTGCACTTCTTTTAAAAACGTATCCGTGGGATACGTTTTTAAAACTCTGCAGAAACGCAGGGAGCGGATCTTATGTTAAAAATAGGACCTGCTTCCACTCGTGCAGAAACACGGATCCATGTTGCATGGAAAGAAAACCTTGTGGAGAGTCCGGATTTGACACTTTTTCCCAGACTGGAAAACGTGTCCAATGCAAGCCTATAAGAACTGGCACTGTACGCTGTCACTAGGCTAGTCGCTGCATCGCCCATTTTCGTCGCATTCACGCCACCACTGTGACGTAATACTCACGTGTCCCGCCACCCATCGCCTCGGCTCGGTCCATTCTGAACTTGCCCGGTGGTTTGGGATTCTCCATTGAGCTGCAGCAGACCAATGGGAATCCTCAGCAACAAGGAGAATTCTCATTGGTTCATGTAGGACCAATGAGGATTCTGGCCTGTTGCAGCCTATGGAGTGCCATGCTTCTGCTGGCCCCCGGGCTGCTGAAGAGACCGAGCGTGGGGCGAGCAGCGGCGGCTGCAAGACAGGTGAGCAGCGATGCGTAAGGACCGATGTAGCGACGCTGTGGACAAGGAACGGATGCGGGTGTATTTGTGCAAAAGTGGAAGCAGAATGAATGGAACGCATTCCTCCTTGCGGATGCACGTTCCGTTTCCGCTCTACATCCGCACAGGTGTGGACTGAGCCTAACTGATATGGTCAGTTAGCCAATAAATGGTATCATCCTGATTCAAAACTCCTTGCTTTTACTCATGGCTAACATGGTACAACACTACTGCTTCTGACATGGTCACTGGTGGCAAATTACTACCACAACAATTACTGTTCTGCTAACTTGAAATGCAATCGTTTTTTCATACCTGATATGACTTAGGATGCTTTTCCACTTGCAAGCATAATAGCCCTGTATTTGCGATTGCACAACCTGCTTTTTCAACTCGCCGCAATTGCACCACGCAGTATTGGGAATTGAAACGTAACCACACCAAAAAAATCAGTGCAATTTGGGCAAAACTAATCGTGCTGATGGAAAAGGAGCACCACGTTTTCCATGGAAAGGGCCGTGCTGTTGCAATCGGTAAAAGGCTAGCAATCAATCCTTAACCCATTCAGGTTCCGTGGTTTTCACGAGAGAAATGTTCACCTCCCATTCATTAGCCTATAACTTTATCACTACTTATCACAATGAACTGATCTATATCTTGTTTTTTCCGCCACCAATTAGGCTTTCTTTGGGGGGTACATTTTGCTAAGAGCCACTTTACTGTAAACGCATTTTAACAGGAAGAATAAGAAAAAAATGGAAAAATTCATTATTTCTTAGTTTTCAGCCATTATAGTTTTAAAATAATACATGCCTCCATAATTAAAACTCACGTATTGTATATGCCCATATGTCCCGGTTATTACACCGTTAAAATTATGTCCCTATCACAATGTATGGCGACAATATTTTATTTGGAAATAAAGGTGCATTTTTTCCATTTTGCATCCATCACTATTAACAAGTTTAAAATAAAAAAAATATAGAAATATTTCATCTTTACATTGATATTTAAAAAGTTTAGACCCTTAGGTAAATATTTACATGTTTTTTTTTTTTTATTGTAATGTTTTTTTTTATTTATAGTAAACATTTTATTTGGGAGGGTGGGGGGTAAACAATAGATTTATAATGTAAATGTGTGTTGATTTTAATTCATTTTTATTTTCAGGTGTAGTATTACTTTTTGGCCACAAGATGGCGGCCATGAGTTTGTTTACATGACGTCACTCTAAGCGTAACACACGCTTAGAGTGGCGCATCAGGCAGTGAATGGCCAGAAAAGGCGCAGCTTCCGAGAGAAGCTGTCGCTTTTTCAGCGGGGGAGAGGAATCAGTGATCGGACTTCATAGTCCGATACATTGATTCCCTGACTACCGAATCCGCGGCCGGGAGTGCGCGTGCACGCGCGCGATCGGCCGCGGGGGCGCGCGGTAGCGCACATGGTTTCTGGACGTAGTTTCTACGTCCAGAAACCAAAATAGGTTAAAATAACTCCAGAATTCTAAAGTTGAAGACAGGCTGTTAATTAATTGCATGTGAAAATAACTAGAGGAGGTAACGTAACTACAGTAGAGGTAACTTAACTACAGAGGAGGTAACGTAACCTCCCTGGCGGTCTATTAAGATCGCCAGGGCGGCTGCGGGAGGGTTTTTTTTAAATAAAAAAAAAACTGTTTCATGCAGCCAACTGAAAGTTGGCTGCATGAAAGACCACTAGAGGGCGCTCCGGAAGCGTCATTCTGATCGCCTCCGGCGACCAGAATAAACAAGGAAGGCCGCAATGAGCAGCCTTCCTTGTTTTGCTTACATCGTCGCCATAGCGACGAGCGGAGTGACGTCATGGACGTCAGCCAACGTCCTGACGTCAGCCACCTCCGATCCAGCCCTTAGCGCTGGCCGGAACTTTTGTTCCGGCTGCGCAGGGCTCGGGCGGCTGGGGGACCCTCTTTCGCCGCTGCTCGCGGCGGATCGCCGCAGAGCGGCGGCGATCAGGCAGCACACGCGGCTGGCAAAATGCCGGCTGCGTGTGCTGCTTTTTATTTTATCAAAATCGGCCCAGCAGGGCCTGAGCGGCGACCTCCGGCGGTGATGGACGTGTATAGTCGTCCATACCGCTGAGGAGGTTAAGGAATGAAGAGATAAGATAACTCTCATTTTCTCTTGCCTTGTTATCTCCAGCATGATCTTAGTGAATTGAGGCCATAATACAAGATAATACGGCAAGAGAAAACTTACCTCCACACCACATTAATCTTGGCTTATTAAGGTGTAGAGATACGTTTTCACAGTGAGAGAGTTATCTTATCTCTTTAATCCTTGAGTTACCTCCTCTGTAGTTAAGTTACCTCCTCTGTAGTTATTTTCACATGCAGTTAATTAACAGCTGGGCCCATATGCAATTAACTTCTTCTCCTGAGTTATCTCCTAGGAGATAATTTTCATATTGTAACGATGGGTGTCAACACGCAGAGAGAATCTGATTACTGGTGATCTGCAGAATCACCCACAATGCAGATATACACCAGATTATGGATGATCTGCAGTATCACCAATAATCCGGTTATGTCTAACCTCTGGACACCAGTATAATGTGAGTGGATGGTGTAACAGTACAACTCTGAGCATAGACCACCAGGGACCCCGGTGGCCTGAGTGACTTGAGGAATACTCCCCTGACTGTGGGGAATATTCCTGTAGCCTTGGACTTCCTAGGAGAGGGACCCAGGCTGGGTTGCAGGAAGCCCTGCTGCTAATATGAACAGACTTGCCCTAACTAGGTGTGAGGGCCTATTCTCTATGCCCTGGAACCGGGCTAAGGCAAATACACATACAATACAATCCTAGCTCTGGGTGTGAGGTCCGTGATCACAACACCCTGGAACTAGTCTAGAGCATAACATAGAATTGACACAGTATCCTAGTCTTGGGTGTGAGGTCCGTAGTCACAACACCCTGGAACTAGTCTAGAGCATAACATAGGAATGACATAGTATCCTAGTCTTGGGTGTGAGGTCCGTAGTCACAACACCCTGGAACTGGTCTAAAGCATAACATAGAACTGACACAGTATCCTAGTCTTGGGTGTGAGGTCCGTAGTCACAACACCCTGGAACTGGTCTAAAGCATAACATAGAACTGACACAGTATCCTAGTCTTGGGCGTGAGGTCCGTAGTCACAACACCCTGGAACTGGTCTAAAGCATAACATAGAACTGACACAGTATCCTAGTCTTGGGTGTGAGGTCCGTAGTCACAACACCCTGGAACTGGTCTAAAGCATAACATAGAACTGACACAGTATCCTAGTCTTGGGTGTGAGGTCCGTAGTCACAACACCCTGGAACTGGTCTAAAGCATAACATAGAACTGACACAGTATCCTAGTCTTGGGTGTGAGGTCCGTAGTCACAACACCCTGGAACTGGTCTAAAGCATAACATAGAACTGACACAGTATCCTAGTCTTGGGTGTGAGGTCCATAGTCACAACACCCTGGAACTGGTCTAAAGCATAACCGTAAAGCCACAAGAGTAATCTAGCTCAGTGGGAATCCCCAGGTCCACCTGGCTCTTAACACACTGTAGGATCTGACTGTGGTCTGTGTGCTAACACATAAGCATTCGCAACGGCAGAAAACGTGAGACTGAAGGACAAGCAGCTATATAGTGCAGCGTAGATCAGTGCCGCCCAGTCCCCTTCAGCCAACCGCCGTTCGTTCTGGGATCAGCTGACCAGTAGAGTCAGCTGACCCCTTTCTGCTTCCCATAAACCTTCTGCCTCTCGGCGCGCGCACGCGTATTCCTCAGCCTATGTGCACAGGAAGGCTGAACCACATCAGACACATGTCGCCGCGCAGAAACCGCCGGGCTGAACGCGGAACTAGCCGCCGCGCCGTCAGAGCACGCGGCGGCTTTTCCGCAATCCTTCACACATATTCTCTTCAAAATAACTTTTAAGCACCTCAAAATTGAAAAAGTACCTAAAAGTTTGTGGAAAAATACTATCAAAATGATTTTGAGTATTTTCTTGCTTGCTAGTGGTTTAAAATGCATTTTCTGACAAGCAGTGAAAATATCTCCTAGGAGAAAACTCAGTAGAAAAAGTCTTTAACTTCAGAATTCTGGAGTTATTTTAAGTATTGAAGAGTTAACTTTAGAAATCTCTCCTTAACTTAAAGACAGAAGAGTTAACTTTAGGTTTGCCTGAGGTAAAACGTTTCCTGAATACTACATGCCTTATCACCATGGTGATAACTCTACAAATGTTATTAAAGACAGGAGATAACCTTAGTGAATTGAGGCCATTGTGGACAGGGCAGAATTGAAGGTAGTGGGGAATAGAATCACACAGGTTGCAATTTAGCAATAGGTTATTCTAATTAGGAATATGTGCTATGTTTTTTTTTTTTCTTTTTTAGTAATTGAATGATCCCTGCTATTTTGACATTTATGATTTGGGTCCTTTGTAAAGGTCACGAGGGGACACACACAGCCATCACAGCTCATCTTTATTATCTATATTGTATAAAACGGGGCAGTCATCCCCAACACATACTGCTTCCGCCCTGGCGAGGGGCATACACTCCATTTCCTACCCTCGGCTGGTACTCGAGTCGATCATTTTGTAAAAGTTGGGGGTTGGCTTATACTCGAGTTGGCTTATACTCTACACATTAATTGATCCAAATTGAATTGAACCCAATTGTGTGATTTATTGGTCAGATCTCTTAAAAGTTTGAACCAATGGGAAAATCAATCGTAATTGGAAAAAAAAAAGTATAACAAAATGTAACCTTGAATGGCCGCCTTAAAAGGCCATTCAGTCATAATTACACTTTCTATAGATCATCTTGTAAAATAAAATTACCTCCTGGGTCTGTTTTATCTCGCTTACTACCTGAGCCCTGTGTCTGCAAGCTTCTGCCGCCCCCTTGCAAAGAGTGCCATGGCACGCCTGTATCGGAGATAGAGAAAGCACCATAGAAGCGTCAAGGCCCTTTCCTTCCCTCCGGGAGGTCGGGTGAGACAAGGCTCGGGTAGTGAGTTGCATGAAACATACCCGGGAGATATTTATAATTTTATTTTACAAGAGGATCTATAGAACCTGTAATTATGAAAGTCACTTTAGGAAAGTTTGTATTGGTGCTGATAATTATGAAACTAGTCAGATCCTATTGCTCTGATAACTTAGCAAGGACAGAGGGAGAGTGGGGAATCTAATGTCCAGGAAATCAGTGCTAGGTGTAGGGTAACAGTTAATATTTTGCTTCCAGTAGA
The DNA here is from genome assembly GCF_040937935.1 of Hyperolius riggenbachi. Classification (NCBI taxonomy): domain Eukaryota; kingdom Metazoa; phylum Chordata; class Amphibia; order Anura; family Hyperoliidae; genus Hyperolius; species Hyperolius riggenbachi. Next base: position 59,620,702 of record NC_090654.1, read on the forward strand.
AGATAGTGTTAGGTAAGTAAGGTTGGTGCTATGAACCTCTGCTGTTAGCACTCATTTTCATTTTTGCAGTGCTGCCAAAATGGTGGTACCCATACCCCATGCACAAAAGTCGTGGTGACAGAAACAAGCATACCTTATCAATCTTGTAAGAATTCTGTTTCCCTAGCTGTACATTACTCAAAACTTATTTCCCAGCCTAGACCTGTTGTACACTGTTTACTGGACACTGCCTTGGCTTCTCACACAAAGACTAATCTGAGAAAATTACATTCAATCTCCCAGAACTCTATACCTGGCCTTCACCAACCCCACACTGCGCACCTCATAGTTCTTTCACCTCTCAGAACTATTGTAATTCTTAAAAATCAAAATCCATTTCCCAGCACACCCTTCCTGCCCTGATATAGCTCCTGCAACCCCTAAGAGACAATCTAATTCTAGAAAATCACAATTTATCTTCAGAACTTTCATTCATGGCCTGGACTTGACCCACAATGTCTATTTCACACCATTCTGCGCTCAGAAGACTAGTCGGCTCTCATAATGGGTTTACTTCCAGAATAATCGCAATCCATAGCCTACTAGAACTTCATTCTTAGCTTATATCTGCTCCATTGTGTCTAAACCACACTGCTGATACCTCTCTCAGAACTGTGGGCAGCACAATGGCGTTGCAGCACTCATGACCTGCAACGCTGGGTCCCTGGGTTGAATCCTATTTTCAAGGAGTTTGTATGTTTTTCCCATGTCTATGTGGGTCTCCTCTGGGCACTCTAGTTCCCTCCACCACCCCAAAAACATACAGATAAATTAATGGACTAAAACATTTCCCTAGACTATGATATAGACATACAGTATGACTATGGTAGGGATTAGATTGTGAGCTCCTCTGAGGGACAGTTAACTGACAGGACAATATACTCTGTACAGCACTGCAGAAGATGTTGGCGCTATATAAATTTTATATAAAAATAATAATTAGTCTGATCACAAATTGTCACAGTCCATTTCCCAGAATTCTCTTCTGGAGCTGAACATATATCACACTAGCCTGGCCTCTCAGAACTAGTCTGATTGGCCCAGATTGCCATGGCCCTGCTCCCAGAAATGGCCCTGTGTTCATACACATGACAGTGCTTAGCTTGGTTATCAGATTACCCAGCAAGCTCGTGGTGAATCAGAATTCCTAGGAGTGTGTAAGGGGCGACAAAAAGCCCTCTTTTGTTCGGTATAGTTAAAGGACCAATATCGTGGAAAATTTTTAAATTTAAAAGTGTATAACAAGTATACAGTATGTTGCTGTCATTTACAGTGGCCAGTAAAAATAACAAATCTGACAGGTTTTGGACTAGTCCATCTCCCCATCTGTAATTCTCAGTATTTCCCTTTATTCTTTACATAAGTAATCCCTGGAAAAGGGATATGTAAATATACAAATATTTGGACCAGTCTCCCTACATGCTTGCTCAGTATTTTGGCAGTTGGACTGAGTAAGTGCTATATAATGCTGCTTGCTTGGCAGTTGGAAACAGCCATTATTTCCCACAATGCAACAAAGTTCACAGCGAGGAAACTGTCATGGCCATAGCCATGATATCACACCGTGGGAGGGGTTTCACCACCATATCAGCCACATAGAAATTGTTGAAGAAAATGTAAAGATTTCTTATGGGAAAGGGGGTATATGCTACTGATTGGGATGAAGTTCAATCCTAAGTTAAATTTCTTGTTTAAAGGGAACCTGAAGCGAGTAAAATTATTTTAAATAAACAAATGACGTAGCTGCAAATGAATATTACATACTTACCTCACCGTCAGTTCCTCTCAGAGGCTCACCATTTTCTTGTTACAGTGATCCCTTCCAGTTCTGACAATATTTTGTCAGAACTGAAATATACCAGTTGCTGTCAGTTATATATCAGCAGCTGTCAGTTACAACTGAATGTGCAAGGTAATGTCCATGTTTCCCTATGGCTCAAGTGGGCGATATTACAGTTTAACAGTGTGCTGACCAGGAAGCTGTTATGGGGTAATGGCCATTTTTAAAATGGAGGACAGAGAATTCCATTGATCACAGTGGACAAATGGGACGCAGGAGAGGAGAAAGAGATTGAGTAGTAGACTACACAGGAGGTAAATGTGACCTGTGTATGGTTATTTAGACTTTTTATTTTCAGTTCAGGTTCTCTTTAAGCTAGGTACACATGCTGCATTAAACTTGGCCTTAGCCGTTAAAGTTAGTGGGAACCTAAAAAAAAAAAAACAAACAGATACTTACCTAAGGAGGGAGAAGGCTCTAGGTCAGCGGTGGCGAACTTATGGCACGCGTGCCTGAAGGTGGCACGCAGAGCCATCTCTGTGGGCATGCATGCTGTGTCCCTTCGCCACCGCCGACGATCTGGACACACCTGGAGGGGATGGAGCAGGAGGCTCCATCCACGGAGCCCCGGTTATCAGGGTATGGAGTTTCCTGAATGCCTGAATGTTTGCGGTGGGGGGAAGGGCGCCCCGACTGGGAGCAGTGCTGGGGGGGACTTCATATCACTGTAGTGCTCCATAGTGCTGCTGCTGCGGAAGAAACAGCTTCACACTCACTTTCCTTGGGCTCCATCAGACGCTAGAGATCCAGGTTCATGCTGTCTCCTTTCCATTGCTGCTCACACTACTTCCTAATTCAGTGTGAGCGGCAGTGTAGTGAGAACAGCGTGGACCTGGAGCTCTAGCGTCTTATGGAGCCCAGGGAAAGTGAGTGTGAAGCTGTTTCTTCTGCAGAGGCAACACTATAGAGATGCTCAGTGACAGGAGGGGGGGCCCGATGTGAGTTTTCCACCCCACGGCAGCCACCACCAGCCCGTGGAGGCCACTTAACCACACACCCACCCCACAGCAGCCCGCCTGTGGAAGCCACCCACCCCACAGCAGCCCGTGGAGGCCACTTACCCACCCACCCCACAGCAGCCCATTTAGCCACCCTCCCACCTACCCCACAGCAGCCCATGTAGCCACCCTCCCACCTAACCCACAGCAGACCATGTAGCCACCCTCCCACCTACCCCACAGCAGCCCATGTAGCCACCCTCTTATCTACCCCACAGCAGCCCATGTAGCCACCCTCCCACCCACCCCACAGCAGACCATGTAGCGACTTTTGGGCTGCAGTTTGGGCACTCAGTCCCTAAAAGGATCGCTATCACTGTTCAAGGTCATATAGAGCCTTCCCTCTCCTCTCCCGGTCCCCTCGTTCCAGCGCTGTTGTGATCGTTAGCAATGTCGAGACCCAACTGACTCAAAAGCACATTATTCCCCTCTTCACCCCACCCACCAGAAGCGGATCTGTCCTGCGTCATGCTTCGGCTCTCCTCACTTCTTCATAGCAAAAGACGCACTACCACTAGCTATATAAGATAAAGGCATTGCATTACCGTAATAGGCTGTTGTGTTATAGTGTTTAGTATGTTCTTTGAGTTTAAATTTCGGTGAAAACATGTCAAGTCAACGTAATATTTTGCAAAGTTGATTATATACAGTATTTGATGCAAATGTAGAATCCTGTATCTCTTGACTGGTTATCCCTGATATTGTATTGTATTCTGTATTTTGTCTCTACATTATCATCAATAAACTTGACTTGTTTAAAAAAAAAAAAAAAATAAAGACCACTACCACCCACTAGCTAGTGCCATGTCTGTACAGCACTCGTACATGTGTATGAGGCTTTATCTCAGTTTCTGGTCTCCTGGCCTGTGTAAATTATTACTCCTGCAGCGAGATGGGTGAGCCTAGATACTTGCCAGTCTCATGGTAACAGCACTCCAAACTGAGCACTATGCATAAGGCTGCAAATAAGAGACATTTGACTTCACTTTCTGTTTTAAAAAAATTTTTTTATTGCTGGCTGCAGGTTGAAATGGAAAGATAGTTTTACTGTGAAAACACCCGTGCAGCACCCTGCTCTATGTAAAGCACTTTTGAATTGTAACTTCAGGCTATAGATACAGTTACATCTGTTTGAGTTATAGCTTATGTAGTTAGACGATTATAGCCTTTAATCCTGAACTCTCAGTAAACAAACTTTCCGCAGAGATTGCCTGGCAGGACTAAAGGTGGCCATATATCAGGTGACTTGGCGGCCGATAGACCATCCAATTAGATTATTATAATCGAAATCAGATTAAAATTTGTGTCGCCAACTGCATGCCCAACCGACAGCGCGACCAATTTTCGGGCTGAAATTAGTCACATTAGTCAATCGGACATGCTGCAAAATGTAAGACCGTCTTGCTCGATTGGGTGCACGGCGGTAACACCAAGTGATATCAGGACGAGTGGCGAAAACCCCGGCGCTGTTCCCACAATGTGTACGAGTGTGTGTAATGTGTACATGTGCTGTAATGTGCATTTATTCATTTCCTGTCCTGTGTCGCTGTGCATTTATACATTTCCTGTCTATTGGCCATCCATCTTCCGCCTCTCTTCCAATACCCGCTTACACGCTGCCGGCGTGCAGCACGCTGGCACGTTACATCACACCACGCCTGCAACGTGTATGTGGATAACTGAAGAGAGGCTGAAGACAGCCGGCCACCACACACACAGCGGCGAAGCGAAGGATGCGGCGGGCACTGCCGATTCCCAAGACATTTTATGCTGAAATCGATCAGGAATACGCCTGCGGTGTATGAGCAGCTGAAAAATCTCTCTCCGATCAGAGATAGATTTATCTCTTGGTCGAATCTACGCATCATCGTGAGATGTATGGCTACCTTAACCACTTAGTGACATGCAGACATATTAAAACGTCCTGCTGGAGCCTCTTAATGGCTCCAGGACGTTTTAAAATGTCATGCACTGTATATTCTTGCATTATCATTTACTACAACCTTTATGTATTCGAACACTTTTTTTACATCGGTAATTTACACTGTCAGTTGATCACGAGGTTTTCTCGTTTGTTGTTTGTTTATGTTGTTGTAAAAAAAACAATAAAAAGATTTTGAAAAAAAAAGTCATGCACTACTGCTGTGCGCGCTCCCGCATTTTTTTTGGGTGGGTTTTTTCACTATTTAATAGTGAAAAAACCCACCCAAAAAAAATACACCTTTATTTCCAAATACTATTTTGTCATCATACTTTGTACTAGGGACATAATTAAAATCTTGTTATAACCAGGACAAATAGGCAGATAAAATGTGTGGGTTTTATGTACAGTAGCAGTGTTTATATGAAAAATGTAGGGGATGAAATTGGAGTAATTGTGTATTTTTTTCATTTTTTCCTTGTTTTCCCCTTTAAAGTGCATAGAAAATAAAGTAATTACTGAAAACAAATATCAACCCCAAAAAGCCCAATTGGCGGTGAAAAAAACAAGATATAGATCATTTCATTGTGATTAGTAGTGATTAAGATATTGCCAAATGAACGGGAAGAGCACTGAAAGGTGAAAATCACTCTTGTCCATTAGGGTAAAAACCTCCTTGGGGTGAAGTGGTTAAAGGATACCCGAAGTGACATGTGACATGATGAGATAGACTTGGGTTTGTACAGTGCCTAGCACACAAATAACTATGATGTGTTCCTTTTTTTCTTTCTCTGCCTGAAATAGTTAAATATCAGGTATGTAAGTGGCTGACTCAGTCCTGACTCAGACAGAAAGTGACTACAGTGTGACCTTCACTGATAAGAAATTCCCCTTTTTATCTCTTTCTTGCTCTCAGAGGCCATTTTCTGCTAGGAAAGAGTTTTATAGTTGGAATTTCTTATCAGTGAAGGTCACACTGTAGTCACTTCCTGTCTGAGTCAGGACAGTCAGCCACTTACATACTTGATAGTTAACTATTTCAGGCAGAGAAAGAAAAAAAGCAACACAGCATAGTTATTTGTGTGCTAGGCACTGTACATACACATGTCTATCTCATCATGTCACATGTCACTTCGGGTATACTTTAAAGAGGTCACCATCTGTGATAAATGTCAGAATGTAAATCAGGGAGAGGAAAGATTTTGGAATAGGCAAACACTGACTAAATAATTCCTATTTAAATGAAACGTTTGCTTTGTCGTTGTCCTCTGAAGAACTCAGCCTTTGGCCATGATACATACTGTAAGGGCTTTCCTCGGAGGTGCAGTACAAATACGTTTACCTAATGAGCTCTGTTTTTTTTTTTAAATAAAGATGTTGATGATTTTTTTCTTTACACTGTGTTTCCTCAAAAATAACACAAGGTCTTATATTAATTTTGGCACAAGATCCGTTAGGGCTTTATTTTAGGGGATGTCTTAATTTTCAATGAACAGCAATCTACATTTTTTTCTTAAACAAAATGAATCAATATGTATTCAAATATAGTCACTTCATCACATTCTAGAATATCATCATTACTCTCCAAACCCTGAATTCCATCATGAATTTCTTATGATTGTATTTTCTTTTTTCATGTACAACAATCTAGATTTACTGAATGAGAGCCCGGCACTTGCCAATTCTTATTGATTTCAGGCTTTTAGATTCTTTTGAGTGCAATTCTTCTGTTTTCCTTGGTAAAGGGTTTATCGGTCCTTCTGCATTTTCTTGCCAATTGTTTTTACTTTTATACACTTTTTCTATAGCTGCCGGGACACTATTTAGATTGACTTTTTTACAAACTGTAACTAGTACTTATTTTTTGAGTAGAGTTTATATTTCAAGTATCCTGAAAAATCATGCTAGGGATTATTTTCAGGGTAGGTCTTATTTTCAGGAAAACGGTATATATATTAGGTAACAATCATTGAGGTTACAACCAGTGAGGCGCTTGGCTGAATTACAGACCTGTTTGTATATGCTCCATCCTTATTGCCTGAAGAAGCTGGGTCAATCCTACGAAACGTGTTGCATGATCTTTTGGTGTGTGTGTAAATAAACTTCTTTATTGATATTACATCAATATTATCTTGTGTTTGCTTGGAGGAGGTAAGTCCACCACTGCCTCCTGAGGAGGGTGGATACAATTGTTTATCTCATCAGTTTAATTTTCACTTGGGTTCACTTTAATATAGATATTATTATTATTATTGATTTATAAAGCGCCACCATACTGTGTGGCGCTGATGGCTATATATATATATATATATATATATATATATATATATATATATATATATATGTATATATATATATATGTATATATATATATATATATATATGTATATATATATATATATATATATATATATATATATATATATATATATATATACAGGATCTTCTAAAAAAATAGCATATTGTGATAAAGTTCATTATTTTCTGTAATGTACTGATAAACATTAGACTTTCATATATTTTAGATTCAAATACACGCAACTGAAGTAGTTCAAGCCTTTTATTGTTTTAATATTGATGATTTTGGCATACAGCTCATGAAAACCCAAATTTCCTATCTCAAAAAATTAGCATATTTCATCCGACCAATAAAAGAAAAGTGTAAAACAAAAAAAGTCAACCTTCAAATAATTATGTTCAGTTATGCACTCAATACTTGGTCGGGAATCCTTTTGCAGAAATGACTGCTTCAATGCGGCGTGGCATGGAGGCAATCAGCCTGTGGCACTGCTCAGGTGTTATGGAGGCCCAGGATGCTTTGATAGTGGCTTTAAAGAGGCACTTAAGTGAGGAAAAAAAATTGAGTTTTACTCACCTGGGGCTTACCTCAGCCCCCTGCAGCTGTCCGATGCCCACGACGAGTCGCTCTGATGCTCCGGGTCCTGCTGGCGGCCACTTCCGGTTTCGCCGTCAGGACCCGTCAGGCTGGGGCACGCGGCTGATTCTACGTGTTCCCAGCCTAAATAGCACCCCTATGCGGCCATATGTCCGCATAGGGGTGCCTATGCGGACATATGGCCGCATAGGGGTGCTATTTAGGCTGGGAACACGTAGAATCAGCCGCGTGCCCCAGCCTGACGGGTCCTGACGGCGAAACCGGAAGTGGCCGCCAGCGGGACCCGGAGCATCAGAGCGACTCGTCGTGGGCATCGGACAGCTGCAGGGGGCTGAGGTAAGCCCCAGGTGAGTAAAACTCAATTTTTTTTTCTCACTTAAGGTTCACTTTAAGCTCATCCAGAGTGTTGGGTCTTGCGTCTCTCAACTTTCTCTTCACAATATCCCACAGATTCTCTATGGGGTTCAGGTCAGGAGAGTTGACAGGCCAATTGAGCACAGTAATACCATGGTCAGTAAACCATTTACCAGTGGTTTTGGCACTGCGAGCAGGTGCCAGGTCGTGCTGAAAAATGAATTCTTCATCTCCATAAAGCTTTTCAGCAGATGGAAGCATGAACCCACTTTTGAACCAGAAACAGTGGCAGAAGCGCCTGACCTGGGCTACAGAGAAGCAGCACTGGACTGTTGCTCAGTGGTCCAAAGTACTTTTTCCGGATGAAAGCAACTTTTACATGTCATTCGGAAATCAAGGTGCCAGAGTCTGGAGGAAGACTGGGGAGAGGGAAATGCCAAAATGCCTGAAGTCCAGTGTCAAGTACCCACAGTCAGTGATGGTCTGGGGTGCCATGTCAGCTGCTGGTGTTGGTCCACTGTGTTTTATCAAGGGCAGGGTCAATGCAGCTAGCTATCAGGAGATTTTGGAGCACTTCATGCTTCCATCTGCTGAAAAGCTTTATGGAGATGAAGATTTCATTTTTTAGCACGACCTGGCACCTGCTCACAGTGCCAAAACCACTGGTAAATGATTTACTGACCATGGTATTACTGTGCTCAATTGGCCTGCCAACTCTCCTGACCTGAACTCAATAGAGAATCTGTGGGATATTGTGAAGAGAAAGTTGAGAGAGACAAGACCCAACACTCTGGATGAGCTTAAGGCCGCTATCAAAGCATCCTGGGCCTCCGTAACACCTGAGCAGTGCCACAGGCTGATTGCCTCCATGCCACGCCGCATTGAAGCAGTCATTTCTGCAAAAGGATTCCCGACCAAGTATTGAGTGCATAACTGAACATAATTATTTGAAGGTTGACTTTTTTGTTTTAAAAACACTTTTCTTTTATTGGTCGGATGAAATATGCTAATTTTTTGAGATAGCAATTTTGGGTTTTCATGAGCTGTATGCCAAAATCATAAATATTAAAACAATAAAAGGTTTGAACTACTTCAGTTGTGGGTATTTGAATCTAAAATATATGAAAGTCTAATGTTTATCAGTACATTACAGAAAATAATGAACTTTATCACAATATGCTAATTTTTTGAGAAGATCCTATATATATATATATATATATATATATATATATATTGCGATCCTCTTGAAAACTTTGACTTTGATAAAACTGTGCAGTCTATGTTGTTTATTTACTTCTGAGGCCTGCAATTAAAGCACTGGATCTCACCAACCTTGTGAAATGGTCAAAGTTGCATTGAGGTCTCACGGATGACACATCTTTGGGTATCTTCATCGGGACTTCTTTCTCTGTCCGAGTGTCCTAGAAGACCTTCTATCACTTCTGTAGAGTAAATGTTTCTGTTCTAATGAGAAAAGTACATTTTTAAGCATAATCCACTTATTTTAGTCCACGGTCTAGCTAACTGACACTGTTATACAGATAAGTGTGAAAGCACAAGGCTGAAGAGGTCTGTTTCCAAAATGCCTAGGCAAACATGATAAAACAGCATTGGGTGTTAATGACAAATGGTGCCAAAGGCCCCATTTCCTGTTTATACCTGGTTGTTTCAGTTTAATATAGAGGGTCTCTCACCATTCTTGCAAACTTGTTGTTGTTCTTTGTTTTAAAATGTGCTCCTCATCACAATGAAATAGTATTATTTCTCATTGAGATTTAGTTAGACCACAGAATTAGCCCTCCTATGAAGGGCCATGCACTTACTGTTCCCCCAATGTATAGACTATGCCCACCTCAGTACACCGGGCTGGTTTACTTGTGTTTAGCTGTTGGTTTCCTGGACATATACATTACAGTTTCAGTGTGTTGCTAAATTTGAAGAAAGCTTAAATAATTAATATCCAATAACAGTATCAATTAGCAAGACTGCTGGCTCCTTCACATATAAGTGAGTGAGACATCCTCTGGAACAGTTAAAGCGTACGATTGGAGTTACCTTATCCTCTTTGGATGTACCGTGACCTGGATAAATTTGAGCCACAATGGAAGAAAGAACCGAAGCTGCACCTGGAGGAGTTGCAAACTTTGCCATACTTTACTTCACCGTAACATCAAGCACAATGTTTTGGTTATCAAAACCTTCACTTAATGATGGTCTTGACGACCAAAACATTGTGCTTACTGTTTATCCAGGTGGATTCCTGGTTCTTTCTTCCATTGTGGCTCTTACGTGGTCCATTAGGAATCTGGACCTCAGTGGTTTGACTCCACTGGACATAAAGGCTCATATGCAATTCATTTTTTCTCTTGAGTTTTCTCCTAGGTGATATTTTCACACCTTGTCAATAAAATGCCTTCTAAACCACTTACAAACAAGAAAATATTAAAAATAATATGTAAAGTACTTTGTCACATACCGCTTTTTTCATTTGCAAAGTGCTGTAAACATATTTTAAACCGAAGATGAAAAACTATCTCCTAGAAGAAAAAGTGAATTGCATATGGGTCATCAGCTCTTACGGTGTAGCGAGTGGGTGAAGTTATACACTTTAGGGACTGCTGGATACATTTGAACCTGTACAGAATTATCTTTCAAGTTAATGGGAAGTGAAAAAAAAAGATACTAACCTAAGGAGATGGAAGGCTTTGGGTCCTATAGAGCCTTTCCGTTCCTCTCACGATCAGGGCCGGGCCGAGGCATAGGCTGGAGAGGCTCCAGCCTCAGGGCGCAGTGTAGGAGGGGGCGCACAATTCATTCAGCTGTCATTCCTAATTGTGTATGAAGCAGAAAGAAATAAGAAAAGGGGATACATAGCAGTGACTGCAAGCCAGATAACTAGATATTAAGGTGTTGGGGAGGTTGTGGGCCCTGTGGCCCTCTTAGTCTAGTAGCAATCAGTGTGTGACGGCTAGGGTGGCAGGGATGGAGGGGCGCACTTTGGTGTCTCAGCCTTGGGTGCTGGAGAACCTTGTCCCTGCTCAGTCTCCATGTTCCAGCGCTGTCAACCCTGGTAGCAGTATTCAACCAATTGGTCAAATACAGCTCTCTGCCGCCGCAGGAGGCTTCGGATGTCTTCGGGAGTACAAGTGCTCCCAAAGACAGGCGGCTCCATACTGTGCCTGTGATTGTGCCTTCTCTCTCTCACGCATGCACAATAGAGAGCTGCCCCTCTTTAGGAGCACTCAGGCTCCTGAAGACTTCCAAAGCCTCACGGGGTGGGGTTTCAAATGGGGGAGCCAGCGGTGGGACCGCGAGGAGCGGGAAAGGCTCTATAGGACCCAGAGCCTTCCCTTTCCTTAGGCAATATCTGTTTGTTTTTTTTCGCTTACCATTAACTTTCAACTCTATTTTCTTATGTGGGAGTCCTTGTACAGAACCCACACTTGGTATTTTTATTTGTTTTTTGTATGTGACTGGAGCTGTCTGCCTGCTGTAGAGTCTATGACGTGTTGAGTTATAACAAGCTTCTTTTTCTTTCAGGTTTGGTGATGTCTGCCATCACAGTCATCATCCTGGTCCTTTATTTTGCTGTTGATAATTTTGTTGTCCAGAAGAGGCAATGGCTTCCCGAATGCACCCCAATTTACATCCAGTACTTTGTGAAATTCTTCATCATTGGTGTTACTGTGTTGGTTGTGGCTGTCCCTGAAGGGCTCCCTCTGGCTGTGACCATTTCTCTGGCATATTCTGTAAAAGTAAGTTATTTTGCCCTAGTGAAAAAAAAAAACCCTGTGTAATGTTCTGAGCAGAATGGTGACGCCAATCTCGTTTCCCTGTAGAAAATGATGAAAGACAACAACCTGGTACGACATCTGGATGCCTGTGAGACTATGGGAAATGCAACAGCTATCTGCTCAGATAAGACGGGCACCTTGACGACTAATCGAATGACGGTGGTTCAGGTCTACATTGGGGATGTCCACTACAAAGAGATTCCAGATTCCGATGCCCTTCCTGCCAAAACATTGGACGTTCTGGTGCATGCCATAGGCATCAACAGTGCATACACCTCGAAAGTCTTGGTAAACTCCCACCCTCTCCTCGCTTGTAATATGTATGACTACATTGGCTGCACATGTCTTGCCACTAATGTTTGTTTGGGGAGTCATGAGAGGTCATTGGCTAAATTACATGGTGATTCTTACCACTGTGAAGCTGATTAAGCCTACAAAATCATATACAACAACAACAACAAATAACATTTGTAAAGCGCTTTTCTCCCGTTGGACTCAAAGCGCATAAGCATAGCTCAGACCAATAATTGGTTGATTGCTTAATTGTGGTACAGAGGAAGTCTGGAAATGCCACAACAGCTGTCTTTTCAAAACAGGTGGCTTTTCAGTCTGGATTTGAATAACTCCAGGGAAGGGGCTGTCTTTACTGGGTGTGGTAGGGAGTTTCAAAGGGTAGGGTAAGCGCTGCGTAATATGTTGGCGCTTTATAAATACAATAAATAATAAAAAATAATAATAATAATAGGGGCAGCATGGCTTTGGCTCCCATGGGTTTGAGGTGCACTCTGGGAGTGACCAAGTCTATGGAACCTGCTGATCTGAGGTTGTGAGAGGTGTGGTGCAGTTTCAGCAAGTCCTTCATGTATCCAGGGCCCACATTGTGCAGGGATTTGAATGTCAACAGTCCAATCTTGAAGAGTATTCTCCATTTAACAGGTAGCCAGTGCAGTTAGCGAAGAATCGGTGTAATGTGACAGTGGCAAGGCTGGTTTGTTAGCAATCTGGCAGCAGCATTCTGCACTAATTGTAGGCGGAGCAGGGCCTTGTTTGGGAGGCCTACATAGAGGGCATTGCAGTAGTCCAGCCGTGATTTAATGAATGCGTGAACTAGGGTTGGAAGATCCGCTGGGGGAATGAGATGTTTAATGTTTTGCAAATTAAATTAGAAAGATTTGACTACAGCCGAGATTTGGTTTCTGAAGCTCAATTCCCCATCGATTAGCACACCAAGGCTGCGCACAAGGTTGGAGCTGTTTATGTCTGAATTCCCAATCCTGATTGGTGTTGATTTAGGATTGAGCTGATGCCAAGCGCTGGCTTTGGACAACAAGGACCTCAGTTTTGTCAGCATTCAGTTTAACCAGTTGTCATTCATCCACTCTTGTAGCTCAGCTTAGCAAGAATTTATTTTTGGAGTAGGATCTGTTCCACCAGGTTTGAGGGACAAGTATAGCTGTGTGTCATCAGCATAGCAGTGGTACGTCAGGCCATGTTGTTGGATAATTGTACCAGTTGGGACTCCAAATTTTAGAAGTGCAGGGTTGGACATAATAATAATAATACCTTTTTTTGTATAGCGCTTTTCTCCTGTCGGACTCAAAGCGCTTGCGAGGCAGCCACTAGAGCGCACTCAATAGGCAGTAGCAGTGTTAGGTAATCTTGCCCAAAGAGCTCCTTACTGAATTACTGGCTTACTGAACAGGCAGAGCCGAGATTCGAACCCAGGTCTCCTGTGTCAGAGGCAGAGCCCTTAACCAGTACACCATCCAGCCACTACTGGTCGTAGGGTGACTCTCTGTGTTCTGTCAGTCAAGAAAGATCTTAACCACTGTACCATCCCAAAATCACTCTGTCCTGTCAGACTGGCTGACTTCACCTGCCCATACACCAGGCGACATATGGGCAGACCAACCATGAGACAGATTTTTCTCCGATAAAATCTGACCAGAGAGAGATCTGTTGCCTGCCTATACACTGCGGACCGATTGCCTATAGTTTTCAGCATGAAATCTATTAGGAATTGGCCTAGCGACACCACCTACGGCGCTTGCCTGTCTGCCCACCAAGTGTTGCAAGTCCCCCCAGTGCCCACACTCTAAAAAAAATTCTCACCTGTCTGCTGGCGTGACTCCCGTCTTCTTACGCCATTACCCCTGTGTCCACCATTACCACAAGTGCTGCACCACGTGGTGCGTGTGTAACGGCACACTCTCTCCTGGTGCCTCGTGGTAGAGGGGGTGACACTGGAGGACGCTGGGCAGATGAAAATTTACAGAGCACGGTCACTGGGGGTACATTTTACACTTGGGGGGGCAGCGGCCTGGGTTCCATCATGTACGTCGTTCATCACTATGTCGAACGCCGCTACCACAGCGCAGCTGATCGAGCACTTTAAACTAAATCAAAATCAATTGAGTCATTGATCGGGTGGACATGTGGACAGCACCGATTTGCATTCTATTCCGATAAAATCATCAAATTCGATGGTCGTTCTGTCTGCAAAATGGCTAGATGCAAGGCCACCATTCTTTACACTTCCCAATTTGTTATTACCTGTTGCTGTTCTTGGTCTGTAGCTAATTTGATTACTGTTTGTGTTTACCTGTACCTGTCAAATGTTCTTGTGGTTCAATAGATCTAAAGCACTGATGAGATCTTTTATGCCTGGTACACACCATACAATTTCCTGTCAGAAAGATGGGTTGAATAAATAACTTCTGACAGGTCCGATTTATCTCCAAATGTTTTTCTGATCGATTTTGTGTAGAAGTGATCAGAGAATCGATCAGGAAAATGATCGGAAATCAGATCGGACCTGTTGGAAATTATCTATTCGACCCGTCTATCTGATGGGAAATTGCATGGTGTGTACCAGGTATTAACCTCCTGAGCGGTATGCCCGACACTGTGTCGGGAACGCCATTCAAGAGGTTTTGCTGGCCTCAGGAGTCCCCCCTTATAAAACTATTAGCTTATATGGATACAGAAGGTGTTAGCTAGCACTAGGCTAGCTAGTATAAGTGTGCACAACCCCCCGATTGTCCCCGATCCAGCCGCTTATACATTACCCAGCCTGGTTCCAGGGATCGGCGCAGCCTCCCCGCACAGCACCGGTCTTCTCTATGGGGAGGATTGGATCTGTGCATGACATCATGTACGATCCTCCCCATAGAGAAGATCAAAGCGGTGCGGGGATCCAGGCTGGGTAATGTATAAGCGGGGGGATCGGGGGCAATCGGGGGGTTGTAAACACTTATAATAGCTAGCCTAGTGCAAGCTAACATCTTATTCAGCCACATAAACTAATAGTTTTATAGGCGGAGACTCAGGCTGGCAAAACCTCCTGAGCGGTGTAACGCTCAGGAGGTTAAGGACAGGGTGTCAGATTGCTGAATAAGCCTACAAAATCATATACAAGTCTGTTTGTTACATTACCTTTGTACGGTTCTGATCCAGTTCTGTATCATGCCTTAAGAAGAAGCTTCAAGTTTGAAAAGCTTGCAATAAACCATGTACAGTTAGTCATTTACCTGAATCAATATTTTTTTGGGTTTGATGTCTGCATATCTGCTCCACACTCCGTGCCATACTTCACTCTCTTCTCACTGTGACCTTTCCATGTTCTCTCTCAGCCACCAGAACGGGAAGGTGGCCTCCCGCGACAAGTTGGAAACAAAACAGAATGCGGCTTGTTGGGGTTCGTGTTGGATCTGAAACGAGATTACCAGACGGTGCGAAATGTCATCCCTGAAGAGAAATTGTACAAAGTGTACACGTTCAATTCTGTCAGGAAGTCTATGAGTACCGTTGTCAAACTGGAGGATGGAAGTTTCCGAATGTACAGCAAAGGAGCCTCAGAGATCGTTCTAAAGAAGTGAGTGTTTTCTGCAGATTGCCGAGATGGCTTGAGACTCCCACAAACGGCCCTCCAGGCTGCACCGCACAGGCTGCCATAATCACATAATATCTCCTTTCCAGGTGTTCTACAATCCTGGATGGAGCCGGAGAACCGCGGCTTTTCCGGCCCAGGGACCGAGATGAGATGGTAAAAAAGGTGATAGAGCCCATGGCCTGTGATGGACTCAGGACCATCTGCGTTGCCTATCGGGATTTCCCTGCGAGTCCTGAACCAGATTGGGAGAAAGAGAACGATATAGTGACAGATCTGACAGGCATTTGTGTTGTCGGCATTGAAGATCCAGTAAGACCAGAGGTAAAGTATGGACCTGTCCTGAGAAATGCTACTCCATGCTTCCCTCAAATCCTAGTAAACATGCGATAATTGTCAGTTAAACAATTAAAGTGGTGCTCCAACCAAAAACATTGCTTTCTCATTTACCTTTGGGAAAAAATGGGACCACTGTTGTCTGTTTCCCAGTTGCAGGACCTTCATTTCCTGTTTCATTGACAGCTCTCACTGACAGAGTTCTGGTGGGTTCCACAATTTCATGGCTATCATTTATCTTAAAAGGACATCCGAGGTGAAAATAAAACTGATGAGAAAACAATTGTAACCATCCTCCTTCTCCTAAAAATGACTTTTTTTTAGATATCCCACAGTTTTATTTTATATTTAAATCTAGTTTTTAAGTTTTTATTGTTTCATTGTCTGTGCTCAATAACACCTTCATTGAAGTATGCTAGAGCCCACATCTGTTATTGGCTGCCATACTGGGCACTCAGAGTGTAGCAGGGTGTCATGGGAGGTAGTTTGGGCCCCCGGGGTTTGGCTATAGTGTAGCCGAGACACAGTGTTATTGTTTGTGGCGGAGAATGTTATCAGTTTTAAAGTAGCTAGTGTTAGAGGTTAGTGTTAGGCATAGTTATAGGCATAGTTATAGAACATCTGAAGTGAGAGGGATATGGAGGCTGCCATATTTATTTACTCTTAAACAATGCATATTGCCTGGCTGCCCTGCTGATCCTCTGCCTCTAATACCTCAAACCATAGACAATGAACAAGCATGCAGAACAGATGTTTCTGACTGAAGTCTGACTGGATTATCTGCATGCTTGTTTTGAGGTGTGTGATTCAGACACTACTGCAGCCACACAGATCAACAGGACTGCCAGGCAACTAGTATTGTTTAAAAGGAAATAAATATAGCTTCTCACTTCAGTTGTCCTTTAAATGCACACCTCTGCTATGTTTTCCTGCTCTACCTTCACACTTTCTAATAGTATTCTGGTACAGTATGCATGCTTCTCTGCCTGACTTACTGAAGGGTGAAATTGAATGAAAAGTTGTATACAGACAGGGAAAAAATGTTTTAAAGAGAACCCGAGGTGGGTTTGAAGAATATTATCTGCATACAGAGGCTGGATCTGCCTATAGAGCCCAGCCTCTGTTGCTATCCCAAACCCCCCTAAGGTCCCCCTGCACTCTGCAATCCCTCATAAATCACAGCCACGCTGCTGACAAACAGCTTGTCAGAGCTGGCTGTGTTTATCTCTATAGTGTCAGTCTGCTGCTCTCCCCGCCTCCTGCAGAACTCCAGTCCCCGCCTGCATCCCTTCCCTCCCTGCTGATTGGAGGGAAGGGACGGGGGCAGGGACCGGAGCTATGCAGGAGGTGGGGGAGCAGCTGAGACTGACACTACATATGTAAACACAGCCTCACAGCATGGCTGTGATTTATGAGGGATTGCAGAGTGCAGGGGGACCTTAGTGGGGTTTGGGATAGCAACAGAGGCTGGGCTGTATAGGCAAATCCAGCCTCTGTATGCAGATAACATTCTTTAAACACACCTCGGGTTCTCTTTAAAGCAGTTGCAAGATGAAATGAACATATGCTGATTTACTTACCTAGGGCTTCTTCCAGCCCCTAAAAGTGTCTGTGTCCCTCGCTGCAGCTGCGGTCTTCTCTAGCATCTTGCTGTCAGCCTTCAATGGATCGCCAACCAATCAGTCCACAGCCACCCGCAATTGTGCTCACTTCGCCAGGAATATTGGCGGCAGCGAGGGGCACAGGTACTTCTAGGGCAGCGCTGGGCAAACTACAGCCTGGATCCAGCCCACTTGCGCTGTACATCCGGCCCGGATTCCTTTTTTTGCTCCTTCCTCTCTGCAGCGTTGCAAGCGGTTGATTAGCGGGGGTTAACTCACCTACATATCGCTTGCTGCGTCATGTCTCCATAGTAACAGGCTGTCACATGACACACCAGCATATTACACACTGGCTGCCCATGTCTGGTACGCTGTCATGCCATGTGATGCGTGTCACGTGACGTCCCGTTACTATGGCAATGCGACACAGGAAGCGCTGTGTAGGTGACTTAACCCCCGCTAACTGCTTGCTCGGGACTCTGCATGGAGAGAAACAGGCCAGGCATGTCAAGAATGCGCAAAGTTTGCCCATGGAAGAACCCCCAGGTAAGTAAGAAAGCCTACGCTTATTTCATCTTGCAACTCCTTTACGATGATTGAATACATAAAACAAATAATGTTCACTTCAGGTCATTTCACACTTTAGCAAATTAGCCCCTTATTGTCTTCCCACTAGTGAAGAAAGCCTGTAGAGGTGTCAGGTAGTGACATCTGATATTCATAGTATACTGTAGATCCTATGCCTCGTCCTATACATATAGTTTCAACTATCTCTATTCATTATGTACTGGTACCTGGTATTCCTGTTCTTATAAAGCATCAGGGCGCTCTGTCAGCATTTCTCTGACCAACCCGATATCACTAATATTTAGCAGATAAGTGCATTTTGTTTGCTGGAGAAGAACTGAGACATGGCAGCAGATGAAGTGGAAGTTCAGAAAGGTTGAAGGATTTGTTGTGTGGTTTCTGGACAGGTTCCTGAAGCGATACGAAAGTGCCAGAGAGCTGGTATCACCGTGCGGATGGTGACCGGAGATAACATTAATACAGCACGTGCCATTGCTATCAAGTGCGGCATCATCCACCCTGGGGAGGATTTTATCTGCATTGAAGGGAAAGAGTTCAATAGGAGAATACGCAATGAAAAGGGAGAGGTAAGTCCCTCCTGTTACACCAGTAGATATATGTGTGCTGTCTAGTAGATGATGCCAGGTGACACATATTCATTGTGTGTCTACAGATTGAACAAGAAAGGATTGATAAGATCTGGCCTAAGTTGAGGGTTCTGGCTCGCTCATCGCCTACGGACAAGCATACACTAGTGAAAGGTAAGACCCCATCCTTACTGTGCACACGTAGGTAAGCTTATGACCCTACTGACACAGACACTGGTGAAAGATAACAGACCTGAACTCAGAACTTCCTCTCTGCTCTAAAAGATAAGCAACCGCATAATAACCTTTAAAGAAAAAAACATTTTGTTACAGCTGATACAAATCCTGCAATACATCTGCAGTGTGTCTACTTTCTGCTTTTACAGGAGCAGATATAGGGTTAACATCCTGAGTCTACAAATTAGCTGCTCTGGCAAGAGATCAAAGTACACTTGTGATTAGTCACAGATGAAGTGGAGTTAGACAGGCTAAACCAGGCATGGGCAAACTAGGCCCTCCAGCTGTTAAGGAACTACAAATCCCACAATGCATTTGCCTGACTGTGGCTGTCAGACACCTGCAATGCATTGGGGGACTTGTAATTCCTCAACAGCTGGAGGGCCAAGTTTGCCCGTGCCTGGTCTAAACTCGCTAAATACATACAGGGTGCAATTCTCTGTTTTTCTTCTGTCATGTGCAAGAGTTCAGGTCCACTTTAAAACACTGCACTGACAATCATGAGCCACAGAACTGACAAAAAGTGTTAAAGTACGGTGGAGATCATCTAACATAAAGTAGTACTGTATACATTTAAAGAGAATCTGTATTGTTAAAATCGCACAAAAGTAAACATACCAGTGCGTTAGGGGACATCTCCTATTGCCCTCTGACACAATTTCGCCGCTCTTCGCCGCATTAAAAGTGGCTAAAAACAGTTTTAAAAAGTTTGTTTATAAACAAACAAAATGGCCACCAAAACAGGAAGTAGGTTGATGTACAGTATGTCCACACATAGAAAATACATCCATACATAAGCAGGCTGTATACAGCATTCCTTTTGAATCTCAAGAGATCATTTGTGTGTTTCTTTCCCCCTGTTCTCATGCACTGAAGTTTCAGGCTGCTTGTTTCTTCCTGCAAACAGCTTTGCCCTTGTCTGTAATTCCTCAGTATGTGAAAGCCCAGCCAGCTCAGAGGACGATTTATCCAGCTTGTAAAAGATAAGAGAGAAGAGAGAAGCTGCTCTAATCCTAAATAACACACAGGCAGTGTGCATAGGAGTTCATAGCAGAACCACAACACTGAAGAACTTGGTAGCCTTCCAGACACAGGCCGACAAGTCTGACAGGGGAAAGATACATTGATTTATTACAAAGATAGTGATAGTAGAAAGTGCTGCAGTAAGCCAGAACACATTAGAATAGCTTTTTGAACTTGTAGGATGATAAAAAACAGGATGCAATTTTTGTTACGGAGTCTCTTTAACCCCCTTGGCGGTATGAAAAATACCGCCAGGGGGCAGCGCAGCAGTTTTTTTTTATTTTATTTTTTTTAAATCATGTAGCGAGCCCAGGGCTCGCTACATGATAGCCGCTGCTCAGCGGCTTCCCCCCAGCCCCGCCGATCGCCTCCGGCGATAGGCGATCAGGAAATCCCGTTCAAAGAACGGGATTTCCTGGAGGGCTTCCCCGTCACCATGGCGACGGGGCGGGATGACTGATTGGCCAGGCAGCGCAGGGGTCTGGGGGGCCGCGCGCCACACCGAATAGCGGCGATCGGGCGCGCGGCGGCGGCGATCGGGGTGCTGGCGCAGCTAGCAAAGTGCTAGCTGCGTCCAGGAAAAAAAAATTATGTAAATCGGCCCAGCAGGGCCTGAGCGGCACCCTCCGGCGGCTTACCCCGTGTCACACACGGGGTTACCGCTAAGGAGGTTAAGTATAAGTGAAAATGTAGGTAGAGGTCGACTTATACACGAGTCACAGCCAACACTGAGCACACTGAGTAATGTGTGTGCTATTAGTGACATTCCCATTTGCAGCAATGTACCCAGTGCTAAGTGATACTTTGAGGAAAGGAAATGCCAAGAAAACACAGGTCTGATAGTCCTGGTCACAACAGTTAACAAGGAAAGGGGCAGCGGGGAAATACTGGGCTGCATAAAAGGGAGTGAATAATTGCAGCACTTGGGGGCCTGGAGGAGGAATTAGCTGCACTTAAGGGACAGGAGGGGTTAATGACTGCAGTACTGTATGCAGTGCAGTCCTTAACCCCTCCAGAGCACCAAGTGCAGCCATTAACTTTGTTGGGTAGACTTATACTTGAGTCAATAAAAAATTCCAGCCAGCTTAAAGGAACTCCGAGCAGTAACAAAAATCAAAATATGAATTTACCTGGGGCTTTCTCCAGCCCACCGTAGGTCGGGAGGTCCCTCGACGTTCATCTGGCTCTTCTCCCAGGCCCTGCTCAGAAATGGCTCCGCGGCGGCTCCCAACGACACTGGGCCCGAGTGTCGGGCTCCTTCTTCCTGGAAGGTGAAGTCAGTCGTCACCACGCCAGCCGCCTCACGTCATCACGGCGGCCGGCGTGACAGTACTGCGCATGCGCAGTTTAATCGCGCATGCGCAGTACTGTCGCGCCTACCGCTGTGATGAGGTGAGGCGGCCGGCGTGGTGACGACTGACGTCACCTTTCAGGAAGAGGAGCCTGACACTCGGGCGCAGTGTCGTTGGGAGCCGCCGCGGAGCCATTTCTGACCAGGGCCTGGGAGAAGAGGGAACGCCGAGGGACCTCCCGACCTACGGTGGGCTGGAGAAAGCCCCAGGTAAGTTCAGATTTTGATTTTTGTTACTGCTCGGAGTCCCTTTAAGCGGGTTGAATATTGGAGTCGACTTATACACGAGGTCGACTTGTATTCGAGTATATACGGTAATTTCAGAAATATATGCAGGTCCCCGACTTACGAACGCCCGACTTACAAACGACCCGCCGATACAAGTCAAAAAAAAAATTTCAGATTGGACTTGTAGTTTTTGAGAAAATCAATTTTAAAAAAATTCTAAGGAAAAATGACTTTTAAACTTGTATAAGCAGGTACAGAGGGCAGAAGTGACACAGAGGGGGACACTGGAGCCACAAGGGGGCACAGAGGTGGTACAGGGGGCAGAGATGGCACAATGTTCCGACTTAAGAGCAGATTCAGGTTAAGAACGAACCTACAGTCCCTATCTCGTTCATAAACCAGGGACTACCTGTAGTTCATATAAGATAGCGCTCTATGAAAAAGAAGTCCAGTGCACAAGTGATAAGTCTCTATCATTCATCCCTCTGCTTGCAGCAATTCAGGATGGATCATGAAACCATATGTATGCAGTTAGGATGGGCATGTTACAGATAGATCTCTTTGTGTTGCAGGTATTATAGACAGCACACAGATAGAACAGAGACAAGTTGTGGCAGTAACGGGAGATGGAACAAATGATGGACCTGCTCTAAAGAAAGCAGATGTTGGATTTGCAATGGTATGTAAAATATCCTTAATCTTGGTACCTTGTATTACTGTAAGACAACTGGCTGTGGGGCATAAACGCCTGGCTCTGTCATGTTGTACCCCGAAGTAGCATCGAATACTCCTAGCCTTGTCATATAATACTCCTGCCTCTAAATGTCATAACACTTGACCTGGAGTGTAATATCCCTGGCTCTGGCGTGTAATACCCCCGGCCTTGGTACATAATATTCTTGGTGTGGAATGTAATACCCTTGGCCCTAGTATGTAATATCTCTGGCTCTAGCATGTAATACTCCTGGCCTTGTTATGTAATACGCATAGTCCTGGCATATATGCTGGTTGATGTACATAATATAACCTAGCTTCTGGTACATAATACCCCTGGTTCTGGTACACAATCCTCCTGTCTCTGGTACATAATATGTCTGCTACTAATACGTAATACCTCTGGCTCTGGTACGTAATCCTCCTGTCTCTGGTACATAATATGTCTGCTACTAATACATAATACCCCTGGCTCTGGTACATAATACCCCTTGTTTTGGTACATAATACCTCTGGCTCTGGTACATAATCCTCCTGGCTCTGGTATATAATATATCTGCCGCTATTACATAATACCCCTGGCTCTGGTACATAATACCCCTGGCTCTGGTACATAATACCCCTGGCTCTGGTACATAATACCCCTGGCTCTGGTACATAATACCCCTAGATCTGGTATATAATACCCCTGGCTCTGGTACATAATGCCCCTGGCTCTGGTACATTACCCTCCTGGCTCTGGTACATAATATCTCTGTTGCTTATACATAATACCCCTGGTTCTGGTACATAATGTCTCTGCCACTAATACATAATAACCCTTGTTTTGGTACATAGTAGCCCTGGTTTTGGTACATAATACTCCTGGTTCTGTTATATAATACCCCTGGCTATGGTACATAATGCCCCTTGCTCTGGTACGTAATACTGCTGGCTTTGGTACATAATATCTCTGCTGCTTATACATAATACCCCTGGCTCTGGAACATAATACCCCTGGTCCTTGTACATCATATCTCTGCCACTAATACATAATACCCCTGGCTCTGGTTTGGAATATCTCTGCCACTAATACATTATACCCCTGGCTCTAGTACATAATATGTCTGCTGCTATTATACCCCTGGCTGTGGTACATAATATGTCTACTGCTAATACATTATACCCCTGGTTCTGGTACATTATACCCCTAGCTCTGGTACATAATATCTCTACTACTAATACAGTACATAATACCCCTTGCTCTCGTACATAATCCTCCTGAATCTGGTGTATAACATTTCTGCCATTAATACATAATACCCCTGGCTCTGTTACATAACATTTCTGCTACTGATGCATAATATTCCTGGCTCTGTTACAATAATACAGACAGCAAGCGTTAAAGAAATTAAAGAGCCAGAAATCCAGGGAAAGATAGGCGGCACCACCAATATATTCAATATCATTTATTAGAACACTTTGGTCTGTACAATTATAAAACCATTGAAAACAGTGTGCCAAGCACAGCAGAAACAGACTACCCCAGACATCTCTGTGTGGGTGGGAATTCAATAATAACATGCCTCATAAGTAACCCTGCGAGCTGCACTATATAATCTACGTTGGGCTTAGGAAATGGAGCGCTGCGTGGGACTCAGAGCAATACAATATTCAAAGTGCAAGTGCATGCCTGATTGATCATAAAAAGATTATTGAATGATACAGGGCTTGATTCACAAAGCGGTGAACTGTTTAGCACGGGTGTGCTAAACAGTTAGCATGTGAAGTGCCATTCGCGGACTTCTGCGCGCGCAAAGTGCCACGATTCGCGTGATCGCGATCACGTGAATCGCGGCACTTTGCGCGTGCAAAAGGCCCTGAACGGCACTTCACGTGCTAACTGTTTAGCACACCCGTGCTAAACAGTTTGCACCGCTTTGTGAATCAAGCCCACAGACTAGTTAGTGCTAGACAAACTGCATGAGTTCAGAAAATGATTGCGTGTTTATATGCTCATAAATAATTTATAAAGTGCACATGATGTTAGGCAATACCTCTAAAGGGAATGGGCAATGCACAGAGGTGATACACATAAATATCCCAGGACAGGATCCACCAGCGGACAATGAATGGCAGCAACCATGTGAGGGCGCAGTGAGGCACACAAACGCTCCATGGACTTGATTCACTAAACCGTGATAACAAAAAAAAAATCACACCTTATCAAAGATATCACATGTTATCAAAGTTATCACACGTTTTCAAAGTTATCACACGTTTTCAAAGTTAACACGCCTAATCAGATTAGCATAGCAGCGAGCGCTACGAACGTATGCCTGCTAAATGCCAATGGCACTCGTCCTGCCCTGCGGGTTCATAGCACTCGCTTTGCTACTCTTATAAGGGGCTCAATTCACTAAAGTGTGATAACTGTTATCACGGCCGCGCTATGCGATTCACGTGAGTTTGCTGCGATTTTCGTGTGAAAATGTTCAAAATTTAGCACGGATTAACCATTGCGCGAATGCGAAGGTTAACGTGCGCTAAAATTCGCGTTAGCGCACGAATGCGAAAATTTTCACATGAAAACATTTACGTGAAAATCGCGGCAAACTCACGTCGATTGCATAGCGTGGCCGTGGTAACAGTTATCACACTAGTGAATCAAGCCCCTTATCAGAGTAGCATAGCGAGCACTACGAACCCGCAGGGGCTCAGGGCAGGACGAGTGCCATTGCCAATTAGCAGGCATAAGTTAGTAGCACTATTGATAACGTGTGATAACTTTTGATAACGTGTGATATCTTTGATAAGGTGTGATATTTGAGTTATCACGGTTTAATGAATTAAGCCCTATGTGTGGCGTGGTCCACGTGACCACTTCGTCAGGAGCCAGCAAGGGTTAGTAACACAACTTTATTTGGTACCAATTGGTTATGATCTGATAACCACTATGGCTAACAAGATACATAGGACATGCTGCACTAACTTTTAGTAAATTTTCAGTGCGCAGGCAGTGCATGGCAATGTTGCTGGCAGGGGCGTAGCAATAGGGGGTGCAGAGGTAGCGACCGCATCGGGGCCCTTGGGCCAGAGGGGCCCCGAAGGGCCCTCCCTTAACTACAGAATTAGCTCTCTATTGGTCCTGTGCTCATAATAATGACTTCTGTAGATACTTTGGATAGTAGTAATCATTAACAAACTGCTCCCCATCCCCTTCTTGTACCTCTGACACTGTAGTTGCCATTGGCAGATTTTGGTGCGCCGTATAAATTGTTATGTTTAGAGTGCTTGGGGGGGCCCCATTGTAAAACTTGCATCGGGGCCCACAGCTCCTTAGCTACGCCACTGGTTGCTGGTACTAAAGCTATGGAAGTAGTGTGCGTTAATAATTAGCACAACTGGCATTACATGAGTAATGCGCATGTTGCTATGGTAACGGGAAGTATGTTACTTGCCCAAGTAGCATACTATACATTTCGGAAAATAAGCACAAGTGCTTCCCAGTTTCTAGTATTAAAGAGAGCTGTAGCAAAAGATGTTCTATTCCACAGATAGGTGTGCTGATATTAAAAAAAACACAACAACTCAGCACTAGCAATAGAGTGTCACGACCCTTGAGGATGGGAGGTATTGCCAAAACCGATCAGAATGAACTAGAGAGTGGGCATGTCCAGGCTTTTACTTACCTCTTAGCACAATTGGTAAATTAAGGCTTGCTTATGTTGGTTGGGTCCTTGTCGATGTGAGTGTCTGTTTTTTATTTGTGCAGCTGTTCGAATAAATAGCTGTTGTTTTTTACCCCTGGACACTGTTATCGGTGCTTTTATTTATTTGGTGACGGTCACCTTGTCCACGAGCACTGGGTGTCTGCAGGCGGCTACTTAGCAGCTACACGAGAAAAGAATTACACACTATTGCTAGCTCAGAGTGTTTATTTGTTTTAGTTTTTTAAGATCTGCACACTATGCATTTCCACATCTTCTTTATCCAGGTAACACGAGTCACACTAATTGCGTAACGCATGCTACTCTTGGCATTGGTACCGGTAAAATTGCTGTGCGCTGCTTTCACACGTCAAATTTACTGAAAGTTAGTGCATCAGGCCATGGTCTTGGACTTGTAGAGGAGAGAAAAACACACAGGGACACTGGGAGCCCAATTTTGCGTAATACAGTACAGTACTTAAGGGTATAGATAGCAGTGATGATCACCGGATGAAATCCGAATAGGTTTTATTTGGATTTCAGCCAGGTAATTAAAGCACCTGTGCGGGTTGGCGAGGGGGGGGTTTAAACGTACCCAGCAGGCGTCTTCTTTAATCCGTTCCACGGCGCCTCCCACGCTGCGTCCAAGCACGTCACGTGACTACAAACACCTCTTCCTTCAACCCGGAAGTAGGAAGTGTTTGTAATCATGTGACCGCAGCTTGGAACACAGCGTGGGGGGCACCGTGGGACGGATTAAAGAAGACGCCTGCTGGGTAAATTTAACCAACCCCTCGCCTACCCGCACAGGTGCTTTAATTACCTGCATGAAATCTGAATAAAACCTATATGGATTTCATCCGGTGATCATCACTGATAGAACAGTATAAGATCCTACTCACAAAGCTGGGTTGTTAGGGAAGCAACCACTCATACGAGCAGGTGGGGGAAGTACTGTCCCCACTAGGCCTTGTGGATAAGTTGCAGTGGTCTCTTCCCTCAAAAAAGGGGCGGTCTCACTCTAGGTGAAGCCGTAAAGTGAATCCCTTGGATGGGGGTCACTGAACAATACTGGAGGTTATTATATATTATACAGAGCTAGGAGGTGCCCAGGTGTAGTAGGAGTGTATATTTTATGCATAATAAATTTGAGTCTTTTAGCGAGCATCATATTCTTGAAGGTAAGACTCTTTTACCATAATTTTTTGGAAAGGTCACCAAGGCCCAGGCCTTGGGCGGCTGCAGCCCATGGGGCACCTGTACATGAAACAGGGCTTGCTACATTTGAAAGAGAAGGCTGCAAATGGGGAGCGTGTTGAAAAGGGAAGCTGATGTCCAAGAGAGCCATGCATGGAAGCTAGGGTCTACCGTACAGGGATAGTACACATGGAAGAGGGGCTGCGCATGGAATGAGGGAGGTGCTGCTGCATTTGGAAGGAGAGTCCCACTATACTTGGCCTAGGGTTGAAAAAAGTATAAATCCGGCCTCTCTTTCAGTCCATGATCTGGTCATTATCAGGGGAATCACACTGCGACTGGATCATTCCAGAATGCTCTCACAGTGGACTGCCTTCTCATGGGAGAAACCACTGTGCCATTATCTGGGGAGTCAGACTGATACTGGATTATTCCAGCTTGCTCTCACACTGGACTGCCTTCTCA
Source organism: Hyperolius riggenbachi (assembly GCF_040937935.1). Lineage (NCBI taxonomy): Eukaryota > Metazoa > Chordata > Amphibia > Anura > Hyperoliidae > Hyperolius > Hyperolius riggenbachi. The sequence continues at coordinate 59,648,428 of NC_090654.1, forward strand.
TGGGAGAAACCACTGTGCCATTATCTGGGGAGTCAGACTGATACTGGATTGTTCCAGCTTGCTCTCACAGTGGACTGCCTTCTCTTGGGAGAAACCACTGTACCACGGGCGTAGCTAGACATTACGGGGCCCCATAGTAAAAATTATCATGGGGCCATCATATCTAGACACTCTTGAGCAATGCTACCGGCCCCACCCTATAAACATGAGTTGATTGGGTAATTTGCATTATCATGCAATGCACACTGTGTATAGTCCATAAGCAGCAAAGCAAAGTTAATAGTGAGCACATCAAATTCCATCTGGCCCCCCTCTTCTCCAGGGCCCCATAGCACTTGCTATGGCTGCTATGGCTATTGCTATGCCCGGTGCCATTTTCTGGGCGGTCAGACTGAGACTGGATCAATCCAGCCTGCTCTCACCGTGGCCTGCCTTCTCTTGGGAGATACCGCTGTGCCATTTTCCCTCTATCCCTGCATGTTCTGGTAGCATCATTTTCCTGTCTCTGTTTTCAGGTCTTAAAAGGATAAATGAATCTGTGTATAATTATTCATTGGCACCTGCATCCTTCTGGAGCAAGATAAAGAGGATGCAAAAATGATATGCTGATTCCCTTATTGCAAAATAGATACAGATGAGCCATCTTTATTTATAGCCGATTTGCTTTTTGTCCTCTCTATGATCTTGTAGGGAATTGCTGGTACAGACGTGGCTAAAGAAGCATCTGACATCATTCTTACTGATGACAACTTCTCCAGCATAGTCAAGGCTGTAATGTGGGGCCGCAATGTGTACGACAGCATCTCCAAATTCCTGCAATTTCAGCTGACTGTTAATGTGGTGGCAGTAATCGTGGCCTTCACTGGGGCCTGCATTACACAGGTGAGTCATAGGAAGGGCTTTATCGGAAATTACAGGTCTGTGATGCTAGCATAAGGGGGGGAGCAACCTTAAAGTGGACCTGGACTCAGAACTTCCTCTGCTCTAAAAAGTAAGCAACAGCATAATAACCTTTAAAGAAAAACATCGTTGTTACAGCTGATACAAATCCTGCAATAAATCTGCAGTTTGTCTACTTCCAGCTTTCATGGAAGCAGAGATAGGATTACCATCCTGTGTTTACAAATTAGCAGCTCTGCCATGGCAGTTGAGAGTCCTGAGCTGACACAGCTGAGAGATCAAAGTACACTTGTGATTAGTAAGAGATGAAGTGGGATTAGACAGGCTGAACTCTCTTAATACATACAGGGTGCATTCCTCTCTGTTTTCCTTCTGTCTTGTGCAAGAGTTCAGGTCCACCTTAATGTGAGTCGCTACAGTGTTCCTCCTATCTTCTATGAAAAAAATGGTTGCAATGAAGGCTTGAAATATGAATACATGTTATTCTGGCCGAATGACGGCTCTCCCTGCTGCCGCTAAACTCCCCAGCGGGATTATATACTATTCCCCCTCTGAGTTGTCGCAACTCACAGAGAGATGTAATTTGGGGTCTGGCAGGTGCCAGAGCCCCAGATCACCACTCCGCGGGGCGCGCAGCAAAGCACTACTGCTATGACGGCATCAGCTCATGGCGCTCAGCGCCGCACACCGTATTAACCGGCTTTGGTGTAGAGGGTCTTGTATTGCTGCTGAGAGTAGATAATGTGTAACGCAGCACTCCGCTGCGGCTCTGCATTATGTACAGGACCGCCCCCAGCTCCTGGCCCGCCCCTCCACTGTGTGGAGGTCATGGGGGTATCTGACAGATCTCTGCGGGGGGGGGGGGGGGGGGGGGGACACACACCTGGCTCAATGTAGTTACGACCCTTGTTGTGAGTATTTGAATGTTAACCACTTTGGCCTGGCTGTGAGTTGTAGCTCTCTTGTACCTAAGCTCAAAACCAATACAAACCTGGACCTTCTCTGTTCATTGGCAAGTCATTATTCTTCATTCTGTTCCTTTTTCAGGATTCCCCGCTGAAAGCCGTACAGATGCTGTGGGTCAACTTAATTATGGACACATTTGCCTCTCTTGCCTTAGCAACTGAACCGCCCACAGAGTCCCTCTTGCTGCGGAGACCCTACGGAAGGAACAAGCCTCTCATATCACGGACCATGATGAAGAATATTTTGGGTCATGCCGTCTACCAGCTGACTCTGATATTTACGTTACTTTTTGCTGGTAAGATTGTTGCATTTTTGGTGGCTGATGATGATGATGATGATGATGATGATTCTTGTCCCCCGTGAACCAGAAGCACTGACGTGTGTTATTCCTGCAGGAGAAGTGATCTTCAACATTGACAGCGGAAGGAACGCGCCTCTCCACTCTCCTCCATCTGAACATTATACCATCATATTCAACACCTTCGTCATGATGCAGCTCTTCAATGAAATTAATGCCCGAAAGATCCATGGGGAACGCAACGTGTTTGATGGCATCTTCCGGAATCCCATTTTCTGTACAATTGTGCTTGGCACCTTTGCCATTCAGGTGATACTAATCAAAAGAAATGGGGACATGTGACACCCAAGCACACAAAGAACAATTAAGGCCCTATTTACACTTAGGCACCGGTTCATACTTGCGTTAAAAAACGGAACGGATACTGTACAAATGGAACGGATGCGAACGGATCCAATGTTAACCTATGGATCCGTTCACATGCGTCCATTCAAACGTTCCACACGATCCACAGAACAGACTGCAAGTTTCCAGCTGCAGCTATTTTTCCGGAGCGCTGAGCCCAGCGCACTGGAAATGGAAGAGGAAGCACTGCATTGAGGGCAATGAGAGAACAGAACGTTTCTTTACACTAGTGAAGAAACGGACCGTTCCAAGGGGCAAAATCCCTTGGGGTTGGAGGTCTGGGGGGGATGTGGGGATGCGAACCAGGCCTAACTACAGTGCACCTGAGCAGGCAGGTGGGTGAGGGAGGGTTAAATCTTACGCAGGAACCAAACAATTGAAGAAGACAGAAGCCTGCGTAAGATTTCACCCTCCCCCACCCGCCCGGCTGTAGCACCCTCCCTCACCTGCCCGGCTACTGTGGCAACGGAGTGAAAATAGATCCGATCGACCAGTGATCAGATCCGTTTTCACGGATCCATCTACCAGTGTGCGCCAAGCCTTATGGATCCGGTCAAGCGAAAACTGGATCCGTTTTACAGGATCAGTTTGTTTTTGTTTGAATTGGGCCTTAATGCGTTGCATTCAATTGTGTTGCGTTGCATTCCATTTGTCAAAATGGGACGCAACTCAACGCAATGCATTAAGTGTAAATACGGTCTTAATAAAACACCGGAATGCTACTGGCAGTCTAAATCTCCTGTTAGGGTGAGCCTCGGTACATTACTTTGGTTTTGCAGGACCTTCTAAAGTTGTACAGTAAGTAGAGGGGTGTAATTAATATTAGTAATTAGTCCAGGCTTCAGCCACATAGCTCAATATGGCTGCCAACCTAGGCATTCTTGGACTTCACGTGACAGAACACCCAGGAGCTGTACTGAGCTATGAGGCTGCACACCAACCTGTAAAGAAAGAGGAGGGAATATTGGGATGAGGAGAGAGAAGCGACCTTCCTGGGCTCCTCCTAGGGTGGCGGGAGTTGCTGGGGCTATTGTTATGTCCATGCACCCTTTAAGTATCTGAGAAACTATCAAAGAAAAATGCAAGCCAGGCACACACAATCCTTGCTGCTAGATAGGAGAAATAGAATGGATTTGTTGCAGGACAGAGAGGGTGCAAGCAGGAAGACAGCACAGAGGATGCAGGATAAGAGCAGGAAGACAACACAAAGGATGCAGGATAAGAGCAGGAAGACAACACAGAGGATGCAGGATAAGAGCAGGAAGACAGCACAGAGGATGCAGGATAAGAGCAGGAAGGACAGCACAGAGGATGCAGGATAAGAGCAGGAAGACAGCACAGAGGATGAAGGATAAGAGCAGGAAGACAGCACAGAGGATGCAGGATAAGAGCAGGAAGACAACACAGATAATACAGCATAACAGCAGGAAGTCAGCATAGAGGATGCAGGATAAGAGCAGGAAGACAGCACAGAGGATGCAGGATAAGAACAGGAAGTGAGGATGGAGTGGGTGCAAGATAAGAGCAGGAAGATGAGACAGAGTAGGCGGAAGATAGGAAGCAGAAAGACAGCACAGAGGATGCAGGATAAGAGCAGGAACACAGCACAGAGGATGCAGCATAAGAGCAGGAAGACAGCACAGAGGATGCAGGATAAGAGCAGGAAGACAGCACAGAGGATGCAGGATAAGAGCAGGAAGACAGCACAGAGGATGCAGCATAAGAGCAGGAAGACAGTACGGTGGATGAAAGATAAGTACAGGAAGACAGCACAGAGGGTGCAGGATAAGAGCAGGAAGACAGCACAGAGGATGCAAGATAAGAGAGTAAGACAGCACAGATGATGCAGGATAAGAGAGGAAGACAGCACAGAGGATGCAGGATAGGAGCAGGAAGACAGCACAGAGGATGCAGGATACGAGCAGGAAGACAGCACAGAGGATGCAGGATAGGAGCAGGAAGACAGCACAGAGGATGCAGGCTAGGAGCAGTAAGACAGCACAGTGGATGCAGGATAAGAGCAGGTAAGACAGCACAGAAGATGCAGGATAAGAGCAGGAAGTGAGGATGGAGTGTGTGCAAGTTAAGAGCAGGAAGATGAGACAGAGTAGGCGGAAGATAGAAAGCAGGAAGACAGCACAGAGGATGCAGGATAGGAGCAGGAAGACAGCACAGGGGATGCAGGATAAGAGCAGGAAGACAGCACTGAGAATACAGCATAAGAGCAGGAAGACAGCACAGAGAATGCAGGATAAGAGCAGAAAGATGAGACAGAGTAGGCGGAAGATAGAAAGCAGGAAGACAGCACAGAGGATGCAGGATAAGAGCAAGAAGTCAGCACAGAGGATGCAGGATAAGAGCAGGAAGACAGCACAGAGGATGCAGGATAAGAGCAGGAAGACAGCACAGAGGATGCAGGATAAGAGCAGGAAGACAACACAGATAATACAGCATAAGAGCAGGAAGTCAGCATAGAGGATGCAGGATAAGAGCAGGAAGACAGCACAGAGGATGCAGGATAAGTGCAGGAAGTGAGGATGGAGTGGGTGCAAGATAAGAGCAGGAAGATGAGACAGAGTAGGCGGAAGATAGGAAGCAGAAAGACAGCACAGAGGATGCAGGATAAGAGCAGGAACACAGCACAGAGGATGCAGCATAAGAGCAGGAAGACAGCACAAAGGATGCAGGATAAGAGCAGGAAGACCGCACAGAGGATGCAGGATAAGAGCAGGAAGACAGCACAGAGGATGAAGGATAAGAACAGGGAGACTGCACAGAGAATGCAGGATAAGAGCAGGACGTGAGGATGGAGTGGGTGCAAGATAAGAGCAGGAAGATGAGACAGAGTAGGCGGAAGATAGAAAGCAGGAAGACAGCACAGAGGATGCAGGATAGGAGCAGGAAGGCAGCACAGGGGATGCAGGATAGGAACAGGAAGACAGCACAGAGGATGCAGGATAAGAGCAGGAAGACAGCACAGAGGATGAAGGATAAGAACAGGAAGACAGCACAGAGGATGCAGGATAGGAACAGGAAGACAGCACAGAGGATGCAGGATAAGAGCAGGAAGACAGCACAGAAGATGCAGGATAAGAACAGGGAGACTGCACAGAGAATGCAGGATAAGAGCAGGACGTGAGGATGGAGTGGGTGCAAGATAAGAGCAGGAAGATGAGACAGAGTAGGCGGAAGATAGAAAGCAGGAAGACAGCACAGAGGATGCAGGATAGGAGCAGAAAGGCAGCACAGGGGATGCAGGATAAGAGCAGGAAGACAGCACTGAGAATACAGCATAAGAGCAGGAAGACAGCACAGAGAATGCAGGATAAGAGCAGGAAGATGAGACAGAGTAGGCGGAAGATAGAAAGCAGGAAGACAGCACAGAGGATGCAGGATAGGAGCAGGAAGATAGCACAAAGAATGCAGGATAAGAGCAAGAAGACAGCACAGAGGATGCAGGATAAGAGCAGGAAGTGAGGATGGAGTGGGTGCAAGATTGGAGCAGGAAGATGAGACAGAGTAGGCGGAAGATAGGAAGAAGGAAGTCAGCACAGTGGATGCAGGATAAGAGCAGGAAGACAGCACGGAGGATGCAGGATAAGAGCAGGAAGACAGCACAGAGGATGCAGGATCATAGCAGGAAGACAGCACAGAGGATGCAGGATCATAGCAGGAAGTCAGCACAGAGGATGCAGGATAAGAGCAGGAAGACAGCACGGAGGATGCAGGATAAGAGCAGGAAGACAGCACAAAGGATGCAGGATAAGAGCAGGAAGACAGCACAGAGGATGCAGGATCATAGCAGGAAGACAGCACAGAGGATGCAGGATAAGAGCAGGAAGACAGCACAGAGAATACAGCATAAGAGCAGGAAGTCAGCATAGAGGATGCAGGATAAGAGCAGGAAGACAGTGCAGAGGATGCAGGATAAGAGCAGGAAGTGAGGCTGGAATGGGTGCAACATAAGAGCAAGAAGATGAGACAGAGTAGGCGGAAGATAGGAAGCAGAAAGACAGCACAGAGGATGCAGGATAAGAGCAGGAACACAGCACAGAGGATGCAGCATAAGAGCAGGAAGACAGCACAGAGGATGAAGGATAAGAACAGGAAGACAGCACAGAGGATGAAGGATAAGAACAGGAAGACAGCACAGAGGGTGCAGGATAAGAGCAGGAAGACAGCACAGAGGATGAAGGATAAGAACAGGAAGACAGCACAGAGGATGAAGGATAAGAACAGGAAGACAGCACAGAGGATGCAGGCTAGGAGCAGTAAGACAGCACAGTGGATGCAGGATAAGAGCAGGAAGTGAGGATGGAGTGTGTGCTAGGTAAGAGCAGGAAGATGAGACAGAGTAGGCGGAAGATAGAAAGCAGGAAGACAGCACAGAGGATGCAGGATAGGAGCAGGAAGACAGCACAGGGGATGCAGGATAAGAGCAGGAAGATGAGACAGAGTAGGCGGAAGATAGAAAGCAAGAAGACATCACAGAGGATGCAGGATAAGAGTAGGAAGACAGCACAGAGGATGAAGGATAAGAGCAGGAAGACAGCACAGAGGATGAAGGATAAGAACAGGAAGACAGCACAGAGGATGCAGGAGAGGAACAGGAAGACAGCACAGAGGATGCAGGAACAGGAAGACAGCACAGAGGATGCAGGATAAGAGCAGGAAGACAGCACAGAAGATGCAGGATAAGAACAGGGAGACTGCACAGAGAATGCAGGATAAGAGCAGGAAGTGAGGATGGAGTGGGTGCAAGATAAGAGCAGGAAGATGAGACATAGAAGGCGGAAGATAGAAAGCAGGAGGACAGCACAGAGGATGCAGGATAGGAGCAGGAAGACAGCACAGAGGATGAAGGATAAGAACAGGAAGACAGCACAGAGGATGAAGGATAAGAACAGGAAGACAGCACAGAGGGTGCAGGATAAGAGCAGGAAGACAGCACAGAGGATGAAGGGTAAGAACAGGAAGACAGCACAGAGGATGAAGGATAAGAACAGGAAGACAGCACAGAGGATGCAGGCTAGGAGCAGTAAGACAGCACAGTGGATGCAGGATAAGAGCAGGTAAGACAGCACAGAGGATGCAGGATAAGAGCAGGAAGTGAGGATGGAGTGTGTGCAAGGTAAGAGCAGGAAGATGAGACAGAGTAGGCGGAAGATAGAAAGCAGGAAGACAGCACAGAGGATGCAGGATAGGAGCAGGAAGACAGCACAGGGGATGCAGGATAAGAGCAGGAAGATGAGACAGAGTAGGCGGAAGATAGAAAGCAAGAAGACATCACAGAGGATGCAGGATAAGAGTAGGAAGACAGCACAGAGGATGAAGGATAAGAGCAGGAAGACAGCACAGAGGATGAAGGATAAGAACAGGAAGACAGCACAGAGGATGCAGGAGAGGAACAGGAAGACAGCACAGAGGATGCTGGAACAGGAAGACAGCACAGAGGATGCAGGATAAGAGCAGGAAGACAGCACAGAAGATGCAGGATAAGAACAGGGAGACTGCACAGAGAATGCAGGATAAGAGCAGGAAGTGAGGATGGAGTGGGTGCAAGATAAGAGCAGGAAGATGAGACAGAGAAGGCGGAAGATAGAAAGCAGGAGGACAGCACAGAGGATGCAGGATAGGAGCAGGAAGACAGCACAAAGGATGCAGGATAAGAGCAAGAAGACAGCACAGAGGATGCAGGATAAGAGCAGGAAGTGAGGATGGAGTGGGTGCAAGATAAGAGCAGGAAGATGAGACAGAGTAGGCGGAAGATAGGAAGAAGAAAGTCAGCACAGTGGATGCAGGATAAGAGCAGGAAGACCGCACAGAGGATGCAGGATAAGAGCAGGAAGACAGCACAGAGGATGCAGGATCATAGCAGGAAGACAGCACAGAGGATGCAGGATAAGAGCAGGAAGTCAGCACAGAGGATGCATGATAAGAGCAGGAAGTCAGCACAGAGGATGCATGATAAGAGCAGGAAGACAGCACGGAGGATGCAGGATAAGAGCAGGAAGACAGCACAGAGGATGCAGGATCATAGCAGGAAGACAGCACAGAGGATGCAGGATAAGAGCAGGAAGACAGCACAGAGGATGAAGGATAAGAGCAGGAAGACAGCACAGAGGATGCAGGATAAGAGCAGGAAGACAGCACAGAGGATGCAGCATAAGAGCAGGAAGCCAGCACAGAGGATGAAGGATAAGTACAGGAAGACAGCACAGAGGATGCAGGATACGAGCAGGAAGACAGCACAGAGGATGCAGGATAAGAGCAGGAAGACAGCACAGAGGATGCAGCATAAGAGCAGGAAGACAGCACGGAGGATGAAGGATAAGTACAGGAAGACAGCACAGAGGATGCAGGATACGAGCAGGAAGACAGCACGGAGGATGAAGGATAAGTACAGGAAGACAGCACAGAGGATGCAGGCTAGGAGCAGTAAGACAGCTCAGTGGATGCAGGATAAGAGCAGGTAAGACAGCACAGAGGATGCAGGATAAGAGCAGGAAGTGAGGATGGAGTGGGTGCAAGATAAGAGCAGGAAGATGAGACAGAGTAGGCGGATGATAGGAAGCAGAAAGACAGCACAGAGGATGCAGGATAAGAGCAGGAACACAGCACAGAGGATGCAGCATAAGAGCAGGAAGACAGCACAGAGGATGCAGGATAAGAGCAGGAAGACAGCACAGAGGATGCAGGATAAGAGCAGGAAGACAGCACAGAGGATGCAGCATAAGAGCAGGAAGACAGCACGGAGGATGAAGGATAAGTACAGGAAGACAGCACAGAGGATGCAGGATACGAGCAGGAAGACAGCACAGAGGATGCAGGATAGGAGCAGGAAGACAGCACAGAGGATGCAGGCTAGGAGCAGTAAGACAGCACAGTGGATGCAGGATAAGAGCAGGTAAGACAGCACAAAGGATGCAGGATAAGAGCAGGAAGTGAGGATGGAGTGTGTACAAGGTAAGGGCAGGAAGATGAGACAGAGTAGGCGGAAGATAGAAAGCAGGAAGACAGCACAGAGGATGCAGGATAGGAGCAGGAAGACAGCACAGGGGATGCAGGATAAGAGCAGGAAGACAGCACTGAGAATACAGCATAAGAGCAGGAAGACAGCACAGAGAATGCAGGATAAGAGCAGGAAGATGAGACAGAGTAGGCGGAAGATAGAAAGCAGGAAGACAGCACAGAGGATGCAGGATAAGAGCGGGAAGTCAGCACAGAGGATGCAGGATAAGAGCAGGAAGACAGCACAGAGGATGCAGGATAAGAGCAGGAAGACAGCACAGAGGATGCAGGATAAGAGCAGGAAGACAACACAGATAATACAGCATAAGAGCAGGAAGTCAGCATAGAGGATGCAGGATAAGAGCAGGAAGACAGCACAGAGGATGCAGGATAAGAGCAGGAAGTGAGGATGGAGTGGGTGCAAGATAAGAGCAGGAAGATGAGACAGAGTAGGCGGAAGATAGGAAGCAGAAAGACAGCACAGAGGATGCAGGATAAGAGCAGGAACACAGCACAGAGGATGCAGGATAAGAGCAGGAAGACAGCACAGAGGATGCAGGATAAGAGCAGGAAGACAGCACAGAGGATGAAGGATAAGAACAGGAAGACAGCACAGAGGATGCAGGATAGGAACAGGAAGACAGCACAGAGGATGCAGGATAAGAGCAGGAAGACAGTACAGAGGATGAAGGATAAGAGCAGGAAGACAGCACAGAGGATGAAGGATAAGAACAGGAAGACAGCACAGAGGATGCAGGATAGGAACAGGAAGACAGCACAGTGGATGCAGGATAAGAGCAGGTAAGACAGCACAGAGGATACAGGATAAGAGCAGGAAGTGAGGATGGAGTGTGTGCAAGGTAAGAGCAGGAAGATGAGACAGAGTAGGCGGAAGATAGAAAGCAGGAAGACAGCACAGAGGATGCAGGATAGGAGCAGGCAGACAGCACAGGGGATGCAGGATAAGAGCAGGAAGACAGCACTGAGAATACAGCATAAGAGCAGGAAGACAGCACAGAGAATGCAGGATAAGAGCAGGAAGATGAGACAGAGTAGGCGGAAGATAGAAAGCAAGAAGACATCACAGAGGATGCAGGATAAGAGTAGGAAGACAGCACAGAGGATGAAGGATAAGAGCAGGAAGACAGCACAGAGGATGAAGGATAAGAACAGGAAGACAGCACAGAGGATGCAGGAGAGGAACAGGAAGACAGCACAGAGGATGCAGGAACAGGAAGACAGCACAGAGGATGCAGGATAAGAGCAGGAAGACAGCACAGAAGATGCAGGATAAGAACAGGGAGACTGCACAGAGAATGCAGGATAAGAGCAGGAAGTGAGGATGGAGTGGGTGCAAGATAAGAGCAGGAAGATGAGACAGAGTAGGCGGAAGATAGAAAGCAGGAGGACAGCACAGAGGATGCAGGATAGGAGCAGGAAGACAGCACAAAGGATGCAGGATAAGAGCAAGAAGACAGCACAGAGGATGCAGGATAAGAGCAGGAAGTGAGGATGGAGTGGGTGCAAGATAAGAGCAGGAAGATGAGACAGAGTAGGCGGAAGATAGGAAGAAGAAAGTCAGCACAGTGGATGCAGGATAAGAGCAGGAAGACAGCACAGAGGATGCAGGATAAGAGCAGGAAGACCGCACAGAGGATGCAGGATCATAGCAGGAAGACAGCACAGAGGATGCAGGATAAGAGCAGGAAGACAGCACAGAGGATGAAGGATAAGAACAGGAAGACAGCACAGAGGATGCAGGATAGGAGCAGGAAGACAGTACAGAGGATGCAGGATAAGAGCAGGAAGACAGCACAGAGGATGCAGGATAGGAGCAGGAAGACAGCACAGAGGATGCAGGATAAGAGCGGGAAGTCAGCACAGAGGATGCAGGATAAGAGCAGGAAGACAGCACGGAGGATGCAGGATAAGAGCAGGAAGACAGCACAGAGGATGCAGGATAAGAGTAGGAAGACAGCACAGAGGATGCAGGATCATAGCAGGAAGACAGCACAGAGGATGCAGGATAAGAGCAGGAAGACAGCACAGAGGATGAAGGATAAGAACAGGAAGACAGCACAGAGGATGCAGGATAGGAGCAGGAAGACAGCACAGAGGATGCAGGATAAGAGCAGGAAGACAGCACAGAGGATGCAGGATAGGAGCAGGAAGACAGCACAGAGGATGCAGGATAAGAGCGGGAAGTCAGCACAGAGGATGCAGGATAAGAGCAGGAAGACAGCACAGAGGATGCAGGATAAGAGCAGGAAGACAGCACAGAGGATGCAGGATAAGAGCAGGAAGACAACACAGATAATACAGCATAAGAGCAGGAAGTCAGCATAGAGGATGCAGGATAAGAGCAGGAAGACAGCACAGAGGATGCAGGATAAGAGCAGGAAGACAGCACAGAGGATGCAGCATAAGAGCAGGAAGCCAGCACAGAGGATGAAGGATAAGTACAGGAAGACAGCACAGAGGATGCAGGATACGAGCAGGAAGACAGCACAGAGGATGCAGGATAAGAGCAGGAAGACAGCACAGAGGATGCAGCATAAGAGCAGGAAGACAGCACGGAGGATGAAGGATAAGTACAGGAAGACAGCACAGAGGATGCAGGATACGAGCAGGAAGACAGCACAGAGGATGCAGGATAGGAGCAGGAAGACAGCACAGAGGATGCAGGCTAGGAGCAGTAAGACAGCACAGTGGATGCAGGATAAGAGCAGGTAAGACAGCACAGAGGATGCAGGATAAGAGCAGGAAGTGAGGATGGAGTGGGTGCAAGATAAGAGCAGGAAGATGAGACAGAGTAGGCGGAATATAGGAAGCAGAAAGACAGCACAGAGGATGCAGAATAAGAGCAGGAATACAGCACAGAGGATGCAGCATAAGAGCAGGAAGACAGCACAGAGGATGCAGGATAAGAGCAGGAAGACAGCACAGAGGATGCAGGATAAGAGCAGGAAGACAGCACAGAGGATGCAGCATAAGAGCAGGAAGACAGCACGGAGGATGAAGGATAAGTACAGGAAGACAGCACAGAGGATGCAGGATACGAGCAGGAAGACAGCACAGAGGATGCAGGATAGGAGCAGGAAGACAGCACAGAGGATGCAGGCTAGGAGCAGTAAGACAGCACAGTGGATGCAGGATAAGAGCAGGTAAGACAGCACAGAGGATGCAGGATAAGAGCAGGAAGTGAGGATGGAGTGTGTGCAAGGTAAGAGCAGGAAGATGAGACAGAGTAGGTGGAAGATAGAAAGCAGGAAGACAGCACAGAGGATGCAGGATAGGAGCAGGAAGACAGCACAGGGGATGCAGGATAAGAGCAGGAAGACAGCACTGAGAATACAGCATAAGAGCAGGAAGACAGCACAGAGAATGCAGGATAAGAGCAGGAAGATGAGACAGAGTAGGCGGAAGATAGAAAGCAGGAAGACAGCACAGAGGATGCAGGATAAGAGCGGGAAGTCAGCACAGAGGATGCAGGATAAGAGCAGGAAGACAGCACAGAGGATGCAGGATAAGAGCAGGAAGACAACACAGATAATACAGCATAAGAGCAGGAAGTCAGCATAGAGGATGCAGTATAAGAGCAGGAAGACAGCACAGAGGATGCAGGATAAGAGCAGGAAGTGAGGATGGAGTGGGTGCAAGATAAGAGCAGGAAGATGAGACAGAGTAGGCGGAAGATAGGAAGCAGAAAGACAGCACAGAGGATGCAGGATAAGAGCAGGAACACAGCACAGAGGATGCAGGATAAGAGCAGGAAGATAGCACAGAGGATGCAGGATAAGAGCAGGAAGACAGCACAGAGGATGAAGGATAAGAACAGGAAGACAGCACAGAGGATGCAGGATAGGAACAGGAAGACAGCACAGAGGATGCAGGATAAGAGCAAGAAGACAGTACAGAGGATGAAGGATAAGAGCAGGAAGACAGCACAGAGGATGAAGGATAAGAACAGGAAGACAGCACAGAGGATGCAGGATAGGAACAGGAAGACAGCACAGAGGATGCAGGATAAGAGCAGGAAGACAGCACAGAAGATGCAGGATAAGAACAGGGAGACTGCACAGAGAATGCAGGATAAGAGCAGGACGTGAGGATGGAGTGGGTGCAAGATAAGAGCAGGAAGATGAGACAGAGTAGGCGGAAGATAGAAAGCAGGAAGACAGCACAGAGGATGCAGGATAGGAGCAGGAAGACAGCACAGGGGATGCAGGATAAGAGCAGGAAGACAGCACTGAGAATGCAGGATAAGAGCAGGAAGATGAGACAGAGTAGGCGGAAGATAGAGAGCAGGAAGACAGCACAGAGGATGCAGGATAGGAGCAGGAAGATAGCACAAAGGATGCAGGATAAGAGCAAGAAGACAGCACAGAGGATGCAGGATAAGAGCAGGAAGTGAGGATGGAGTGGGTGCAAGATAGGAGCAGGAAGATGAGACAGAGTAGGCGGAAGATAGGAAGAAGGAAGTCAGCACAGTGGATGCAGGATAAGAGCAGGAAGACAGCACGGAGGATGCAGGATAAGAGCAGGAAGACAGCACAGAGGATGCAGGATCATAGCAGGAAGACAGCACAGAGGATGCAGGATCATAGCAGGAAGTCAGCACAGAGGATGCAGGATAAGAACAGGAAGTCAGCACGGAGGATGCAGGATAAGAGCAGGAAGACAGCACAGAGGATGCAGGATAAGAGCAGGAAGAAAGCACAGAGGATGCAGGATCATAGCAGGAAGACAGCACAGAGGATGCAGGATAAGAGCAGGAAGACAGCACAGAGAATACAGCATAAGAGCAGAAAGTCAGCATAGAGGATGCAGGATAAGAGCAGGAAGACAGTGCAGAGGATGCAGGATAAGAGCAGGAAGTGAGGCTGGAATGGGTGCAACATAAGAGCAGGAAGATGAGACAGAGTAGGCGGAAGATAGGAAGCAGAAAGACAGCACAGAGGATGCAGGATAAGAGCAGGAACACAGCACAGAGGATGCAGCATAAGAGCAGGAAGACAGCACAGAGGATGCAGGATAAGAGCAGGAAGACAGCATAGAGGATGAAGGATAAGAACAGGAAGACAGCACAGAGGATGAAGGATAAGAACAGGAAGACATCACAGAGGGTGCAGGATAAGAGCAGGAAGACAGCACAGAGGAGGAAGGATAAGAACAGGAAGACAGCACAGAGGATGAAGGATAAGAACAGGAAGACAGCACAGAGGATGAAGGATAAGAACAGGAAGACAGCACAGAGGGTGCAGGATAAGAGCAGGAAGACAGCACAGAGGAGGAAGGATAAGAACAGGAAGACAGCACAGAGGATGAAGGATAAGAACAGGAAGACAGCACAGAGGGTGCAGGATAAGAGCAAGAAGACAGCACAGAGGATGCAGGATAGGAGCAGGAAGACAGCACAGAGGATGCAGGCTAGGAGCAGTAAGACAGCACAGTGGATGCAGGATAAGAGCAGGTAAGACAGCACAGAGGATGCAGGATAAGAGCAGGAAGTGAGGATAAAGTGTGTGCAAGGTAAGAGCAGGAAGATGAGACAGATGAGACAGGCGGAAGATAGAAAGCAGGAAGACAGCACAGAGGATGCAGGATAGGAGCAGGAAGACCGCACAGGGGATGCAGGATAAGAGCAGGAAGACAGCACTGAGAATACAGCATAAGAGCAGGAAGACAGCACAGAGAATGCAGGATAAGAGCAGGAAGATGAGACAGAGTAGGCGGAAGATAGAAAGCAAGAAGACATCACAAAGGATGCAGGATAAGAGTAGGAAGACAGCACAGAGGATGAAGGATAAGAGCAGGAAGACAGCACAGAGGATGAAGGATAAGAACAGGAAGACAGCACAGAGGATGCAGGAGAGGAACAGGAAGACAGCACAGAGGATGCAGGATAAGAGCAGGAAGACAGCACAGAAGATGCAGGATAAGAACAGGGAGACTGCACAGAGAATGCAGGATAAGAGCAGGAAGTGAGGATGGAGTGGGTACAAGATAAGAGCAGGAAGATGAGACAGAGTAGGCGGAAGATAGAAAGCAGGAAGACAGCACAGAGGATGCAGGATAGGAGCAGGAAGACAGCACAGGGGATGCAGGATAAGAGCAGGAAGACAGCACTGAGAATACAGCATAAGAGCAGGAAGACAGCACAGAGAATGCAGGATAAGAGCAGGAAGATGAGACAGAGTAGGCGAAGATAGAAAGCAGGAAGACAGCACAGAGGATGCAGGATAGGAGCAGGAAGATAGCACAAAGGATGCAGGATAAGAGCAAGAAGACAGCACAGAGGATGCAGGATAAGAGCAGGAAGTGAGGATGGAGTGGGTGCAAGATAAGAGCAGGAAGATGAGACAAGAGTAGGCGGAAGATAGGAAGAAGGAAGTCAGCACAGGGGATGCAGGATAAGAGCAAGAAGACAGCACGGAGGATGCAGGATAAGAGCAGGAAGACAGCACAGAGGATGCAGGATCATAGCAGGAAGACAGCACAGAGGATGCAGGATCATAGCAGGAAGTCAGCACAGAGGATGCAGGATAAGAGCAGGAAGACAGCACGGAGGATGCAGGATAAGAGCAGGAAGACAGCACAGAGGATGCAGGATAAGAGCAGGAAGACAGCACAGAGGATGCAGGATCATAGCAGGAAGACAGCACAGAGGATGCAGGATAAGAGCAGGAAGACAGCACAGAGAATACAGCATAAGAGCAGGAAGTCAGCATAGAGGATGCAGGATAAGAGCAGGAAGACAGTGCAGAGGATGCAGGATAAGAGCAGGAAGTGAGGCTGGAATGGGTGCAACATAAGAGCAGGAAGATGAGACAGAGTAGGCGGAAGATAGGAAGCAGAAAGACAGCACAGAGGATGCAGGATAAGAGCAGGAACACAGCACAGAGGATGCAGCATAAGAGCAGGAAGACAGCACAGAGGATGCAGGATAAGAGCAGGAAGACAGCACAGAGGATGAAGGATAAGAACAGGAAGAAAGCACAGAGGATTAGGGATAAGAACAAGAAGAAAGCCCAGAGGGTGCAGGATAAGAGCAGGAAGACAGCACAGAGGATGAAGGATAAGAACAGGAAGACAGCACAGAGGATGAAGGATAAGAACAGGAAGACAGCACAGAGGGTTCAGGAAGACAGCACAGAGGATGAAGGATAAGAACAGGAAGACAGCACAGAGGATGAAGGATAAGAACAGGAAGACAGCACAGAGGGTGCAGGATAAGAGCAGGAAGACAGCACAGAGGATGCAGGATAAGAGCAGGAAGACAGCACAGAGGATGCAGGATAAGAGAGGAAGACAGCACAGAGGATGCAGGATAAGAGCAGGAAGACAGCACAGAGGATGCAGGATAGGAGCAGGAAGACAGCACAGAGGATGCAGGATAGGAGCAGGAAGACAGCACAGTGGATGCAGGATAAGAGCAGGAAGACAGCACAGAGGATGCAGGATAAGAGCAGGAAGTGAGGATGGAGTGGGTGCAAGATAAGAGCAGGAAGATGAGACAGATTGGATGGAAGTTAGCAACGGGTAGATAGGGCAAAGAGGATGTTGGGTAAGAGGTGGTAGACAGGACAGAGAAGATGGGGATTAATCAGATTAGTCCATCACTCACTGAGGTGAAAGTGGCTGACTGTACTGCTGTTCCTAGGAAGCTGGAAATAAAGCTCAGGGACAATGCACACGGCAGAAGATAAAAGATGACACTGAACATTGCACTGGGCAATACTTTGTCAACATGTGTCATCATAGATTATCAGAGGAATGCTTTGCAGCTACAGTAGTTGCTAGGTAGTTGTAACAGTTTGCACGGTATGTAGAGGTTGGACAGCACAGAATCACAACTGTTCTCTGTAATTTCTCTTTCCTATGTGTGAGCCATGTAACCTTCAGCTAAACCGTGACCTCTCTCTGTTGCAGATAGTAATCGTGCAGTTTGGTGGGAAGCCCTTTAGCTGTGCTCCGTTGCAGCTTGACCAATGGATGTGGTGCATATTTCTTGGCTTTGGGGAGCTAGTGTGGGGACAGGTAGGTGTTACATGCATGTAGTTCAAAGACCAGAGAAGTCATTAATCTTCTATGCTTTCTAGTCCGTAGCACAGAAAATGGAACTGCCATTTGTGCTATGTTGTATATGAACCCCATTTATCACAGTTACATGCCATAAATCTACAGTAATGTAGTTTGCGACATAGAGGAGGTTTTTTTTTATCCATATTGCTTTTGTTTTTCCTAAATACTGGTAACTTTTTTGTAAAATATCTATTTGTACTGCGCAACCAAAATGTTGGTGCTATATAAGTCAGTGATTATTAGAATGGAGACACTACTGGTTGATATTATACACTGTTGTTATTGTACCCCCCTCATTTTTTTTTATTTTTTTTCCTTTGACTCAGGAGTCAAACTCATAACCCCATGCTTCACAGTCAGGGGCAATACCTCTGGACATTATCAGCTGACTAATACCACATCATTCATTGTCAAGCCCCACCCCCACCCCCTCCCAATCTCTGCCTGATAAAGTGTTCTTCATCCATAGGTTATCGCCACCATTCCAAGCAGCAGGTTAAAATTCCTCAAGGGGGCGGGTCATTTGACGCAGAAGGAGGAGACTCATGAGGAGATGAACGAGGATGCAGAAGAGATAGATCACGCAGAGAGAGAGCTCCGACGAGGACAGATTCTCTGGTTCCGTGGCCTGAATAGAATCCAAACTCAGGTATATAGGTGGAGCATTATTTTTTGGAGCTCATAGTGCTTTCTTTCACAGGTAAAGGCCAAATTGAGACCATACTATATCGTGATAAAATGCAAGGGATTCTGACAATGAAATGTCTGTAGGTAACCATGCTGATCTACCCACTTCCTCTTGCTAATATACCAAAAAGCAATAGACAATCATTTTTTATATTACAGAATGCCACTGGAAATTGCCTAGTCTTCAATATGTGTTTCTTGGGTACTAATCAAGATAGAAGATAGTAATACATATTCTATGTCTACACCTAGTACAGTATAACAGGTTTATACAGTGGTTTGCAAAAGTATTCTGCCCCTTGAAGTTTTCCACAATTTGTCACATTACTGCCACAAACATGATTGGAATTCCACATGAAAGACCAATACAAAGTGGTCTACACATGAGAAGTGGAACGAAAATCATACATGATTCCAAACATTTTTTTTTAAAGAACTGCAAAGTGGGGTGTGCGTAATTATTTAACCCCTCTTTGGTCTGAGTGCAGTCAGTTGCCCATAGACATTGCCTGATGAGTGCTAATGACTAAATAGAGTGCACCTGTGTGTAATCTAATGCCAGTACAAATACAGCTGCTCTGTGACGGCCTCCGAGGTTGTCTAAGAGTATATTGGGAACAACAA
Organism: Hyperolius riggenbachi; assembly: GCF_040937935.1. Taxonomy (NCBI): domain Eukaryota; kingdom Metazoa; phylum Chordata; class Amphibia; order Anura; family Hyperoliidae; genus Hyperolius; species Hyperolius riggenbachi. The sequence goes on from NC_090654.1 coordinate 59,667,404, forward strand.
CACCATGAAGTCCAAAGAACACACAAGACAGGTCAGGGATCAAGTTATTGAGAAATTTGAAGCAGGCTTAGGCTACAAAAAGATTTCCTAAGCCTTGAACATCCCACAGAGCACTGTTCAAGCGATCATTGAGAAATGGAAGGAGTATGGCACAAATGTAAACCTACCAAGACAAGGCCGTCCTCCTAAACTCAGAGGCCGAACAACGAGAGCGCTGATCAGAAATGCAGTCAAGAGGCCCATGGTGACTCTGGACGAGCTGCAGACATCTACAGCTCAGGTGGGGGAACCTGTCCATAGGACAACTATTAGTCGTGCACTGCACAAAGTTGGCCGTTATAGAAGAGTGGCAAGTAGAAAGCCATTGTTAACAGAAAAGCATAAGAAGTCCCGTTTGCAGTTTGCCGAAAGCCAATCGGGGGACACAGCAAACATGTGGAAGAAGGTGCTCTGGTGAGATGAGACCAAAATGGAACTTTTTGGCCAAAATGCCAAACGCTATGTGTGGCGGAAAACTAACACTGCACAACACACCATCCCCACTGTCAAATATGGTGGTGGCAGCATCATGCTCTGGGGGTGCTTCTCTTCAGCAGGGACAGGGAAGCTGGTCAGAGTTGATGGGAAGATGGATGGAGCCAAATCCAGGGTAATCTTGGAAGAAAACCTCTTGGAGTCTGCAAAAGACTTGAGACTGGGGCAGAGGTTCACCTTCCAGCAGGACAATGACCCTAAACATAAAGCCAGGGCAACAATGGAATGGTTTAAAACAAAACATATCCATGTGTTAGAATGGCCCAGTCAAAGTCCAGATCTAAATCCAATCGAGAATCTCTGGCAAGATCTGAAAACTGCTGTTCACAAACGCTGTCCATCTAATCTGACTGAGCTGGAGCTGTTTTGCAAAGAAGAATGGGCAAGAATTTCAGTCTCTAGATGTGCAAAGCTGGTAGAGACATACCCTAAAAGACTGGCAGCTGTAATTGCAGCAAAAGGTGGTTCTACAAAGTATTGACTCAGGGGGCTGAATAATTACGCACACCCCACTTTGCAGTTATAAAAAAAAATGTTTGGAATCATGTATGATATTTGTTTCACTTCTCACGTGTACACCACTTTGTATTGGTCTTTCACGTGGAATTCCAATAAAATTGATTCATGTTTGTGGCAGTAATATGACAAAATGTGGAAAACTTCAAGGGGGCCGAATACTTTTGCAAACCACTGTATATATATATCAGGCAATACAACACAAAGGACTTTTGAGAAGACATACTGCATTCACCAAATCATGCATCCTAAAGAAGAGTAGAGAGGACATTGCTGCATATGCTATACCACAGTGTTTCTCAAACCTGTCCTTGTGACTCCCCAGCGGTGCATGTTTTGCAGGCAACCTCACCTATGCATAGGTGGGGAAATTAGTGTCTCAGCTACATGGAATCCATCTAGTTGAGACACTAATTACCTTACCTGTACATAGGTGATGTTGCCTGCAAAACAAGTAATATTCTGCCATTCAAAGTCTATGAACAGGTAAAGAGGAACTCAACTCTTGCACAGCACACAATGAAAAGTTTTTATTCCATATATACAGTAGTTGCAAAAGAAATCCACTTGTCTATGTTCCTGTGTTAATTCAGCCAGATCAAAGTGTCTAATTAGTACTTTGCAGCTGTGAATAGACTGCAGGAGCTCTGCTGAGGCAGCTTCCCCCATAAATTAAACTCTGAGGGTTACCGTATTCAATGCTCCCTGCAAAAGTGAAGCCAACCTGCACACGTCAGTTTTTTTTCAGGATTGTGTTGTGATGCGATGCAACCGGTTGCGTTATTACAATACAGAACATGCAGCGCGTTGCTAGAATGACACCCATTGATGTACCCAGTAGTCAGTGATGCTGCTTTTTGGTCAGTTGCTTCCTTGCTTGCAGTTGCATTGCATGCACCATAAGTGTTGACAAAGGGGGATCACCGCTCAACCTCACTGTTCCACAGCAGCAGTACAGGACTCATTGTAGGAAAAATTGTAGCAGAAAGAAGGCTGCAAGTGGCTGGTAGGGTGGATAAAATCCACTTTTTACTTGCTTTGCGCTAAAAGTGTACCTTGTAAAAAAATATCTACTGAGAGAAAGCTCAGGAAAAAAGTTCACCTAGGCCATGGGATCTTAAAGAAGAATATATACTTTAGTGCATCACACATAGGGGTTGATTTATTAAGCTGCAGTGCTAAAGCAGCACAGCTTAAAGGGGAACTGAAGAGAGAGGTATTTGGAGGCTGTCATGTTTATTTCCTTTTAATCAATACCAGTTGCCTGGCAGCCCTGCTGGTCTATTTCTCTGCAGTAGTATCTGATTAAAACCAGAAACAAGCATGCAGCTAGTCTTGTCAGATCAGACTTATAAGTCTGAACCACTGAAACACCTGATCTGCTGCATGCTTGTTCAGGGGCTATAGCTAATAGTATTAGAGGCAGAGGATCAGCAGGGCTGCCAGGCAACTGGTATGGTCTAAAAGGAAATAAACATGACAGCCTCCATATACTTCTCTCTTCAGTTCCCCTTTAATGTGAGGAGCACGAGTTGTCCGCGTAAGTTACCAGTGCACACTACACTACCACGCATAACCTGCGTACAACTCGCACTGCTTACTGCTTGAATGAATCAACCCCATACTACTCAGTAAAGGAAAGCATATACAGTAAATATTACTGCATCTACTATACTTCCTCCAGTACAGTATAGACAGCACACTGCATATACCAAGGAGAGCATATAGATTGTAATACAGTAAATGTATATGGTACCATATAGTACAGAATGCAGCATATGTGTATGCAGTACCACACACTGCATAGAACATAGTACATAACCAGTATGTCTATATATAGGACCATATATGTGCACACCATCCTATGCTATAAAACAGAGGATATGTGTATACAGAGTTTTATGGTAAACAGTGGTGTAGCTAGAAACCATGGGGCCCCATAGCAAAATTTTCATGGGGCCCTCAGAACTAGGTACGCTTAAAGAAAATCTGTAACTAAAAATAGTTTCCCTGGGGGTACTAACCTCGGGTGAGGGAAGTCTCTGAATCCTCCTGTGTCCAACGGCGGCAGCGATAAAGCTTCCCGAACGGCGGGGATGTAAATATTTACCTTTCCGGCTCCAGTGCAGGCGCAGTATCGGCTCTCCGCTCGGAGATAGGCAGAAATAGCCGAATGCTGTCGGGCCGCTCTACTGTGCAGGTGCAAGTCTCCTGCGCCTGCGCAGTAGAGCGGACCCGACAGAGATCGGCTATTTCCGGGCGGATATTGCACAGCCTGACAAATTGCCGGCTGTGCGTACCTTGGGCTGCAGCGAGACCGCCGTGCGACACAGGAGGACGGGGGAAGCCTCGATAGGATCCAGAGACTTCCCCCTACCAAGGTGAGTACCGCCCGGGGTACTTTTTTTTTTCATTACAGAGTCTCTTTAAGCAATGCCACCTGCCCCTACCCTATGGATACGGGTTGAAAGCCAATTTACATTCACATGCAGTGTACTCGGAGTATATTCCTTAGGCTAAGAGACAAAGTCAGAGGGTGGAGACTCAAAGGGAAGTTAATAGTGAACACATCAAGTACAGCACAGGGTCCTTCTGCTCCAGGGCCCCATAGCAGTTGCTATGGCTATTGCTATGCCCCTGATGGTAAAGATTAAGAACAACATTTAGCACCATGCAGTATAGAGCAGAATAGTGTGAACGTATACAGCACTGTATGGTATAGAAGGGAATATATGTTTACCTAGAATGATACAGTAAAGAACAATTATACGGTAAAGAGCTGAGTGCAGTATAAACGTATATACAGCATTATATGGTACAGAAGAGGGTATGAGTATATACTGAATTGCCTTTATAGGTATATAGGGAACACTGCAGAAAAGACAGTGTAAATGTAGTCTGCAGCACAGCTAGCTCGTGTTTTCTGTGTATATCACATCCAGGCTTGTCGTCTTTGTTTTGTGTCCTGTCTGTAGTGTTGTGTGTTTGTTTTTATATTATTTTTGCCATTTTTTTCTGTGCAAGGTGTTGAACAACTCTGTCTAATTCTCTCCTCCGTTACAGATTGAAGTAGTGAATACATTCAAGAGCGGGGCTTCCTTTCAGGGGGCTCTGCGGAGACAGTCCTCCACCACCAGCCAGAACCAGGATGTAACCAATGTTTCTAGCCCTAGTCATGTATCGCTAAGCAATGCTCTTTCCTCTCCTACCAGTGCGCAAGCTACAGCCGCAGGGCGTGAGTCTGACTTCTTACTGCCTCACATCCACAGAAATGCCAACTCTGGACCCCACTTTGCCCTTGCGAGGATGACAGCACAGATAGCGCTTTTGTCATCATACTAGATAAGGTGTAATACAGCAGGGACCAGATGCAAAGAGGGTGCACCCATAGGCCTGCAGCTATATATAGTGCACAGAGGGCCTGCCGATAGACCTGCAGTTATATATAGTGTAAAGAGGGCCCGCTCATAAGCCTGCGGTTATATATAGTCTACAGATGGCCCACCCATAAACCTGTGGTTATATTTATGTACAGTTAAAGGGAACGAGGCGCCCTGGTATGTATAAAATGGATTAAAACCAGTTTAAAATCGAAAAAGGTGAGGTGGCTTATCTCAATAATGCAATTTTGTATGAACAAAGAATTTTATTTAGCACAGGCAATGCATTTTGCGGGTCTCAGCCCGCTTCCTCAGGCCAATCACAGTGCCAATAAGAAGAAAAACCAATAGCAAAGGGAGCCTCTTTTTTGCCTAGAGTGTTGTGACACCCCTCCAACTCTGTTATATTTATGTGTTCAGCTGGCAAACACCATCTCTGCCCCTGGTCATCCTTACTGTATTACACACAGTTCATTCATTTTAATTACTCCATATTGTGACACACCATATTGTGTTCTATCCATGGTGTTCTGTCATCCACTAACACATAGCACATCCATTTCCAGCTCTGACATCTCCATTATGATTTCCATATATGTCACTATCTGTGCTGCATTCTCCTGGAGCTACCCACAACCTCTGACTTCTTCCTTACAGGTCTTGTCTACCTATATAATGGGCATATAACCTAGAGGTTCTTGTTTGCATGTACAATGTGCATATGTTATGGCCAAAGCCAGAAGTGTGGCCAGCTCCCAAATTGGCCGGCCAATGTGGGAACTGGCCAAGAGATGTGGCCAAGGTCAGATGTAAGAGAATACATTGTACCATGGCTGGTGAGGTGGCAAATAAAGGGTTTTCTTCTGAATGCCTATGCCTAACATTAACCTTCACCTCTCTAGTGCCCATCATTAATCTCCACTCTCCTCTGCCTAACACTAACCTCCTCCTCTCCTCTGCCTAACACTAACCTCCCCTCTTCTGTGACTACCACTAACCTCCCCTGTTCCTTTCCCTAACCCTAACCTTCCCACCTCTTCAGATTCTGTCATGTCCAAGATAGTGACACAACACCAGGCACCAAAGTGAAATGGCAGGAAAGCCATTTCGTTCATTGGCCGGCCAATATTGGACTTTGGCTGGTGACTTTACAACTAAATTGGCCATTGCCCGGCTAGTTCCCACTTTGGCCAACTTCTGGCTTTGACCGTAACACAGATAATCTGCAGGTTCCTGTTTACATATGTAATGTGCCTATAACCTGCAGGTCCACCATGACACCAAAAACCATTTCATTAGCAGAGACCAGGAACCATTTTACCCCTCTTCATGTCTCAATACAGCATTTTGTCACAATGAACACAGTCTTTTTTTTTTTGTCTACTTAGTAGTGGGAGATATTAAAGAGAACCCGAGGTGGGTTTGAAGAATATTATCTGCATACAGAGGCTGGATCTGCCTATACAGCCTAGCCTCTGTTGCTATCCCAAACCCCCCTAAGGTCCCCCTGCACTCTGCAATCCCTCATAAATCACAGCCACGCTGCTGACAAACAGCTTGTCAGAGCTGGCTGTGTTTATCTCTATAGTGTCAGTCTGCTGCTCTCCCCGCCTCCTGCAGAACTCCAGTCCCCGCCTGCATCCCTTCCCTCCCTGCTGATTGGAGGGAAGAGACGGGGGCAGGGACTGGAGCTATGCAGGAGGCGGGGGAGCAGCTGAGACTGACACTACAGATGTAAACACAGCCTCAGAGCACGGCTGTGATTTATGAGGGATTGCAGATTGCAGGGGGACCTTAGTGGGGTTTGGGATAGCAACAGAGACTGGGCTGTATAGGCAGATCCAGCCTCTGTATGCAGATAACATTCTTTAAACACACCTCGGGTTCTCTTTAAACCAGTGTCAACTAGTCAGCAATAGAACAGCACTGGAAAAGATGTTAAAGTGTATCAGATCTTTCTGACAGTTAACCACACAAGCTAACTGTCAAAGAGGTGCACAGTAGTGTAAAGGTGTCTATTAAAGGCCTGAGCACACTTGCACACTTCTGTGCATTTTTTAGCAGTGCATATCAATCTTTAACATTGATGATGTGTTGCTGAAAAAAAATGCTCAGAAGCACACAAGTATGCTTAGGCCTTAACAATTTTTAAGTGAGTAATTACCTAATTTTTGATCACATCATTCAGATTGAATTGTACAAAACAGAGAAGCTGATGTCCCAATCCTGAATGAACTTATTATAGATGATTTCCTAAAACAATTGGCAGAATTTTTTTTTACCCATAAACTAGTTTCGATATTGTGTGTATTTTTGAGCTGTTAATGCTGCAATGAACTTTTCATTTTGATCTGAGTGATCTGATAAATGAAAAACTGTTCACTAAAAATCTCACCCATTAATGGGCACCTTTAATGTAAATGTTTCAACACACTGCTTTTCTCTAGATTCTTGTCCATGTCTCTCGTGTGCTGGGTGAGCACCTACCAGCCATTGCTCTGGAGATGCCAGGGATCACTCAAGAGCAGCCAGAGACCGCCCATGAGCAGCTAGAGACCGCCCAAGAGCAGCTAGAGGACCTCTTTGTGAAGGCATAATTACAGGATTCATCTCACTTTGAATATATGCCTTGGCAAAGCAAAGACATTCAGAAATGTTGAATTAAATATACATTTGATAATTTTATACATATATAGGTTGGGAGGAGTAAGTGGAAGGAAGGGTGGGGGTGAATAGTTAAACCTAAACTAACTAAAGCCTTGACATAACTCTTTTCAGATCCAGCATATAATTGACTTAACCCTCTGGTCCCCTGCATCTAAATTCTACCTACAGACACAGATTACATTTAGATGTGCAACATGAGCTTATTACTGACAGATATCTCTCCTGGAGATAATTGCTGAGTGTGCTGTTCGAGGGAGAGGAGAAGGAGCTGGAGACACCACAACATGGCGTGTCTCTTCCAGACAAAGAATTATGATTGTCTGATGAGTAAAGAAAAAATAATAATTTTGCTCATGATGGTTTCATCTGTTAGCTTGAGGTCCGAAGACACTTCACCCAACTTCTGGACTTACCTTGATGGGCTGAAAAGCAATGCTGACTGCTTTGCCCCACAGGCTGCAGGGAGCCTCTTCCTCCAACACACCCTTCTCCTCTCCATTGTACAGTACTTGCTGCTCGGCCAAGCCAAACATTTTATGATGATCGCAAATGATTGTTTTGGCTGACAGATTTATCACAACCATTGCAAAGAAAATCGGAGAAATATGAAGCAGCTAAGATCAACCTTTGTGAGTGTACAAATATATACCTACTTTATAATACCCATAACCAGTACATACTACAATATACTGGGCTCATGGTGTCCCTCCTTTTTAAGATCAAGGATTCTGATTGGCCAATGTTAGCAACTGCTCCACTTTTGCACCATTTTTGCTTCAGCTCTCTTTGCGCTGGTTTTGATAAATCTGCCCCTATGTCTGTAACGGGTTTTAAATCCAACCAGTTTGCTTAAATGAGGGTCAGTAAAGGCATATCAGGTCGGCTAACCAAATAAAATAATAATCCAACCATAAATGATTTGATTGGGACGTGACTTTCTGATGTCTATACTTAGCTGAAGTCCAGCTTCTGCTTCATCCCAGACCAGCATTATGGGGCTTCCAGGCCTCACATTCCTTTAGTCCACACCATTAAGTTGAGACAAGCTTAACTCCCATTTACCCTGTACCAATAAGATGATCTTCACTGCCCCCCAACCAGTATCATAAGACTTACCGGCCTCTCACTTAACTTCCATGGCATCACTTACCTCCCTTTACTCTATTCCAATATGTGGAGGCCTACTGACCTCTGTTTACTTCCCACCAATTTAATGAAGCTCATCTGTCTCTCTTTACTTTACTTTCCCACTGAGAGTATGAGGCTCTCTGACTTATCCTGTACTACAAATACCAAGCTTCCCTCCAACTCAGTAAAGCGCAAAGGACCTCCCCCTCCTCCACTTTCATCGTTATAATAAAAAAAAATAACATTTCTCCTGGGGGACTTAAAGCGCTTGAGCTGCAGCCACTAGGGCACATGCAATAGGCAATAGCAGTGTTAGGGAGTCTAGCCCAAGGACCCCTTGCTGAATAGGTGATGGCTTACTGAACAGGGAGAGCCGAGATTTGAATCCTGGTCTCCTGTGTCAGAGACAGAGACTTTAACCAGCACTCTGTTCTCCACCCAACACTGACATCAAGAGGCTTCCACCCCTCATTCCTCCCTCCACATGAACACTTATTCAATGTCAGTGGGTGGGGCATTTTCTTTTTTGGTTATCCATTGCTCGCCTAGTCAGGAGCACATTTAAAGGTGTTATTGCAGAGGCTGTCATTTCTAAATCACTGAACATCTCTCCATGTAGTTGGCATCTCTTGGGAATGTTAACATATTTTCATTATTTAAAGAGTAATTTCAGTTAGCTAGTATACTGTAGTAGCATTTATTTCTTTATTTTTAATGTTGCTCTCTGTCTAAACCTTTCCACCCTGTTTGTCTTCCTCAGAGGGCTAAAAAACACTGGACCAAAGGTTTAGCGAGAGAGAGTGAAAGATAAACAGGTTGGGAGTCTTTAACCTAAAGCCTGAACTTTATATGACTCTGAGCTGCAGAGGTTTCGTTTTTGGCGAAGCCAGGGTAAACCTGCGAGTATATGCCCAAAAAGCCAGCATGGCCCCCATTTCTGGCTCCACGGAGAACCATTCTATCTTCTACTTAGGTTTTATTGGCAATGGGAAGTTAACTTTTTATGTGACATATTGCATGTGGCTTGGAGTTCCATAGTAGACAGCTTATGGTCTCTAGTTAAGAGATGGACAATATATGGTCTCTAGTTAAAAGATGGATTTGTAAAAGGCTGCCTCTGGTAGGGATGAACAATGGTAATATGCCATATATTTCCTGTCTTTCATGTTCTAGTGTTGCACATAGCAGAGACATTGTTATACAAACACAATCTGCATCCCAGTCACAGCCCACATATGCTTCTATGAAGTGTTTCATGTTTGGTGTACAGGAACGCCAGCTCTGCCATTCTGGTCACCATGTGACCCCATAGTGATAACAGATAAAAATCTCCAGTAACAGCAGTGCTGGCAGCTTTATAGTTGACCTCTGGGTAATATGTGTTATAAACAAGATCCAGAATTCTCCTGTTCCACACAATACATACATTTCCATGACACCTCGACACAATTTAGACATCTCAGTCTTTACCGCATCAGTCTTTTAAGCGTCTAAAAAGCCTTACAATATATATTGATCAGCCACAACATTAAAGCATTGACAAGACAAGTGAATAACATTAATTTCCTTATTTGAATGACACCTATCGTGGACTTGGGTATATTAGGCAGTAAGTGAATAGTTAGTTCTTGAAGGACTTGTTTTAGAAGCAAGAAAGCTGGGCATTCAGTGATTTTGACAAGGACCAAATTATGGTGGCTACGTAACTGGGTCAGAGCATTTGCAATGGAGTTTTTCCAATGTATAGAGGTTAGAAGTGAATAGTCAGTTCTTGAAGGACTTGTTTTAGAAGCAAGAAAGCTGGGCATTCAGTGATTTTGACAAGGACCAAATTATGGTGGCTACGTAACTGGGTCAGAGCATTTGCAATGGAGTTTTTCCAATGTATAGAGGTTAGTGCTTAAAAAAAAGTCCAAGGAAGGACAACCGGTGACATGGTCATGAGCAGCCAAAGCTCTCTGATGTACACGGGGAACAAAGGTTTCCCACTCGGGTCTCACCTCACAGCATTGCTACTGTAGCATACACTGCAAAAACAAACCTTAATGCTAGCCATGAGAGAAAGCTGTCAAAACAGTGCATTTTAGTAACTGCAGAAGAGTCACCATGATGAGCCCCGTCTACCGCTGAAAGCTCCTACAGTGGGCACGTTAGCATCGGAACTGCACTGTGGAGATTAGATGAGAGGTCTGATGACCTTCCTTCACACTATTAGGATGCACAGACACACAATATATACAAAGTATATATCCTTAAAGCTCGAAGTGATTGTAGGGACACATTTATGTTAAGGTGCCCACTACCAATCCAATTTTCCCAAATGATTGATCATCTGATTGTTGCGATCGATCGGAAACAATTGTTTGTGCCCACCAATGGGAGGGAAAATGATAAGCAATCTAATCAACCTAAAAGATTGGTTCTGAAATTGGGATCAATGGAACGTTCGATAGAACAATTGTTTGCCGTCGATTGTGATGTCAATTGTTCAAGAGATTGTACCGTTAATGAGCACCTTTAAGTCGTTAGTTTAAGATACCAATTTGTGAGTTTACATATTTAGCGTGCACAGTTTTCCCTAGATATTTTAAATTTTTCATTAACTAAACTCTGTCCCACATTTTATGCACTGCTTGTCCAAAAAGGGGTAACCAACAGGATTTAACAAAATAAATAAGTAAGAGCCTGCCATTGGATAATTGGTTATGTGCCCAAAGAATGATGTCAGCTGGCTACCTGAATAAACTGAATGACTAAGATATTCCAGCAGCTAATTTCTTCTGCCCTGATGGCAGAGGCATATTTCAAGATGACAATACCAGGATTCATGTGCTCAAATTGTGAGAGAGGAGTTCAGGGAGCATGACACATCATTGGCCACCACAGAGTCCAGACCTTAACCCAATTGAGATTCTTTGGGTTGTGCTGCAGAAGAATTTGCGCAGCACTCCAACTCTCCCATTATCTCTCATCTTGGTGGAAAATTAATGTAACTCAGGACGGAAATAATTGTTGTGATATTATAGAAGCTTATCAAAATGATACCACAGCGAATGCATTCCATAATCAAAACTACAGACGATCCAATGAAATATACGTGTGTGACATTTTATTAGGACATGCAGTGTATTTAATTAGGATATCTAGAAACAATAGTAAGGATTTTAGTGTATTTTTAAATGTAAAAAAATGAATTAATAAATAAAATAAAAATACTGACGCACTGATCATGTGAACTAACACATTGATAACACTTTTAATTAATTTCACAAGCTCCCTTCTTTCAGAAATTGTTTAGTTTCGAGGCTCTTTAATGATCTTTTAGTTTGGATGTTTCCTTGACAAATGCGAAAAAAAATGTTTAATTTGCTTTGGCCACCAGAGGTTCAGTTTGGGAGCCGGAGCTTGGCAGTGAAAGGGTTAAGAGGAGGCATTTTCAGTATCAAAAAGTAAATACTTACCTAAGGAGAGACAAGCTTTTGGATCCTTACGAGGCTTCCCACAGCGTCCTCTGTTCTCCGTTGCCGATCGCTGACCCTTCAGCTGAATGGAGCCGCATTTCTCTTCTGGCACAAGTGCGGTCATGCTGCAGCCGCGCCTGCTCAGTAGCCGGAAGGGCTCTGGCTTTCTGCGCAGGCACAGCCGTAAACTTGTGCAGGCGCAGTATGGTCACGCTTGTGCTTGACAAGGAATGCTGCCCCAAACACTGAAAAGCCCTTTTCAATAATCTCTGGAGGGTCTACGAGCCCCAATGGGGGACCGGAGGACGCCTTGGTGAGTCTCATTAGGATCCAGAGGCACTCAGTGGACATACAGGATATTTGCTAGGAATTTTTTTTTTACATTTTTTGTTAATTGGGCATGTGGTTTAATGTTCTGGCTGATCTATGTATCAAAGGACAGCACATTGAAGGTAGACTAGCTGTACATTAGACACTGCACTATAGTCTCCACCAGCTAAGTAATGTAAATATACCAATATCCTCCTGCTACACTATGGCAGCTCTGATGCTACAGTAATCTGGGTGTTTTATGACTTTTGAGGTCTTCTCTCGGATATTGCCCTAACCTAGTGCGTGGAAGGGTCAAGTTCTTTATTTCCTCTTTGTCTTTCTATAGCCTGAGTTGTAGTCACTAATGACTAACTTGTAGCCTTTACGACACAAAGTGAATGTATTTTTTTCTCCAGCACTGTCAGTATTACCAGTCTAATTTCCAGGGGTGGCGGAAAGTTTGTCCGAAGATCTTATTCTGATTATTTGTTCCAGCTGTCGGAGAAGAAGATAATTATCTGTAGTAGAATCTTACTATCCGTGTGTGTCTTGTAGTATCCGTGTCCCCAGCAGTTTATTTTTGTCTTTGTGCACTTGTCTCTGCTCCCATTAGCACAGGGGCCTGTCTCTCCTTGTCTGTTGTTGTCGCTGTTTCCTCCTTGAGTGTTTGTTTCCTGGCAAGTAGCTCTCCAAAGAACAATCCAACATTTGCTTGCATATGGTCTGCTGTTCATTGGCCCGCCGTTTCTATCACAGACTTGTAAAAGTGTTAAGTTATGCATCAGAAAGCCTTATTTGTTTCTCTTTTTCCTGATTGGGGGCAGCGTTCCCCGATAAGTATACTGTGTAGTCAACAGGCTAAAACCACAGAAATAAATATTTTACTTTGTGGCATCCGGTTAGAGCTTTGGTTTAGGCAATGACATTTAGGTTGCTAGCACTTCACAGTTCACTTGTGACAAAGCAGAGAGGTCCAAGGCACTTCAGCCCCTTTTCAGCCATATTCCTGGAATAGGACATGTCATGGATCAGGGTTGAATATGGCTTAGAGTCTTTACTAATTGCTTCTCAGCAACTTAAATCAGTTTTATGTTTATTATGCTTAGCACGTGGGTTCTTTATAGTTCATTCCCCAAGAACAAATCCTCACCCCAGGGAAAACATTTCCTATTTGGCAATTATGACGCTGCTGGAGGGAATATTGGGCCTATACTCAAGAGTTTACCTTTTTTGCATGAAAACATGACTAAATCTGCTTTTAGAAGTAGAAATCACATAGGAAACATTTAATGTTTCACGCTATCTAGGCCTTTGAGTTGTAGCTGTGGTGTGCCAGTCCTTTTTTTGTTAAATGGTCATTGTGACCCATGTGTGTGACGTAGCATGTGTTTGTCTCTTGTCTGCTTGTGGCTGCCATGCTTCTCTGTCTGCCTCAGCTAATATTAATCCTACATCTCTCCTACTAATGCTGTATGAGGCCTGTTAAGGTTCCCAGCAAGGTGACACTCGACACTTGCTTGGAACCCACAGAGCTCCTTGACCAAGAGTAAACATGCTGCTTATACCAGTGACACACCAATACAATCAAATGGTTCTCCAGCTTGGATCCAGAGTCCGAGAAAGACGCTTAGCACTTCGAAGAATTCAGCATGTTTATTATTGGTTAACCAAGAGAATATGTTTATAGTAAACATGTTATGTGTATTTATTTTATTAAAACCAGAAGAGTTCTTTAAGCACTGAACTAGAGACTATCTCGGTGGCTACTACAAGTAATCAAACTGGACTTCTTTTCCTTTGGATGTCTAGATAAATGCTCTATGCCATTCTTACGAACCTTTCCTTGTTCTCTGATCACTTGGAACTGCCAGGCAATGAAAGCTACCATGGATGTTCTTCAGTGGAGTACATCTATCTTGTGCCAGTGCTCTTTTGTTCTTTTCCTGTAGTGTAGTGTTTCTTCTTCGTTTTTACCTGTCTTAGATTGTTGTATTTGTAAACTGTGTAGAGTGAAACTCCAGACAATGCTTTGATATTTACTCTTGGATAGAGCGAGGGAAGGTCAGACCAAGTGTAGGGTCTGTAATGTGACTATGTCGTGCCCCCACCAGGTAAGTTACCTCTGATGTCCTGTGGTGTCATCAGTAGTTGTGAACTCCAGCTGCAACATTGAGAGTAGTTTGAGAAAGATGCAGCCCCTTCTGGTATGTACTGTTTTCATTGCCCCTGTTGGAAAATCTTTCCCAGTTTGCTTAGTGTCATTAAGGACAGATTAACCAAGCTTCCTACATGCAGACAGCAACAAAAACGAGTGTGTTTTACAACTGGGGTTAAGCATAATAAAAAGTATAGCTAGTTTAAGGCCCGTACACATGCTACGGTAGCTGGGCCAAGGCTGTATAGATGCGTAGTTAGCCTGCAAGCTAACAACATGTTTTGGTGAACAAGTGATGCAATCCACTCTACCTACAAAGTATGCTCAGTGCAGGAACCAAGTGACTTAGGTCTCAGAACGATTGCAAATGAAAGTACTCTCTGCACAATGTCCTATAGACATGTTTCGGACACACAATTGTCCTTAATCATGATTAGGGACCATTGTGTGTCCGAAAAATGCCGGTGTCATATTTTTTTTATCTGATTCAATAAAGATTTTTCACTTCCATTGGACAGAGTCTACCTTCATTTGCTAACAATAGGGTCTGTTGCAATGCGGGGAGCAGAGGGCCGACAGAGTAACACATATATGGCAGCGAGCAGGGAGAACCAAGCTATCAGAATTCATTGGAGGCTACGTTGCACATGCCAGATTATCGGCAGAGGCGCCTTAGCCAACTTTAATCTAGCTTGTATATGGGCCTTTAGACTGTTGGTAATTGGTGGTGAAAATACCAGATTTGAATACGATAGCTTTGCTTTTTTTTGTTGTAAGGCAGAAAGTATAATTATGCAGACAGAAAACATCAGCAAGGAGACAGCAAGCAAAAGGCGGTCAGTATAGGAAATATGGCAGGTGTAACCGGTTTTTAGGATTGCAGTCTGTTTGTAAAATTCGGATGGGGCCCAAACTTACCAAGTGAAAGATGAGGCTCTGTACCAACACTACATATATAAGTGATAATTCTGTGACAGACTTTTCTCTCTAAAAAAAATAAAGCAGAGATCACCAGTTTAGAGAATGCAGAAGGCAACATCTAATGGCACTTTTATGCTCCTTATACTGCTTCGTACAACTCATCCTGCACCTGCTCCCTTTAGGCCCATACACACTTGCAAATTAGGCCGCCCAAAAGGAAAGTTCAGAAACATTTGGGTCACCTTTACCAAATATTTACCCTGAAGTTTGCCAACAGTTGATTAGTGATCAGGCATGCTGGAAAACCGAGCTTGAGTAGAACAAAATGATCGGCAGAAATTGAAACAGCGTGTTTATACAGGAAAAGGCCATCTGAAATGATCAAGGTTGAGTGTTTCAGATGACCGTTACTGCAAGTGTGTATGGTCCTTTAGCTCCAATCAGCTCCTCCAGCTATCAATTACTGTAAGGAACCAAAAGTCTCATGTAGATGGTTGTACAGTGGTTGGACGTATGTACCAGATTCCTCCTGAAATCCACATTGTCCTTGTACTCTACAGATTTGTATTGGCAGTCTTATAGAAAAATGCTATCTATTGGCTTACAGCATCACTTATACTTCTTAAATGCTAAATATAAAGCTGAAAAACAAAAAAAAGTTTGTCTGAAGTTCCACTTTATTACAAGATGCTTTGCACTGCTAGCAATATCCTGATAAATCCTAACTTTCATTAATTTGTAGTTCCATCCTATACTAACATTGTGCCAATTATGCCCTCATCCTACAAGACTTCTGGTACTGTAGACTAAACAAAGTGACGTGAAAGCACAACTCTCTCAGCTGCTTTGTCCTCTTGTTGAACTCTGACCTGCAGCGATTTTGAACTTGTGCTGCTTGTTTTGGCATTTTCTGTTGATCATTGTGTATCGTGTATAGGGGTGTTCTGTGACGCCAAATGTCATTACTTGTCCTAGAGTAAAAGTGGAGCATGTACTGTAATGGCTGTTTCATTTTTTCTTCTCTCCTAACTCTCTGAACACAGATCCGCGTCGTGAAGGCATTCCGTAGCTCTCTCTATGAAGGTTTAGAAAAACCGGACTCACGAACTTCCATTCACAACTTCATGACCCATCCAGAGTTTAAGATAGAAGATTCTCAGCCTCATATTCCTCTAATCGATGATACTGACCTGGAGGAAGATCCTGCCCTCAAACAAAGCTCCAGCCAGCCCCCTTCACCAAACAAGAACAACAATGCAATTGACAGCGGGATAAACCTCACTACAGAGACAAGCAAATCAGCTACCTCTTCCAGTCCAGGGAGCCCCATACACAGCCTGGAGACATCCCTTTAGCTGGAGATGGCATTGCTTCCTTATCACCGAGACAAGAAATACTTGTGTCTGGCTCGATAAGATGTTTCTACATTTGGAGGCTGGCAGAGGAAGCTCCGTGTCCAAGCAGCGCTGGCAGTGAGAATGTGCCAGGTTTTCCATGATGGCCTGATTGATGCTGCTGCTGCTTCTGCAACAAAAGAAAGACAGACTAGGAAACAAAAAAGACACTATCCAACCATTTCCCTGCATGAATGTACACTTACAACCCCTCCTCTCTACTGTTTCATTTTTTACATAGACTTCTGGGGCTTTCCATGCACAGGGCGGACTTGAAATACGAGAAACAAAAGAACTTTGCCCAGACAACAGTATTGATCTGGTAACGAGATGAGCCACAAAACTTGCTTGTAGGCAAAGACCTCAATGCTCTGATCCTTTCTAGGCAAATACTAGTTTTTGTTTTTCATTTTTGAAGTTGCAAAACTCAATTGCACAGTGGATTTGCACCCATATTGACGGATGAACATATACAAAAGATTTCTATAGGAGAGAGGTGTGTGTATGTACACGTGTATATAATATATACTGTATGTATATATCCCTTCATATAAGCCTGAGGAGAAATGTGTATATTGGCATATCTTCACAGCCGGGGGCGGCGCAATACCCACCCTTCAATATATTTTTAGTCTCTAACAAAAAACAAACAAAAAAAGAAAAGGAAAAAAAAACAAAAAAGAAGACGAAATCTGTGTATAAATCCTTTATGCATGCACTTGAGAAGGGAAATATGCTGTTCCCTTGTGAGAAAATATATGAGGTTAAAAGATTAAAAAAAAAAAGACAAAAAAAATTATAATAATACTGCAAGCAGGGTGCACGAAAAAGGTTATGTCTATTTCTATATACCACGCATAGTGGAGAACATGCACAAGGCATTCCACCCATTGGACAGTTTCCATAACCAGGACGTACGTACGATGTGGCTGGACATGACATCATCAGGCCAGCCAAAACCCATCTTCGTGGCAGATCTGCCATGGGAATAGAACAAAAAGTAGATATTCTTTGTAAAAACATCAATTGTTTTTACTATTATTTTCCCCATTTGGGGTTACAATAGCAATAATTCCCTTCGTGTCTGACCTGCAAGGTTTTTTTACCTTGATGGGGCCGCTACTACAACACGTTATTTATTTGCTTATGTACCTGAAGCTTCTTTTATTACAGCCATTTTCTTTAGACGTCAGGAGAAACGCTCTCAGAGAAGACAATATATATTTCGGCAGATTGCCTTATTTCAATCTCAGCTGTTTATTTATTAGTATCCTGGAAGATGAATGTAACCTGTTTACGCTTCGATGACGGCTCAGAGGAGAAAAGACAAGAGGGTTGGGGCTGAAAGGAAATAAAGAGGGGGAGATTATGACCCAGCTCACCTAAAGGTGGTAGCACAACCCATTTTAAGTTAAATAGAAGGCTTTGTTTCCTAGTGAAACATCACATTTTCAATTAAGTTATATTTCTCTAAATATAATTTTTTTTAGACATATTTAAGGCGCTCCTCAGCTACAGAGTGAAAATATCTGAAGGATAATATTAGGGCCACATGTAGGTCACTCCGTCGTCATCATCATCATCAACACTTGGTCCTTGCCCAATCTACTGAACACTTTATGGCGCGCAAGACTAGAGCTATTCTATTCCCTTACAACTAGCAGTGTTACTATGATGTACGGGTATGCTCAGAAAGATTAAAAAATATATATTTATTTTATGAGTAGTACTATTTAGTTCAAAGAGAAGCTCTTATTCAAGATCTGTAGGAAATATGTAATCTTCAGACCTAAATCTAAGACTAAGCTAAGAAAGCAGATTTCATGTGTCGAAACTGGAGGAACCTGAGGCTAATGTGGATCAGTGTGTGAATAAATAATATTCAGTTTCATCACGTTAATAAAATCTAAAGTAAAAAATATCAAAGTTTATCAAAAAGGTAAAAAAAAAATATAAATATAAGGAAATACATAATAGAGACATATTTTTGTAAAAGTCAGGTGAAAGCATGGGTTATAAATTAGAGGTCAATCTGTAAACTGAATGAAGACAACTAATTAAAAATGTTTAAATATTTTTTTTTTACGTTGACCTGACATGAATTTCAAATTCCACAAAAAAACAGCAACTTAAATACCAAAAAGTATAAAAGAGTAGTCAAAACTGTTCTACGTAGATCGTGCAGTTTTTATTAAGTTTACCTAATTTTAATTTTAGCAAAAAAAAGCTGCAGGCATGCATTAAATATTGAATAACATTTTTACATAACTCGTTATTGAACTATATGCCAGACCCTTAAAAATTGTTTTGCTCAATATGAAGTAGAGTAATGCCAAAATTCAGAAATGGAGTGATCTAATGCAAAGCATCAGTAGTGATGTCATCAGTATTTGTATTTCAATCTGCTGTAGTGGAAGCAGCATTGTCAAGGTTGTTGACTGGAACTTACCAGTGTTTCCAAGTATACTCTATGTAACTGGAGCAGACTGTATGTAACAGGGGAGCAGGAGAAGTAGGGAGTGCGGTCTGTGGGAGGCCCGAAAGTAATGCCAAGGGGGCGATCATCATTTTGTAAGATGAGCAGCATGATGGCAAGAGTGCCTAAGACCAATGGGTAGAGTGAAACACTGTTGTAATAAGCTGGTGTGTGCAATTGGCGGCTGGTGAATACAGGTGGAGACAGGCTGTTTTTTACAGATGGAGACTGCAGTGCAGTGGAGGCTGCTGAATACAAGTGGAGATGGGCTGGTGTGTACACATTAGTGAGTGACATGCTTACAAGTAGATGTGGAAACCTACTAGTATGTATAGGTGGAGTCAAGCTGCTGTGCACAAGTAGAGGCTGGTGAGAACAGCTAAACCGGCTGGTGTGTAGATACAGGCTGCTGGATATTAGTGTGCACAGGCTGGTATGCACATCTGGTGACAGGCTGACGAGTACAGTTGGAGGCAGGCTGAGGTGTAGATGTGGGGCAATCTGGTGCACAGGTGGAGGTTGATGAATACATCTGGAGACTTGCTGGTGTGTAAAGAAGGAGACTGTGGCTTAAACATGTGGAGACAGGCTGGCATACAAGGTGGAGAAAGACTGGGGTACACCAGTTGGGGCAGGCTGGTGTACAGATAAAGACAGGGTGGGGTTCACAGGTGGAAACAGGTGCCTGTTGCGTACAACAAAACTCTGGTGGGTGCTGATTGGAAGCCTTTTTATACCCTCCGTTGGGAGCCATAATCGTGTTTCTGGATGTCTTGGTGGCTGTGGCGTGACCGAAGTAGAACATAGCCATATAAGTTTGTCTTCCTGTACGTATTTCCAGGCTTTAGTACTCATTTCAGAAGGAGAGCTCTTTAACCATGTTCACTTTCTCTATTTAGAATAAGGGATTCCACATTTTAATCTTCCCTTCTAAAGCACCAAAAGAACAAAGCACTAAGAGTTTACAACCAAGTCAGTCTGAATCCACATCTTATGTCATAAAATATCACGTAAAAGAAATACAAAACAACAGAGGGACAATTTAGTGGCCAGGTAACTTTATGATCCAGAGAATTCTCATTGCCAAGAAGTCGTGCTGTTAGTTTTATCCATGCCAGGCTCAAAACGTTATCCAGCCTTTTATTTCTAAAACACTTTGAACACATTTTTTTTTAAACGTAACGTATGTGTCTGAGGGAAGTTCTTGTAGGCTAGAGTTGCAGATCAAATTTTCCTTCTACAACACGGTGAGAATGAAGACTATAAGGACCTTGGCAAGCAGGTTCTCCCTAAACCCTACATTAAGTCCAGAGTCCCTATCCCTGCGGGTGACATTTTGTAGTGCGTGTGTACGCACCTTTATCAAGTCCGAGCAGCATTGCTAAATCCAGCTGTTATGCCGCAGCTGTGTGTTTTGGAAAGGACATAGAATTATAAGTTTGCAAACCGAACAGTAACAACATTAAAATGAAGGTAAGAAGACAAAGAAGCGGGAAGTACTGAGGGAAACCAGTGAACGTACTTTTGGGTCTAGGATTTTGAGTTGAATGATGGGAGTCTGATATAATAATACATGGTGAAAACAGTCCTGTTTTTATCACAACAGCCATCCAGAGCATGTATCAGAGCAATAAGTATGCCTGTCACCCCTTCTCATTCACAACCACATATGTTGTGTGAGCGCATGCATCGTCGTCTGCAGGGAATGCAGTTCAGTGCTTAAGGGGAAGGTTATCTGGTTCCACACAGCCTTTGCCATGTGGACAAATGGTTATAGCAGAGGAGGATTAAGATGAAATGGAGCCCTAGGCAAGGAAGTGACTTTGGCTGCCCTTTATGGTCCGTTTAGTAAACTGAGGTGGGAGATGGGCCAGAGAAGCTGGAATTTGGGCCCCTTGACACCCACTAGGCCCCAGGCACTTGCCTAGGTTGCCTTGTGGATGATCCTGCTCTGGGTTATAGTCACATCTGGGACTGGGATCCTTCTTAAGGCTTAAGAAAAAACGAAGAGTAAAGGTATTTTCCAACCAAAAAAAAGTTCTGAGATGACGAAAAAGGCCATAAGTTTCCCGGGCGACCATTATTTTACCTGTTTCCATGAGATATATGGTGCACTATGTGTATTTAGTTCGTAATAAGGAGACTCTTATCACCTGCAATTGCTTTCTGTACGTGTCTGTCCCTTCCTATGAAACGTTTGCACGCAACGTCACGAAAACAGCTCCCTGACATGAGTGGCATTCAGGAAACGGAATTAATGTGTATTTTTTTATAACTCGTCATTATACCACAAATGTGCTTTCTACATTCTGTACTTAGCAGCATGGGAGATGTGAAAAAAAAATAGGCAAAAAATATAAATATATACAAAAATATATAAATATATATATATATATAATGGTACAGTTGTTTGTCCATTCCGTAAACGATTTCCTCTATCTATGCTAAAAAGAAAAGACTGCTTTACTGTTTAAGATTTTTTTAATTTAGCAGCGAGGGAGAAAATCTTCTGGTTCACCCATTTTTACATACTTTTTTTAATTCTAGATAATACTAATTGTAAATAAAAGCGTTATGTCTATGTTCATTTAATACTATGCAAAAGGTTATGCTGTATTGCTGTTCCTACTCCTGCCGTGTGATACTGGAATGTTTGTGGTTTCAAACAAGCAAAATGAAAACAAAACAAAAACAAAAAAACAAAAAGGAAAAAAAAAAGTGAAAAATGATTTAAATGATTTTCTAATGAGAAGGTGATGCTGAGCTTTTACTCTTGCTGCTGTGATTGTCTTTTGGATGACTCGTGGCAGGAGCACAAGTGGAAACATTTAAGCGTTAAAAAAAAAATAATTAAAAAAAAAATAAATTCACAAAGCAGCATGAAACCAGGTGGTCGGAGTCGCTGTTTGTATTGTGTCAGAGTGAGATGAGTATGCCGTACTACTACACACCATATACATGCCAAACAAGGCTTACACACCTTTTATTTTCAGATGAAGTACTAAGTCTGTTGTGGTGGCTTTTCTATCAGCTAATCAAAATTAATTGCATGCTTCTCCGGGGTATGTTAGACAGGAGCATCTTACCCTGCAGTGGTTTCACATGAGATGGGCTGGAGGAGAGAGCCAGAAGATAAAAGAATCGAGGAAGTTGAACGCTTTAGCACGCAATTTATTTAAAGGCTTGAAAGTGCTCCAGGCCAATTTATGTTAACACATTTTTTCATGTATTATTTGTTTCATTTCCTTGCTAATAATTAGTACTGCTGTAATGTGTATTTATGGAAACTTGGCACTAGGGGGCAGTGTGAGACAATAACAGAGGACTTCTGCTTTCAGTTTCTATATTTTCTGCTAGAAGAGAGACATCAAAGCATTCCAATAATTTACAGCACAACAAGTTCTGCCGACTAAAGGTCAAAAGCTGTGCACTTCTCAAACAAGATAATTCCTTTGATGCTGCTAATAGGTTAAGAAAAGTAGGAAAAATACCTGAGAACAGGAGCAAACAGAAGCCATAGTAAAGTGGTAGCAATTAAGAGGAAAGCTTTGGGACTGGAAGAGCAGAGGCCACAAGGGAGCAGCCAGAAACAGATTACTAAAGCCACAGTAGAGCAGGAGCAGATGAGAACACAAGAAAGCAGAAGCAGTGTCCAAAAGAGTCAATGAGAGCAGTAGCAGGCTAAAGAAGGCCTCTGGAGAGCAGGTTAGATAAAGATTCAGGAGACTAGATGTAAATTAAACAAGGATGCAGGGGAAGTTTAAATGAAGGCAGAGGAGATCAAGAGCATGACTAGAAAAGAGAAGGCCCTGGGAGAGCAAAAGAAGATCAGAGGAGGCTACAAAAAAGAGAGGAAACAAATTTAGAGGAATTCCAATGAAAGCCGGCAAAGACTAGAGTAAGTTACAGGAGAGCAGATGTAGGTCAGAGGAGGTCACAGGAGCAAATGGAGGAATATATCGAAAGAGGATGCAAGAGAGCAGAAGTGAATGAGAGGATGCCACCAATGAAGAGCAGAAGCAGATTACAGGAGACCTAGAGTGGATGAGAGGAAGATGCACCAGTAAAGAAGCTAAATGGAAATAAAAGATAGAGGGTGTGGAAAAGAATGTTAGAGGATTAAAGTGGGTCACAGGTGGATGGAATAGGATAAGAGAGCAACAAACAGATGAGAGAAGGCATCAGGATAATAGCAATAGGTAACTGGTGAGCGGAACTGGATAAGAAGGAGCTGTAGTCTGCCGGAAGAGTGAAAATGGATGAGAAGAAGACACAGAAGCATAGTATTTGGATTTATTAGACATTCTCCCACTGGGACTTATTTTTGCTGTTTGTACATTTATAGTGTGACTTCTCCTCGATAAAACATTTGAAACTAGAAGCACAGTATGAAAAGAAGGGGTAGGGAGGATCCATGCTGTAGATGAGGGATTTGCAGGGGAATAGATATTGGCTGAGATTGGCTATCAGTTGTGGTCCTTTCTATAAGAAATTGTACAAGTTTTCCAGAAATACATGCTACTTTTTATAAAAGAAATTTTCATTATCACACTTGGCCATTTTTTGGTTTTTTAAAGTTTTTAAAAGTATAGTTTTTGGAAGGGGAAACACATATTAACCACTTCAGTCTTCAGTGTCGTTTCACCTTATGCATCCGAGCAACTTTCACCTCCCATTCATTCATCAATAACTTTATCACTGCTTATCACAATGAAATGATCTATATCTTGTTTTTTTCTGCCACCATTTAGGCTTTCTTTAGGTAGTACATTTTGCTAAGAATTATTTTATTAAAATTCAATTTTAACAGGAAGATTAAGAAAAAATTAATTACTTCTCATTTTTCGGCCATTTATAGTTGTAAAATAATACATGCTACCATAATTAAAACCCATGTATTTTATTTTCCCATTTGTCCCGGTTATCACACCGTTTAGATTATGTCCCTATCACAATGTATGGCGCCGATATTTTATTTGGAAATAAAGGTGCATTTTTTGCAGTTTTGCGTCCATCACTTATTATAAGCCCATAATTTAAGAAATAACAGTAATATACTTTAGTACATACATATTAAAAAAGTTCAATCCCTAAGGTAACTATTTATGTATTTTTTGTATTGTTATTTTCTTTTTTTTTTTTTTACAAAAAAAAATTATGTGTACCTATCGGGGAGTGTGGGAGGTAAGGGGCTAATTTTAAAAGTAAAAAAAATGTCATTATCTGGAAATTTTTATTTCCAGATGTAATTTTACTATTTGGCCACAAGATGCCATCACAGCTCACTTCTGCATGCGTAAAATTCCTCCACAAAGAGGAAGTAATGAGTGGATGAGGCAGAAGGGGATTTGTGAAAGACGGTGCCGCCTCATTGACGGTGTCGGTCTTTCATACGGGGACTTAGATCATTGGATGGGAACTTTGTTCCCATACATTGATCTCCAGGCTAACGGAAGGCGTTGGGAGCGCGCGATCGCGCACACCATGCAGTGGCAGCACTGTAGCCTATCTGGATGGATATATCTGTCCAGATAGGATTAAGTGGTTATATGACACCTGAAGTGAGAGGGATATGCACTCTGCCATAGTTATTCCCTTTTAACCTCCCTAGTGGTATGATTACTTCCAGATATTTTTGTCTATAATTTTTTGTGCAATTTTTTTCACAAGCTTTTAGACCCTAAAAATCCCACCGCTAGATAAATCTGCAGCAGCTCTGCACATTACACACCTCCCATGGATCCAGCTGTGGGTTACTGCTCCGACCCATGCCAGACTCCGGTTAAGGAGGATGCAAGTTGCCTGGTTGTCCTATTGAACCTTTGCTTTTATTACTCTTAGCTATAGAACCAGGGCCAGTTCAAGACTTTTTGGTGCCTTAAGCAAACTTGTGAGGATGACACCACCCCCCCCCCCCCCATCCTGATTTGGAATGATCACACAGCATCTGACAATTTGCACCATCCGTTATAGCCACGTGGCGTGCCTCAGAATACAGTATACAGTAGATAGCCAAAGTATAGGTGGGTAGAGATTATCCTGCGCTTCTCATAATACTAATCTGGCTCTTTTGATTGGTTACATTCTCCCAATGCAGCTATAAATGCTGGGTGGTACCACTGAACTGGATAAAAGACAAAAGGAAATGAGCCCTCCTATGGTGCATTAACCTTTTTCTTGTAGTAAAACACAGTCATTTGCACTTACAGTTAGTTGAAGTAAACTGTGCATGTCAAGCCTGCAAGCAGATCCTCTCACAGCCACCGAAGTTTGCCAGAGCTGCGGTAGCGATGGTGCTGCAGAGGTACGAGCAATGGGTGGAGCTTGATCACATGGGTGCCGACTGATGTCACTATGCATTTTAGCGCTTACCACACCTCCATCAAGTATACGTAGCCAGGTTTAGGTGCCCCAGTATAGGTAGCCAAGTATAGGTGCCCCAGTATAGGTAGCCAGGTATAGGTGCCCCAGTATAGGTAGCCAGGTATAGGTGCCCCCAGTATAGGTAGCCAGGTATAGGTGCCCCCAGTATAGGTAGCCAGGTATAGGTGCCCCCAGTATAGGTAGCCCTCTACACCCGGCTGCCGCTTGTTTACCTGTTCCTGCCTCCTAGTGCTCAGTGGCCCCCTCCTCCAGAGTCTGGATCCCTCAATGCACTCGGCGTGGTGGCAATCAGATCTCGGATCAGTGTGACCGACAGACCACAGTGAAGAGACAGGAGAGCAGCCGGTGCCTCCGGTGCGTATTCAGGAAGTGAAACCAGCTGCTCTCCTATCTTTTCACTGCGGGTCATGCTAATCTGAGGTCTGATTGCCGCTGCCATGGGGGGCAGTGAGGGATCTGGACTCTGGAGGAGGAGGCCACCAAGCACCGGGAGGCGGGACCCAGTGAAGGGGCAGGAAGACGCCCCCTAACACAAATGATTCAGGCTGCGTCATGGACGGTTCGCCACTGCATAGAACCTGAACAAGCATGCAGATCAGATGTTAAACGTGTTTCCTGTGTGAGATTCAGACATTACTGATCTTTCATGCATCAGTAATGTCTGAATCTCACAGGTAGTTACAGGAAACTGGTAATCAGAATCAGCTTTGTTTGCCAAGTACAACAGTTATCGCACCCAGAATTGTTTGTGGTAAACTCGGCGTTGGTCATAGTGCAGTTAACAGACAGTGTAGGAACAGGCAAAGATATCATTAACCCTCCTGGCAGTACGCAGTTTCTGAGGCTGCGTACACGGGAGGGATTTTTTGAATGTATTTGTTGTAGCTAGCACTAGGCTAGCTACCGTTGTTCCCCAAGTCCCCCCGCACCCTTCTGATCCCCAATCGCCGCCGCTATACTTTACCTAGCCGCGATCCCACGAGAGCCACAGCCTTCCCAATGTGCTTCAGTCATCGCTATGGCGACGATCGGACATGACTTCTGACGTCATGCGCAATCCCGATCCTCCCCATAGTGAAGCCTGGCGCTGATTGGAAAGGCTGCACCATCGCAAGATCCCTGGGGGGGGGGGGGTACGTATAAAGGGGGGGATTAGTAGAGATCGGAGGGACTTGTGGGGGGGGGGCAATGCTAGCTAGCGAACTGCTAGCTACAATGGATAAAACAATTTTTATTTTAAAAAAAAACCTCCCGGGGCAGAGAAATCCTCTGGCGGCTACCCCGAATGTAGGTCGGGGTTACCGCCAGGAAGGTTAATGCAAGGATACCAGAGGCAAGTGAGGGAGGCTGGGAGGTATTGCTGGGGAAAGGGCTTGAGTTCAGGATGAGGACTGTTTGGGGAATGAAGGTGTTCCTTTGCCTGGTGGTTTTGTTGGGGATGGTTCTGTAGCAGCAGCCTGAGGGGAGTAGGTTGAAGAAATGACTGCCAGAGTGGGAGGGATCGCACATTATCCTGTTGGCCCTTGACTGCATTTTAGATATGTGGAGGAGGTCTAGCGGTGGCAGGGTGACCCCATGATCCTCTCCGCAGTGCTGATTACTTTTTGGAGTTTGTACCCGTCAGTTGTAACTGCATTCCAGAGACAGACCCGGATTTATATCACATGAGCCTAAAGGCACAGATGTCCTAGCACTCTGGACGTCGCCCGCATGAACCTACAAAACCTGATGTGTGTCGGCTGGCCCAGCTGTCACTCCTCCCTTACTTCCCTTGCCCAGTATAGGTGCCATTTAGTATTAGGTAGCCAGAGGTACCCTCAGTATTAAGTAGCTAGAAGTGCCCCCAGTTGAAGGTAGATCTAGTCAGTGGAATGCTGAGACCCGGGTGAGTAACCTCTCATTTACACTCCACTCGGGACTCTGCATAAGGAAGAGATGGAGGCACTCAAGGAGGAGAGTGTGCTGTCTTTCCATCATAAGGCCCCTGTAGGCACATGCCTTATGGCAAATTTGACCTTGCCTGACGATAATGTAGGAGCGGAGAATAGATTCAATGGTGGAATTGTAGAAGCTGGTCATCAGTTCCCACAGCATACTAAACTTCCTCAGTTGTCTCAAGAAGTACAACCTTTACTGAGTTTTGGTTTTGGAGGTGTTCTTAAAGGGAAGGTTCAAGCAAAAAAAAAAAAATGAGTTTTACTTACCTGGGGCTTCTACCAGCCCCATGTAGCCATCCTGTGCCCTCGTAGTCACTCACTGCTGCTCCAGTCCCCCGCTGGCAGCTTTCTGACCTCGGAGGTCAGGGCCACATTGCATACATTTTTACGCATTCCAGCTAGTGCAGGAACAAAAATTTACGCGTATGCACCACTAACGCGTAAAAATGTATGCGTTAATGTTCCTGCACTAGCGGGAATGTGTAAAAATGTACGCAATTCGGCCCTGACCTCCGAGGTCAGAAAGCTCCCAGCAGGGGACTGGAGCAGCAGTGAGTGACTACGAGGGCACAGGATGGCTGCATGGGGCTGGTAGAAGCCCCGGGTAAGTGAAACTCATTTTTTTTTTTTTGCTTGGACCTTCCCTTTAACCATCTCAAGGCTTTGGTAATGGTTGTGCCCAGGAACTGAACGCTTTTACATTGTTTAAACATAAGCAGATGAGAGGGGGAAGCTGGACAAATAAACTGAGGAGAATGAACAGCAGGTGCAAGAGGATTGCAACACATTGGGGGGAGCTGCAGGAAATAATGATGGATTTAAAGATGTAGTGGCAGAACCGGAACTTACGAGATGGGGCAGAAGAATAATGGAAATGCATAAGAGAGAGCTTTGGAGGAATGGAGATGGATGAGTAAGGGTTGAAGGCTTTGTAGGAATGGAGATGGTGGAAGTGTATGAGAGCAGCATGCAATAAAACGGGGGGAGGGGGTGCAGCAGAATGGAGAAGGATGAGACTGGAAAATAAGGAAACTATTTTGTTGCAAGAATTACAGTCCTAATTAAAAGAACAGATGAGAGTGATCTGCAAACAAACAGCAGCAGATTACAGGGGGATGCAAAATCAGCAGCAGTTAGGGAAGGGATGCAGGTGAGAGGAGGCAGCAGATGAGAGGGGGCTGCATGGGAACAGCAGGTGAGAGGGGGCTGCATGAGAACAGCAGCAGGCAAGAGGGGACAGCAATAGAACAGCAGGACGCTAGGGGGCTGCAGGAAAACAGCAGGTAAAAGGGGGCTCTAAGAAACGGCAGGGGGCTGCAGAAAAATAGCAGCAGGCGAGAGGGGGCTTTAGGAAACAAAGGGGCTGCAGAACAACAGCAATAGGCGAGAGGGGGCTGCAGGAGAACAGCAGCAGGCCAGAGGGGACTCTAGGAAACGGCAGGGGGCTGCAAGAGAACAGCAGCAGGTGAGAGGGGGCTTCTGGAGAACAGCAGCAGGCCAGAGGGGACTCTAGGAAACAGCAGGGGGCTGCAGAAGAACAGCAGCAGGTGAGGTGAGAGGCGGCTGCAGGAGAACAGCAGCAGATGAGAGGGGGCTTCAGGAGAACAGCAGCAAGTAAGAGGGGGCTTCAGGAGAACAGCAGCAGAGGAGAGGGGGCTTCAGGAGAACAGCAGCAGAGGAGAGGGGGCTTCAGGAGAACAGCAGCAAGTAAGAGGGGGCTGCAGGAGAACAGCAGCAGGCGAGAGGGGGCTGCAAGAGAACAGCAGCAGGCGAGAGAGGGCTTCAGGAGAACAGCAGCAGAGGAGAGGGGGCTTCAGGAGAACAGCAGCAAGTGAGAGGGGTGGGCGTGGCCACGCAACAGAATGTGGGCGTGGTCATGGGTGGAGCCAAATATACATGATTTTAATATTGCTGTAAAAGGTCTGCCAGGGAAGTTTGAGCTCTGCCATAGTGTTTCCCCCCCTTCCCCCAAAATACTTGTAATCTTACAGCATTTCACCAAAAATCCACGTAATCTGGCAGAGGTTCTTCCAAAATACAGATAATATGGCAGTGGTTCCCAAAAAATAGATGTAATCTGGCAGCAGCGATTCCCTGAACATACACATAATCTGGTAGCAGTTCCCCAAAATACATTTAATCTGACAGCAGTGGTTCCCCAAAAATAGGTAGCCCCAGGTCTATAGGTGTCCCCAGAATAGGTGGCCAGGGGTATAGATGTCCCCAGAACAGGTAGCCAGGGGGAGAGATGTCCCCAGAACAGGTAGCCAGGGGTATATGTGCCCAGTATATGTAGGCAGGGGTACAGGGCCGGTTCTAGACTGGCACATATGAGGGGACAGTCAAATGGGTAGGGGGCAACATGTTCGAGGAAATTTGCGGCGACTAAAGTGGGCATGGCAAGTAAATACACATAATGAGAGAGAGCGTTTCACCAGTAAATGCACGTAATGACAGCTTTTCACCAGTAAATGCACATAAGAGACCGCCTTTCACCAGTAAATGCACGTAATGACAGACAGCTTTTCACCAGTGAATGCACGTAATGAGAGACAGCTTTTCACCAGTAAATGCACGTAATGAGAGACAGCTTTTCACCAGTAAATGCACGTAATGAGAGACAGCTTTTCACCAGTAAATGCAAGTAATGAGAGACAGCTTTTCACCAGTAAATGCACATAATAAGAGACAGCTTTGCACCAGTAAATGCACATAATAAGAGACAGCATTTCACCAGTAAATGCACATAATAAGAGACAGCTTTTCACCAGTAAATGCACATAGTGGCAAACAGCCAGTGTCCTCAGTATATGTAGCCAGCAGATATATGTGCCCAGTATATGTAGCCAGAGGTATATGTCCCCAGTATATGTAGGCAGTGGTATATGTGCCCAGTATATGTAGCCAGAGGTATATGTCCCCAGTATATGTAGGCAGGGTTATATGTGCCCAGTATATGGAGCCAGGGTTTTATGTGCCCAGTATATGTAGCCAGGGTTATATGTGCCCAGTATATGTAGCCAGGGTTATATGTGCCCAGTAGATGTAGCCAGGGTTATATGTGCCAAGTAGATGTAGCCAGGGTTATATGTGCCCAGTAGATGTAGCCAGGGTGCCCAGTAGATGTAGCCAGGGTTATATGTGCCCAGTAGATGTAGCCAGGGTTATATGTGCCCAGTAGATGTAGCCAGGGTTATATGTGCCCAGTAGATGTAGCCAGGGTTATATGTGCCCAGTAGATGTAGCCAGGGTTATATGTGCCCAGTAGATGTAGCCAGAGGTATATGTGCCCAGTAGATGTAGCCAGGGTTATATGTGCCCAGTAGATGTAGCCAGGGTTATATGTGCCCAGTAGATGTAGCCAGAGGTATATGTGCCCAGTAGATGTAGCCAGGGTTATATGTGCCCAGTAGATGTAGCCAGAGGTATATGTGCCCAGTAGATGTATCCAGGGTTATATGTGCCCAGTAGATGTAGCCAGGGTTATATGTGCCCAGTAGATGTAGCCAGGGTTATATGTGCCCAGTAGATGTAGCCAGGGTTATATGTGCCCAGTAGATGTATCCAGGGTTATATGTGCCCAGTAGATGTAGCCAGAGGTATATGTGCCCAGTAGATGTAGCCAGAGGTATATGTGCCCAGTAGATGTAGCCAGGGTTATATGTGCCCAGTAGATGTAGCCAGGGTTATATGTGCCCAGCAGATGTAGCCAGAGGTATATGTGCCCAGTAGATGTAGCCAGGGTTATATGTGCCCAGTAGATGTAGCCAGGGTTATATGTGCCCAGTAGATGTAGCCAGGGTTATATGTGCCCAGTAGATGTAGCCAGGGTTATATGTGCCCAATAGATGTAGAGGAGGCTGTAGGGGAAGAGCAGCAGATGAGAGTGAGTTGCAGGGGAATGGCTGCATGTTAGAAGAGGCTGTAGGAGAAGAGCAGCAGATGAGAGTGGGTAGCAGGGGAATAGCAGCATGTTAGTGGAGGCTGTAGGAGAAGAGCAGCAGGTGAGAGTGGGTAGCAGGGGAATAGCAGCATGTTAGAGGTTGCAGGGGAATAGAAGCATATTAGAGGAGGCTGTAGGGGAAGATCATCAGATGATAGTGGGTAGAAGAGGAAAAGCAACATGTTAGAGGAGGCTAGGGAAGAGCAGCAGATGAGAGTGGTAGCAGGGGAATAGCAGCATGTTAGAGGAGGCTGTAGGGGAAGAGCAGCAGATGATAGTGGGTAGCAGGGGAATAGCAGCATGTTAGAGGAGGCTGTAGGGAAAAAGCAGCAGATGAGAGTGAGTTGCAGGGGAATAGCAGCATGTTAGAGGAGGCTGTATGGAAGGAGCAGCAGATGAGAGTGGGTAGCAGAGGAATAGCAGCATGTTAGAGGAGGCTGTAGGGGAAGAGCAGCAGATGAGAGTGGGTAACAGGGGAATAGCAGCATGTTAGAGAAGGCTGTAGGGGAAGAGCAGCAGATGAGAGTGGGTAGCAGAGGAATAGCAGCATGTTAGAGGAGGCAGCAGATGAGAGTGGGTAGCAGGGGAATAGCAGCATGTAAGAGGGGGCTCTAAGAAACGGCAGGGGGCTGCAGAAAAAAGCAGAAGGTGAGAGGGGGCCGCAGAAGAATAGCAGCAGGCGAGAGGGGGCTGTAGGAAACAAAGGGGCAGCAGAACAACAGCAATAGGCGAGAGGGGGCTGCAGGAGAACAGCAGCAGGCCAGAGGGGACTCTAGGAAACGGCAGGGGGCTGCAAGAGAACAGCAGCAGGTGAGAGGGGGCTTCAGGAGAACAGCAGCAGGCCAGAGGGGACTCTAGGAAACAGCAGGGGGCTGCAGAAGAACAGCAGCAGGTGAGAGGCGGCTGCAGGAGAACAGCAGATGAGAGGGGGCTTCAGTAGAACAGCAGCAAGTGAGAGGGGGCTGCAGGAGAACAGCAGCAGGCGAGAGGGGGCTTCAGGAGAACAGCAGCAGAGGAGAGGGGGCTTCAGGAGAACAGCAGCAGAGGAGAGGGGGCCTAAGGAGAACAGCAGCAAGTAAGAGGGGGCTGCAGGAGAACAGCAGCAGGCGAGAGGGGGCTGCAAGAGAACAGTAGTGGGCTCGGAGGGGGCTGCAGGAGAACAGCAGCAAGTGGGAGGCGGCTGCAAGAGAACAGCAGCAAGTGAGAGGGGGCTGCAAGAGAACAGCAGCAGGCGAGAGAGGGCTTCAGGAGAACAGCAGCAGAGGAGAGGGGGCTTCAGGAGAACAGCAGCAAGTGAGAGGGGGCTGTAGGAGAACAGCAGCAGGCGAGAGAGGGCTGCAAGAGAACAGTAGTGGGCTCAGAGGGGGCTGCAGGAGAACAGCAGCAGGCGAGAGGGGGCTGCACGCAGTGTTGCCAACCTTTCACGTTATTTTTTACTGACAAATACATAAAAATTAACTGACAAAAGATTTTTTTTACTGACAAAACCCCCTGCGGCGGGCCAAAAAAATGGGCGTGGTCACGCAACAGAATGTGGGCGTGGTCATGGGTGGAGCCAAATATACATGATTTTAATATTGCTGTGAAAGGTCTGCCAGGGAAGTTTGAGCTCTGCCATAGTGTTCCCCCCCCTTCCCCCAAAATACATGTAATCTTACAGCATTTCACCAAAAATCCACGTAATCTGGCAGAGGTTCTTCCAAAATACAGATAATATGGCAGTGGTTCCCAAAAAATAGATGTAATCTGGCAGCAGCGATTCCCCCAACATACACATAATCTGGCAGCAGTTCCCCAAAATACATTTAATCTGACAGCAGTGGTTCTCCAAAAATAGGTAGCCCCAGGTCTATAGGTGTCCCCAGAATAGGTGGCCAGGGGTATAGATGTCCCCAGAACAGGTAGCCAGGGGGAGAGATGTCCCCAGAACAGGTAGCCAGGGGTATATGTGCCCAGTATATGTAGGCAGGGGTACAGGGCCGGTTCTAGACTGGCACATATGAGGGGGCAGTCAAATGGGTAGGGGGCAACATGTTCGAGGAAATTTGCGGCGACTAAAGTGGGCATGGCAAGTAAATACACATAATGAGAGAGAGCGTTTCACCAGTAAATGCACTTAATGACAGACAGCTTTTCACCAGTAAATGCACATAAGAGACCGCCTTTCACCAGTAAATGCACGTAATGACAGACAGCTTTTCACCAGTGAATGCACGTAATGAGAGACAGCTTTTCACCAGTAAATGCACGTAATGAGAGACAGCTTTTCACCAGTAAATGCACGTAATGAGAGACAGCTTTTCACCAGTAAATGCACGTAATGAGAGACAGCTTTTCACCAGTAAATGCACATAATAAGAGACAGCTTTGCACAAGTAAATGCACATAATAAGAGACAGCATTTCACCAGTAAATGCACATAATAAGAGACAGCTTTTCACCAGTAAATACACATAGTGGCAAACAGCCAGTGTCCTCAGTATATGTAGCCAGCAGATATATGTGCCCAGTATATGTAGCCAGAGGTATATGTCCCCAGTATATGTAGGCAGGGGTATATGTGCCCAGTATATGTAGCCAGAGGTATATGTCCCCAGTATATGTAGGCAGGGTTATATGTGCCCAGTATATGGAGCCAGGGTTTTATGTGCCCAGTATATGTAGCCAGGGTTATATGTGCCCAGTATATGTAGCCAGGGTTATATGTGCCCAGTAGATGTAGCCAGGGTTATATGCGCCCAGTAGATGTAGCCAGGGTTATATGTGCCCAGTAGATGTAGCCAGGGTTATATGTGCCCAGTAGATGTAGCCAGGGTGCCCAGTAGATGTAGCCAGGGTTATATGTG
Organism: Hyperolius riggenbachi; assembly: GCF_040937935.1. Classification (NCBI taxonomy): domain Eukaryota; kingdom Metazoa; phylum Chordata; class Amphibia; order Anura; family Hyperoliidae; genus Hyperolius; species Hyperolius riggenbachi. Next base: position 59,701,458 of record NC_090654.1, read on the forward strand.
CCCAGTAGATGTAGCCAGGGTTATATGTGCCCAGTAGATGTAGCCAGGGTTATATGTGCCCAGTAGATGTAGCCAGAGGTATATGTCCCCAGTATATGTAGGCAGGGTTATATGTGCCCAGTATATGGAGCCAGGGTTTTATGTGCCCAGTATATGTAGCCAGGGTTATATGTGCCCAGTATATGTAGCCAGGGTTATATGTGCCCAGTAGATGTAGCCAGGGTTATATGTGCCCAGTAGATGTAGCCAGGGTTATATGTGCCCAGTAGATGTAGCCAGGGTTATATGTGCCCAGTAGATGTAGCCAGGGTTATATGTGCCCAGTAGATGTAGCCAGGGTTATATGTGTCCAGTAGATGTAGCCAGGGTTATATGTGCCCAGTAGATGTAGCCAGGGTTATATGTGCCCAGTAGATGTAGCCAGAGGTATATGTGCCCAGTAGATGTAGTCAGGGTTATATGTGCCCAGTAGATGTAGCCAGGGTTATATGTGCCCAGTAGATGTAGCCAGGGTTATATGTGCCCAGTAGATGTAGCCAGAGGTATATGTGCCCAGTAGATGTAGCTAGGGTTATATGTGCCTAGTAGATGTAGCTAGAGGTATATGTGCCCAGTAGATGTATCCAGCGTTATATGTGCCCAGTAGATGTAGCCAGAGGTATATGTGCCCAGTAGATGTAGCCAGGGTTATATGTGCCCAGTAGATGTAGCCAGGGTTATATGTGCCCAGTAGATGTAGCCAGGGTTATATGTGCCCAGTAGATGTAGCCAGAGGTATATGTGCCCAGTAGATGTAGCCAGGGTTATATGTGCCCAGTAGATGTAGCCAGGGTTATATGTGCCCAGTAGATGTAGCCAGGGTTATATGTGCCCAGTAGATGTAGCCAGGGTGCCCAGTAGATGTAGCCAGGGTTATATGTGCCCAGTAGATGTAGCCAGAGGTATATGTGCCCAGTAGATGTAGCCAGGGTTATATGTGCCCAGTAGATGTAGCCAGGGTTATATGTGCCCAGTAGATGTAGCCAGGGTTATATGTGCCCAGTAGATGTAGCCAGGGTTATATGTGCCCAGTAGATGTAGCCAGGGTTATATGTGCCCAGTAGATGTAGCCAGGGTTATATGTGCCCAGTAGATGTAGCCAGATGTATATGTGCCCAGTAGATGTAGCCAGATGTATATGTGCCCATGGGTAGCCAGGTGACCCCCTAAAGCAGGAGAGGAGCAGCTCGCTCTCCCCTCCTGAACTAAGTGATTGAGTGGCTGGCAGTGGCAGGCGGCAGTGAGCGGAACTTACCTGCGTCTTCTCTCGTCGCGGCCCGGGATGATCTGCCGCTACTCTGGTCTGGTCCAGACCAGAGCAGCAGAACTTCCGACGCAGGAGCGAGACGGAAGGTAAGTCCCGCCCGCTGCCAAGCGCCACTGCCAGTTAGATCAGGAGGGGGACAGTCAGCGAGGGAGGGAGAGCACTAAGGTGAGAGAAGGGGGGGGGGATTGCCCCCCTTCTCCACCGCTGCCCACAGCTCTTCCTCCACTGCGCCGCTGTCTTCCTGAAACAGGGCGGGATTGGCCGCCCTTTTACGGACGCTGCTGAATTCCTTACGGAATTCACGGGCAGCTTAATTTGTATAAAAAATTACGGGCTGCCCATAAATTTATGGGCGGTTGGCAACACTGGCTGCAAGAGAACAGTAGTGGGCTCAGAGGGGGCTGCAGGAGAACAGAAGCAAGTGAGAGGGGTCTGCAAGAGAACAGCAGCAGGCGAGAGATGGCTGCAATAGAACAGCAGCAGGCGAGAGTGGGCTGCAATAGAACAGCAGCAAACGAGAAAGGGCTGCAAGAGAACAGCAGCAGGTAAGAAGGGAATGATATGTCCACAAGAGGAGAGAAGGGACTGCAGGAAAACCCAAGCAGATGAGAACAGGCTGCAGATGGTAACATTTTAGCAGGTGAGAAAGTGAGCTACAGGAGAACAACAGCAAATGAGGTGGCATCAGGATCAGCTTCAGGTTAGATGGGGCTGCAGAACAGCTGAGTTTATTCCTGATTTATGCAGCGTGAAAACAGACCTATCAAATTTCACCTTGGCAGAATTTGATCCTGCCAAGGATTTATTTGGTCCATTTCAAGCTTCATAAATTTGCATTCAGAATTTGAATAATCCTGCACCAACTCAGAATTATTTGCATCTCATTGCCCATCGCAGGTGAGCAGCAGTAAAGTAAACTGCAGGAGAACAAAAGCAGATAAGGGGGCTCAGCAGTATGTAAGAGGAAACTGCAGAAGAAGAGCAGCAGATGAGAGTGAGTAGCAGAGAAATAGCAGCATGTCAGATGAGGCTGCAGGGTAAGAACAGGTGAGAGTGGGTAGCAGGGGAATAGCAGCATGTTAGAGGAGGCTGCAGGGGAAGAGCAGCAGATAAGAGTGTGTTGCAAGGGAATAGCAGCATGTTAGAGGAGGCTGTAGGGGAAGAGCAGCAGATGAGAGTGAGTTGCAGGGGAATGGCAGCATGTTAGAAGAGGCTGTAGGAGAAGAGCAGCAGATGGGAGTGGGTAGCAGGGTAATAGCAGCATGTTAGAGGAGTCAGCAGATGAGAGTGGGTAGCAGGGGAATAGCAGCATGTTAGTGGAGGCTGTAGGAGAAGAGCAGCAGGTGAGAGTGGGTAACGGGAATAGAAGCATATTAGAGGAGGCTGTAGGGGAAGATCAGCAGATTAGAGTGGGTAGCAGGGGAATAGCAGCATGTTAGAGGAGGCTGTAGGGAAAGAGCAGCAGATGAGAGTGAGTTGCAGGGGAATAGCAACATGTTAGAGGAGGCTGTAGGGCAAAAGCAGCAGATGAGAGTGAGTTGCAGGGGAATAGCAGCATGTTAGAGTAGGCTGTAGGGGAAGAGCAGCAGATGAGAGTGGGTAGCAGGGGAATAGCAGCATGTTAGAGGAGGCTGTAGGGTTAGAGCAGCAGATGAGAGTGGGTAGCAGGGGAATAGCAGCATGTTAGAGGAGGCTGCAGGGGAAGAGCAGCAGATGAGAGTGGGTAGCAGAGGAATAGCAGCAGGTTAGAGGAGGCTGTAGGGGAAGAGCAGCAGATGAGAGTGGGTAGCAGGGGAATAGCAGCATGTCAGAGGATGCAGGGAAAGAGCAGCAGATGAAAGTGGGTAGCAGAGGAATAGCAGCATGTTAGAGGAGGCTGCAGGAGAAGAGCAGCGGTTTAGAGTGGGTAGCAGAGGAATAGCAGCATGTTACAGAAGGCTGCAGGGGAAGAGCAGCAAATGAGAGTGGGTAGCAGAGAAATAGCAGCATGTCAGAGGCTGCAGGGTAAGAGTAGCAGATTAGAGTGTGTAGCAGAGGAATAACAGCATGTTAGAGGAGGCTGCAGGGGAACAGCAGCAGATGAGTGGGTAGCAGGGGAATAGCAGCATGTTAGAGGAGGCTGTAGGGGAAGAGCAGCAGATGAGAGTGGGTAGCAGGGGAATAGTAGCGTGTCAGATGAGGCTGCAGGGTAAGAACAGCAGATGAGAGTGGGTACCAGGGAAATAGCAGCATGTTAGAGGAGGCAGCAGATGAGAGTGGGTAGCAGGGGAATAGCAGCATGTTAGAGGAGGCAGCAGATGAGAGTGGGTAGCAGTGGAATAGCAGCATGTTAGAGGAGGCTGTAGGGGAATAGCAGCAGATGAGAGTGGGTAGCAGGGGAATAGCAGCATATTAGAAGAGGCAGCAGATGATAGAGAGTAGCAGGGGAATAGCAGCATGTTAGAGAAGGCTGTAGGGTAAGAACAGCAGATGAGTGGGTAGCAGGAGAATAGCAGCATGTTAGAGGAGGCAGCAGATGAGAGTGGGTAGCAGGGGAATAGCAGCATGTCAGAGGCTGCAGGGTAAGAGCAGCAGATGAGAGTGGGTAGCAGAGGAATAGCAGCATGTTAGAGGAGGCTGTAGGGTAAGAGCAGCAGATGAGAGTGGGTAGCAGGGGAATAGTAGCATGTCAGATGAGGCTGCAGGGTAAGAACAGCAGATGAGAGTGGGTAGCAGAGGAATAGCAGCATGTTAGAGGAGGCTGCAGGGAAAGAGCAGCAGATGAGAGTGAGTTGCAGGGAAATAGCAGCATGTTAGAGGAGGCTGTAGGGGAAGAGCAGCAGATGAGGGTGTGTAGCAGGGGAATAGCAGCGTGTTAGAGAAGGCTGTAGGGAAAGCGCAACAGATGAGAGTGGGTAGCAGAGGAATAGCAGCATATTAGAGGAGGCTGCAGGGGAACAGCAGCAGATGAGAGTGGGTAGCAGGGGAATAGCAGCATGTTAGAGGAGGCTGTAGGGGAAGAGCAGCAGATGAGAGTGGGTAGCAGGGGAATAGTAGCGTGTCAGAAGAGGCTGCAGGGTAAGAACAGCAGATGAGAGTGGGTAGCAGAGGAATAGCAGCATGTTAGAGGAGGCTGCAGGGAAAGAGCAGCAGATGAGAGTGAGTTGCAGGGAAATAGCAGCATGTTAGAGGAGGCTGTAGGGGAAGAGCAGCAGATGAGGGTGTGTAGCAGGGGAATAGCAGCATGTTAGAGGCTGTAGGGGAAGAGCAGCAGATGAGGGTGTGTAGCAGGGGAATAGCAGCGTGTTAGAGAAGGCTGTAGGGAAAGCACAACAGATGAGAGTGGGTACCAGGGAAATAGCAGCATGTTAGAGGAGGCAGCAGATGAGAGTGGGTAGCAGGGGAATAGCAGCATGTTAGAGGAGGCTGTAGGGGAATAGCAGCAAATGAGAGTGGGTCGCAGGGGAATAGCAGCATATTAGAGGAGGCAGCAGATGATAGAGAGTAGCAGGGGAATAGCAGCATGTTAGAGAAGGCTGTAGGGTAAGAACAGCAGATGAGTGGGTAGCAGGAGAATAGCAGCATGTTAGAGGAGGCAGCAGATGAGAGTGGGTAGCAGGGGAATAGCAGCATGTCAGAGGCTGCAGGGTAAGAGCAGCAGATGAGAGTGGGTAGCAGGGGAATAGCAGCATGTTAGAGGAGGCTGCAGGGGAAGAGCAGCAGATGAGAGTGGGTAGCAGGGGAATAGCAGCATGTTAGAGGAGGCTGTAGGGTAAGAGCAGCAGATGAGAGTGGGTAGCAGAGGAATAGCAGCATGTTAGAGGAGGCTGCAGGGTAAGAGCAGCAGATGAGAGTGGGTAGCAGAGGAATAGCAGCATGTTAGAGGAGGCTGCAGGATAAGAGCAGCAGATGAGAGTGGGTAGCAGAGGAATAGCAGCATGTTAGAGAAGGCTGCAGGGTAAGAGCAGCAGATGAGAGTGAGTTGCATGGAAATAGCAGCGTGTTAGAGGAGGCTGTAGGGGAAGAGCAGCAGATGAGGGTGTGTAGCAGGGGAATAGCAGCATGTTAGAGGCTGTAAGGGGAAGAGCAGCAGATGAGGGTGTGTAGCAGGGGAATAGCAGCGTGTTAGAGAAGGCTGTAGGGTAAGAACAGCAGATGAGTGGGTAGCAGGAGAATAGCAGCATGTTAGAGGAGGCAGCAGATGAGAGTGGGTAGCAGGGGAATAGCAGCATGTCAGAGGCTGCAGGGTAAGAGCAGCAGATGAGAGTGGGTAGCAGGGGAATAGCAGCATGTTAGAGGAGGCTGCAGGGGAAGAGCAGCAGATGAGAGTGGGTAGCAGGGGAATAGCAGCATGTTAGAGGAGGCTGTAGGGTAAGAGCAGCAGATGAGAGTGGGTAGCAGAGGAATAGCAGCATGTTAGAGGAGGCTGCAGGGTAAGAGCAGCAGATGAGAGTGGGTAGCAGAGGAATAGCAGCATGTTAGAGGAGGCTGCAGGATAAGAGCAGCAGATGAGAGTGGGTAGCAGGGGAATAGTAGCATGTTAGAGAAGGCTGCAGGGTAAGAGCAGCAGATGAGAGTGGGTAGCAGAGGAATAGCAGCATGTTAGAGAAGGCTGCAGGGTAAGAGCAGCAGATGAGAGTGAGTTGCATGGAAATAGCAGCGTGTTAGAGGAGGCTGTAGGGGAAGAGCAGCAGATGAGGGTGTGTAGCAGGGGAATAGCAGCATGTTAGAGGCTGTAAGGGGAAGAGCAGCAGATGAGGGTGTGTAGCAGGGGAATAGCAGCGTGTTAGAGAAGGCTGTAGGGAAAGCGCAGCAGATGAGAGTGGGTAGCAGAGGAATAGCAGCATGTTAGAGGAGGCTGCAGGGGAACAGCAGCAGATGAGAGTGGGTAGCAGGGGAATAGCAGCATGTTAGAGGAGGCTGTAGGGGAAGAGCAGCAGATGAGAGTGGGTAGCAGGGGAATAGTAGCGTGTCAGATGAGGCTGCAGGGTAAGAACAGCAGATGAGAGTGGGTACCAGGGAAATAGCAGCATATTAGAGGAGGCAGCAGATGAGAGCGGGTAGCAGGGGAATAGCAGCATGTTAGAGGAGGCAGCAGATGAGAGTGGGTAGCAGGGGAATAGCAGCATGTTAGAGGAGGCTGTAGGGGAATAGCAGCAGATGAGAGTGGGTAGCAGGGGAATAGCAGCATATTAGAGGAGGCAGCAGATGATAGAGAGTAGCAGGGGAATAGCAGCATGTTAGAGAAGGCTGTAGGGTAAGAACAGCAGATGAGTGGGTAGCAGGAGAATAGCAGCATGTTAGAGGAGGCAGCAGATGAGAGTGGGTAGCAGGGGAATAGCAGCATGTCAGAGGCTGCAGGGTAAGAGCAGCAGATGAGAGTGGGTAGCAGGGGAATAGCAGCATGTTTGAGGAGGCTGCAGGGGAAGAGCAGCAGATGAGAGTGGGTAGCAGGGGAATAGCAGCATGTTAGAGGAGGCTGTAGGGTAAGAGCAGCAGATGAGAGTGGGTAGCAGGGGAATAGTAGCATGTCAGATGAGACTGCAGGGAAAGAGCAGCAGATGAGAGTGGGTAGCAGGGAAATAGCAGCATGTTAGAGGAGGCTGCAGGGGAAGAGCAGCAGATGAGAGTGGGTAGCAGAGGAATAGCAGCAGGTTAGAGGAGGCTGTAGGGGAAGAGCAGCAGATGAGAGTGGGTAGCAGGGGAATAGCAGCATGTCAGAGGATGCAGGGGAAGAGCAGCAGAGGAATAGCAGCATGTTAGAGGAGGCTGCAGGAGAAGAGCAGCGGATTAGAGTGGGTAGCAGAGGAATAGCAGCATGTTACAGAAGGCTGCAGGGGAAGAGCAGCAAATGAGAGTGGGTAGCAGAGAAATAGCAGCATGTCAGAGGCTGCAGGGTAAGAGTAGCAGATTAGAGTGTGTAGCAGAGGAATAACAGCATGTTAGAGGAGGCTGCAGGGGAACAGCAGCAGATGAGAGTGGGTAGCAGGGGAATAGCAGCATGTTAGAGGAGGCTGTAGGGGAAGAGCAGCAGATGAGAGTGGGTAGCAGGGGAATAGTAGCGTGTCAGATGAGGCTGCAGGGTAAGAACAGCAGATGAGAGTGGGTACCAGGGAAATAGCAGCATATTAGAGGAGGCAGCAGATGAGAGTGGGTAGCAGGGGAATAGCAGCATGTTAGAGGAGGCAGCAGATGAGAGTGAGTAGCAGGGGAATAGCAGCATGTCAGAGGCTGAAGGGGAAGAGCAGCAGACGAAAGTGGGTAGCAGAGGAATAGCAGCATGTTAGAGGAGGCTGCAGGAGAAGAGCAGCGGATGAGAGCGGGTAGCAGAGGAATAGCAGCATGTTACAGAAGGCTGCAGGGGAAGAGCAGCAAATGAGAGTGGGTAGCAGAGAAATAGCAGCATGTCAGAGGCTGCAGGGTAAGAGCAGCAGATGAGAGTGGGTAGCAGAGGAATAGCAGCATGTTAGAGGAGGCTGTAGGGCAAGAGCAGCAGATGAGAGTGGGTAGCAGAGAAATAGCAGCATGTTAGAGGAGGCTGCAGGGGAACAGCAGCAGATGAGAGTGGGTAGCAGGGGAATAGCAGCATGTTAGAGGAGGCTGTAGGGGAAGAGCAGCAGATGAGAGTGGGTAGCAGGGGAACAGCAGCATGTTAGAGGAGGCTGTAGGGGAAGAGCAGCAGACGAGAGTGGGTAGCAGGGAAATAGCAGCATGTTAGAGGAGGCAGCAGATGAGAGTGAGTAGCAGAGGAAGAGCAGCATGTCAGAGGAGGCTGTAGGTAGGGGAAGAGCAGCAGATAAGAGTGAGTAGCGGGGGACTAGCAGCATGTTAGAGGAGGCTGTAGGGGAAGAGCAGCAGATGAGAGTGGGCAGCAAAGGAATAGCAGCATGTTAGAGGAGGCTGTCGGGTAAGAGCAGCAGATGAGAGTGAGTAGCAGAGGAAGAGCAGCATGTCAGAGGAGGCTGTAGGGTAAGAGCAGCAGATGAGTGTGAGTAGCAGAGGAAGAGCAGCATGTCAGAGGAGGCTGTAGGGTAAGAGCAGCAGATGAGTGTGAGTAGCAGAGGAAGAGCAGCATGTCAGAGGAGGCTGTAGGGTAAGAGCAGCAGATGAGTGGGTAGCACAGGAAGAGCAGCATGTCAGAGGAGGCTGTAGGGGAAGAGCAGCAGATAAGAGTGAGTAGCGGGGGACTAGCAGCATGTTAGAGGAGGCTGTAGGGGAAGAGCAGCAGATGAGAGTAAGTAGCGGGGGACTGGCAGAATATTAGTGGAAGCTGCATATAACAAGCATGGCCACATGACACCCAGGGGCGTAGCAATAGCCATAGCAGCTGCTATGGGGCCAAAAAGGTGCTACTTGATTTATTCATTAATTACTTTCTTGTGTTCCTCCAACCACTGACTTTGTCTCAGTGTCTATGAAATATGTGCAGTGTAGATTGCACAAGAATGTAAATTGCCTAGTCAATTCCTATCCATAGAGCAGGGACAGGTGGCATTGGTCAGAAGTTCCTACATCTGAGTGCCCCATAAAAGTTTTGCTATGGGGCCCCATAATCTCTATCTATGCCACTGATGACACCCCAGTCAGATTATCCCAGAGAGGCAGAAGGGAAGGGTAAGATGTTGCTTCCTCTTTAGTTAGTGTTACACTTCTGTTGGGGAATATAAAATGACTGAGAGGGAGCTCCAGGAAAGCAGCAGCACTGGAAGTGAGAAGGGTCGGGGAAAGACATTTAGAGAGGGGTGGACCTAGGCCCGGATTTACATCACAGGAGCCTATAGGCACAGATCTCCTGGCACCCTAGACTCCGCCTTCCATGAACCTACAAACACCCTTCGAACCGCACCGCTAATGTGTTTAGGCTGGCCCAGCTGTCACTTCTCCCTTACTTCCCTTGCACGTCATAGGTAGCTACATGTGCCCCTTAGCATTAGGTAGCCAGAGGTACCCTCAGTATTTAGTAGTTAGCGGTGCCCCCAACTGAAGGGTGATCTCATAAGTGGAATGCAGAGAGCTGGGTGAGTAACCTCTCATTTACACTCAGCATAGGGAAGGAGGGAGGGATATGCCTTTCCATCATCAGGCGCCTGTAGGCATGTGCCTACAGTGCTTTATAGGTGTAGTACAGGAAACCGGCACCATCCATTATATATAGCTCTTTTATTTGCTTTTCAAAGGCATAACAGCAATAAGTGCGACGTTTCAGGGCAACCGCCCCTTTATCAAGCTATGCTGTGCAGAAAACACTTTACAAATGAGTTACACCAAATATATATACCCCAGCAGCATCCCAGAACAACCAATCATATCTTCCCAACCTAACTAACCAATCATGGGGTCTCACCTTATGCGGACCTGATGGGAGACTTACGCTCTGGTGATGCTATCCAAAAGCCCAAGTGGCAGACAAGTCTAACATATATAATAAACAAAAGCCAGAAACGTTAAAAATAACAAAAATAACAAAAAAAGAGAATGGAAAAACTGTATCAGTAAGGATAATCAGGTAATGGTTTCAGCAGTATCTATATTCAAAACCAACACTGCCAACATGAATCATGTGGGCAGCAATAACTCTCACCCAACCTCAATGTTGAGGTGAGACACAATGAGGACGTACACCACACATAAGGCTGGGCACGATGGAACAGACAGGATCTATTAACTATAACTAAATAAATGGCAATAAATCAAATTCTCTATTAAGGCCCCTTGGTTCCATCGTGTCCAGCTTCCTGATCCAATATGCTTCTCTGTATAACAGTTTCTTTATTCTATCACCTCCTCTCCTAAGTGGGCTGACCTGCTCTATAATCATAAATCTCAATTGGCTAACATGATGTTTGGCCTGAAAAAAATGGTAAGCCACTGCCTGATCGATTAGAGACTCTCTGATCGCATGTTTGTGCGATGACAGTCTTTTCTTGATCTTTTGTGTAGTCTGTCCTACATATAATAGGCCGCAGGGACATTTCAGTGCATATACCACAAAACTAGAGTCACATGAATAACATCCGTTGATTTTAAATTTAGTTCCTCTGTGGGGGTGTACTATGTACTCACCCCTAATCACAGAGTTACAATGAACACAGTTCATGCACGGAAACGTCCCTTTGCGAGTAGATCTCGTCTGATCTGTTAGACTAGTGTCTGCGTGAACTAAACGGTCACGCAGGTTAGGAGCCCTCTTATAGGAGATAAGTGGGGGATTTTTAAAGTGTCGTATATCAGGGAAACTGTCGGAGAGCAAATACCAATGTCTTTTAATAATTTTTGCTATATCATCACTTTGAGTGTTGTATCTGGTGACAAAAGGTATTCGCTCTCGGACATCCCCCCTCTGTCTTCCACTCTCTAAACTACCATCAACCACCCTGGATCTAGCTGTCTGGACCACATCCCCAGGGTACCCTCTACTCGTAAATTTCTGCTGCATCTGATCCATCCTCTGGGTTCTAACCCCATCTTCTTCAACTATCCTATGTATCCTTTGAAACTGTCCAACCGGGACGGATCTCCTAGTAGCCCACGGGTGAAAACTACCAAAATGCAATAGGGAGTTCACATCCGTGGGCTTTACATAGAGATCCGTGACCAATTTCCGATCCCTGCACATGACCATTGTATCCAAAAAGCTAATCTGTTCACTGGAACTGTGTATGGTAAGTCTAATATCTGGGCATTTAGTCATTAATTGATCAACAAATTCCAACAAGGTCGAATGTGGCCCCGCCCACACGCAAAAAATATAATCTATATAACGGAACCATTGCATGGCATATTTCTGAAAAAATTCACTCGGATAGACGAACATCTCCTCATAGACGCCCATATAAATGTTAGCGTAGGACGGGGCCACATTCGACCCCATAGCTGTACCCCTAACCTGCATATAAAACTGCTCCTCGTATCTAAAATAGTTAAACTTAAGTACTAATTCTAGGAGGGACAGTAAAAACTGTATCTGTTCCTTAGAATGATCCGATGCAGTCTCCAACATATACTGAACAGCTTCAAGTCCGCTTTCATGCGGTATAGCTGTATATAAGCTTTCGACATCCATTGTGACTAAGAGCCACCCCTCCTCCATGGGAGGCATATTTCTCAAGATATTCAAAAACATTTGCGTATCCTTAAGATACGATTTAAGTGAAACAACATATGGTCGGAGGATCTGATCTAAATATTTAGAAATGGGAGCCAAAACCGAATCAATCCCGGCGACTATTGGTCGACCGGGCGGATTGTCCAGTCTCTTGTGTATCTTCGGGCAGATGTATATGACAGGAACAATTGGATGTGGCTGAATCAAAAAATCAGCCAACTTTTCATCAATGACATCATGAGCCTTAGCCAAAGTCACAATATCCAGTATTTTCCCCTGTATCTCTCTTGTAGGGTCATATGCGATTGGTCGATACGTTGTATCATCCGCCAGTTGTCTTAAGACCTCCTTACGATAGTCCTTAGTATCCATGACCACTATGGCCCCGCCTTTATCGGCGGGTTTTGATATTAGGGTCATTGGTTAGCTCCTTAATTGCCAATCTTTCCATTTTACTAGTATTTAATCGAACACGGATGTCTCCATAGCTGACCTGTCTCATCAAAGAATCCACTTCTTCTTGTACTTTTTTGATATATATGTCTATCATTTGACATGAAGTTGGTTGAAATTTACTTTTAATACGTAGAGTGGTATCTCGTAAACTGAGACATTCAGGTTGTATAGATGGAGTACTCCTGGCATCATCCACTCTAGGAGTAGAGAAAAAATACTTCAATTTAATGGACCGAAAGAAGCGTTGTAATTCAATGTCTACTTCAAGTGGGTCTGGAAAATTAGTAGGTGAAAAAGAGAGGCCATAATTGAGAGCGGACAGCTGGGATGGGGTCAGTTCCACTGATGATATGTTGACTACGATTGTTTCTTTGGTTGTCTCGGTTGTCGTGACCGTAGACGATCTCTCATGCTGCCACCTCCTCCTCCTCTTTCGGCCGCCCCGCCGCGTCCTTCCTGATTGTTTGATGGGTCGGAAAAACCCTCTTGTGAGGAACTGCTGTATGCTTCAGACATATCTGGCTGTGAGCCACCTTGTGGTCTTTTGCCATCTGGGCCAGGTCTAGGTCTTCGGATAGGTCTCGGCCTACCTATTGGTCTCTGCCAGGAATATACGAAACCAAGGCTATAATCATACTCATCTCGTTGGAACTTATCCCTTTTGATGCCTTCTATCTGCTTTTGATGTGTTTCAAGTATTGTCATCAGTTCCGATGAGAACTGCTCATATTCATCATTAGATATCAGTGTTTTAAGTTTGTCCTTCAAGGCAATGCGTTGTGTAGTAAGCCTTGGTAATTCTTCCTGTATTTTTTCAATCGTGAGTGTCATTGCGTCAAACGACGCCTTATTCCATATGAGGCTCCACCGGTGGCAGAATATCTTATCAGTCGGAAACATAATAGGTGCAATATTGGAGCGCATGCCCCGAGGTATCCTTTTGACTCTATGGTACTCGGCCAATGTCATAGCATGCAGTTCCAAGGTCGTATGCAACTTGGCTACTTTGATTATGTGGATTCTTTGATGAGACAGGTCAGCTATGGAGACATCCGTGTTCGATTAAATACTAGTAAAATGGAAAGATTGGCAATTAAGGAGCTAACCAATGACCCTAATATCACAATTAAACCCGCCGATAAAGGCAGGGCCATAGTGGTCATGGATACTAAGGACTATCGTAAGGAGGTCTTAAGACAACTGGCGGATGATACAACGTATCGACCAATCGCATATGACCCTACAAGAGAGATACAGGGGAAAATACTGGATATTGTGACTTTGGCTAAGGCTCATGATGTCATTGATGAAAAGTTGGCTGATTTTTTGATTCAGCCACATCCAATTGTTCCTGTCATATACATCTGCCCGAAGATACACAAGAGACTGGACAATCCGCCCGGTCGACCAATAGTCGCCGGGATTGATTCGGTTTTGGCTCCCATTTCTAAATATTTAGATCAGATCCTCCGACCATATGTTGTTTCACTTAAATCGTATCTTAAGGATACGCAAATGTTTTTGAATATCTTGAGAAATATGCCTCCCATGGAGGAGGGGTGGCTCTTAGTCACAATGGATGTCGAAAGCTTATATACAGCTATACCGCATGAAAGCGGACTTGAAGCTGTTCAGTATATGTTGGAGACTGCATCGGATCATTCTAAGGAACAGATACAGTTTTTACTGTCCCTCCTAGAATTAGTACTTAAGTTTAACTATTTTAGATACGAGGAGCAGTTTTATATGCAGGTTAGGGGTACAGCTATGGGGTCGAATGTGGCCCCGTCCTACGCTAACATTTATATGGGCGTCTATGAGGAGATGTTCGTCTATCCGAGTGAATTTTTTCAGAAATATGCCATGCAATGGTTCCGTTATATAGATGATATTTTTTGCATGTGGGCGGGGCCACATTCGACCTTGTTGGAATTTGTTGATCAATTAATGACTAAATGCCCAGATATTAGACTTACCATACACAGTTCCAGTGAACAGATTAGCTTTTTGGATACAATGGTCATGTGCAGGGATCGGAAATTGGTCACGGATCTCTATGTAAAGCCCACGGATGTGAACTCCCTATTGCATTTTGGGAGTTTTCACCCGTGGGCTACTAGGAGATCCGTCCCGGTTGGACAGTTTCAAAGGATACATAGGATAGTTGAAGAAGATGGGGTTAGAACCCAGAGGATGGATCAGATGCAGCAGAAATTTACGAGTAGAGGGTACCCTGGGGATGTGGTCCAGACAGCTAGATCCAGGGTGGTTGATGGTAGTTTAGAGAGTGGAAGACAGAGGGGGGATGTCCGAGAGCGAATACCTTTTGTCACCAGATACAACACTCAAAGTGATGATATAGCAAAAATTATTAAAAGACATTGGTATTTGCTCTCCGACAGTTTCCCTGATATACGACACTTTAAAAATCCCCCACTTATCTCCTATAAGAGGGCTCCTAACCTGCGTGACCGTTTAGTTCACGCAGACACTAGTCTAACAGATCAGACGAGATCTACTCGCAAAGGGACGTTTCCGTGCATGAACTGTGTTCATTGTAACTCTGTGATTAGGGGTGAGTACATAGTACACCCCCACAGAGGAACTAAATTTAAAATCAACGGATGTTATTCATGTGACTCTAGTTTTGTGGTATATGCACTGAAATGTCCCTGCGGCCTATTATATGTAGGACAGACTACACAAAAGATCAAGAAAAGACTGTCATCGCACAAACATGCGATCAGAGAGTCTCTAATCGATCAGGCAGTGGCTTACCATTTTTTTCAGGCCAAACATCATGTTAGCCAATTGAGATTTATGATTATAGAGCAGGTCAGCCCACTTAGGAGAGGAGGTGATAGAATAAAGAAACTGTTATACAGAGAAGCATATTGGATCAGGAAGCTGGACACGATGGAACCAAGGGGCCTTAATAGAGAATTTGATTTATTGCCATTTATTTAGTTATAGTTAATAGATCCTGTCTGTTCCATCGTGCCCAGCCTTATGTGTGGTGTACGTCCTCATTGTGTCTCACCTCAACATTGAGGTTGGGTGAGAGTTATTGCTGCCCACATGATTCATGTTGGCAGTGTTGGTTTTGAATATAGATACTGCTGAAACCATTACCTGATTATCCTTACTGATACAGTTTTTCCATTCTCTTTTTTTGTTATTTTTAACGTTTCTGGCTTATGTTTATTATATATGTTAGACTTGTCTGCCACTTGGGCTTTTGGGTACCCCCCCCCCCCCCCCTGAAAGGTTTACATGATTATGCAGAGTATACGAGTTGCTATATCATGTCAGGCGCTAGAGAGTTAATATACAAATCTCCTCCTATTGGCTGTCTCGGCCGGCGCTTCCCCTTAGTTACATCCACAGCGCAGAGCGGCGTTGACAACGCCGCCTGCGTCTGACGTCGCTGAGTGACGGGGTGGGCGGAAACTTTTCCGCACTACGCGTCACGCTTAGCCAGTTCCCCATCAGGTCCGCCGGAGTGACGGCCTGGTGGGAGTGGTCACAGCACAAGGGGTGCGCCGGAACAGAGGCATCCGTTGGAGAAGTAGGAGGGGTGGCTGGGAACTCCGTTTTGAATCCTCCAATAGCATCACCAGAGCGTAAGTCTCCCATCAGGTCCGCATAAGGTGAGACCCCATGATTGGTTAGTTAGGTTGGGAAGATATGATTGGTTGTTCTGGGATGCTGCTGGGGTATATATATTTGGTGTAACTCATTTGTAAAGTGTTTTCTGCACAGCATAGCTTGATAAAGGGGCGGTTGCCCTGAAACGTCGCACTTATTGCTGTTATGCCTTTGAAAAGCAAATAAAAGAGCTATATATAATGGATGGTGCCGGTTTCCTGTACTACACGTCTGACTGACCGGGGTGCAGCTGGTCATACCGAGGCACATCCGCTCTGTCTTGAGGAGTGCTCCACAACCACTTTGAACTACAGGGCTTTATAGTAAATCTGGCCTTGGGTGGATCTATACAATGCCAGCTCAAGGTTACTAGTATTTATTTAAGTATTTATATAGCGCCGACATATTACGCAGCGCTGTACAGAGTATATTGTCTTGTCACTAACTGTCTCCCAGAGGGGCTCACAATCTAGTAAATGAAATATTTTTCTATTAACCCTCTGGGCGATACAATTGCATTGCCCAGGAGGGGGCGCAGCACTTTTTTTAAAATTTTTAATTTTTCAAATCATGTAGTGAGCCCTGGGCTCGCTACATGATAGCCGCTGCGCAACGGCGTCCCCCCACCCACTCCGATCACCTTCGGCGATCAGAGTAAGCAGGAAATCCCGTTCAGAACGGGATTTCCTGCTGGGCTTCCCCGGTCGCCATGGCGACAGGGCGGAATGACGTCACCGACGTCGGGACGTCAGAGGGAGTCCCGATCCACCCCTCAGCGCTGCCTGGCACTGATTGGCCAGGCTGTGCAAGGGGTCTGGGGGGGGGGGCTGCGCGGCACGGCGGGTAGCGGCGGATCGGCGGCGATCGGAAGTTACACGCAGCTAGCAAAGTGCTAGCTGCGTGTAACAAAAAAAATTATGCAAATCGGCCCACCAGGGCCTGAGAAATCCTCCTGCGCAATATACCCCGAGCTCAGCTCGGGATTATCTCCCAGGAGGTTAATGATGCTATGTATCCAAAACACAGAATAAAATAATGTTGCCATTTTAAAACAGAGGATACTTGAAATTATTCTGCTTTATATGAGCAAGAATGATCTCCCATGATGCATCACTAGAAACCAGACACACATCCAGAACCGCTGGTGTCCAGTGTGCCTGCAGATAAATCATTTTACATGCTAATCCAACTTGCACATGGCAGTTTCAGACTTGTTGGTCCTCATCAGTGCAAGGTATGCTTAGGGAAAAAAATATATAATTTTAAAATAAATTTTGATTTACACAAAATAATAAACCTCCAGTAAATGCTTTTCTGGACAGTCATGTCAGAACCGTAACTAGGTCCTCCAGCACCCAAGGATGAGACACCAAAGTGCGCCCCTGCATCCCTCCCACCCCAACAGTCACACACTGATCGCTATTAGACTAAGAGGTGCTCCAGGGGCCCCCAACCACCCTAACACCTTAATCTCTACAGGGAGTGCAGAATTATTAGGCAAGTTGTATTTTTGAGGAATAATTTTATTATTGAACAACAACCATGTTCTCAATGAACCAAAAAACTCATTAATATCAAAGCTGAATATTTTTGAAAGTAGTTTTTAGTTTGTTTTCAGTTTTAGCTATTTTAGGGGGATATCTGTGTGTGCATGTGCAGGTGACTACTACTGTGCATAATTATTAGGCAACTTAACAAAAAACAAATATATACCCATTTCAATTATTTATTTTTACCAGTGAAACCAATATAACATTTCACCATTCACAAATATACATTTCTGACATTCAAAAACAAAACAAAAACAAATCAGTGACCAATATAGCCACCTTTCTTTGCAAGGACACTTAAAAGCCTGCCATCCATGGATTCTGTCAGTGTTTTGATCTGTTCACCATCAACATTGCGTGCAGCAGCAACCACAGCCTCCCAGACACTGTTCAGAGAGGTGTACTGTTTTCCCTCCTTGTAAATCTCACATTTTATGATGGACCACAGGTTCTCAATGGGGTTCAGATCAGGTGAACAAGGAGGCCATGTCATTAGTTTTTCTTCTTTTATACCCTTTCTTGCGGAAACAGTAAATTCGGGCGCCTGAGGCTAGTGGACAAATCGGGCGCCGCCATTCACTCCTATAATAAATATCGTTTAATGGGCGCCCGATAGGAAAAAAGGGCGCCGGAGAAAAATAACGTTTTAAAAGCGGCGCCCGGAGACTTAATGTTTTATTACTGTTTCTCATGATTACACATTATTTAATGATTTATACATTTTTAAATTTTATTTTTAAACGAAAAACAGTACAATATTTTTTTCCAAACATTATTTTTAAACGAAAAACAGTACATTTTTTTTTTAACATTATTTTTAAACGAAAAAACCAACAGGGGGGGTCTTAGGTTTAGGCACCAACAGGGGGGTCTTAGGTTTAGGCACCAACAGGGGGTCTTAGGTTTAGGCACCAAAAGGGGGGTCTTAGGTTTAGGCACCAACAGGGGGGTCTTAGGTTTAGGCACCAACAGGGGGTCTTAGGTTTAGGCACCAACAGGGGGGTCTTAGGTTTAGGCACCAACAGGGGGGTCTTAGGTTTAGGCACTAACAGGGGGGTCTTAGGTTTAGGCACCAACAGGGGGGTCTTAGGTTTAGGCACTAACAGGGGGGTCTAGGGGTTAGGGGTAGGTACAGGGAGGGTTACTTAGGCACCAACAGGGGGGGTCTTAGGTTTAGGCATCAACAGGGGGGTCTAGGGGTTAGGGGTAGGTACAGGGAGGGTTACTTAGTAAATTTTTTTTTTAAACGTTTTTATACGTTTCACTATTTAAACGAAAGATTAACGTTTTTACAATTGCCGATTTAATGCACATTATTTAATGATTTATAACTTTAAAAAACATTAATTTTAAACGAAAAACAGTACAATATTTTTTTAAACGTTATCCATGCTTATCGTTAAAAACCCGGCGCCCTTTTTTCCCAGCGCCCCTTTTTAACGTACGCCTTTCTTGCAACCACGCTGTGGAGTACTTGGACGCGTGTGATGGAGCATTGTCCTGCGTGAAAATCATGTTTTTCTTGAAGGATGCAGACTTCTTCCTGTACCACTGCTTGAAGAAGGTGTCTTCCAGAAACTGGCAGTAGGACTGGGAGTTGAGCTCGACTCCATCCTCAACCCGAAAAGGCCCCACAAGCTCATCTTTGGTGATACCAGCCCAAACCACTACTCCACCTCCACCTTGCTGGCGTCTGAGTCGGACTGGAGCTCTTTGCCCTTTACTAATCCAGCCACGGGCCCATCCATCTGGCCCATCAAGACTCACTCTCATTTCATCAGTCCATAAAACCTTAGAAAAATCAGTCTTGAGATATTTCTTGGCCCAGTCTTGACGTTTCAGCTTGTGTGTCTTGTTCAGTGGTGGTCGTCTTTCAGCCTTTCTTACCTTGGCCATGTCTCTGAGTATTGCACACCTTGTGCTTTTGGGCACTCCAGTGATGTTGCAGCTCTGAAATATGGCCAAACTGGTGGCAAGTGGCATCTTGGCAGCTGCACGCTTGACTTTTCTCAGTTCATGGGCAGTTATTTTGCGCCTTGGTTTTTCCACACGCTTCTTGCGACCCTGTTGACTATTTTGAATGAAACGCTTGATTGTTCGATGATCACGCTTCAGAAGCTTTGCAATTTTAAGAGTGCTGCATCCCTCTGCAAGATATCTCACTATTTTTGACTTTTCTGAGCCTGTCAAGTCCTTCTTTTGACCCATTTTGCCAAAGAAAAGGAAGTTGCCTAATAATTATGCACACCTGATATAGGGTGTTGATGTCATTAGACCACACCCTTTCTCATTACAGAGATGCACATCACCTAATATGCTTAATTGGTAGTAGGCTTTCGAGCCTATACAGCTTGGAGTGAGACAACATGCATAAAGAGGATGATGTAGTCAAAATACTCATTTGCCTAATAATTCTGCACTCTCTTTAGTTATCTGGTTTGCAGTCACTGCCATGTATCCCCTTTCTTATTCCTCTCTGCATCAAACACAATAGGGTAATGTTAGCTGAGGGAGTGGTGCGCCCTCTCCTACACTGCGCCCTGAGGCTGGAGCCTCTCTCGCCTCTGCCTCGGTCTGGCCCTGAGTCATGTGTTTACCTTTGGTTACTTCTGATTTAATTGAATCAACTTACCATATTCATTACGGGATTTTATATCATTTCACAACCTTTCAACCATGTACGGGCTATTGCAGAAGTCTGTATCAACGTATAACTTCATATATTGTGTCATTTGCAGTTTGCTAGCCACGCATACAGCTTGATTGGTGCCGCCGTGGGGCGATCGGCTGCACGCAGCGGTGGAAGAGGGCCCCCCGGCCAGAGCCCTGCGCAGCCCGGACCAATCACTCCCGGGCAGCGCAAAGGGCTGGATCGGGTGCGCCTGACGCCAGGACATCGGCTGACGTCCATGACGTCATTCCGATCGTCGCCATGGCAACAGGAGAAGCCAAACAGTAGATCGCGTTCTATACGCAATCTCCTGTTTGCTGTTGTGGCCGGCAGCGATCGGACTAGAGGGACACATGCGCCCTCTAGTAGTGTTTCATGTAGCTACCACTCGGGTAGCTACATGAAACAAAAAAAAAATTACAAAAAAAGTGTAATGCAGCGTCCTTGGCAAAAAAAATTGAACCGCCAAGGAGGTTAAAGGACATCCAAGGCGAATATAAACTAAGAAAAACAATTGTATCTATCCTCAGTCTTCTAAAAATGACTTTTTTTTAGATATCCCACTGTTTTATTTTATATCTAAATCTAGTTTTTAAGTTTTTACTGCTTCATTGTCTCTGTTCAATGACACCTTCATTTAAGTATGTCAGAGCTCAAATCTATGAATTATTGACCCTTTTTATCTCTTTCCTAGTCTCAGAGGCCATTTACTGACAGGAAAGTGTTTTGGTTATGCTATAGTCTGACCCAGTACGATCCGGTCCCGACTTGGAGAGAAACTGTCACCTGCGTACCTGATGTTTAACTTTTTTAGGCGGAGAACAAAAAAGAAAAAAGGAACACAGCCTAGTTATTTGTGTGCTTGCTACTGTATATATATATATATATATATATATATATATATATATATATATATATATACATACATATATACATACAGAGGGTGCTGCAGCACACAACAGGAAAACAGTGACAGGGGCTCTTGGTTACGCTTTAACGCGTTTAAGCTCACCAACTGCGCCAAAGTGTTCCCGATCTGGTGAGTCCTACTCTAACCAGGCAAAAATGCTAGTTTTTATCAGCGTTCTAGTGGGAACCATGCCAAAAGCCCAGGGGTCAGCTAAATGGGAGAAATGAAATTAAAAACACCTCACCTTCTACTAGCTACTAACTGAACTATGAGCACCGCTCATTTATATGCTTAACTGTGCTAGAGATGGGTGTGGTTATGCACGCTCACAGGGGAAAATAATATAAGCCAAGGCATGAGCAGCACAAACCGAATTTTATGCAATACTATGCAAAGCATGCACGCAGCACTGGAGGTCCCCAGACTCCATAAGAAATATATAAATACAGAGGGTGCTGCAGCACACAACAGGAAAACAGTGACAAGGGCTCTTGGTTACACTTTAACGCGTTTAAGCTCTCCAACTCCGCCAAAGTGTCCCCGATCTGGTGAGTCCTACTCTAACCAGGCACAAATGCTAGTTTTTATCAGCGTTCTAGTGGGAACCATGCCAAAAGCCCAGGGGTCAGCTAAATTTAAAAATTGTTTGGAATGATGTATGATTTTCGTTCCACTTCTCACGTGTACACCACTTTGTATTGGTCTTTCACGTGGAATTCCAATAAAATTGATTCATGTTTGTGGCAGTAATGTGACAAAATGTGGAAAACTTCAAGGGGGCCAAATAGTTTTGCAAGCCACTGTATATATATTACTCATCAAATCTTGATTAATGAAATCTAGCCACTCCTATAACTGCTCAGAAAAGTTTAGATCCAGTGACCAGGCTGGCCAATCCATTATAGTCGGAATAGCAACTGACTGCTTCCTCTACAGACAGTGCTTGCACAGTTCAGAGCTGTGCTTTGGGTCATTGGTCTGTTGAAAGATGCAATTGGCTTTGTTAAACATGGTCAACAGGGTGGTAGGAAGATCCCTTTTAGCCTTCACAAATCGCTGCTCTTGCCACTGCTAAAGTAGCCCCTAACTCTCATAATGCCTTCAGACATTCCCCCAGCATATTTTCCTTTGGTCTGCATCTCAGTTCTTTATCATTTAAAAGCCTCCGAAATAGATTTGTCTTTCCATAACACTTTTTTTTTCTTCTGTCCAAATTCTATGTTCTTTTGCCTATCTTATTTATTTTTATTAATCGCCCTAAAGTATATTTATTGTTTACTTAAAATGTCAAATTTTTAATGGACCAATAGATGTTTTAAAATGTCAATCCCCGCTGACATCGCTATGCACACACATGCGCCTGCCGCACGTACCTATCGGGATTCAGAGATCTGTGATTGGTGGGAGGGAACCAGTGTTACCTAAGCCAATCGAAGTGCCTGTAAGGAAACATCATGGCTTCTACAAGAAGCAAATTATTTTTCCTGTAACAACACTGTCCAGAATAGTGTGTGTTTGGACATCTAGAATGGTGACAAAATACAATAAAATGCAAATTTGAAACTACATTTTATACATTAAATAAAAATAAATTAATCCCTCCTTCCCCCTCCCCTGCCCCCCATAGTTACCAAAATAAAACACTTGTTAAAAGTGAAAAAAGTGACAGCATTCATAAAAGAATACAGTTACGTCAGGGACTCCTTTTTCTTTTTACTATGTATTTTATGAGGGTATATTAGTGTTATTTTTGCGAATAAAGGCTTGCATATTGATTATTGATCAGGTACAAAAAACTCAAAACAGAAAAAATTCACCTTTATTTCAAAATAATACTGTACAGTATATTGTCACCATACATTGTACTAGGGGCATAATTTAAACATTGTAATAACTGGGACAAATGGGCAAATAAATCGGGTGGGTTTTATTTACAATAGCATTGTTTCATTTAAAACTATAGATGAAGGAATTGGAGAAATAGAAATAATTTTTACCATGTTTTCCCTTTAAATTTTGAAAATACTTTTATTTGCAGAGAAAAAGCATATTCCATACAGTGGTAAGTCGTCCAATACAACAGGATTAGTAATAGAATTATAACTGTTTACATACAGAATACTTTTCGGTCTGTACATGTATGGTCTATTCCTCTGGTTTTTATGAACTACTCAGGGGTATACATTGTTCATGGACATTTAGGTATTAGTGCCTTTCTTATTATGTATAGCAAGAGTACTTTAAAACATCCATCAAATGTCTTCAATACAGGCTTGTCATTTTTGGGTTGGAGGGGGGGGGGAATATAGGAAAGGAGGGGAGGGGGGAGGAGGGAGGGGGTAGTATGGATGGGGGGGGGAGGGAGAGGGGGGGGGGGGGTGGGGAGAATGAGTTATTTTATTAACATCAACTCAGAACATTAACATAACATCAAGAGTACTTAACAACAACAAGTAGAATGTCCACTATTAACATATTTTAAGTAGCGCTTTTCGGCTGTATATAGAGTGCGCAGGTGTTATCAATAGCTAATAAGGTTAACTGTACATGTCTGTCTGTTCAGGCTCATTGTGGTGGCACAGTGGGTGGTTTTTCCATGCACTGTACCCAGGCATCCCAATTTTTCTGGCATTTTATCCCTAAATTATTTGAGATCGCAAAGGTATGCTCATACTTATAGTTTAAGGATACTAGTGATTTCACCTCTTCTATAGTTGGTACCTGCGTGGACTTCCAGGATCTTGAGATCATTACTCTAGCTGCTATGAGTATATGAGCTACGATTACCCTCACGTGCATTGGAACTGTGTTCAATTTTATATTCAAAATTGCTAATTCAGGTACAAATGGGAGTTGGAATCCCGTGCTATTTTTAATAAGAGCAAATACCTGTTTCCAAAATACATGTAGATAGGGGCAGCTCCACCATATATGAAGTAAAGATCCTTTTTTCCTGCATCTCCTCCAGCATTCATCAGATTCTCCAGGGTGGAATTGGTGTACAAGATTGGGTGTATAGTACCATCTTAGGAGCAGTTTTTGTGATAGTTCCCAATGGGACATGCACTTTGATGCTTTGCTGTTCCACCTTATGGCAGTGAGCCATTCCTCCCTGGAGAAGCTTTTTCCCAGGTCTACTTCCCATTGTTGTATCTTCTTGTTATCTTTAATATTAGAGTGGTTTAGAATACCATACAGAAGAGATACCCCGCCTTTTTTCCTTTTCTTGTACGTGAAGAGGTGGATAATTTCTTTGTGTACAAGAGGCTTTCTCACATCATAGGGGGCCAGACAGTGCCTCAATCTTAGAAATTTATAGAAGTCTGTGTTGGGAATATTGTATTTGTGGTGTATCCCCTCAAAGGCCATAATAGTGTCATCTTGGAAAATATTATTCAGTTTCTTAATACCCTTTTGGGTCCATGAGGATAGGTCAAGATCTGGTGATTGAGCTTGTATCCATTCTAGGGGTATATCTAGTAACCTAATGTCTTTTTCAGGAAGGGGTTTTGTATGATATATTTTCCATCCTTCCAGTGTAGCAGATATGGCTAACGTAGAGCCAGGGTCTTGGGGTTTTTGAAGAATACATTGAAGGAGTAGGTTTTTAATAGGGATATCAATGCTGGCGTTTTCAATTTGTACCCAATTACGTTCAGATTCCTTAGTTAACCAGAAATAGGATTGGTCTAGTATTGTTGCTACCCAGTAGTTTTTTATGTTGGGAACTCCCATGCCGCCGTCCCTTATGGCTGAGGATAAGATATTCTTTGAAAACCTTGGTTTTTTTCCCCCCCAAATGAATTTATTTAGTATACTTTGTAGTTTGTTTAGGTATGTTGCTGGTAGCGGGATTAGTACCATCCGGAAGGTATATAGGATTATGGGGATCACCATCATTCGGATAGTGGCAATTTTGCCTGCCCATGAGAGAGAAAGCCTTCTGTATTCAGCGCATAGCTCTGCAACTTTTTGTGCCAGGGGTATATAGTTTAATTTAAAGAAGCTCTTGGCAGATGGACTTAATTGGGTGCCTAGATAAGTAATAGACTCTTGAGACCATTGATAGGGGTATTTTTTCTTTAACCTCTCTATTTGTTGCGCAGGGATGTTGATACATAAAATTTGCGACTTGGTTTCGTTGACCTTATAGTATGAGACGTTTCCAAATTGTTGTAATAAGGATTGCACTGTAGGTAGGGACTCTTCAATGTTTGATAGTGCAATTATTACGTCATCTGCGTATAGACCTATAATATGGTCTGTATTACCAATTTGGATGCCTGAGACTTTTGAGTGGGAGCGAATAGACTCCGCCAGGGGCTCCATCACCAAATCAAATATTAGCGGGGATAGGGGGCACCCCTGGCGGGTTCCATTCGTAATATAGAAGGTATCTGATAGCAGCCCTTCAGTAAATACTTTAGCAGACGGCTTGGAATATAAGGCAAGTATAGCGTCATATATAAGGCCCCTGAATCCAAATTTATTAAGAATTGTTCTAAGGTACCCCCAGTGCACCCTATCAAAGGCCTTCTCTGCATCCAATGATAGGAGCAGAGAAGGCCTTTTAGATTTTTCGGCCACCTGGATAATGTTGAAGAGGCGTCTGGTTCCATCGAATGCATTCCTACCTTTTATAAAACCCACCTGATCATGTTTTATCAGTTTAGGCATGATATCTGTTAATCTGTTAGTAATGATATTGGCATAGAGTTTTAGATCCACGTTAAGGAGAGATATTGGACGAAAATTGGCTGGGTTGTCTGGGGTTTTGCCCGGTTTGGGCAGGGTTACTACCAGGGCCTGCAGCATTTCCTCAGGGAAAACTCCTTCCTCGGATGCGAGCTGATAGACCCTGGTAAGGTGGGGGATGATTAGTGGTGCAAATGTTTTATAGTATTCCCCTGTTAGGCCGTCAGCACCTGGGGATTTTTGAAGTTTTAGATTATTAATTACTTTAGTGACTTCTGTTTCTGTGATTGGTGCGTTGAGATACGTCAATTGCTCCTCTGAAATCTGAGGTAGTTTGACTTGTTGTAGGAAGGTATTTATTGCCTCTTGTGTGGGTTGAGGGGTTCTGGAGTCAGACTCTAGGTTATATAGGGAAGTGTAAAACTCTGCGAATCTGTTGGCTATATCTTTAGGATTGGATAGTTTAATACCCTGGGGATTTAGTAAGTATGGGATTTTTGATTTGATTCTCCTTCCTTTAATCTGTCTTGCTAGCATTGCACCTGCCTTATTGCCTTGAGCGTAGAATTTCGCTTTAACTCTAGCCCACTTGGTTTCAAAGCTTGCTACTAGCTCTTTTGAGAGGTTTTGTCTGGTTTTTTTCAATTGTATTAGTATTTCGGGTTGGGGGTTGTTTTTGTGTGATTGTTCTAATTCTTGGATATTTTTTAGCATTTGGGAGATTTTATATTGGTGTTCTTTTTTTAGTCTGGAGGCTAGTCCTATGCATATTCCTCTGATGTATGCCTTGTGGGCGTTCCAAATTGTAAACTGGGATACGTCTTGGGTATTATTGAAGGTAAAGTATTCGGTGATGGATTGTGAAATTTGGACTTTTGTTCTTTCTAGGTTCAGAATGTGGGTTGGGATTCTCCAGGGAGGGCAAAATTTGGTTTTGTTTAGTTCTCTTATGGTTATGCTGATTGGCGCATGGTCGGACCATGTAATGCTTCCAATTGTAGCTGCGATTGTATCTTGGAGCAGGATATTGTCGGTGAGTATTAGGTCGATTCGCGAGTATGTTGAGTGTGTGTGGGAGAAAAAGGTATAATCTCGCTCAGTGCCGTGTAAACATCTCCATGTGTCTGCTAGACCTTCTGCCCATAAGGTTTTCTGTATGCTTCTGTTTTTTACCCTTTTGGGGTTGGAAGTGTCTACTACAGGGTCTGCAATAGCGTTGAAGTCTCCTAGAACTAAGAGGCTACCTTGTTGGAGAGTTTTTGCCAGCTGTATAGTTTTTTGAATAAATGATATCTGTCCCTCATTCGGTGCATAGATATTCACTATAGTATAGGTTTTATGATTTAATTCAGCAATTAATATTAAGTACCTGCCTTGTGGGTCAGCGTGTAATTGGATCTGTTTATAAGTTGTTTTGCTGGAGATTGCTATTAGGACACCTCTTTTTTTCTGGTTACATGAGGCTAAGATGACAGTGGGAAATAACGGGTGGGTGCATTTTGGGGTTTTTTGTTTATGGAAGTGTGTTTCTTGTGCACACATTATATCGGCCTTAGAGTCAATTGCTTCTTTCCAGAGCCTTGACCTTTTATATGGGGAATTTAATCCCTTAACGTTTATCGATACTATTTTCATATTTAGACATATACACAGGGTATCTGTTAAGGTTGATCGGTGTTAACATATCATATACAGCATGCACATTGACGTTCAATAATGTATAATCTATCATGTGGTGGACATTCAAAACTGTTAAACTTAAACTAAAACATATGAAAAACTGAATTATTCTCCCGAAGGAGATTCCATCCACTTTGTGGCTAATGATCATTTCCCACCGTCTCCGGTGGTTAGCCAGTGGATGCAGGGCTGGGGTGTTACAGCCAGTGGGTTATACAATAAAATGCACAAGGTGCCCCTGACTGACTGAGCACCCCGACTCCCGGCTCAGTTATTGGATTGTTACCCAGACTGCTAGCATGGGCTAGAGTAGTAAATGTTAGTCTTCCTCAGCGTTAGGAGGCGATGCTGGAGATGCGGCCCTGGATAGGCTTCTAGAGTTGGCTAGATTCGGGTTCGACCCCACTGTTTCCCACTCATCAACGCATCGAGCAGGAGACGCATTTTTTGAAGCATTGGAGGCGGTAGAGGGGGAACCTGGGTTTGAGGATAAAGTTCCTGCTTTCTTGATAAAGGACATTACGTCTTCTGGGTTATGTGCTACAATAATCTGTCCTTGATAGGTGATGAGCAGTTTGGTCGGGAAGCCCCATCGGTAAGCAATTCCCGAGTTGCGGAGCTTCTTGGTTGCTTCGGTAAAGCTCTTCCGGAGAGAAGCTGTAGTTGCCGAGATGTCAGCAAAGAACTTAATGTCTTTGTATTCCTCAGGGAGATCAGGGGCCTTCCTCATCTGCGCCATTAGCTTATCTTTAATGTGGTAGAAATGAATTCTAGCTAGAGTGTCTCTGGGAACAGATTCCGGAGCTGCTTTAGGTTTAGGGATTCTGTGTATTCTGTCTATCAGAAAATCTTCTTCTTTTTGTGAAGGGAGTAATATCTTGCATAGCTTTATCACAAACGCCTCCAGATCAGCGTTTTTAACTGACTCTGGGATGCCCCTGAACTTGATGTTGTTGCGTCTAGAGCGATCTTCCTGATCAGTTAATTTGTCTTTCATCCATTGTACCTGCTCCTCTAGGTTATTGTGAGCGTCCACTAACTCGTTGTGGGCAGTGGAGAACTCCCCCATTTTCCGTTCTATGTGGTCTGTACGTTCCCCGAGGTCATCTATAGCATTTTGGAGCTCTCTGGAGGATCTAGTAATCTCCTTGTGTAACGTGTCCTGCATGGTTAGAAGCATGCTTTTGAGGACAGTGTCTGTGACTGTGTTGCCAGTGGTGGGGAAAAGTACTAACGGGTCCTCAGAGTCACTATCTGCTGCCTCGTGGTTTTGCGCTGCAGGTTTTTTATTGGGCTGCAGTTTGGGAGGGGGATCGCCGGTTCTCTTACCCTGGCTGCTGTTATTCACCGTGCCCTTTTCTTTGGCTGCAGCTGCTGTGAGCGACCTTGTGGCCCGTTGTCGCTGTGCTTTGGCGTTGCGATCTGCGTCCTCCTGGGGTTGGTCAGCGCCATCTTGCCTCTTTGCTGTGGATTGCTTTCTTCCCGCCCCGAAGAATTCTGTGAGCTTCCGCGGCGATTTGAACTTATTTTTTGCTGTCGGCATGTCCGCTCCGCTCTCCGGAACTTCTCCGTGCTATTCAGTAGGTGATTTGCTGCCTGGGATGTCTGTTTTACTCCGTTTAGCTGCCGGTGGGTCGGGAGCTAAGGTCTCATGCGGCCATCTCTGTTCGCGGCCAAACCACGCCCCCGTTTTCCCTTTAAATTTAATAGAAAATAAAGTAATTACTGAAAACAAATAAAAAAACACAAGGTATATAACATTTTGATGTGATAAGTAGTGATAAAGTTATTGGCAAATGAAAGTGAAAGGAAGAAGTGCTGACAGGTGAAAATCACTCTAGTCCATTAGGGTATAAACCCCTTGGTGGCGAAGTGATTAAAGCTCTGCCTAGCTGGCCAACATTGCAGAGTCATCTCTTCACTGTTGGTGCTGGAAATGGTCTTTTGTGTGTAGTTTTTATTAAACTGCTAGTTGAGGACCCCTTTGTTTCTCTTACTGCACACTCTAACCAGTGATATAACAAAGTAGCTAGGGGCTCTAGTGCAAGTTTTACATTGGGCCCCTCTAAAGCAATTGATATGGAGCACCAACATCTGCCAAAAACAGCTGCAGTGACAGAAAGCTACAAGCAGGAGGAGGTGAACAGTTTGCTAATGATAACCACATATAGAGAGGACAATTAACAGCGTAGAACTAATGAAGAGCTAATAAAGCAGTTGAATGGG
This sequence comes from Hyperolius riggenbachi, assembly GCF_040937935.1. NCBI lineage: Eukaryota > Metazoa > Chordata > Amphibia > Anura > Hyperoliidae > Hyperolius > Hyperolius riggenbachi. The sequence goes on from NC_090654.1 coordinate 59,730,684, forward strand.
CCCTTGATAGGCCCCTCTGGTCCAGGGACCATGGTGTGGTCGCTACCTCTGCATCCCCTATAGCTACGCTACTGATTCAATAACATATTTATCCTCTTGATTAGCTTTGTGCCAGAGATTTCTTCTCTTGTCTCTGTTGTGATTAAAGCCCATTTGTGTTGTTCCGTAAAGCAAAGTGAAGTTTTTGAAAAATCTTCGGTTTCTTGGCAATTTCTCACATGGAATAGCCTTCATTTCTCAGAACAAGAAAAGACTGATGAGATTCAGTTCTTTGTTTTTTTTTTCTGATGCTTTAGGTACTCAACTAATCTAGAAGACGGACAGTTTTATTGCCTCTTTAATCAGCTGTGCCGAAATAATGGCAGAAGGGCTTTTTAATAATTGAGTAAACTTTTTAAATGATGAATTAGAATCAGCACACAACATTCCATGAAAGCACAGGAGTAATCGTTGCTGATATAGGCCACAGACTGCACTCCTATATATTGTCGAAATTTCATTTAAAAAGCCAGGCACAATCATTTGCAACACTTACAATGTACACACTATGGTGTATATTCACTAAATCCTGGTAAACTGAACATATGCATGCAGCGCACATTACGTTTACCAGGCTTTACGCAAATTAGGTAACATGTTATATAACTCCTAATATATGTGCAACAACTTACTGTATTTTGTGAGCTATAAGACTCACTTTTCCTCCCCCGAAAGTGGGGGAAAAAAGTCACTGGGCCTATAGTCCAAATGCAGGGAGTTCCTGACTTGTCAATACGAACCTCCAACACACCGCAAAGTCGGGGACTCCCTGTACTGCGCCCATGCAGAGGAGGAAACAGGGACAAACGGACAACACAGGGGGACACAAAGGGGCATAGAGGAGGACACAAGGGAGACAAAAAAAGGGGCATAGAGGAGGACACAAGGACAGAGGTACACACAGGAGGGCACAAGGGGGACACAGGGAGACACAAGAAGAACAAGGGGGCATGAGGTACAAAGGGGGCATAATCCACAAGATGCCCCTTTACCATGGATGCACCAGGAGGTTTTAGTATATATTTCCCCCCCTGCTGTTTGTCCTCTAAACCTAGGTGCCTCTTATGGTCAGGAACATCTTATAGTCAGAAAAATATGGTAGTTATTTTTATATATATCTTTTATATTTCCAACATAGGATGTTGCATATATAACACAACGTGTGGGCCAGTGAAAGCCATGCAGTTTGGTCAATGTGAGGGTGACGTGTCAGTCGTTGCCACTGTGATGCATCACTGCAATGGAGAAGGCTAGGCAGAGAGCTTCTGCATGTCCGGCAACTTCCTTTTTACCGGCAATAAGAGCAGGATCAACTAGGTACTTCTATCAATACATGATCCACCAGCACAGCGTACGTATTTTTGGCCGCGGGTGATCTGGGTGCAGTGTGAGCCGAATGACGGCACACCCTCCTACTGCTCAAATCCCCAGCGGCACTAAATACTATTCCCCTTCCGAGTTGTAGCAACTCGGAGAGCGATGTAATTCACGGTCTGGCAATCGCCGGAGCCCCGAATTACCCTTGTGCGGGTTGCGCAGCATAGCATTAGTGCTTTGGCTTCACCCAGGTTAGTCGCTCGGTGCTTAGCACCGAAATGATCCGATTCACCAGTGCATCTTCCTGATTACAACAAGTCGAAACCTAACATGATAAGCACTGGCTGGGTCCATAAATGAACCAGACATGTTTTGGTTGTTAATTGTACAAGCTATCTAACTTAATACTTCATGGCATAATCCTACCTTCCTAATTTAACAGCACCGACCGACAACTCCTTTCTCTGGCTACTAAAGTAAAAGTTTTAATCCAACTGTTGATCTTCTGCCAGAAGGAAATAATCTTATTACATTTCCAAAAATATACATGAATGATCCAATTTCCCTACAATTCCTCCAGCAACGTTGCGAATGTTGCTGCAAAAAGCGTGATAGCTTTAATGGAGTAACATGCTATCTTAAGGCTATTTTTTGAAAAGTTACCCAGTGCTTTGTTCAGTAAGATACGTTAAAAAAAAGCTATTCTCTGGCATTTTTTCATCCCTCTTGGCTAGGATTAATACCCAGCTCTTGTTCCCTTTTACAGAATTGGCTAGCTTTGGATAAATTATAAGGATTTCACAGTAGATTATAAAGTAGCGAGATTCTTTTTTTTATCAAATATGCTTCTTCCTCGCAGAAAATGTGTTAACTTTGAATTCCTGTGAAGGTTTTCATGTATCTAGGTCACGGTATATCCAAAGAGAAAAATAAAACAGCTTCAGCAGCACAACCTTTTTTTCTGTTGTAGAAAACATTTTATCACTCTTTTGCGGGCAATGTTTTTCAGTAGTGATGGCCGAATACAGCAAATTTTAAAACCGGAAATTCGCGGCGAGCCCCTTTGACTTTAAAGGCAGGCAAACATTAAAAACCTTCAAGGCATCTTTGCAGCCACAATCTCTTCTAAAATGGTGTACAAAGTATACAAAAACCCAGACAGTGGCATGGCAGAGGGGGATCAAGGGTGATGCAAGCCTCCAATAATACGTATTTTACGCAGAGACTTTTTTTCATGCGTAAATGCCAAAAATCACTAGTTTTTAGCTTTTTTCAAATGAAGGTGTAACGATCGGTGTCAGCACACAGAGAGAATCTGATTATTGGTGATCTGCAGTATCACCAAGAATACAGATATATACCTGATTATTGATGATCTGCAGAATCACCAATAATACAAGTATAACTAACCTCTGGTTTGGTGCAACAGTAATGACTTTGAGTCGGACCCCCCGAGGAGCAGGTGGTCCTTGGCAGTATGGGAAATACCTCCCTCTGGGAAGTGCAAAGACCTTTCAGCAGCCTGAGACATCCAAAAGGGTGGAGCCCCAGGCTGAATAGCAAAAGGGCCCTGTGGCTGAGTGACACCTAGAAGGTGGGCGTCACAAGCAGGTCTGGAGAATAATCTCTCAATGGAGAGGAATAGCTCTCAAGGTCGGGCAGGCCAGGTCGGCAACACACGGGCAGATAAGGTACAGAGACAGAAGGCTGATTCGGTAACCAGGGGCAGGCAGGGTTGGCAACAGGTAATCAGATATGCGTAAGTACCGAATCAGAAAGCAGAGGGATAGTCAGGAATGCAATAGGTCATAACAGATATCAAACAATGCCTAGTCTTGGGTGTGAGGTCCGTGTTGTCAACACCCTGGAACTAGTCTGGAGTATAACACAATGGTAACACAGTATCCCTGGTCTTGGGTGTGAGGTCCGTGGTCTCAACACCCTGGAACTAGTCTGAAGTATAATACGATGGTACACAGTATCCCTAGTCTTGGGTGTGAGGTCCGTGGTCTCAACACCCTGGAACTAGTCTGAAGTATAACACAATGATAACACAGTATCCCTAGTCTTGGGTGTGAGGTCCGTGGTCTCAACACCCTGGAACTAGTCTGAAGTATACTTCCCACCAGGCTTTCCAGGATGCGAGTCATGGAATTCCTTTTTTAATTCCCCTGCGTGCATGCGACAATCTGGCACCCAAGTTCTCTCCTCTATACCATATCCCTTCCAGTGAACGAGGTACTGCACGGAGTTCTGCACAAGCCGAGAGTCCAGAATCTTTTCTATCTCATACTCAGGTTGTCATCAATCAACACGGGGGGGGGGGGGGGGGGGGCGGAATCCACGTGCACCGCCAGCTTGAGCAAAGACACATGGAATGATCTTACACCTCGCATGCTGGTAGGGAGATCAATAGCATAAGTGACATTATTAATTTTTCTGGTCACTGGAAAAGGACCTATGAATCTAGGGCCCAGTTTGGGTGACAGTTGTTTCAGAGCCAAATGTCGTGTGGACACCCAGACCAAATCCCCTGGAGAGAATTCCCATTCTATGGAACGTCTCTTGTCAGCCTGTTTCTTCTGGTTCTGAAAAGCCTTCCCTAAATTTCTTTTAACCATTCCCCAAATTTGCTTCAAGGCCCTCTGCCGATCCTCCAGGGCTGGAAACGGAGTAGAAGCCACTGGCAATGGGGCAAACTTGGGTGACCTTCCCGACACCACCTGAAATGGGGAAAATCCCGAAGAGGAACTTTTCAGATTGTTGTGTACAAATTCTACAAACGGCAAAAACTTTACCCAGTCGGTTTGTGCATCTGCAACATAACATCTAAGAAGCTGTTCCAGGGACTGGTTGACTCTTTCGGTCTGGCCATTGGTCTGTGGGTGGTAGCCTGATGAAAAGGAAAGATCCATGTCTAACTGATGGCAGAATGCCCTCCAAAACTTAGATACGAATTGGACTCCCCAATCTGACACTACATTTTCCGGAATGCCATGCAGCCAGAAAATGTGCTGGATGAAGAGATCAGCCAATTCCTGGGCCGAGGGGTGTCTTTTCAGGGGGACAAAATGAGCCATCTTACTGAGTCGATCAACTACCACCCAAATGACCGTCATGCCCTCAGACCTGGGGAGTTCTCCCACAGAATCCATGGACAAATGGGTCCAAGGTTCACTCGGAACTGGTAACGGCTGCAATGTTCCAACAGGTGCCTGACCGGGGGGGGGGGGGGGGGGGTTGCTCCTAGCACACACTGCACACTCTCTTACAAACTCCTTACAGTCTGTTGCCAATGACGGCCACCAAGCATATCTAGCAAGTAGATCCTGAGTTCTGGTGGCCCCAGGATGCCCAGCATTCTTGTGGGAATGAAACAGCTGCAGCAGTTGTAGGCGAAAAGGCAATGGTACAAACAGGACCCCCTCAGGCTTCCCTTCTGGAACATCCTGTTGGAATGGACTCAGAGTGACAGTCCAGTCCTTCCAGGTCTCAGTGGCTGCCAGGATCACCTTCTGAGGTAGAATGGTCTCAGGGGCTGAGGGCTGTGCTGTCTCGGGCTCAAAACACCTGGATAGGGCATCGGCCTTGATGTTCTTACTACCTGGGGTATACGTAATTACAAATCTGAATCTCGAAAAGAACAACGACCACCGGGCCTGTCGGGGGCTAAGTCTTTTAGAGCCCTCAATGTACTCTAAATTTTTGTGGTCCGTGTAAACTGTAATGATGTGTTCGGCCCCCTCTAGCCAATGTCGCCATTCCTCAAAGGCCAACTTGATGGCTAGAAGTTCCCGGTTGCCGATATCGTACTTTTTCTCTGCGGGTGAAAACCTACGGGAAAAATAGGCACATGGGTGGAGTTTTCCCTGCATACCAGAACGCTGAGACAATACAGCCCCCACCCCTACCTCTGAGGCATCAACCTCCACGATAAAGGGAAAGGTGACATCTACATGTCTCAATATGGGTGCAGAACAGAACAGTTTCTTTAGAGTGGAAAAAGCAGCCTGGGCTTCGGCGGACCAGTGGTGAGTATCTGCCCCTTTCTTGGTGAGACTGGTGAGAGGCGAGATCACCGTAGAGTACCCCTTTATGAACCTCCTGTAGTAGTTGGCAAACCCCAGCAACCTCTGGAGTGCCTTCAGTCCCACAGGCTGAGGCCACTCCAAGACAGCAGAAACTTTTCCAGGGTCCATAGAGAGGCCAGAGGTCGAGATAATGTACCCCAAAAAGGCGACGGAGGTTACTTCGAAAATGCATTTTTCCAATTTAGCATACAACAGATTCTGTCTCAACTTCCGTAACACAAACCTAACATGTTTCCTATGCTCTGAGAGGCTGGATGAAAAAATCAGTATATCGTCTAGATACACCAAGACGAATCTGCCCAACACCTCCCTGAACACCTCGTTAATCAGCTCCTGGAAGACGGCCGGGGCGTTACACAACCCGAAGGGCATCACCAGGTACTCGTAATGCCCGTCGGGTGTGTTAAAGGCCGTCTTCCATTCATCACCGTCCCTGATACGCACAAGGTTGTATGCACCCCTCAAATCCAGCCTCGAGAAAATTTTTGCATTGGTGACCTGAGTAAACAAATCGTCAATCAAAGGCAAAGGATAGCGATTTTTTTACTGTAATCTTATTTAAGCCCAGATAATCAATGCAGGGACGGAGGCCTCCATCCTTCTTTTTCACGAAAAAGAATCCTGCCCCTGCTGGTGACCGAGAGGGACGAATAAAACCTTTAGCCAAATTTTCTCGGATGTATTCTTGCATAGCCAATTTCTCTGGCCCAGAAAAATTATAGAGATGACCTCTAGGGGGCATACAACCAGACCTGAGATTGATGGGACAATCAAAGGGACGGTGGGGAGGAAGTTTATCCGCTGATTTGGGACAAAACACGTCAGCAAATTCTGAATAATGGCTTGGCAAACCTTCCACCTGAATCTTGATGTTACCCAAGGTTACCTTCGCTAAACAATGATGATGGCAATGGGTAGACCAGCTCGTTAGCTGACCTGAAGCCCAATTGATCTGAGGGGGGTGAAGTTGTAACAATAGCATGCCAAGAATGATCGTGGAAGTTGTCATCCTCAAAACCAGAAATTGTAGACTCTCTCTATGTAACACGCCCACCGTGACCCTTAACTCTGGGGTCTGAGACAGAGGGTATTTACTCTGCAGAGGAGAGTCGTCCACAGCAGTGACCAGAATCTGTTGATTCAAAGGAAAATTAGGAATCCCCAATTTCTTCGCAAACTTGTAATCCATAAAGTTGGCTGCTGAGCCAGAGTCTAGGAAGGCCTCAGTAGCAACTGTTTGATCCTCCTATGATATAGAACAAGGGAGGAGTAAACGTTTACCGTTTAGAGGTAAAGACTGCGCGCCTAGGGTATTACCTCCGACTACACCTAGGCGGCAGCGTTTCCCGACTTCTTGGGACAATTCTGCACTCTGTGACCCTCCTCTGCACAGTATAAACAGAGCTGTTCTGTTTTTCTGCGATTCTGCTCCACCCAGGACAATTTTGACCGACCAATCTGCATTGGCTCCGGCGGAGGTGAAGCGGGTGGAGGAGAGGCGTAGGAAACATATCTCACATTCTTCCTACTCCGAGTCTGTCTCTGGTAGCGTAGACGACGATCAACCCTGACTGCTAATGAAATGGCCTCATCAATAGACTCCGGCTCAGGATGTCCCAACATTAGATCAGAGACTGCGTCTGACAACCCTGACAAAAAACAGTCCAGAAGTGCAAATGACCCCCATCTAGCTGATACTGCCGATTTCCTGAACTCAGCTGCGTAAATTTCAACCGGATCCTTGCCTTGCCGCAAAGTCTTGAGCTTCCGCTCAGCGGTAGAAGCAATGGCCGGATCATCATAAATTATAGCCATTGCTTTAAAAAATTCCTCAACTGAGGTTAGGGCCTCATGCCCTGTCTGGAGACTATATGCCCAGGTCTGGGAATCCCCTGACAACAGAGTCTTAATAAACGTAATTCTCTGTGCCACGGTTCCTGATGAATTAGGCCTCAACTCAAAGTATGACAACACCCGATTTCTAAAATTCTCAAAGTCATATCTGTGACCAGAAAACCTTTCTTGCACAGGCATATGTAAGTCTGTACCTGGAGGGGATCGCACTGTATTCACAGCCGTCTGAAGGACTTGTGCAGACCCAGACAAAGCGTTGATCTGGGTCTGATGACTGTCCAGCACTCGGATGTAATTTTCCACCGAGGTGGTGAGTGCATCAAGACGGCTGTTAAGTGCGTCCATTTGGTTTTGGTCTGCCGTTCTGTAACGATCGGTGTCAGCACACAGAGAGAATCTGATTATTGGTGATCTGCAGTATCACCAAGAATACAGATATATACCTGATTATTGATGATCTGCAGAATCACCAATAATACAAGTATAACTAACCTCTGGACACCTATATAGTGTGTTTGGTGCAACAGTAATGACTTTGAGTGGGACCACCCGAGCAGCAGGTGGTCCTTGGCAGTATGGGAAATACCTCCCTCTGGGAAGTGCAAAGACCTTTCAGCAGCCTGAGACATCCAAAGGGGTGGAGCCCCAGGCTGAATAGCAAGAAGGCCCTGTGGCTGAGTGACACCTAGAAGGTGGGCGTCACAAGCAGGTCTGGAGACTAGTCTCTCAATGGAGAGGAATAGCTCTCAAGGTCGGGCGGGCCAGGTCGGCAACACACGGGCAGATAAGGTACAGAGACAGAAGGCTGATTCGGTAACCAGGGGCAGGCAGGGTTGGCAACAGGTAATCAGATATGCGTAAGTACCGAATCAAAAAAGCAGAGGGATAGTCAGGAATGCAATAGGTCATAACAGATATCAAACAATGCCTAGTCTTGGGTGTGAGGTCCGTGTTCTCAACACCCTGGAACTAGTCTGGAGTATAACACAATGGTAACACAGTATCCCTGGTCTTGGGTGTGAGGTCCGTGGTCTCAACACCCTGGAACTAGTCTGAAGTATAATACGATGGTACACAGTATCCCTAGTCTTGGGTGTGAGGTCCGTGGTCTCAACACCCTGGAACTAGTCTGAAGTATAAAACAATAATAACACAGTATCCCTAGTCTTGGGTGTGAGGTCCGTGGTCTCAACACCCTGGAACTAGTCTAAGTATAACACAATAGTAATACAGAAGTAATCTGGCTCAGTGTGAATTCCCAGGTCCTCCTGGTTCTAACACTGTGGGATCTGACTATGGTCTGAGTGCTTTCACGTAAGTGTTCGCAACGGCAGACAACTTGAGACTGACCAGCAATAACTATATATATAGAGCGGCGCTGCCCGGCGCCACCCATCGCTGATCAACCAATAGCCACTTGCTCTGAGATCAGCTGACCAACCTGGTCAGCTGATCCCTCCTCGTTTGTCATAAAGGTTCTGCCTCTCAGCGTGCGCGCGTATTCCTCAATCTGTGTGCACTAACAGGCCCAGCTACATCAGGTGCACGCTGCTGCGTGCAAACCGCGAGCTGGACGCGGAACCAGCCGCCTCGCCCCCAGTCCGCGCGGCGGCTTTTCCGCAGTTTATTACAGAAGGTATTTAGAATGGCCCCCGTGTTTACTTGCCTTAAAATTGTTATATGCAGCCACTATCTGAGATGCCTAAAAAATTTAAATTGCAGCCACAGTATGTGAGGCCTAAAAATTTGGGCAATGCCTGCCTAAAGTCTTGTTTTTTTTCTTTGGGTAAAGCCAATCAAAGAAGAACCAAATGAAATACTGGGTGCCGAGCTGGTGGTGGTGCAGGATAGCTGTGCCTGTAGCCATGGCAGACATTAAGCCTGGAGTAACTGGCATGCTCCAGTACACTAGTGCAGGATAAACGCACTAACATGCACGTTTCTCGCAATGTCAGCACAGCAGCAGTGAATGTCAGATAACTCCAGACACTAGGCTGCTTTGATATATTTTGAGTTTGGATCCCTGGGATTAAAGTAAATCGTAAGTGAAAAAAAAAACAAAGTCAGATACGTATCTAAAGAGAGGGAAGGCTCTTGATCCTAAAGAGCCTTTCCATTCCTTCCTCTGTGTCCAGGTTCCAGTGCTGTCATTTGTCGCCTCTCTGAGCCCTCATAAGCCATTGGGACATCGAAGATGGGCGAGAACAAGAACAGTACAGAGCAGCACGTCTTTGGGAGTGCTTGGGGACACAAGTGCTTCAGATGCCTTACAATGGCTCAAAGAGGCAACAAATCTGAGTGGGGGGTGACAGCGCTAGAACTAGGAAACCGATGGAGGAAGGGGTAGGGTCTGTAGGATCCAGAGCCTAAGTATCTGACTTTTTTTTCTCTACAGATCTGCTTAGAAAATAGGGATTTGATATTTGTTAAAGGGAATCTGTAACAAAAAAAAGTTCCCCTTGGGGGTACTCATCTCGGTAGGGGGAAGCCTCAGGGTCCCAATGAGGCTTCCCCCTCCGCTGTAGCTACAGTCAATCCAGTGCTGGCTTCCCCGAAGTCTCCTGCAATCCATGCTCGACAAGCCTGACAAGGCTTGCTATATTTACCTTCCCCTGGCTCCAGCGGGGGCGCTGTTGCGGCTCTCAGCACGGAGATAGGCGAAAATAGCCGATCTTTGTCAGGTCCGCTCTACTGCGCAGCTGCAGGAGACTTGTGCCTGCGCAGTAGAGCTGCCCGGCAGCGATTGGCTATTCCTGCCTATCTCCGAGTGGAGAGCCGATACTGCGCCTGGAGCCGGGAAGGTAAATATTGACATCCCTGTCGTTCAGAGGGCCAGAGCGAGACCACCGTGGGACACAGGAGGATGGGGGAAGCCTCGAAAGGATCCGGAGGCTTCCCCTTACCGAGGTGAGTCCCCCCCGGGGGAACTTTTTGTTGTTACAGGTTTTCTTTAAAGATATTTTTTTCTGGCACTACAGCAATATATGCTATGTACTATGTTACAGTTATGTTAAAGAGAAACTGTAACCAAGGATTGAACTTCATCCCAATCAGTAGCTGATACCCCCTTTGTCAAGAGAAAACGTTTTAACTTTTCTCAAACAGATCATCAGGGGGCTCTGTCTGACTGATAATGTGGTGAAAACCCTCCCACACTGACGCAATCGGCTGTGATAGGCTTCAGCCTATGAGAGCCGATCGCTCTCCTATGGGCCGGGGGACAGCCGTGTCACACCGATCGCAGCGCTGTACAAAGTAATTAGACGGCGGTTTCGCCATCTAACAGTCTCCCAGGTGGGGCGGAGCTCTGCCCCCCAAGCAGAAGATCTGCGCGCGATCTCCTGCTAGCCCCATAGAAGACCGTTCACACCAATCGGCGTGGAGAGGTCCTGGGGCTGCCGCACTGCTCACGCCAATTGGCGTGGAGCAGTCGGCAAGTAGTTAAAGCAACTGGGCAAAGGACTGTTGATTTAGAAAGCAAGCACAATGTCTTAGCCATTTCACTACAGGCTATGCGGCACCGAACAGAAAAGACTGAATATCACAGCAAGCACAACATGCTAGTTAGTTGGAGGATTATGACAAAAGAGGCAGATGGGATAATGTTTAAATTAGAGGCATTGCAGAATCGGTAGGAGATCTGGCTGCCTTTCTTTAACAACTGCTTAAAATCGTTTTACCAGACTGTGATGACTTAGCGCTGTCTCTTGACAGAGCACACAGGGCAAGCTACCCAGGATCCTTTGCTTCCATTTATATAAAACAAAACAATTTATATCTGTCCTAAGGAAATCATTAAAAAAACACTGCATATTGTTTAAGACGTCTTCAATTACATTACAGAAAAAAATGGCCCTGACATTTTGCTGTCTGTGAACCTCGTTGCATTGTGGGAAATAACAATTTCCAACTGCCAAGCCAGCAGTATCTCCCTCTAAGTGTGCACAGAACTCTCAGTAAACATTCCACAGAGATCACCTGGCAGGACTAAAGATGTTGTCATTGTAATATATTTCAAGGTGTAAACAGTGCTGGTCGTAATGGAAAAATCTATGCTTACGGATCATTACACGTAATTTTACGCTATTACGCATTACGCAATTACGGTTACGGTGTAGGAAATTATCTACGGTTCATCACTGTAATTACGCGTTAACTTACGCAGTTACGCGTAAGGATACCGTAATGTAGGCGCTTACACTACGATGTTACGCGTAGTGCCGTAATACCCATTAATGCGTACTTTTTGACGCATACGGACGATGTGTAAGCAATAGCCGTCAATGTGACAGCTATTGCGTACACATCGTCCGTATGCGTCAAAAAGTACACTTATATACTGAAGGGCGGGAGAAGATACTATTGGTTGCTTAGGATGTTGACTGATTGGCTACTCTTAGAAAAGGGGAGTTTTTACGTTAGTAATTACGCGTAAAATTACGTGTAAGTCTTCGTGAAATTACGCATACCTAGCAATTACGGTAGACAGCGTAATTACAATACCACTTTACTGCTTACGCGTAAATACTTACGCGTAAGACCGTAAGTTACGCGTAGCGCTTACGCGTAAATTTGCATTGAATTACGATGCGTAATTACGCTCATGCGTAATTTCGGCCCAGCACTGGGTGTAAATTGGGGTGTGGCAAGTTTCTATAATGATTAAACACTGAGTAAATAATTTATAAATGAAGATTATAAAAATAAATAATGTTATTCATTAGGCTATTCCACTACAGTTCCTCTTTAAGCTACTAGTTACAGACGTCAGGAAGTGAAAGAAAAAACACTACACAAAAGCGCAAAAACCGCTACGCGAAAACCGCTCTGAAAGCGCTTAGAAAAGTGTTTTCAAAATTGCTCAATAAATCGCTCAGCGCTTGCGATAACGCTGGCGATTTATAATGTGATCTAGGCCTAAAAGTTACATTTTAACTGACGTGCGCACAGCAGCCATGTCAGTGTGATACAAAATCTGGTTCATTCAGCACCCAGCAAAAATAATTTGTTTATGAGAGCAGTTACAGCATTCAGCTGCTCCATTTGCGTACATTCCTATTCCAGAATATATTCTGTTGACCCATTTTAATCGATAAGATAGCGCCAGACTAGAGTGCACCAGTGGGTTTGTCTGATTCTTTTTTAATTACTTTGGGCTATAGAAAGTCAAAGAGGTGCTAATAAGTTTGAGTTGAGAAAAGTTATTTTTTGGGCAACATGCTAACTATGTTATTTGGGACACATGTAAATCCTGCTTGTCACTGCACAATTTACATATTTCCTGCTGACTATGCCGTTCAATTTTTGTGTGCCGCTGTCTGTGCAATCCCCAGACTGTGCTAAGAACATTAGACTAGGACTATGGTAGGGATTACATTGTGAGCTCCTCTGAGGACAGTCAGTGATATGACTATGTACTCTGTAAAGTACTGCGGAAGATGTCAGTGCTGTATAAATACATAATAACAATATAATGTCAGTAATCTGACATGCCAGATCCCCTCTACCAAATGCAGCATGACATAATTGTGCCCCACTACGCCCCCTCTGTTGTGTGCTGCACTTCATCTGTCCAGTGCCCTCCATAGTGACAACTCATTGCTATGAAAAAAACTCATTGGCTCTATTCACAAAACCTCTCATAAATGTCTTATTTATCACCTAATTGATAAAAATAACCTTTCAGCACATTTACAAGCAAAAAAAAAATACTCAAAGTAAGTTGTTCCTGATTAACTTAATTTCATTATTACTTTTCTTACCTAAATTATATATTTTTGCTCTTTGGAAGCCTAAGACGTAACATAGATAAGGTGAAAACAGAGGTCAACAGGTGTAAAAGATTTGTGAATCATGCTCCAGGCCGAGGCAGAGACGAAAGAGGCTCCAGCCTCAGGACGCAGTGTAGGAGGGGGAGCACTACTCACTCAGCTATAATTACCCTATTGTATTTGAAGCAAAGAGAAATAAGAAAGAGAGATATATGGCAGTGACTGCAAGCCAGATAACTAGAGATTAAGGTGTTGGGGGCCCTGGGGCACCTCTTAGTCTAATAGCAATCAGTGTGAGACAGCTGGAGTGGAAGAGATGGAGGGGCGCACTCTGGTTTCTCAGCCTTGGGTGCTGAAGGACCTTGTCCCAGCTCTGCAAATGTCTACAAGTTAGCAACTTGTCTCTACAGCCAGGCGACAGTAATCTGAGGAGGCCTAAGAGCCTCATGGAGCCCAACGCTAGGCATCAATAAATTAGAGGCTTTGATTGGTTACATGTAAAGAGAATATGAAGTGAAGAAACTTTCATACAAACCTACATCGAGGGAAGGCTTTGGATACCATAGAGTCTTCCCAGACTATGGTCTGTCCTGTCATTCCTGCACCATCACCATTTGAAGTTATATGACCTGCTAGGTTGAATAGCTTTTCAGCAATCATCTTCAGCCTTCAGAACATCCATGAGTAGTTTTGAAGAAAAACGCATTTGTACTGAGCACACAAGTCCAGGATTACCCATGCACAGTACAGAATACTCATCTCTGGGGATGCGAGTAGTGCAAGTACTAGTTCTGAAGGCTGCCTGAGGAGTACTGAGGAATTAGCAGGAGGAAAAACTTCAACTGAGGACAGCACTGAACCGAGGACTGGGAACTAGGAAGGCTCTATGGTATCCAGAGCCTTCTCTCTACTACGTATTATTATTTAGTATATATAGCACCAACCAGTGGCGGACACAGCCAGCTGTGGGCCCCTGTGCAAAATACCAAGTGTGGGCCCCTATCATGTGGGTGTGGCTCAAAAGTGGGCGTGTCCCTACCAAAAGTGATTGCGATTACCCATTGCCACCAACATATGTAGAGTATATTGTCTTGTCTGTTCCTCGGAGGGGCTCACACTCTAATCCCTACCATAGTCATATGTCTATATTGTTTAGTGTATGTATTAAATGTATGTGTAGTCCAGGGCCAATTTAGGGGGAAGTCAGTTAACCTATCTGTATGTTTTTGGGATGTGGGAGGAAACCGGAGCGCCCAGAGGAAACCCACACAGACACAGAGAGAACTTACAAGCTGTGCAGTGAGTGTCCTGGCTTGTATTCGAGTCAGGGTCTACACCACCATGTAGCTAACTGAAGTGAGATTTGGTTTACTTTCCTCCCTGGATCTGTGGAGATCAGCTCAGTAGAAGTGTTCAGCTATTTATTTATTTAAGTATTCATATAGCGCCGACATATTACGCAGCGCTGTACAGCGTATATTGTCTTGTCGCTAGCTGTCCCTCAGAGGGGCTCACAATCTAGTTCCTACCATAGTCATACAGTGTTCTCCTCAGAAATTTTTTTGTAGCCGGGTGGCATGAAAAAGTAGCCGGGTGAGGCGCGATGGGTCGGCAATGAAGGGCAGGCACCACTCTGCTTACAGCATAGGAGGAGGAGAGCCGATGAAAGCCTGGTGCTTACCAAAATTACCCGGGTGGAGCACCTGGCTAAAAGAGCCTAGAAAGAACACTGTCATATGTCTATGTATGTAACTTGTAGTGCATGTATCATAGTCTAGGGGCATTTTAGGGGAAACCAATTAACTTATCTGTATGTTGTAGAGGTGTGGGAGGCAGGGCCGGGCCGAGGCATAGGCTGGAGAGGCTCCAGCCTCAGGGCGCAGTGTAGGAGGGGGCGCACAATTCATTCAGCTGTCATTCCTAATTGTGTATGAAGCAGAAAGAAATAAGAAAAGGGGATACATAGCAGTGACTGCAAGCCAGATAACTAGATATTGTTGGGGAGGTTGTGGGCCATGTGGCCCTCTTAGTCTAATAGCAATCCGGGTGGGAGGGATGGAGGGGCGCACTTTGGTGACTCAGCCTTGGGTGCTGGAGGACCTTGTCCCGGCTCTGGTGGGAGGAAACCGGAGTACCTGGAGTAAACCCACACAGACACAGGGAGAACATACAAACTCCTTGCAGATGTTGACCTGGCTGGGATTTGACCGGGGACCCAGGGCTGCAAGGTGAGAGCGCTAACCACTACGCCACTGTGCTATGCACCCATGTTGCGATTTTACCGACGACCAGCGATTTTTTGAGTGCTGAGTGGCCGCTTCTGTGATATTGCAACGTGGGTACCGGTGCACAACTACGTGAACATTGCATGGCAATATCATGGCGGATCAGACTCCTGTGCAAAGTACGGTGATCGCTTGATGTCTCATTCATGCCTGACGTTTAACGCAATGTGACATCGTACATACCCGCCGACAGTAAGAGGAGCCAGGAGGCGCTGAATGACCGTCATCAAGGGCACTTTCTGGACCCATGAATGAGTACGGAACAATATGCTCAGCCTCATCTTATCAGTGATAAGATGAGGCTAAGTGATAAGATGAGGCTGTTCAGCGCTCTCCTCTACTGTCACTTGGTCCCATTTAGGTTACCTAGAGCGCCATCTGGCGTGTGCAGAAGGTGAGGCAAGTATGCTCTGAGGCTACAAACCCTCTGCCAGAGCTCCAGTGGTGGTGATAAGTTATTATCACCACCACTGGAGCTAATATGGCAGAGGGTTTGCTGAGAAATGCAAGGAGTAGCCTCGCTCTGAGGCTACTCCTTGCATTGTATTATACGTCTCTTATGTTCGTACCCGCGCAGCTTTGCGTACGGCTGAATACAGACTCTGCCTATTTCTGTCACCTCCAAGTTTCTGACTTTCTATTATAGGTCGGTACCAGGGGAGGACTGGGACCTTTTGGCCTGGGGGGAAAACACAACCCAGAGGCCCTGGGGGGGGGGGTTGGGGGGGGGGGGGATGTCTGGGGGGTATTACGACAGTGAGGTAAATGACAAAAATTGGCGTGACCATGGCATGATGTGGGTGGGGCCAACTGCATGACACTATTATGTCAGTATGGACCAAAAATCCCTGAATAATGCCATAAAGAATTAAGGCAGTTCTGTTGGCAAAAAAGATCATATTCAGTACTAGCAAGACATACCTAATAAAGAAGCTAGCGTAATACAGGTAGTCCCCGGTTAATGAAAGAGATAGGGAATATAGGTTTGTTCTTAATCTGAATCCATTCCTAAATCAGAACTGTCATTTCTGTGCCTCTTCTGTCCTCCTCTATGTCACCTGTTCCACCTGTGCCTTTTTTTTGCCCCTTTCTGTGTTACCTCTGTGTCTCTTTTGTCTGTCTCGGTGTTACCTCATGTCCCCTGTTCCTCTTTTTCCCTGTGTCACTTTTGTTTCTCCTGTGCCTTTTTTGTCTCCGTGTCACCTGTTCCCCTCTTTTGACCCCCCGGGTTACATCTGTTTCCCGTGTCACCTCTGCTACCTCATGTCCCCTGTGTCTTTTTTTGCCCCCCAATAAATTTCATCCCCTTGTGTTACATCTGTTCCCCCTTTACCTCTTTTGTCCCCCTCCGTGTCGCCTCATGTCCCTGTGTCACCTGTTCCCCCCTCTGCCTCTTGTCCAGCTGTGTCACCTTTTGTCACTCTTTTGTCACTTGTGTTCCCCCCTGTGCCCCACCACCATGGCTCCTGTGTTCCCCCACTGTGGCTCCTTTGGTCCCCACTCCCTGCAGTGGGAGCAGCGGCAGTCAATTCACCTACTCCTGCCCCCCCCCCCCCCCCCATGATAAGCGTTCTCTCTCTCCCCCTGCTTCCTTCTAATGCCGGTGTTGCGTATTGACGTAATGAGAACTGACCCTGCCAGCAAGTCGCCATTATTGCAGGTGGCTAGCGGGGACACCAAGAAGGGCTGGAGCTGCTGCGAGGAACTGAGATGGCTGCTTGGGGCTGGAAGAAGCCCCAGGTGAGTAAAAAATAGATTATATATTTTACCTCAGAAGTCCCTAAGTGCTTAATGCTGTTAATGTAGTACAATGTATCAGTGTGCAGCCAAAGCAGAAGAATACATAAATATGCATGACTTAAATACAAAGTTCCAGTGCTGCAAAAAGTTAACACCAGAAGGCAGCAGTGAAAGGGTTACAGGTATGTACAGGAGACGGAGATGCAGGGCTAGTGTCATCAGAGCTGGCCTGTGCAAAGGAAAACAAACAAATGAAGAGGAGGTATCGGCTTACAAAGGGCAGTGTCTGGTCTGTACCTGGTGTCTGCTGTGATCAGTGTCCCTTCCAGCTTCACCCAGGAGGCTGGAATTGAGGGAGAAACTGCAACGTTCCTTTCACCAGGCAAGACTAGAATCCTCCGGCAGCCTGGCCACTTCAAATGACGCGCTAGAGCCCTCTCTCTTCACTGGCTGACTGTTTCTGCTGACAGGGGGCAGGACCTCTGTTGCCTAGCAGCCTAGCAGCAGCTGTAGCAGGAGCGAGGTCCCGAATCACTAGAGGCCAACACTGCGTTCGGGGGAGGAAGCCAGCAGCTTATCTATAACATAAGTATCGGCCCTGGGCGGCCCTGACACAAGGTTCAGGAGGCGGCCCGGGGGGAAATCGCCCCCTGTCCCCCCGGGCCAGTCCGCCACTGGTCGGTACTGTTCAGCGCTCTCCTCTGCTGTCACTTGGTCCCATTTAGGTTACCTAGAGCGCCATCTCGCGTGTGCAGAAGGTGAGGGAAGTATGCTCTATACAAGGAGCAAGGCAAGTATGCGCTATGGAACTATATTACCCATCAGGCATACAACAATCCTTGCCTGCAAGTCACATGACTCGCTCAGCCAATCGCGGCTCTCCGCCGCTGCTATTGGGTTTAGTGCAGGCTTGATTGGCTGCGTATTGAAACGCGGGAAAGGAGGAATACAGCCAGTTCCTGAATGTAAGCCTGAGCTCTCTGTTCACCTAATGTCTTTCCTCTATCTCCTCACCTACACCTAGAGATGCTTAATGAGATGCTAATCATCTTGGCTGGCATGCAAACTATATGCAGTGCGGACCTGGGCCAGCCCATATCGCAAGGAGGCACATCTGATTGGTGCAGTTCCAAGGTGCATATCATTTGCATGCCAGACAGAATGATCTGCACCTCAGTGATTATCTCAACCCACAACTTGTTCCTGTCTCTGTCCTCCTCTTCACTTTTCAACCTCCTCTCTCATCACTTGTTCCCTCATTCCCTTCCCATATTCTGCCTCTTCCCTTTATCCATCATCTCACCTGCTCCTACCTCCCCTTTCCCACCCACAACCTTGCCCCTCCCACTTACCCCACCTCCACCCATAGTTCACTCAATGCGTAACACACCATGCAAATTATTTTCCCGTCAGCAAAACATTGATTCCTGGTAATACCTTTAGGCTGGGTGCATACATGGCAGAAACGCTAGAGTAGCGGGAAACGCTTTTGCCGCTAATAGAAGTCTATGGGCCGCAGGAAAAACCGCATGAAAAAAATGCATGCATTTTCACAGTAAGCGTTGCACAAACGCTGGCAGTGTTGCATAATATGCAGGATGGCTGCCAAAACGCACCTAATGGAAGTCAATGGGAACGCAATGGTATGCGTTTTTGCTTAAAACAAATTGTTTAGTGATGCATTTTCTCTTCCTGTTGTTTTCCTAGTGATTTGCATAAAACGCAATAGAAAAACGCATACAAAACGCGTATGTATTTTCTATTAGCGAACAGCAAACGCGTAAAAAGGCACGCAAAACGCGAATGAAAAGAAAAAGCAACGCACATGCCAAAAAGCGCTACATTTAACGCTATGTCATATGTGAACCCAGCCTGAATGACTAACTACATGTTATTTTGCAAGCTTTCTAAACAGTTCTTCAGGCATTATACAGTCTTTAAGTCGTTAAATAGAGTGACCAGACGTCCCGGATGGCCCGGGACGCGTCCCGGATTCGGGGTCCGTGGTCCCAGGCTGCATGAGGTCCCAGGAAACGTCCCGCTTTTAGCAGCGGGACGTCCCGGCCTCGGGACTCTGGCCACTGTTTCTGCATGAACTGGCAGCTGCGTCTATAGACGCCGTGCCAGTTCATTGCCCGCAGCCCCGCTCCAGCCTCCTTAGTCTTTCGGTGTCTGTTCCGACACCGACAGGCGAGCAGAGCTACGGCAAGATGGCTGCCGAAGCCCTGTACTGGAGACTATTTGTGTCTCCAGTACAGGGCTTCGGGCGCCATCTTGCCGTAGCCCTGTCAGCGCGGGAGCAGGAGCAAGATGAAGATGGTCCCGGGAGCAGCGCGCCAGAGGCCGGAGACTTTTGCCACATGAGTAAATGCTTTCTTTTCCAGGTGAAATGTTTCTCACATTGGGTATCATTCATAAAGAGGCTGTCGGTAGTGCGGGAAAACACCGTTCTTCTCCGCAACCGGTAATTAGGACTTCTGGGTGGGCATTCATAAAGAAGTTGCCTGTTGCGGTAGAAGTGCGGAGGTTTTCTGGAGGAAGCTGGCGGTAGCGTGGCGGAAGACATGCGGAAACATAAAAGCTGCCCGATTCCCTCCATGCGCTCCTAACTGATGCTGCTTGGGAGGTCCGTCCCATTCATTTACATGTAATCCGCCCGCCTATCGCTACTGTCGAGCAAGCGGTATTTTCCTTCCGGATACCGCTTGCTCTAATCTTTATGAATGGACGTGTTTGTTACTTTTTCTAGATAAATCTAGAAAAACTCCGCACAAGGCGGAAATGTATCGCTCTGTCATCTTTTCATGCGGAAAGAGCCTTTATGAATGGGGATTATGCTGAGTGGTCGGTAAAGTCACCGGTATTAAGCATTTCCGCATGCGGAAATGCTTTATGAATGATACCCATTGTGTTTATTTTGTACTGACATGTTTGGCCGCAGTGCATTTATTTTGTACTGACATGTTTGCCCGCATTGCGTTTATTTTGTACTGACATGTTTTCCCGCATTGCTCCCATTGCGTTTATTTTCTAGTGAAATGTTTCTCACATTGCGTTTATTTTGTACTGACATGTTTGCCCGCATTGCATTTATTTTGTACTGACATGTTTGCCCGCATTGCATTTATTTTGTACTGACATGTTTGCCCGCATTGCGTTTATTTTGTACTGACACGTTGCCCGCATTGCGTTTATTCTGTGCTGACATGTTGCCCATTGCGTTTATTTTCTGGTGTCTGGGGTAACTGTTACTGCATTTATTATTTAATGGTCATAGATGGCTTTGTTTGCTGCTTTGTGGTTACGGTATACTATTAGCATCACACAGTTTCTGCACACCCATGATGCAAAGTCTCGTTTGACCACATCATGGCGTAAACACTGCTTTCTTACGCCTCGCTGTTACATCATTACGTTAGCTCATTCCATACAATGTCATGGCCACGCCCATTGTTCGCCCCCGCCCCCAGTCTTTGTCTTGCTGTTTTTTACATAGACTGTAATGGGAATAAGTCTATAGCAGCGGTCAGTGAGTAACGTCGGCTCAGTCAGAAGACTGAGCTGAAGTTGCTTAAAAAACACAATAATTTGGCCTCCAGCAATCGCTGGAAGCCGAATTATTTCATTCCCCCACCATCCATGTCGGCCTGGAGGGGGAATAGTAATTAATATGGCCCGGACTTGTGCAGAAGCAGGATCAGCCATATACCGGCTGTATCCTGCGCCCAAATGTACGCACATACAAAGGCCCATATGCAATTAACTTTTACTTCTGAGTTTTCCCCTAGGAGATAATTTTTCATCTTCTCTTTAAAGTGTAACTGTCTCTATTAGTTTTCTTGTTTATAAATGATCATTCCCCAGTTTACCTGACTCTTATTTGGTACGTTGCCACACAAAGGAAGTTGCAGGGCATGCTGGGTTGTCTTTTTTTTGCTTCTTTATTTCCCCTCAATGTACAGAAGCAAAAAAGGACAACCCAGCATGCCCTGCAACTTCTTTTGCGACAGCGTACCAAATAAGAGTTAGGTAAACTGAGAATAATCATTTATAAACAAGAAAACGAATAGAGATTTGAACTTTTGGATTGCCTGGTTAGCATCCTTACTACTTGTTTACCAGATAAAAATAAAGAATTGATTTTTGATTTTATACCTGACAGTTACACTTTAAAATAACTTTTTAGAGCTTTGCAATTAAAAAAAAGTACCAATAACATTGGTGAAGTTATTGTCAAAATAATTATTAATGTTTCTTGGTTTAAAGGGAAGGTTCAGGGAACTCTTGAAAAAAATAAAAATCCCTATCCACTTACCTGGGGCTTCCTCCAGCCCGTGGCAGGCAGGAGGTGCCCTCGCCGCCGCTCCAGAGGCTTCCGGTCGTCTTCGCCTGCGCAGTACAGCCCGGAGGACGTCCGATGACGTCAGCGCGCCGGCGTGGGACGCAGAAGAGCCCGGCCATGGAGTGCAGAAGAGCCCGACCTGGCAGCCGGCCTGGCCAGGTCGGGTCGGCCACCGAAGACGACCGGAAGCCTCTGGAGCGGCGGCGAGGGCACCTCCTGCCTGCCACGGGCTGGAGGAAGCCCCAGGTAAGTGGATAGGGATTTTTATTTTTTTCAAGAGTTCCCTGAACCTTCCCTTTAACCAGCTGAGCGGTCTGGACGAGCTCAGCTCGTCCAACACCGCCAGCGGCTGCCGCTCAGGCCCTGCTGGGCCGATTTTGATGAAATAAAAAGCAGCACACGCAGCCGGCACTTTGCCAGCCGCGTGTGCTGCCTGATCGCCGCCGCTCTGCGGCGATTCGCCGCGAGCAGCGGCGAAAGAGGGCCCCCCTAGCCGCCTGAGCCCTGCGCAGCCGGAACAAAAAGTTCCGGCCAGCGCTAAGGGCTGGATCGGAGGCGGCTGACGTCAGGACGTCGGCTGACGTCGATGACGTCACTCCGCTCGTCGCTATGGCGACGATATAAGCAAAACAAGGAAGGCCGCTCATTGCGGCCTTCCTTGTTTATTCTGGGCGCCGGAGGCGATCGGAAGATCGCCTCCGGAGCGCCCTCTAGTGGGCTTTCATGCAGCCAACTTTCAGTTGGCTGCATGAAATAGTTTTTTTTTTATTTAAAAAAAACCCTCCCGCAGCCACCCTGGCGATTTAATCAGAACGCCAGGGTGGTTAAAAGGCATTTTGTTGACAAGTTGAGAAAATATCACCTAGGAGAAAAAGTGAATTGCATATGGGCCCAAGTGTGAAAGGACCCTTAACCTCCTTGCAGGTCCAATTCCTCCGGCAAGGACGCAGCGCAGCACTTTTTATTTTTAAATCATGTAGCGAGCCCAGGGCTCGCTACATGATATCCGCTGAGCGGCGGCATCCCCCCACCCACTCCGATCGCCTCCAGCGATCAGAGTAAGCAGGAAATCCTGTTCAGAACGGGATTTCCTGCAGGACTTCCCCGGTCGCCATGGCGACGGGGCGGGATGACGTCATGGACGTCATAGGGAATCCCGATCCACTCCTCAGCACTTTCTGGCACTGATTGGCCAGGCTGCGCAGGGGTCTGGGGGGCGGCGAATCGGCGGGTAGCGGCGAATCGGCGGGTAGCGGCGGCGATCGCGTACCACCGCGTGTAGGAAAAAAAATATGCAAATCGGCCCGGCGGGGCCTGAGAAATCCTCCTGCGCAGGTTACCCCGAGCTGAGCTCGGGATAACCGGCAAGGAGGTTAAAGTAAACCAGAGATCAGAAAATATAAAGAATCGATACTCACCCAGGGCTTCCTCCAGCCCCATAAACACGTGTGTGTACCTCGCCATCCTCTCACGGTCTGCCGTTCAGTCGCGATCAGCCCGGTAGCTGCTTCAGTCACGACAGTCTGGGCCTGCTGCGCATGTGCGGACCTTCCATGCATGCGCAGAAGATCCAGACTGGACCCAACTGAGCCAGTTACCGGGGCTGATTGCAGCTGAATGGCAGACCGCGGGAGGACGGCGAGGGACTCGCACGTGCTTATGGGGCTGGAGGAAGCCCTGGGTAAGTATCGATTCTTTATATTTTGTGATCTCTGGTACAGTTTACAGTGTTCTCCCCAGGCTCGGGTGCTCCACCCGGCTAGTTTTGGTGAGCACCCGGCTGTCATCGGCTCACCTCCTCCTCTGCTGTAAGCAGAGTTTCTCACAGAAGCACCGGCCCTGCATTCTCAGCTCGCCCCACCCGGCTACTTTTCCATGCCACCCGGCTACTATTTCATGCCACCCGGCTGGAAAAAATTTCTGGGGAGAACACTGAGTTTAATCCCTTCATATCGTGTGCCTGACGCCACATCACTTTACTTTTTTGGCCCTGGCACCTTATTTGAGTACTTTTGAAATTGGCGCCGGTAGACTTGGGCGCAGGATACAGCGGTATATGGCTGATCCTGGTTCTGCACAAGTCCGGGCCGTGTTAAGTACTATTTCCCCTCCAGGCCGCCATGGATAGTGGGGGAATGATATAATTCGGCTTCCTGCGATTGCTGGAGGCAGAATTAGGCCTCTTGCACACTGCATGCATTTCCGATTCCGCTTTTTAATCGGTTTTTACCTCCGATTCCAATTGCGATTTTTAATCTTTACTGCATGCTGCGTTTTTTGATCCGTTTTTCTGTTGAATGCATTCAGGGAAAATCGGAATCAGAAAACGGATTTGCAGTGTGCAGGGAGCCTTATTGTGATTTTTTTAAGCAACCTCGGCTCCGTCTTCTGACGGTGCCGACGTTACTCACTGAGCGCCGCTATAGACTGATTCCCATTATAGTCTATGGTGACGCTGGCTGCGCCCAAATCTAGCAGCGCCAAAAAGCACTGCTCCGCCTTATTTCCCCATTTCCTGTATGCAGAACCCAGCTTCCCATTGTTTATCCACCTTCTCTACTGCACTTACATTCCACTCACACCTTCCATACCCAACACCCTATTCCTCAGGGCTGTGGAGTTGGTCCAAAAATCCACCGACTCTGACTCCTCAGTTTAGGATTCCACCGACTCCGACTCCTCTAATTTGCATATTACAATTTTGTTGATTAACAGTATGTAACGTGAAATTCGTCTCTTAACTGCCAATGCTTAGGAGTTTTACAAGACAGCTGAAGTGAGAAGGATATGTAGACTACTATATTTATTCCCTAGTCCTTGGTAAGAGTACTTGTAAAAGGTACAAACCGGAACAAAGAACATCTATCAGGCCCTAGGCAATGTAACTGTGGGTACATGTAAGAGTGATGTGCAGGTACTCTGCAGGGGAATAAGGAGATTCTTCCTCTATTACACATTCTTCATGCACAATCTGAACCAGGCTTATGGGTGATAGACAACACCTCTGTTCAATGTGCACAACATTCTCAGTGGATTCCCTGCAGCTCTGTGGGGAGTGCATATGTAGAGTATAGTACTACTGTGTAACAAAGTAAACCTGAGGCAGATGAAATTAAAGTTTTATACATACTTGGGGCTTCCTCCAACCCCCTTCAGGCTAGTCAGTCCCTCGCTGTCCTCCTCCGCCACCTGGATCTTCTGCTATGAGTCCAGGTACTTGAGCCAGTCTGGTGCAGTGCGCATGCACACACTCCGCCGCCGGGCGCGTACTACACCCGCACAGCACTATTGGCAGGTGCAGAATGCTCCTGGCTGTGGAAGCGGCACATAGCCAGACTGAGCTGACTGGCTGAATTACCAGGACTCATAGCAGAAGATCCAGTTGGTGGAGGTGGACAACGAGGGACTGATTAGCCTGAAGGGGGCTGGAAGAAGCTCCAGGTATGTATAACACTTTTCTTTTCATCCGTCTCAGGTACCCTTTAATTTGTAGTTACCAAACCAAATTTTAACAACATATCAAATTATTTGATTTCATGAGCAAAGAGAGTGCATACATTTGCATAAATCAGCATCAATGCAGAATTATTTCCATCTCGTTGGCCATCTCTATTAGTGACACGGCTACACATCAGGCTTTATTCTTACAGCATAGACGTTATTTAGTATATATAAGAGATTCCTGTGTACACATCATATATACTGTACAGTCACAATCAGATATGTATATCTGACTTTAAAAATACGGGGACTGCTTTATTGAAGCAGCACAAGTAACTCATTTTGATTGGTTTATTTCATTTTTGTGGACTGAGCACAGCTATTACTGTATATATACTGTATATATACATTATTTTTAATGACTATTATCTGAGAAATAGAACATTTTATCATATTTTCTATTTTAATTACAGTTACAAATTCATTAGGAGTCGGAGTCGGTGCATTTTTTCTCCGACTCCAGGCACCCAAAATTGCTCCGACTCCACGACTCCGACTCCACAGCCCTGCTATTCCTCACCTTTTTTTCTATACAGACACCCTATTTTTGCATCCATATGATTTATTATTTACCGTATATAGCGCAGTACAAAGTATATTGTCTTGTCACTTAACTGTCCCTCAGAGGGACTCATAATCTAGTCCCTACCATAGTCTCATGTCTATGTATGTATCGTGTAGTGAATGTATCGTAGTCTGGGGCCAATTTTAGGGGGAAGCCGATTAACTTATCTGTATGCTTTTGGGATGTGGGAGGAAAGACACGCAGATACGGGGAGAACATACAAACTCCGTGTAGAGAATTTCCTGGCTAGAATTAGAACCGTGGACGCAGCGCTGCAAGGTGAGAGTGCTAACCACTATATCCCACAGTGCTGCCCTGCATCCATCTGGAATTGTTTATCTGATTAGTTTATTTTCATCTCTGGTTCACTTTAAGTCATTTCTTATACCCGACACCCCGCATCTCCTTCTCCTGACATCCACCCTCTTACTTGAATTTTTGTCTTTCCTTGTAGCGTAATGATGCCATCCAAACGACGCTTGTCCAAGTCAGATGAGCATGAAGATTCAGCTGTCAGCAGCACATCCAGTGAGTAGAACCTATTTATAGTCACAGGTGGTGGTGGTGGTGGGGGGGGGGGGGCACATACCCTTGGGGGAGACAATGGCCGCGGACCGTCGGTTGTCAGAAAATCGAACCCCATTACTGCTGCCCACCTGATCGAACCCTTGTGACCAAGATTTTCCAGCATGCCTGATCGAGCCTTTCGACTTTTCAGCTGGAAATTGATCGAAAGATCAATTGATCTCCATGTTGCGGCATTGATTCTCCAATCGGCCCACAGAACACAGTAATGTGTGGGCACCCTTAGTTTGATTAATGAACCTCATGTCTTAAGTAATTAATGAATGGTGTACGAACCTGTTAATTATGTGCAAAGAAAAATATATATCAAACACCAACTCCACTGCGCTCACAATCTTGTGAACTTTCCTTGGCAATCACAATGTAAGGTACCGCCGTGCAATTGGTCGCTAGGCAACTAGATAGTATTTCCTATGCGTCCGTTGCGCCATTGCGTCACCTGACGAAGGCGTAGGACGCCGAAACGCGTAATGACGCAATAGGCGCAAGGCAGCGGCCGGAGTTTCTTTCGCGTCCCTGTACCCGCTGGCGCTGGACTCCTTTGGGGTCCCCCTCACTACTGGCCATAGTGTGGATGCGTGCTGAGTGGAGTTGGAGAGGACGAGGAGGAGCGGTGATTTGCACGTAACGTGTGATATGCGATTTTAAAAGTGATACATTGTACGTTTTATTTACTTGTGCGTGAAGAGACTCATTAAAAGGTTAATGCACCAGAAAGCGCTCTTTGTTCCCCTTTTTAATTATGTGCAAAGAGTTTGTTCAACCTCTGGTATTTTTTCCCTTTGCTGCAAAATAAATTAAAGAAGGTTGAATTTCATTTTATTATCTCTCATCTGCATATGTCGCCACCTCTGTAATATTGCTCTTCCTCCTGTCTTAGAAATCAAGAAGCGGCGTTCGAATGCAAAGAAGTCCAAGGCACAAGACGAGGTGCAGGACGCTGACAATCTATTCACACAGCTCGTGAAATCTGCTGGCATGACCCTGAGATCTGGAGAGCAGCAGAATGAACTTAGTGAGATTTCCAACTTTTCATACTGGTTTATGTCTGAGTGGGCGGTAGCTAAGCCTTCCTGTAGCAAATCAGTATTGAAGAGGATGATTGGTGTATCGTTGCACATATAGGCGAAAATACATCTGTAGAGCCTCTTGTCATTGGACATCTTTTGCTGGATGCCTGGCCATGATGCTGTTTAGTGATGTTATGATGGCCAGAGAGTAGTGGACAAGATTCAGACTTGTCATACTGAGAATAAAGGCTCATGTATAGCTGAATAGCCCCTTTCCATTGGACTCGTATACCTCTTCAGATGTGAACACTTTCCCAGCTACAGCAGAATCTCATTATAGTAAACTCTGATATAGTAAACCTTTGGCTATAGTAAGCTCATGTATGGCCAATCCTGATTTAGTAAGCTTCTGATATAGTAGACTACTTGGTCAGGTCCCTTGAAGTTTACTGTCAGGCTAGTTACACACCAGGACGTTGCGTTTAGGGGATGTTATAGGGCACATAACGTGCCCCTAACGCAACGCCGGGTGCTCTCTGGTGTGGACGTCGGAGTGAGCCACGTTGTGCAGCTCACTCTGGCGTCCGTGATGCGTACTCTTTGACGCATGCGGCATTACGTGGTCCCGCCCGGCCAATCGCCGCACAGAGCGCCCGCTCCAGGAAGTAAACACTGCACGTCACAACGTGCAGTGAATATTAATTAGCCATGTGCCCGGCCGCTCTCCCCTCCTCCCCAACATGACTAAGCATGTGCAAACAGTCTAACGCGGCTTAGCCGTGTAGGGGAACGCACAGCATGCAGCACTTTGCTGCGTTACAATGTAACGCAACATGAGCAGTGTGAACAGTCCACTTGTGTTACATTGCTGTGCGTTGGGGGAGCGTTACAGGCTGCACTAACGTGCGCCTTTAACGTCCCTGTGTGCAAGAAGCCTAAAGGGATTCTCCTGTATAACAATTGGCTGATGGGGGAGTGGAATACACATGGTTCTTCCTGGGGGAGATAAACAGGAGAGAACACAATAATGGTAAATGGACACCCAGGTAAAGATAAGATTAGGTTCAAATCAAATAAAACTTAAAAAAATGAAGTGGTTTACCTCATTTGACAACAGTCAGATAACTCAATGAGATTTTTTATGCTCAGGCAACGCGTTTCACAAGTCTGAACCTGCTTCCTCGGGCCAATACAAGTGCCTACAATTATCAAATTCAGATAGCTCAATAACACCTCTAGGGTACTATATACGCATATCTATTTATACATACATCAATAAAAAAATAGGAAAAAATATCAACAAGTGACGTAGGCTAAACTTTTGTAGTAATAGTAAAATGATCATATAGAGCAAACTAAAATAAGCAGTTATAGTAATAGGCAAGTTCCTTATGAATATTTCTTAATGGACTATATATAACGGGGTAGTATAGTATAAACAATTAAACGACAGGGGCTTTTAATGGATAATGTTGTTATACTATACTTCCTCCCCCCTTTTATTTCACAAATATTCATAAGGAACCTGCCTATTACTTCATCTGCATATTTTAGTGTTGTCTATATGATCATTTTACAATTAATACAAAATGTTATCCTATATGTGTTTCTGATATTTATTTATTTTTTTATAGATGTATGTATAAATAGATCTGCGTATACAGTACCCTAAAGGGGGCATTGAGCTATATGCATTTGATGATTGTTGGCATTTGTATTGGCCCGAGGAAGTGGGCTCAGACCCGTGAAATGCGTTGCCTGTGCATAATAAATCTCATTGTCTTTTCTGATTGTCATCCTTAAAGCCCAATCTACACGGTACGATTCTTTTATAAAATTCAAAACAATGATTTATTGCAAAACAATGGCAAATCGAATTGAATCAAATCCCGATCGGACATGTCGGATTTAATCGAATCGTAATCGAATTGTATAAAGAATCGTACCGTGTAGATTGGGCTTTAAGGATGACAATCAGAAAAGACAATGAGATTTATTATGCACAGGCAACGCATTTCACGGGTCTGAGCCCACTTCCTCGGGCCAATACAAATCGAATCATATAAAGAATTGTATCGTGTAGATTGGGCTTAAAGTAAGCCATCTCATTTTCTACATTTTTATTCTATTTTAATCTAATTTTATCTTTACCTGGGTGCCGCTTTACCTTTATTGTGTGCATTACACCCCCATCGGGATTGGAGGTGTTTCCTCAGGGTTCACATGGTGGACGCCATTGTGACATCCAGCTGTTTTTGACCTAAGAGAGCGACCGTATCCAGTCCTGTTGGGACAACCCGAGTGGAGTCGGGTTCATTGTCTCCACCTGCCTTAAGTGGTTGGTGTCCCCTATTGCAACCCACCTTTGTGAGTAGCTTCTTTTTAATTTCATACACTATCCATTAGCTACCAACCTCGCTGCTCTGTTTGGGCTCTCGTTGTCTCTGTCTTTTTTCCTCACGGTTCCAGACACCCCACTCTTCTAAACTGGAGAAAACCAGGAGCCCCTTATAGTGTAGTATGTAAAGTAATGCAGAAAGGCAAGAAAACAAATGGGGAACTCACAAAACCGTGCTGCAGAATGGCAACCACTGATTGTCGCTTGAAGGTTGTGTCACCGACCTCCAAGAGATAGTTTGCTTGCTTCAGTGTTCTTAGGTAGCACTCTAAAAATAAAAGGGATAGTAGGTGGGAAACTGTAAATACAAACAAAACTGACTTTCTGAGCCAATTCACTCATACCTTGAGACACTGTTTTAGTGACCTGAGGAAGCGGGTGGATGCCCATGAAACGTGTTGTCCAGTGTTTTTGTATAAATTACTTTTGTATCTTGTATCATTCCTCATCTTGGGGTATGATTTTCTTGCCTTTTAAACTGTTTTTAATCGTGTTGCACATCCTTTGGGGTGCATCACTCCCAGTAGAACAACTGGCTGTTTTCCTCTTGAGGATACTATCACATAATCCGTATTTGTTATGATAAATTGTGGTTTTTCCATGGTTATATCCTGTATTCTCTTTGCAGCTGTGGATCAGACTGTTTTCCAGAAAACGCTGCAGCAATCCTTAAAGAAGCACCCCAGATATCCACAAGTGAGTACACAGAATTCACAAGTGCAGGCAGGCCAGGATTTATCTTTCAGGAGCCTATAGGCACAGATGTCCTGGCACATTAGACTTCTTCCTCCATGATCCTACCACCCCCCACCAAACTGCACCACAGCTGGCCCAGCTGTCACTACTCCCTTACTTCCCTTGCCCGTCATAGGTAGCTACAGGTGCTCCTTAGTTTTAGGTAGCCAGAAGTACCCTCAATATTAAGTAGCTAGAGGTGCCCCCAAGTATTAGGTAACTAGAAGAACCACAGGATTAAGTAGCTAGTGGTGTCCCTGACTGAAGGGAGATCTTGTCAGTGGAATGCAGAGAGCTGGGTAAGTAGCCTCTCATTTACAGTCTCATCAGCACTCTGCATAGGGAAGGAGGGAGGAAGGCACTTGGGCAGGAGAGTGAGCTGCCTTTCCATCATCGGGTGCCTGTAGGCACGTGCCTACAGTGCCTTATGGTAAATCTGGCCCTGAGTGCAGGTCCTTTACAAGCACTGTTATGTCTATCCAAGTAGAAATAATTAAGCCTTGAAGAGTCATTTGGGGACTTTTCAGTATTTGTCCATTTTTGTATGTGTGGTCAGGGCATTTTTCTGCGCCCGGTGTTTCCTGGTTAGGTCTGGAAAAGGGATGGGTACCCAGTGCCTGGGTGACTACAAATGGGGAACATTTCCGACAGTTGGGTTTGAACATCAGTACTGAAGTAGGGGGGTGCCTTACGAGTGGATCCTCAGGTTTATGCATTACTATTATTATTATTTATTTAACTTGTAAAGCACCAACATATTACGCAAGGCTGAACAATAGATAAATAGGATGACTAACAACAAGGTACAAGATCATGTAATGGAGTAGGACACCTGTAACTTTGAAAAAGGGAAAATTGAGATACTTACCTCGGGACGGGGAAGCCTCTAAATTGTAATGAGGATTCCCCCGTCTCCCTCCTTCAGCCTAATCTAGTGCTGACAGTCCCGAACACTCGCCAACAATAATAATAATATCAGTTAGATTGCCTAGGGCCCAATTTATGTCCATTGCTCCTATCTCCACCATTTACAAGTACACTTACCAAGGACTAGTTTTGATTTCTACGTAACAGCTACTCTACAGCTTACAAGTACACTTGTCCACACGTTTAGTTTAGTTAAAATGCATCTCTGGTGTACATAAAAAACACAGAGGTACGCTAATGCTTGAAATTAAATGTGTCCTAAAACATTGGCCTCAATTCACTAAGATCATGCTGGAGATAATAAGGCAAGAGAAAACTTACCTCCACACAGTGAGAGAGTTATCTTATCTCTTCATTCCGTAAGTTACCTCCTCTGTAGTTAAATTACCTCCTCTGTAGTTAATTTACCTCCTCTGTAGTTAATTTACCTCCTCTGTAGTTATTTTCACACGCAGTTAATTAACAACCTGTCTTTAACTCTGGAGTTATTTTAAGGATTAAAGAGTTAACTTAAAGACAGAAGATTTAACTTTAGGTTTGCCTGAGGTAAAATGTTTCCTGAATACTACTCGCCTCATCACCATGGTGATAACTCTAGAAACGTTATTAAAGACAGGAGATAAGCTTAGTGAATTGAGGCCATTGGTCTCAATTCACTAAGATCATGCTGGAGATAATAAGGCAAGAGTAAACGTACCTCCACACAGTGAGAGAGTTATCTTATCTCTTCATTCATTAAGTTACCTCCACTGTAGTTAATTGACCTCTTCTGTAGTTATTTTCACACGCAGTTAATAAACAGCCTGTCTTTAACTCTGGAGTTATTTTAAGGATTGAAGAGTTAACTTAAAGACAGAAGAGGTAACTTTAGGTTTGCCTGAGGTAAAATGTTTCCTGAGTACTACATGCCTTATCACCATGGTAACAACTCTAGAAACGTTATTAAAGACAGGAGATAAGCTTAGTGAATTGAGGCCAATGTCTGTTTAATAATATTCATATTAATAATATGTTTAATAATATTCACTAGAACCCAGTATCAGCTGGGTTTTGGTGCATAGCTCTGCTTCCTTGCAGAAAGCAAGGAATGGCCCTGGTCCGTATCAGATATAGAAAGGGTAGAGGTCCTTTTTTCTGCAAGGTGGCAGGGCTGCACGCTGTAACTCTCACCATTCAACACCTCCCCTCCTCCTTCCTGAACCTGTATGAGCCAAAACCAATTCCGGGTACAACTCCTTTGTACTTGGCGAAATAAATGATTCTGATGTTGTAACACATACCGGTAGTGCATTACAGTTTATTGCATTTTAGCTTGCATGCCGCAGACCAATCAAGTGGCCTTGATGACCCATGCACTGCCAAAGGAAGCTACAGAAGTCACATGAGCATCAGAAATGCACCCTAAGCAATGGATAAAGATGACCTTGCCTGATTCATTACATTTTCTTTGGTCTTCCAACACTGCAGATCTCAATCTGATGTCCTCTAAGTTACACCTGTGAGGCCTCTACCTCCCCGCTCTCAATACTTGAGTGATCTGGTACTAACGTCTTGTGCCGCAGATGAGTAGAGCTGTTTTGGTGACACGTAGGTCTCCCCTACACAGTAGTGGGCAGGTGGTTTTAATACTTAGCTGGTTAGTGAATCTGATCCTGTCCTGTACTCAGAGCCTCCTGTCAGTGTGCCAATCTTCAGTAGAGCTTTTTCTCTCCTGTTTTTAATATGATTTGTGTTGTGTAGGTAATTGAGGAATTTATGTCTGGGTTGGAGTCGTACATAGAGGAGCGTGGACGGTTCAGGAATTGTCTTCTGCCGTGTGGACGAGGCAGTGCGGAGGTGGAGAGGTAAGAGATGCTTCTCCCCTTGGGGCATCAAACAGATGATCTATTTCAGGAAAAAATAAGATTTCTTGTTGGAATAGGGGTATCAGACACTGATTATGATGAAGTTCAAAAAAAGTACCCCTGAACTGGGGAAAAACTTACTGAATGAAGCTCATAGTGGGCTAGATTACCTCCTGAGTGCCCATATGCTATTGATTGTTCTTGGGGTCATGTTTCCCTTCACCAGCCTTCTAAGTACTCAACTGGATGCCTCTGACAAATACTTTTGCAGAAGTTCTCCCAAGTGGCACTTTGCATTTTTAGCGCGCAGGGACCTTAATGGACAAGCAGCAGCAGTGGGGAAGGACCCGAATGGAGGGAGCGGCAGGTGAGTAGTTTGCAAAATATACAAGGCGAGCAGCCTGGTGAAAGCAGACACCGTCTGTTCTCATAGGCTAGCATTGATTCAGTCGCCTTCATCATCCTCCGCTTTGTCTGGCTAATCCAGAAAAGTTTTACGGGACCCAAACTTCCGCTCGCAGTTTGCATCCATTCCATTCAGACTTGTTTTGTTCAGCTAAACAGAATGTTTTATTGCCACTATGAATACAGCCATATTTATCTATCACCTTAATCTTTATCTGAGGTCTTATGCCCGTCCTGATCACTTAGGCCCGGTTCACACTTGCTTTGAATTGGCAAACGGTTCCGTGAAAATGGATCTGATTACCAGTCGATCGGTTTCGTTTTCACTCTGTTTGCTTTCCGCTGCTTCCATTTTCCTACATCCCTCCCAGACCCCCACCGCCAAAGTGGATTTTGCCCCTTAGAACTGTCCGTTTCTTCCCTAGTGCCAAGAAACGTTTTGTTTTCTCCTTGCCCCCCAATGCAGTGTTTCAGCTTCCATTTCCATTCTGCTGGGCTCAGCGGTCCGGAAAAATTGCTGCAGCAGGAAACTTGCAGTCAATTCAGCGGATTGTGCTGAACGGATCTGTTTTAACGGACGGATGTAAACGGATCCATAGGTTAACATTGGATCCATTCGCATCTGTTCCAATCCGTTCCTTTCTGATCCGAGAACTGACCTTTTTTAGAGCTAATGTGAACGGGGCCTTATAGCCTTTCTGCAAGTACTTTGGGATAAAGCATCATACACACATACAAGGGCAGTCACTTGGCAGGGATCAGGACTCGATCCCTAGGGTGACAGTTCAGGGTTGAGGCTGTACAGATGTGTCGCTAGCCTGCAAGCATGCAGTTATAGACAGTGTCTTCCAATAATGAATAAAGTTGTGCCTCGTTTCTGTGACTTGTGTGTGATTTCTAATTACTCTCTCTTTGCAGTAATCCCAGCTTCAGCTCCTTCCATGACAGCCTCATCAAGATACTGCTGGGAATGGAGATTTTACAGGTTTGTCTATTACTTGTCCAGTAGCTCATGAACCTTGTGCTGTGATCAGCAATGACCCCTATTCAGTTAAAGTTTTCTGCTGAGTTCTTACCAGGGTGTCACATGGCTGTCGGCAGTACAGCGCTGCCTTACATCGCAGCGCTGTACGAGGTAATTAGACGGCAGTTTCGCCGTCTAACAGTCTCCAAGCGGCGATCACCGCTGGGAGACTTAAGGCGGAGTGGAGTTCCGCCTACCAAGTGGAGATGCGCCCGCATAGGCACGCGCAATCTCCTGCAAGAGCCAGCCCTAGGACTTGATGCCAGTTTACGTTAGGCGGTCCTGGGGCTGCCGCCGCGGTCACGGCCATTGGCGTGGCGCAGTCTTTAAGAAGTTAAAATAATACATGCTACCATAATTAAAACCCACATATTTTATTTGCCCATTTGTCCCGGTTATTACACCATTTAAATTATGTCCCTATCACAATGTATGGTGCCAATATTTTATTTGGAAATAAAGATGCATTTTTTCAATTTGCTTCCATCACTATTTACAAGCTTATAATTTAAAAAAATTATAGTAATTTACTCTCTTGACATGCATATTAAAAAAGTTTAGACACTTAGGTAACTATTTATGTTGTTGTTTTTTTTATTGTAATTTTTTTAGTTTTATTTAATTAAAAAAATTATTTTGGTTTTTTTTTGGGAGTGGGTAGGGGGGGGGGTGGGTTAACGGATAATTTTAAATGTAATTGATTGTGTATAGTTTAAAAAAATTGTATGTAGATGTAGTTTTACTATTTGACCACAAGACTGTTGCTTACAGGAAGTGAAGGGAGGACGTGAAACTTAGAAAGATCGCGGCTTTTCAGAAAAGCCGTTGGTCTTTTATATGGGGACTTAGATCAATGAATGGGAACTGTGTTCCCATTCATTGATCTCTGGGGTAACGGAAGGCGGCGGGAGCATGCGCAGAGCCAGCGGCAGTTAGTGCAGCCTATCTGGATGAGTATATCCGTCCACATAGGCTGAAGTGGTTAAAGAGAAGATGAAAATCGATCACCTACTACTGAATTGAATAAGAGCCCATGGGCCTTATGTAATTCCTCTTTTCTCCTACATTTTCTCCTAGTGGTATTTTCACATCTTATCAATAAAATGCCTTTTAAGCTACCAACAAGCAAGAAAATACTATAATTTGAGAGTACCTTTTCACTTACTTTTTGATACGTTTGCAATTGCAGAGTGCTGACAAGTTTTTTACCACTTGAGTACAAGTAGTCTCTTGCCCCTTTAAGACCAGAGACTGCTGGTACAAAAAACAGGGTTCACCAAGGTCACAACGCACGGACCCGTAGCTCTCGCCATTCGTGCCATCGACTCACAGTGATCACAGGGTCAGGAGCCAATGAAATCAGCTCCTGACCGACTCATGGATTTCTGCTGTCATAGCAACGGCAGAGCGAGTGAGCTGCAGGAGAGCGGCACCCTGGCAGGGATAACGGGTCCTTAACAGGGCGTAGATTTCAATTGGCCTGGACCGGAAGTGGCTAAACAGAAGATGAAAACTATCTCCTAGGAGAAAAATCTGGAGAAAAAGTGAATTGCATATAGCCCCATGTGTATTTACTGTTTCTCTGTTATAGGAGCGAGTAATAAACCTGATGTTTGAGAAGCTTCCGGAATTCCTATATGACAGGTACACTTTGTTTATATATGCATAAAATATATGTTTGTTTGTTTTATAGTTTATTGTTGCAGAATATTTAGGCTTTTGCTCGGTTTTGCAGCTTTGGTAGTGATGGAATCAGCATTCCCCGTCTTATTATCAATCAGTTGAAATGGCTGGACCTTGTCGTCAGCAGTAAGGTAATAGGTTATCCTGGTCTCTATAGATAATATACAGTAAATCGGGTTCTGCACATCTTTGGTGTAAGATGGTTGATTCATTCGATGACGAGTGCATGGTGGCGAATGGTGGTTGGACACTTTTTATATGGTAATGTTACCATTTCAGCCCGCTGGTTGTTTTCAACTTATGGATGAAAAGAATTTTCACATTTCTGCGCTTCTCCCTTTCATTCCCTAATAACTTTAACATTACTTTTCACAACTAAATTATACCTTGTTTTTTGGCACAATTAGGCTTTCTTTTGGTGGTACATTATGCTAAGTATTATTTTATTCTAATAATAAGAAAAAAATGGAAACCATTCATTATTTCTCAGTTTTCGGCCATTAAAGTTTTAAAATAAAACGTAAGACAGTGGATAAAAGCCACACATTTTATTTGCCCATTTGTCCTGGTTATTACAGCATTTAAATTCAATCCCTTGTACAATGTATGGTGACAATATTTTATTTGGAAATAAAGGTGCATTTTTTCATTTTTACACCCATCACTAATTTTAAGCAAATAATTTAATTATAACATACCCTCTTGACATGCATATTAAAAAAAATGTAGTCCCTAATGTATGTAGGTGTAATTTTAGTATTTGGCCACAAGATGTCCTCACGCAATATTTTCTATTGCGTACAATAAGTACGCTAAATAGGAAGTAATGCATGGCTGTTACACTGCGGAAGTGACACAGGCATCTCATTGATGCCGGTGATGACGGGACCTGAGAAGAGATGAATGATTGGGAATAAAGTTCCTATTCATTGATCTAACGATTGGCAGTGGGAATGGAGGAAAAGAGCGGGAGGGAGCGAGGTGGCACCATTTGAGAAAGATCACTGTTTTTGAACAAAAACAGTGCTCACTCTTGGCTGACATGCACAGATTGGCTCAGGGGACTTCTGTCTCCTGCCACCAATCTCACCTGTTGCCGGGGCCACCGCGATCGTGTACTTCTGCCCACACAATCATGCGCACATCCCCACAAACTGCACGGACTTGAGACTCACGTCTGTGCGGCTGCAATGGTTTAAGGATACGTCCAAGCTGAAAAAAAAGAATGAGATCTACTTACCTGGGGCTTCCTCCTGCTCCTGGCAGCCTATCTTTACCTTACCGCAACTCGGGTGTCCTGCAATCCCCTCCTTTGCAGATGCCGACCTTCCCAGGTCGGCATATATTGCGCCTGTGCGAACACGTGGCTTCGCCGTTTGTGATTGCGCTCACGTAGTCTGGAGCGTTCTGCATCATACTGTCCGGCAACATTCTTATCAACAGTAGCACATAATATATAGCTCATAGCTGGTCTTGCTTCCTCCAGCATGATAAGCTATTATCTTGGGCAAAGGTACAGGAGCTGTTCTCTTGGGTTGTATGGCATGTGCAGGAGCTGACTTCTTGAAACGTATGGTGTGGGAAGGAGATGACTTCTTGAGATGTATGGCGTGAGCTGTAGCTGACCTCTGGGGTTGTATGGCATGTGCAGCAGGAGCTGACCGCTTGAGATGTATGGTGTGGACTGGAGCCGTCCTCTTGGATTGCATGGTGTATGCAGGAACTGACCTGTTGAGTTGTTTGGTTGTGTGGAGGAACTTTACAATTGGGTTGTTTAGTGTGTGCAGGTCTTGATGTCTTGGATTGTATGATGCGCAGGGACTTGTGGTCACCTGACTTCCTGTGCTGTGTGATGTTTACAGGAACTGACCGGGAAGGTGATGCAGCTGGTCATGGTGTCCCCGGCTGATGTGCAGCAACACATTATCTGTAGCCTGCCTGAGATCCTGGAGGATTCAGAACATAACGATGTGGCAAAGGAGCTCAGGTGAATTGCTCTGTCTGTTTCTCCCTCTGGTTTTTGTGGCATTACTAATATCAGAAGTGTACCCTCAGGGCAATGCTTTCTGCCCCATTATCCTTCATTGTCCCATACTCCTCCATAATTCCCCTCTGTCCAATGATCCTTAGTTACGTAATCCTTGCTCTTTCCACCATTCACTTCTGTCCCATAACTGACAGCTATATAGGTGTTTTCACTCTCTGCTTTCTCATTACTGACGCCTGTAAAATATAGAGATGAACAGCGATATGCTATTTTTTTTATTTTTTTTTAAGCGATAAGGATATGGAAGCTGCCATATTTATTTCCTTTTAGCAATACCAGTTGCCTGGCTAGCCAGATGACCCTCTGCCTCTAATACTTTTAGCCATATAACCTGAACAAGCATGCAGCAGATCAGGTGTTTCTGACATTATTGTCAGATCTGACAAGGTTAGCTGCATGCCTGTTTCAGGTGTGTGATTCAGACACTACTGCAGCCAAATAGATCAGCAGGGCTGCCAGGCAACTGGTATTGTTTAGAAGAAGATAAATATGGTAGCCTCCACATGCCGTATCTTAAAAGAAATCCAGGTGTGCGTCACTCTTTAACACTAATATCCAATAGAGGGAGAAAGCAATGGTAACAGTACTCTAGTGGCTGGATGGTGTAATGGTTAAGGGCTCTGCCTCTGACACAGGAGACCAGGGTTCGAATCTCGGCTCTGCCTGTTCAGTAAGCCAGCACCTATTCAGTTGGAGACCTTAGGCAAGTCTCCCTAACACTGCTACTGCCTATAGAGAGTGTCCTGGTGGCTGCAGCTCTGGCGCTTTGAGTCCGCCAGGAGAAAAGCGCGATATAAATGTTATTTGTCTTGTCTTGTCTACTCTCACCACCGATGTGAAGTGCCTGCTGTCATCATTACTTGGACATGTGCTCTGTCGTAGTTACAGAAAGAAGACCATAGTAATCCATGCAGTAGAAGGAAAGAAACATGTGCACCCTCCGCCCATTACTTGCTTGTTTTAATGACAGCTTGCATGCCTTGGACACTCACACAATGAAGTCACATCAGTGGCAACATAAACGGCAACGGTGGGAGTGGAGGTGGGTGGTGGGTAGTAACCGGGGGACTAATGACGGCCGTTTCACGTCTCCTGACGCTTGGTTACGCTGCGTTCCACATGCCTACGTATTCCCCTCACTGCAGTTGTCCCTTAACTGCTTACTTTTTTTCACTGCTGTGGTCCTTAAAGGTCAGAAGCTTATGTGTAATATGTTTCTCCAGCTCCCTTCTGCAGAAGAATTCTCAACTGATGGTGCCCATCCTGGATGCCTTCTCTAGCCTGAACCTTACCTCCGAGCTCCTGTCAGAGGTATTTGCCCTCACACATTTCCTGAGCGGCTGACTTTGTATATGTAAAATTCTGTGCGTCCTGATTTGTTTTCTGTTTATACTTTGGTTGTGAGCTTCTGCTGCCATGTACATGGCTACCTGCATCACTGTAGCTGCTGACTGTTTGTACTTGCCTTCCTTCTGTCCCTTAGCTGTTGGCTGGGTGTACTTAGCTTCCCTCTGCCCCCTGGACTGCTGGCTGGGTGAACTTACCTTCCTTCTGCCCCCCTGAGCTGCTGGCTGGGTGTACTTACCTTCCTTCCTACAGCTGGCTGGGTGTGTACTTACCTTCCTTCTGGCCCCTGGATTGCTGGCTGGGTGCACTTACCTTCCTTCTGCCCCCTGAGCTGCTGGCTGGATGTACTTACCTTGCTTCCTACAGCTGGCTGGGTGTGTACTTACCTTCCTTCTGCCCCCTGGGCTGCTGGCTGAGTGTACTTAGCTTCCCTCTGCCCCCTGGACTGCTGGCTGGGTGTACTTACCTTCCTTCTGCCCCCTGAGCTGCTGGCTGGGTGTACTTACCTTCCTTCCTACAGCTGGCTGGGTGTGTACTTACCTTCCTTCTGCTCCCTGGACTGCTGGCTGGGCTTACTTATGTTTTTTCCTTCTTCGCCCTTGGCTGCTGGGTGGGTGTACTTGCCTTCCTTCTGCCCCCTGGGCTACTGGTTGGGTGTACTTACCTTCTTTCTGCCCCCTGGGCTGCTGACTGGGTGCACTTCCCTTCTCTCTATCACGTGGCAGTGTGTGCATCACTAACGGATTTCCTTCTCTAGGTGCGCCAGTGGGTAATGTCATCGCTGTCAGCAGTTGACCTGGAAGTGGTGCCAGTGATAGTGAAGTTCATCCTTCATACAGTCACCCCCGCTGATGCGGTAGAGGTATTTTCTACATTATAATATATATGATCCTATACTACAGCTGGTATATATCTATAAGGCTTTTCTTGTAGAAATGGACATTTATAGTATTGAGACATATCCAAATGATAAGAGTACTCTTTTTGTACCTGTACATTTCCTGACAATCGCCCCATTAGTGTCATCAGTGTAGCTGCTGCAGGCTTTTGTTACAAATGACCAGTTGCAACTTTAATAACATTATCCAATTCTGCAGCTCACACACTGTTATCATTATTATTTAGTATTTTATATAGAGCTAGCATCTTTCACAGCACTGTACAGCGTTTATAGCCTTGTGACTAACCGTTTCTCATTCGGGCTCCTCCCGTGTCCGGTGTTTTCTCTCCATGCCGTGACACTTTTCCTGTGTCTCTCCACCTGTAGGAGGCATGTGTCATGTGACAAATGCTAGAGGCCAAACACTAGAGGTCCGGTGTGTATGCCACCAGGCCTCTAGTGTTTGACCTATAACATTTCTCTTATGACCCAGGCGCCCTGGGAGAGAAGATGTGGGGAGGAGAGCTGTGGCATGGAGAGAAGGAACATGTGAAGCTTTGCTGCCAAGACACTGCGGCGGTTATCCCCAAATCGAATGCAGCTCCCAAACCAACGTCGATCGAGTGATATCTTCCGTCTGACTTGATAGAATGATTTCATCCATGGTGATCGAAAATTGATCGATCAGGCATCATTTGTGGCATTGATTTATAGCGGATTTGATTCCAGTGATCACATTTTCTGGATTTCGACAGAAAATCGACCAGTGTATGGCCACGTTTCCACTATCAGCAGGCTGCTTAGAGCAGGGTCCCCGTCAGACCTTCTTTTTTTTCTATTTTTGTTTTAGGTGATATCGGAGCTCCGGCAGAAGCTGGATGTGGAGTCGTGTGTTTCCCCTTTACAGCTGCCAAACACTCAGAGTAAAGCAATGAAGGCCATCACCAGGTGTGTGTGTGTGGCTCCGCCCCCAGATTGTTGGATGTGTGGCTGTTCTGTATCTCACCCTGTGCATTTTGCAGCTCTGCGAGGGGCCCAGAAAAGAGCAGCCATGACTGTGTGACGATCCTGACTGAAGTGATAAAGTCAGCCGTGTGGTTCCAGAAGCACGTGTGTGAGGCCTGGATCAAAGTGAGAAGCTTATAATGGTCCTCATGTCTTTTTGTTTCATGTGTTTGGATGGCCAGGCTTTCGGCAACGCATACAGGCAAAAATGGCATTGGGAAATTTGGGCACAGGGTGAAGCTAAAAAACGGATCACCCTGCTTCTGCAAAAGTCCCGGCGGCGTTAATAAGTATTCCCCTCCAGGCCGCTGTGGACTCTTAGGGGAAATACATAATTCAGCTGTTTTTAATTAATTTGGGCACCGTCTTTTAACAGAGCCCAAATTACTGTCTGAGGCCACTACAGCCGTAATTCACATTACAGCCTATGGTGGCGCATGCTGCGCTCAAATTTCCAGTGCGGTTTTTCACTGTTATGTGCTGCGACATTTTCTGCTAACAAATCCGCACACAAATGTATAATCTTTATTTCCCATATTGCAAGAAAGGAAGTGGTCTGGCACTGTAGCTTTTAATACGTTTCGTTTCGTTTATTTCCTGCTGTCTGATTGGTGTATCAAGTGGAATATGAAAATCTTTTACTTCTACTCTATAGTCTTTAGCATGCCGATTATTCACATTTATTTTGGATTTGGGTCCTTTTTAGGAATTCTCTGTAGAGATCTTAGACTTTGCCACATTTAGGCCTCTTTCACACCAAGACGTTGTGTTCTAGGGGACGTTAAGGCCGCATAACGTGCCCCTAATGCAACGCATGCTGGTATTGAAGTTGGACGTCAAATTGAGCTGCGTTATGAGGCTCTTGGTGCAATCCTGGGAAGTCCGGATCTTTTCAATGATTCGGATGATTCGAATCGGATCATTGAAAAGATCCGGATCTTTGAACCGAATCTTTGAATCATTTTACTAGGGAAGCAGGAAGCAGGGGTGCAGCAGAGTGAGAAGTGCAGGAGAATGAAGGCACATTGAGGGTGCTAATGGGAAAGGGAGAGATGCAGCAGGAAGATTGTGCTTGTGCACAGAAGCTGCAGTTCCTGTTTCTTCCAGATATCCACTGTGAACTGAATCCTTCATTGTGATGATCTGGATGATTCGACTCACAAAAAAGATCCGGATCAAAGATCAGAATTGTTCATGATCTGGACAACACTACAGTGCAGTGAATATTAATTAGCCATGTGGCTAGGAACAATGGTCTCTCCCCTTACTGAGCATGTGCAAACAGTCTAACACAGCTAAAACTACCTATAACGCACAGCATGCTGCACTTTCTTTGAACAATGGGCACTGTGAACAGCCCATTGATTTTTCATTACTGTGAGTTGGGCTGCGTTACAGGCTGCTCTAACGTGCGCCTGTAATGTCCCAATGTGAAAGCAGCCTAAAAGGACAGTTGAAGTTAGAGGGATATGGAGGCTGCCATATTTATTTTCTTTTAAACCATACCATTTACCTAGCATCCTGCTGATCTTTCAGGCAACAGTAGTGTCTGACTCAAACACCTGAAACAAGCATGCAGCTAATCTATCAGACTTCAGTCAGAAACATTTGATCTGCATGCTTGTTCAGGGTCTTTTGCTAAATTTATTAAAAGCATAAGATAAGCAGTACAGCCAGGCAATGAGCATTGGTTAAAAGGCAATAAATATGGCAGCCTGTGGTGGCTGGATAGTGCTCTGCCTCTGACACAGGAGATCTGGGCTCGAACCTCGGCTTTTCCTGTTCTACTGAAGCCAGCACCTATTCAGTAAGGAGTTCTATGGGCAAGACTCCCTAACACTGCTGCTACTAGTGCGCTCTAGTGAGTTCGACAGGAGAAAAGGGCTATATACAGTGGTGTGAAAAACTATTTGCCCCCTTCCTGATTTCTTATTCTTTTGCATGTTTGTCACACTGAAATGTTTCTGCACATCAAAACCGTTAACTATTAGTCAAAGATAACATAATTGAACACAAAATGCAGTTTTAAATGATGGTTTTTATTATTTAGTAAGAAAAAAACCTCAAAACCTACATGGAGCTGTGTGAAAAAGAAATTGCCCCCTGAACCTAATTACTGGTTGGGCCACCCTTAGCAGCAATAACTGCAATCAAGCGTTTGCGATAATTTGCAACGAGTCTTTTACAGCGCTCTGGAGGAATTTTGGCCCACTCATCTTTGCAGAATTGTTGTAATTCAGCTTTATTTGAGGGTTTTCTAGCATTAAGCGCCTTTTTAAGGTCATGCCACAACATCTCAATAGGATTCAGGTCAGGAGTTTGACTAGGCCACTCCAAAGTCTTCATTTTGTTTTTCTTCAGCCATTCAGAGGTGGATTTGCTGGTGTGTTTTGGGTCATTGTCCTGCTGCAGCACCCAAGATCGCTTCAGCTTGAGTTGACAAACAGAAGGCCGGACATACTCCTTCAGGATTTTTTGGTAGACAGTAGAATTCATGGTTCCATCTATCACAGCAAGCCTTCCAAGTCCTGAAGCAGCAAAACAACCCCAGACCATCAAACTACCACCACCATATTTTACTGTTGGTATGATGTTCTTTTGCTGAAATGCTGTGTTACTTCTACGCCAGATGTAACGGGACACGCACCTTCCAAAAAGTTCAATTTTTGTCTTGTCGGTCCATAAGGTATTTTCCCAAAAGTCTTGGCAATCATTGAGATTTTTTTTAGCAAAATTGAGACGAGCCTTAAAGAGAATCTGTATTGTTAAAATCGCACAAAAGTAAACATACCAGTGCGTTAGGGGACATCTCCTATTCCCCTCTGTCACAATTTCGCCGCTCCCCGCCGCATTAAAAGTGGTTAAAAACAGCTTTAAAAAGTTTGT
The DNA here is from genome assembly GCF_040937935.1 of Hyperolius riggenbachi. Classification (NCBI taxonomy): domain Eukaryota; kingdom Metazoa; phylum Chordata; class Amphibia; order Anura; family Hyperoliidae; genus Hyperolius; species Hyperolius riggenbachi. The sequence goes on from NC_090654.1 coordinate 59,774,965, forward strand.
TTATAAACAAACAAAATGGCCACCAAAACAGGAAGTAGGTTGATGTACAGTATGTCCACACATAGAAAATACATCCATACACAAGCAGCCTGTATACAGCCTTCCTTTTGAATCTCAAGAGATAATTTGTGTGTTTCTTTCCCCCCTGAGGGGGGAGTGCATAGCAGAACCACAACACTGAAGAACTTGGCAGCCTTCCAGACACAGGCTGACAAGTCTGACAAGGGAAAGATACATTGATTTATTACAGAGACTGTGATAGTACAAAGTGCTGCAGTAAGCCAGAACACATTAGAATAGCTTTTGGAACTTGTAGGATGATAAAAAACAGGATGCAATTTTTGTTACGGAGTCTCTTTAATGTTCTTTTTGCTTAAAAGTGGTTTGCGCCTTGGATATCTGCCATGCAGGCCGTTTTTGCCCAGTCTCTTTCTTATGGTGGAGTTGTGAACACTGACCTTAATTGAGGCAAGTGAGGCCTGCAGTTCTTTAGATGTTGTCCTGGGGTCTTTTGTGGCCTCTCGGATGAGTTTTCTCTGCGCTCTTGGGGTAATATTGGTCGGCCAGCCACTCCTGGGAAGGTTCACCACTGTTCCATGTTTTTGCCATTTGTGGATAATGGCTCTCACTGTGGTTCGCTGGAGTCCCAAAGCTTTAGAAATGGCTTTATAACCTTTTCCAGACTGATAGATCTCAATTACAGTACTTTTGTTCTCATTTGTTCCTGAATTTCTTTGGATCTTGGCATGATGTCTAGCTTTTGAGGTGCTTTTGGTCTACTTCTCTGTGTCAGCTAGCTCCTATTTAAGTGATTTCTTGATTGAAACAGGTGTGGCAGTAATCAGGCCTGGGGTGACTACAGAAATTGAACTCGGGTGTGATAAACCACGGTTAAGTTATTTTTTAACAAGGGGGGCAATCACTTTTTCACACAGGGCCATGTAGGTTTGGAGTTTTTTTTCTCACTAAATAATAAAAACCATCATTTAAAACTGCATTTTGTGTTCAATTATGTTATCTTTGACTAATAGTTAACGGTTTTTGATGAGCAGAAACATTTAAGTGTGACAAACATGCAAAAGAATAAGAAATCAGGAAGGGGGCAAATTGTTTTTCACACCACTGTAAATATAAGAATAATAACCTCTCACTTCTGGTGTGCTTTATATGCTGATTGCTTTGCTTGTGTCTTTGCTAATGTTTTTTTTCCATTTTCCCTTTCTTTCTGATTGGTTAATGTAGCAACTGCAGCAGTTTTCCGTGTATCTGTCATGATAAATCATTGTCATTGATCATCAAATCTGAATATTTGTGTCTTGCAGGCCATAGAGGGTGTTGATAGTGTGGAAGAGCACAAGGTGAGCTGTTTATCTCAGCAGGCTTCATTTCTTTAGTCCCATACACATGCCTGACTCAAGTCAGCTGAGATGGTCGTTGACGATCACCTCAGGCGTGTGTAAGGAGTAAACCGATTCGCTACATGCTAGAGAATCGCCTGGCGGATCGACTCACCCCCCGTGACAGGTAACTTTATTGTTAGCTCCACTCCCCCGCCAGCGACTCTGTCATCTCTCAGCCCCCCCCCTTCCCACATAGGTAAACCATTTGTTGTCAGCTACACAGCTGACACGCATCTTTACAACTGAGCCCAGCGATGTTGCCAAAAGGGCTTGAGTTCTGATCCCCGATGAGTGACGTCAGTAGTTTGGTGAGTACGCACCCTTGGAGGAGACATTTAAAGTGGATCCGAGATGGAAAACGAACTACAACAAGTAACTTATCTATATATCTTATCTAAAGTTTACACAGCAAATCTAGCTGCAAACCTCTTAAACAGTACATGATTATTCTTCCTGCGATACAATTCGAGCATCCATATTCTGCTTGTCATCACACAGGCAAGCTGCTCTGCATCTCCACCCCTCAGACTGTGAAATCGCCACTCCTCTTTCCTCCCCCTTGCCTCTGAAATCTCTGGCTGGTAATGCCTCCTCCTCCTCCCCAGACTGAGCTCCCATGAGCACTTGCTACATGGGACTGAGAATGCCTAGGCGCTGGAGGAGCTGTGGGCAAGGCTTGCTTAGTTTATAGTAAATTAGGGTAATAAAAAAAAAAAAAAATATATATATATATATCTATCTCTATCTCTTGAGGAATGCCCGATAATCTATATGTAAGGGGCACAATTATTTCGGATCCACTTTAAAGAGAATCTGTACTCTAAAATTCTTACAATACAAAGCATGCCATTCTATTCATTATGTTCTCCTGGGCCCCTCTGTGCTGTTTCTGCCTCTCCCTGCTGCAATCCTGGCTTGTAATTGCCAGTTTTAGGCAGTGTTTACAAACAAAAGACATGGCATGTGATAGGCTGAGCGGAGCTCAGTGTGAGCCTGGAGGGGGCATGGAGAGGGTGTGTATAGCTTCTAGCCAATCACAAGCAGCACAGCACATTCCAGCCTGAGTGCCTGAACCCGACAAAGCCGTCAGAGGAAAGAAGATTAGATTATATAACAGAGATAATACAGCCACTGTGCAACAAGGAAAGGCTGCAGTAATCCAGACCACATTAGAACAGGTATAGGAACTTATAGGATAGAAGAATTAAGGCTGAAAATTTTGTTACAGAGTCTCTTTTAGATTGTGCTCTGTCATCTCAGCCCACTGCCTGGCTTCCAAGATATACCTGTACAATGAACTCTGCCTGCTGAACAGTATCTCTTAAAGCCCGCACACACGCAAGATCAGTGTTGCTCGGCCGATCCCTTGTGTGACATTGCAGGGCCGGGGCTGACAGACAAATCACTAGCTTGCAGGCTAGCAACGTGTACTCTTGATATGAGGGTGGTTAGAGGTCTAACAGAGCAGCGTGGGAGTGACATCACGTGGGAACTGGGTGAGTGGAGAGAACAATTATCTCATCTGAAGCCAAGTATCTTGACTATTAGTTATAGAAGACTACATCCTCAGTCCACCCTTAGTCCATCTATCTATCTAGAAATACCTGTACCCACACATTACCTACAGCTCACTGTCTGACATCAACCAATAGAAGTCTGTATTTCAAGCCCATTATCTAAGATCCTACACAGTAAAGCCTGGCAATAATTCCAGATAAAAGCGCTCTAGTATCATCATCAGTACACAACATATACAATAGGCAGTGCGCTGTATTCTATATCAAGTCCACAAGAAATATGCAAATAAGCGCAGCACAGTCCTTTATGTTCAATATATTCAATTTCTATTCCTTTGGCAATTCCTGGACCACCACCACACCCGGATAAGAATACGACTCACCCTCTGCTAAGATCACCAGACTGGTCTTAGTTAGCCTTGGGGTTATTCCCAGGTCACCCCCGACCTTCTTCAGCAATCTCTGGAGTGCATGGTGCCTTGGTTCACACTGCTGCCTTGGTTCGCACTGCTGCCTTATCCCTTCAAAGTTTTCATGCAGACCATACCTCCAAATAAAAGACTCCCATAGCATAATACTGTTTGGTTTGAAAATAGCTATAAAATGTATTGCAATTACAAAAGTCTTCAGTTTAAAACACACATGAGTTTTGCCCACGGGCTCTCCCCTGTATTGTATTGTTGGCCTCTGAAGGGCTCTCCCCATATGTACAGGCTCCCGCTCTGGAGTACAGCTGCCGCGGGCTCAGCCGTCCCCTCCCCAGCTGCGTCCGCCTGCCTTCCAGTCACTCCGCCGCCTCTTCCTGATTCTGCCAGGCGGATAGAGTAGGACAAAGGCATTTAATTTGCTGTCACTTTTTTTCTTTTCAGGTAACAGACCTGTTGGTCCTCCTTATACTCTATTCCACAAACCCTAACAGTAAGAAACAGGTGGAACGTGTGCTGAGGAACAAGATCCGCAGTGGTTTCATCACTGATCAGCTCCTAAACCGTGCCTTCAAGAACCACACACCGGTATGTCCTGACAGGTTCCAGGTGTCGCACTATAATGTGTCTTCCTAAAGACGCTTCAGTACCTCGGCCTCCTGAAGTTACTCCAATAACTTGTTCTCCTAGAGTCTCTCCATTATCTAGCTATGCTAGAGTCCCTTCAATAAGGGAGTCTCCTAGAGTCATCCCAAGTGCAAGTCCATTTTTAAGTCACCATAATGACATACTGTTCTAGAAAAACTCCAATATATACAGTGGAGGAAATAATTATTTGACCCCTCACTGATTTTGTAAGTTTGTCCAATGACAAAGAAATGAAAAGTCTCAGAACAGTATCATTTCAATTGTAGGTTTATTTTAACAGTGGCAGATAGCACATCAAAAGGAAAATCAAAAAAATAACCTTAAATAAAAGATAGCAACTGATTTGCATTTCATTGAGTGAAATAAGTTTTTGAACCCTCTAACAATAAAAGACTTAATACTTAGTGGAAAACCCCTTGTTTGCAAGCACAGAGGTCAAACGTTTCTTGTAATTGATGACCAAGTTTGCACACATTTTAGGAGGATTGTTGGTCCACTCATCTTTGCAGATCATCTCTAAATCCCTAAGGTTTCGAGGCTGTCTCTGTGCAACTCTGAGCTTGAGCTCCCTCCATAGGTTTTCTATTGGATTAAGGTCCGGAGACTGACTAGGCCACTCCATGACCTTAATGTGCTTCTTCTTGAGCCACTCCTTTGTTGCCTTTGCTGTATGTTTTGGGTCATTGTCGTGCTGGAACACCAATCCACGACCCATTTTCAGTTTCCTGGCAGAGGGAAGGAGGTTGTCGTTCAGGATTTCACGATACATGGCTCCGTCCATTTTCCTGTTAATGCGATTAAGTTGTCCTGTGCCTTAGTAGAAAAACACCCCCAAAGCAAAATGTGTCCACCCCCATGCTTGACGGTGGGGACGGTGTTTTAGGGGTCATAGGCAGCATTTTTCTTCCTCCAAACACAGCGAGTTGAGTTAATGCCAAAGAGCTCTATTTTGGTCTCATCAGACCACAGCAACTTCTCCCAGTCACTCACAGAATCATTTAGGTATTCATTGGCAACCTTCAGACGGGCCTGCACATGTGCCTTCTTGAGCAGGGGGACCTTGCGAGCCCTGCAGGATTTTAATCCATTGCGGTGTAATGTGTTTCCAATGGTTTTCTTGGTGACTTTGGTCCCTGCTAATTTGAGGTCATTCACTAACTCCTCCTGTGTAGTTCTAGGATGCTTTTTCGCCTTTCTCAGAACCATTGACACCCCACGAGGTGAGATCTTGCGTGGAGCCCCAGAGCGAGGTCGATTGATGGTCATTTTGTGCTCCTTCCATTTTCGAACAATCGCACCAACAGTTGTCACCTTCTCTCCCAGCTTCTTGCTAATGGTTTTGTAGCCCATTCCAGCCTTGTGCAGGTCTACAATTTTGTCTCTGACATCCTTGGACAGCTCTTTGGTCTTTCCCATGTTGGAGAGTTTGGAGTCTGCTTGATTGATTGATTCTGTGGACAGGTGTCTTTTATACAGGTGACTAGTTAAGACAGGTGTCCTTAATGAGGGTGACTAATTGAGTAGAAGTGTCTAACCACTCTGTGGGAGCCAGAACTCTTAATGGTTGGTAGGGGTTCAAAAACTTATTTCACTCAATGAAATGCAAATCAGTTGCTATCTTTTATTTAAGGTTATTTTTTCGATTTTCCTTTTGATGTGCTATCTGCCACTGTTAAAATAAACCTACCATTGAAATGATACTGTTCTGAGACTTTTCATTTCTTTGTCATTGGACAAACTTACAAAATCAGTGAGGGGTCAAATAATTATTTCCTCCACTGTAATTCAGATTATGTCACCACAGTATATGTATGAGTGTAACAAAATGGTGATATTCAGATCTATACACTGACATCTACAACTGGTGGTGGATCAGTCATAACTAGTCTGTGTAAACACTTATTTTACAAGGGGAGGTAGTTTCTTTAACTTACAATGTTAAAATGCCAAGGGTTAATTGCAATTGACAGGAGTGATTATCAAGGAGTAGCATGGCATAGGAACCCTATAGGTATTTATCAAAAGGGGTATTTATCAAAGGGGCAAGCTGATTGATGCTCCACCCCACCTAACATCATGCTAAGAAATAGATTGTTACATATGTTTTGCCTCAGTGACAGAGGCTTCATCGAATAAATTGAGTGTATATGAAAGAAAACAATGTGGAGTATACAAATTCAGCACAAAAGCCCACAGCACACCAGGATGTAATACAATCCAGGAACTTTATTTAGCACATCCAAAAAGATAGAAAGGCAGCTGGTGTGCTGTGGTATTTTGTGCTGAATTTGTATGCATTGCCCCGTGTAGAGATTGCCGGACACCACCAGTGAGTAAGGGGGTTGAAGTGGTCTGTCTACCTGTTCTAAATGTGAAATATACATATATAAAGTTAATCACAATAGCAGCATTTTGGCCTCAAGATTTGGCACTTGCACCGTACACTGAATTCATCCCCTGACGAATCTTCTGCCATTGAGGCAAAACATGTTGGGTTTAGTTTAAGATCACTGTATAACTAAATACCTATAAGGTTCCTACCCCATGCTATTCATACCTTTAGGGTTCCTACGCCATGCTAGCCCTTGATAATCGCCTCTGTTGATTACCGTACTTTTAACCCTTGCATTTTAACATTTCAATTAAAAGTTAAGTCATTGAGGATACCTCTTGTGTTTTATTAGCTCTATTCAGGATTTTTGTGTTTTTACACACTTATCTCTACAGCTTTGGAGGACTAGTCAGCATGTACACTCATATCTAGGGCTATGATTGTTCAGTGTTATTTTGTACCCAGTGATTTTTCTCTCTTTGGCAGGTGTTGATGGGCTATTTTCCTTCCATCTTGGCTCTAGCCCAGACTCTCCTGAGATCTATGGAGCCAGCGGTGGTGGTGTTCAGCAGCCATCTCTACAAGCACGCCTTCTCTGCGTTCGACCGCTACTGCCAGCAGGTATCTCCAGAGGTTTCCTGTGTGTGAGGGCAGGTGTATGGAGTGAGTTCAGTGTGAGGTCTGTTCTCTGGTGATAATGCACACTCCATCACTCAGTGGGATGCCTGTTGGTCAGGATATTGTGATGAGTTCAGGTCTTTTACAAGGCTGGATGTTGTGGTAATGAGGGGCCACCTGCTGGGCAGAATGTTGTGGTGAACATGTTATAATAGTCACACTGGTGGCTCTTGTGCTTATCAGGTTTGCTGTTTCGCAGGAAATAATCGCAGCTTTGGTGACACATGTCTGCAGTGGTTATGCTGATGAGGTGGACACAGCTCTGGATGTGATAACAGACTTGGTATCTGATAACTCAGCAATGGTGGCTCTCTATGCTGTCTTCATCAAGGTGGGTGAATCCTGCTTAAATAATATAGGGCTTGTCCTATTCCTCTTGTAGACTATAAGGTGTGTCCAATGCCTCTTGCCGAATATAGGGCTTGTCCTATTTCACTTGTAGAATATAAGGTGTGCCCAATCCCTCTTTTAGAAATAAGGCTTGTCCTATCCCTCTTGTAGAATATAAAGCTTGCCCTATCCCTTTTGAAAAATATAAGGTTTGCCCTATCCCTCTTGTGGACTATACGGCTTGTCCAATCCGTTTTATAGAATATAAGGCTTGCCCTATCCCTGTTGAACACTACAAGGCTTGTCCAATCCCTCTTGAAAAATATAAGACTTGTCCTATCCCTCTTGTAGAATATAAGGCTTATCCTATCCCTCTTGTAGAATATAAGGCTTATCCTATCCCTCTTGTAGAATAGAAGACTTGCCCTATCCCTCTTGTAGAACATAAGGCTTGCCCTATCCCTCTTGTAGAACATAAGGCTTGCCCTATCCCTCTTGTACACTATAAGGCTTGCCTTATCCCTCTTGCAGGGGCGTACCTAGAAAGCCCCGGCCCCCCTGCAAAAAAAAATTCCGGGCCCCCCTAGGGCCCACTCAGGGACTTTTTTGGGGCAGGAGGGGTCGCAGCATAAGAGGAGAGCTGTGGCCGCAGATCGTTGGGGAGGGAGGAAATCCCCTCCCCCTCCCTCACCTCGGGCTCTCCTCTTAGCGCTCCCCTCCTGCAAGCAATCATTGGTGGTGCTCGTGGCAGCCGCAGCGGCGGTTGGCAAGCTGAGCACATACCTCCTTCTGGCCGGTCTCCGATCACTAAGTGCTTCATAGAACTTCCTGTTTACACAGGAAGTTCCTTAGTGATCGCAGACCTCCGGCCAGAAGGAGGTATGTGCTCAGCTTGCCAACCGCCGCTGCGGCTGCCACGAGCACCACCAATGATTGCTTGCAGGAGGGGAGCGCTGAGAGGAGAGCCCGAGGGAGGGGGGGGGGGGGAGGAATTTCCTCCCTCCCCACCGATCTGCGGCCACAGCTCTCCTCTTATGCTGCGACCCCTCCTGCCCCAAAAAAGTCCCTGAGCGAGCCCTAGGGGGGCCCCGCCCCCCCTCCCCCCGCGACGGCAGGGGTCGCATCCCCTATTGTTACGCCAGTGCCCTCTTGTAATTAGTATATGAGGCTTGTCCTATTCCTCTTGTAGACTATAAGGTGTGGCCAATGCCTCTTGTAGAATATAAGGCTTGGCCTATCTCTCTTGTAGAATATAAAGCTTCACCTATCCCTCTTGTAGTATATAATGCTTGCTCAATCCCTCTTAAAGACTATAAGGTATGCCCTATCCCTCTTGTACAATATAACAGGGCTGTGGAGTCAGGACAAAAATCTTCCGACTCCAACTCCGACTTCTCAGTTTATGAAACCACGACTCCGACTCCGGGTACCCAAAATGGCCCAGACTCTGACTCCTCGACTCCGACTTCTTAGTCTAATATTTAACAGGGCTGTGGATTTTGTACAAAAATCATCCGACTCCCGACTCCTCAGTTTATCATCTGACTCCCGACTCCTCAGTTTATGAAGTCAACTACTCAAACTCCGACTCCGGGTGCCCAAAATTGCCCCGACTCCACAGCCCTGCAATATAATGCTTGCTTTATCCATCTTGAAGACTATAAGGCTTGCCCTATCCATCTTGTAGAATATAATGCTTGCTTTATCCATCTTGTTGAATATAAGGCTTGTCATATCCCTCCTGCAGAATAGAAGGCTTGCCCTATCCCTCTTGCCGAATATAACATTTACAGACTATAACACAGTCTCCCTTTCAGAATTGAGGGGGTTGTCTTATACACCTTGTAGTATAAAAGGCCTATTGAACCTTGTTTATAAAAAATGAGGCTTGTCCTAGCCCATCTTTAGAGTATCGGGTGTGTGTGTGCAATCCTGGCTGTAGAATATAAGGCATAATCTTTTTCTCCTGTAGAATATAAGCAAAGTGATATCTTTTAAATAGAAAGTGTGTCAGATTTACTCTGTATAATGTAATGTGTATCCTAGTTTGAAGAATGCAAGAAAAGCTGTAGTCTTATCCTGCCTGTAGGAAACAATACGTTGTATCCTTCCTGTTGGATACAAAGTATGTCCTATCCTGCCTGTAGAGTATAAAATATGTCCTCTGCTGTTGGATATGTATGTTGATTTTATTTTTGCATAGTGAAGATCTTTCAAGGTTAAATCTAGTCATGTCTCAGGTGACCATAGCTGCAGGTACATAAGCACAAAATGCCTTTCTGCAGACTT